>NC_135427.1:1299932-1949898 GCF_051991245.1 Festucalex cinctus
TTACTTGCCAAAGGGGGACTGATTGCAGTGATTAAAAAAATAAAATAAAAAAAAATGGATAAAATAAATAAATTCAAATATATATATTGCATATAGTTGTTTTTATTTATATTTATTTTTTGTATTTAATAACTAAATTATATTTTTATATCCATTTGTATTTTCACCTTTAGTCATTTATTTATTTTTAATTTTGGCAGTTTTGGTCCTCCAAACCCCCAACCAAAAACAAACAAAAAAAAAGTTAAATTTGGTGATATTTTTATGTCAATCGACCTTAATTCCACAGATTTTACACTGGATAAATTTCACACCACCAATAAAAATATCCCAAAATGTGCTGATATTTTTTTATTTTTTTCTCGCTTTACTAACAAATATACTTAGCCAGTGTGAAATCTGGGTCTGTTTTAATTAGAACAATCTGTGGCCGCTTTAGCAGTTAAAATGCATGCTCTCTCGGGTTTAAGTCTGGGCATTTATTTACTGTGTAAATAAATATGTGATTGTGTGATTCATTTGCCAGGTGGTGTACCATGTAAAATACAGTCCATGCATTGGCTCAGTAAAAGTTGGGAAATACCATTCCTTCCATTTATCGACCCATGCATGCAGCCATCCATCCACTAATGATCGTCATGTCTCCTTCAGGTCATTCCTGTCACGTCCAAGCTGTCTCAACAGTTCATCTTAGCAAACAGTGCTTGGCAGGAGAGCTGTTGTTCATCATGTACAGTTACGGGGACATGCCAGTGCTGTGAATTAATTGCCTAATAGGGACAGTTGGCAAAGTCACCGCGTGAAGTGCCCAAGCTGTTGAATTATGCAAGAGTGGAGCAGCTTGTTCCTTTCGAGCGCTCAAATCACTCAAAGTGCAATAACGGGAGTAGTAGTGCGCTGATTCTACACTCGGGGGTCGGACCTGGGACTGATAAAGTGAGTTGCGGGGACAGTTATTTACAACAATGTCACCTGAGGTTATGAACAGTTTGTGGCGATCCATTCTATTTTTCATGGGCCTTTAGTAGTGGGATATTCAAGTAAAATTAAAATGTATGATTGTGGGAATGCTTCAGCAATCCAATTTACACTTCCAATTTACACTGTTCAAATTTCAACTAGCTTAAAAAATCCACGCCTCCCGGGGTATTCGTATTTGTACAATTTAACTTGGAATATCAACTTTTTCCCATTCATTTTCAATGGGATAGACATTGAACTTTTTCTAAGTATCACTTTCCACGCCCTTATCATCATGACCAGGTCGGTGGCACAGTTGGTAAAGGACATTGTCCAGCAACCAAGAGGTCATAATTTCATAATTTATCTCTCAGTTTACTTCATAAGCATTCCACATGCATTCAAATCTTAGCAGTCAACTATTAGCATGCAGCTTTCAACATTCCCACGCAATTTCTCCAGAAATTGCACTTAGTCTTCTAGTTATTAGTAGGAATGGGCAAGTATTGATAACAGCGACTGATACCACCCTCTTGTGGCTGTTTTGCAATTAATAACTAGTAATTAGAAATGAAAAGAATAGAAAATTGCCACTTTAGTGGTGTTAGAAATGGATTGAGAGGCACTAGGACCCTGCGCATGTGAGCAGTGCAGACGGCGAACAATGAGGAGAGCCGAGTACTAGGGGACCAGCACAGGAGCAACATCTGAGCCACAAACAATCCCCATCCCCTGCACCACATTTCAACCTCGCACCCATCTCCCTCACCCCACCAGGACACGGAAACTGAGCCGGAGTGGAACGTACTCACCTACGCCGGATGCGCAGCCTTCTTCTGGCTTCTTGTGTTTGTGAATGACTGGGACTGAAGTGGGTCATGCGGGAGCACTGGAGGAGCGAAAGATAAACAGCTCCCCCTTCTCACCCTCCGCAGGCGCCCCCCCCTCCTCCTTAGCCTTCTGCCAGAGGAGAGATGATCCGAGCTTGCACACCTCAGCACCCATCATGATGCGATCACTGCATCCTCCTCCGGACAAGTAGTCTCAAAGCCTTTCAAGGAACAGGATGAGAATCAACTGAAAGAGCATATCAACATCAAGTCAGTCTGTCATCCAAGGTGTTGAGATTCTTCAAGGACCTGCACAGGATTTGGAGCATTTTCGACCTTTTTTTTTATTTTACCTGTTTGCATCAGGTTCCTGCACTCTTCAGAGGATCAGTGCTGTGCAGAGAATGCAGGACCATGGAGGAGACAGACAAGTCCCCAGCAGGTGAGCGTATCGTCCAAATGCTCATTGTGTGTTCTGTTATGTATCTAGAAAGCTAATATGTACAATAACAAGTGGTGAAAACAATTATTCTTTATACACACCAGGAGACTTACATTGTTTTTGCATTTTTCATCACTACCTCCCATTTGTTTGGCATTACTTCTGAGCTACTTACGTGCAGTATACACTATGAACGAGACAAAATCACGTGAAATAACCAGCAAATGGATCCAAAGTGGAAACGCTTACGCGGCTTTTGTCACCAACAAGCAAGGACATCATCTGGAAATAAATAATTGACGCTTGAAAAATTGTTACTCACGTCACATCAATCTACAAATTCCCCTCACAAGCAGAATACTTTTATCATAAATGTGGTTCCTTCCACTTCATAAATTCATAATCACATTACATCTGCGCATTACCTTAGAGGAAATCCCATAAAAACGGTTTGTAAAGCTTTCCACACGAAACAGAAAACATAATCATAATCCGAGCCCTAAATGTGAATATTTTTACTACGCTGTGCGAGTGAGTGTATAATTTCCTCCAAAGTCTGCAAACATCTGTGCCATAGCAGAAAAAGAAACAGCTTTTCCATCAACCTGCCGCCACCATCTGGGAGGAAACAGCTGTTTAATATAATATCATTATGAGCCTTGTCAATCAATATCTCATACGGGGTTTCAGTGTGCTCCTACAAACGCTTTGATTGAGCTCTATTTATGCTCCCTCTCCCCGCACAGTTTTCCAATTAGGGCCGCTTTTTCTGGGCTGTTTAATGCTTGGAGAGTGCTCTTTTGTGTGTCGTACACACGTGCACAAACATCACGCAATTAAGTCAAATACTTCATAATGAAACAGTCGGGAGGAGAGGGGGGGGATTAGGGATTTTGCATTATTCTTGTAAATCATCATATACAGTACTGTTTGTCTTGATGTAGATGGTGAAATGGCTCCTTCATTAGGCAACCCCCTCAGACCCAATTTCTGCAGCTCTCATATGAACCCGAAAACCCCCGCCATGTATTTGACATCAAAGCATGTGGCACAAAGCGGGGGGATGCTGGTCTCTCTCATCGGATTCCCCCAATCAAACACTCTTGCTCACATCAAACCTCATAAAGCCAGTGATGATTTACGCTGGGTTATGATTGGTGGGTGTCGTCAAAAATGTGGCAATTTTGGAAATAGATATCCCGAATGAGCCGAACGATTTGATTTGGTCAAGAAAATTTGTGGAAGGATGAAATGAATCAGTAAAATGTCTGCATTGATGTGGTAAAGTTATTGTGAACAAAAGTGGCAATACTGGAAAATGTGGAAATTTGCACTAAGCAGAAAAAAACAATAAAATCTGAATTAGGGCTGCTCGATTATGAAGAAAATATTAATCAGGATTATTATGGTAATAATTAAAATCACCATTAGGACGACATTTGTTTTTTTTGGTCCAAAACAAGAAAATGTTTAAACATAAAAAAAAAAAATATTAAAACAAATAAAATTTTTGAAACACTGTATTTATGCAAGTTCCTTTTGGATTAAACAAAGTTTATTTAAAAAAGAAAAAAGTGCAAATGTATGAATTTAAACACCTCAAACAGCTCCAAATTAGTATTAATAATTTTTTTTACAATTATTCTGATTTTGTCATTTTAGAGTGTAATAATTGAAATTGTAATTGAATTTTGATCAACTCATTCACTCCCAGGCATTTTTACTAAAGCAAACCCCTTCACTCCCGGCTGTTTTACTGGATTTGGACTGATTTTGCCCAAAGAGCATTGTGTTCTATTGCTATAAAAACATGGAACCTACCAAAAGAAAGATTAGTCTCTTCCTTCATCAGGAAAAATAAATAAATTTCTGTCTGTTGCCATTTTGCAGCAATTAGCATTAGAATATAGCTAAGTTTGATCATGATTCACCAATCTGCTTAAAACAGTGGGGAAAAACATGGCCCTGGTTGATCTCTTATACTCTGCTGCCACATACTGGCCTTTTTTTGTAATAACTACCATTGCTTCAAGCATTCTCTTCAGTTCAGAGGCTGCATCAAAGCCTTTACGCTCTAGCATTAAAAAAAAAAACTTATAAGTACATCTTTGGGACGCTTAAAACATTTAAAAGAACGTATATATACGTTTTTGGGAGCAAATGAGTATCCTGAATGTGATAAATAGCAACATAAATGTTCTAAATGATATGAACAGTTTGAATGTAAAATATTTTTGAATTGGTTGCAAGATGTGTTAGGAAGAGGTAAATAGCTTTTTTGGAAATGTTTTGGGGAAAAAAGTGTAAAACTGAAAAATACAGGATCTAAGTAACATTTCTGCGGTTTAAAAATTGGAATGTGGAAGGAGCAGATGATTGAAGTAATATATCAGCACTTAAGGATTGCTGCATGATGGGCAGTAATTGCGATGATGATTTGAGCTGATTTTGATTGGTGTTTGTTTATAGTCAGATGTGCTGCAGTCTAATTGCAGCCGCTAATGAATCTGGATTAGTCCTGTTGTCAGTGTTTGCTTTAATCGCTCTCTTCCTTGTTCGGTATTTGGGTCACATTCGTAGTCAACCTATGACATTTGACAACAGGCTCACTCCACACTAGCTCATTCGGAACAATGTAGCCTTATTTTCTCCCCATTTCCCGGGTCTTTTGCGATCCCAGCAGGACGCCAATATAGCTGCCTTTCAACATGCTCGCTCCATGGGGGGGGTTTCGGAGAGAAGTGATGATTGGACGCACAGAGGTGAGACAAGTCAGGGACAGGATACACTCGCATGGGTCCTGCAGACATTAGCGGGAGGTTTGCCAATATCTCATGTGCTACTTTTTAAAATGTGTTTGCTTCAGGATAGAGCCAATCTGTCACTCACTGACAAGGGCAGTGATCTGTTTTAGTACAAGTAAAAACACCAACATATGGGCAGTGAGCACACTAACGCTCAGTGGTGTGAATTAATCAAGTACCAATACGTCATTATTGTACTTAACTCATTTGCTCCCAATAACGTATAAATACGTTTTTTTTTAAAGTTCTTAGTGTCCCAAAGACGTATTTATACGTTGTTGTTTTTTTAAATGCAAGAGCATACAGAAGGCTTTGATGCAGCCTCTCAACTGCAAAGAACGGTTGCAGAAATGGTAGTTATTACACAAACGGCCAGCAGGTGGCAGCAGAGCAAAGGAGATCAACCAGGGCCATGTAGAAAAAAAAAGCTCAATTACTTACAATTTTAAATAGATTTGTGAAAACTGATGAAACTGAGCTCTCTTCTAATGCTAATTGCTGCAAAACGGAAACAGATAGAAACATACTTTTTTTCCCTGATGAAATAAGAGACTTTGATCTTTCTTTTGGTAGGTTCCATGCTTTTATAGCAATTGAACACAATATTCTGTGGGCCTTGCAAAATCAGTCAAAATCCATTAAAACAGCCGGGAGCGAACGGGATTGCTTCTGTGAAAATGGCTGGGACTGAATGAGTTAAGTAGAGTTTTCAGGCATCTATTTTACCTCAGATTCAGATTAGTTTATTGATTGTAAAAGGGCAATATCCCCCAGTCACTACTCGTCGAGGTATTTTCAACAGGTTTGTGAATAATGATGAAACTTAGCTAATTCTAATGCTAATTGCTACAAAACATAAAAACTGATTAAAAAAAATATACCGTACACTTTTTTTTTTTTTCCCCTGATGATTTTCTTTTGGTAGGTTCCATGTTTTTATAGCAATAGAACATGAAAATGGCTGGGAGTGAATGAGTTAATTTTAAATGGCACTTGAATTCGTACTGTCTTCTAATTTGACACCAGTATCCGTACTACTTTTTAAGTACAGAGTGTGAGTACGTAACTTAGATCCTTTATTGCCAGTGCAGTGTGAGTCAGATAGGGATTTCAGGTCCATTTCGGAGGCTGTAATTTGTACAATTCAAGGGAAGATGTGTTTCCTCATAGTTAAGTGGAACTCCTTCAAATGGGGAACAGGAGCTCAGTCATCCCCAGTGGATGACTCATCACACCAAAAACAAGTTGTCCATTAGTGTAAAGAGGGAGATGAGGCGAAATCTATTTACTTCATTTTTTTTTTTTTCCTCCCTAAGTCCCTTGTTTGTTTTCAGGAACAGGCAAGAGGGACAAGGACAGCGCTATAAAAAGGGTAAACAGTCTAAAGCTGCTGACTCTGATCCCCTGACCCACTTTAGTCATACTGATGTTCTTGCTGAATATTAAAATTCATTTGTTGCGCATGAAAGGGTGCTGCATCATCGCTAATACCCTCGGTTGTGTATCGTCAACATCTAAATTGTAATTTATGCGCTATTTTTTATTCAGAAGTTTTTTGACGCAGTTGTTGCTGCATCGAATTTAGTGCGAGTGATTACAGTGCAGTCCTACGCCGCTGCAAACTACAATCACAACGAGGATGAAAAACGAAAAATGTCCCGTGTGACGATGTCCTTATTTTTCGCAAAGCACTTTTCAGGAATTAAGATTGGAGATTATTTTTAATCTGTCCTTGAATTCAACTAGCGTTATAAAGAGATTTGTTTTCACGGATGTAGCGGGATAGAAAACTTGTCAAGAGGATCAAAACATTCCTCACATATAAAAAGTGCGTGAGCGTCTTTAAATTGCTTACAGATTATTTAGACTGAGTGGGACTGGATTTAATAACAAACTGTGCCTGGGGCTCATCTGTATGTAGCGTGGCTGCGGCGTCTTTAGCCACCTGAGAGGACAGGAAGTGAGCGATAATGGAAAAAAAATTAACCGTATAGATTTTGCCTTAGCTAAGTCTGTTTAGCTTAATGCTAACAAACAATATATACAGAATACAAAAGACAATTTAACCAATGGATAGTGCTTCAAAATAGACCAAATGGTGGAACAGAAAATAATATACTCACAGGTATATATTCTTTTTCCTCTGCAAAGAACGTGGACACACCAGAAGGAGCAACACAATGTCCTTTAATTGAAGTAAAAATTGTGGTAAAAACTGTTTAATTCTTAAAAATTTTATCCAATTATGTCATTACAGTATGTTTTCAGAAAGTACTATATGATAGACACTATTATACTAATTTAAAAAGAGCACATTACAAAAAAAATGCTGTAATTTTGCGAGGCTGGAACGGATTAATGGCATATCCATTGATGTTGGAAATGCAAGCGCTTTGACAACAATTTCTGTTGACAGCAGAGGGCGGTAGAAAGTCCTTAGATGGAGGAAAACAGGTATATTAATCTTCTAGATAGATCTTCTTATTCCACCAACGCATTATTAATCAGAATACCATGTTTACGACTTGATTTTTTACTTGACTTACATTAAATACAATAAAATATCCAACATATACTAAAATCATGTCAAAATTGAACGCAGGTATCTAAAACAAGGTGACAAAATGGTTTAAAACATACCTAAAGTTGAATAAATTGATATTACAACTGTGTAAAATTATGTAAAAGCTGCAGTTAAAATAATTTAAAAAAAAAGGATAATAAAAAGTACTTTAATCCTAACAGTCCCTAAGCAGGTGCTTATTTGGCTTATGCCGCCTCTGATCACAGCTGCTGGGGGCACACAAGGGCCCCTTCTATGTAACGTCACTGTCACACTCGGACCCTTTGAGCCTCCCAGATAATCGCATCATCTTGCCAGAAAAGCGCATAACTTCCCAACCGTACCTTCCAGGCATAACGCTGCGGTATGTGGATCACACCTACGACGTCATCACAGCTGCACCGTCGCATATCAAAACACATAATCCACTTTTAAAGAGGAAATGGGCGATGGGTGCGGGGTGTCGGGTTTTTGTCCTTGTGGGGACCTTAAGTAATGTGATTGGGAGCTATGCTGGAGTGACTTATTTCGAGGACTAGATTTTAACTTTTGCTTGAATGTCATTATTCCAACAGTAATCTTTTTTATTTTATTTTTTTTATTTATTTATTTTTGTATTTATTATTATTATTTTTTTATTTTTATTTTTTTTATTTTTTTATTTTTTTAGTACAATTTGTACCTATACCCACCTCGGGTTGTTCAACCAAAAGTGTAGTGGTTCTCAATTTTTTATTTTTTTTTTGTCAAGTTGCATCTAAAGAAATATTAACTCTCAAAGTACTATCGTAGCAAAAATTAAAATTCAGTAGGCCTTTTTTTTTTTTTTATTCAAAGAGGAGAGGTTTCTAAGAATAAAATTTAGGAGAATAACTTCAAATTATACTGTACATTGAATAAAGTCGTAATATTACATGAAAAAAATACATGACAATAACATTTTGATATCATGGGAATAATAAATCTGGAGTTTGCAGGAATAAAGTTTAAATATTATTAGTGAGAGGGAAAAAAAAATCATTTTCACCAAGCTCTAAATGAAAAAAAATAAAGTCATATGACGTGACCTACATTTGTAATTTATTAGATGAATGTCAAAATATTATGAGTAAAAGTGTAAGAACTTTAAAAGAATAAAGTTGTAATTTTCTGGAAAATTAACCCTCTAAACTTTAAAACGATTGAACACTGTCAAATTTTAAGGCAAATACAACTGTATTTATTACAAGAAAATAACATTAAAATTTTACCAGAATAAGTCAAAATATTGAGATTATATACACTACAGGAAACATAAAATAAAATTTACTGATTCAATTCAAATTTAATGCACATACAAGTTTACAAGCAGTTTTTAAAGGTTAAATGTAAAATGTGCTAAAAAAAAAAAAGTTAAATACAACCGAACTGTACTTGTGATTTATTTTTTATTTTTTGTGTACACTACGCTTTCACCACACTTTTAGAATCACTGCCCTAGTACACATAAATAAGTATAGCCATGAAAACCCAGGAGAGAAAGTTTTCAGAAAAGCTTAATATGTTGTGGGCAGAGCTGGATAAATATAGCTACAGGGCAAATGCGGCAGGATGTGACAATTTGCAAAGCTTGTTCTTGGCTTCTCTTACTTCCAGTCCGGGAGGAAAATAAACATCGCCTCAGAAAATAGAAAGAGCGCCCCGTGTATTCCATATGTGCTCGTATCGCCGCTGACTGATCACACGTCTTGATTTGAGCCCGGAGATGATTATGTAAGACGCTGTGAATCCTGTTGCCTACTCACGCCAACTGTGCCTACTCGACCGCGAGTTGCCTTCGGGGAGTCCGAAAAGACTTGATCGCGTTCCGGGTGGACCAGTTTTGGGCACGGCTTTTTGTAGTTAAACATTTAAAAAGGACAGTTGGAAGCTCGGCTTTGGATGGCTCACAGCCTCTGATAAAAAAAATTGCCCTTTCAATGATCTTCAAAAATTATGGTATTTTCAAATTATTATTATTATTATTTTTAACATGACTAAATAAATTAATTTAATTGATTTAAAGCGGAAGTCAACTCAAATAATTTTTTTCTTGACAATATGTTCTATGCAGCCACACTAGTTGTGGGAATGCTGAAGCATTTAATATCAACTTTTCCCCATTCATTTTCAATGGGACAGCCATTTTAACTTTTTCAAAGTATCACTTATTGGTGGCACAGTTGGTAAAGCGCATGGTCCAGGAACCAGAAGGTTATAATTTCATAATTTAGCTCTCAAGCTTTCAGCATTCCCACACAATTTTTCCAGAAATTACACTTAGTCTAATCTACATATGGTATTCTAGTTAATATTGCGTTAGTGGAATATAAATTAAGCAGTAAAATCCAGCTGTTTTTATCAATATCAGAAGGCGGCCATTTTGCCACTTGCTGTCGACTGAAGATGACATCACAGTTGCTCAGGGCTCAGGCAACGACCAATCAGCTCACCTGTTTTGCTGAGCAACTGTGATGTCATCTTCAGTTGACAGCAAGTGGCAAAATGGCCGCCACCTCAGATGGATGAAAACGGCTGGATTTTGCTTCATGAATCATATTCCACAAATATAATATTAATGTCATGTTTCGACTAGTGAGGTCACATATATTATTGTCAGGAAATGTTTAAGGTTGACTTCTACTTTAAAATACATTACAGACCCAACTATGATGGTTAAAAATCTGTGATAGCCTATCGCAAAATCGTACAAAACTTTTTTTTTTTTTTTTTATGTAGTTTTACTCCTCCCACATACACATCTTAAAACACACTTATACAAACAGTATTAAAGCAATACAGTCAATGTAAATGCAGAATTAATTGTGGTTATGTCACTGGCTAGTGCAGGTGTACCTAATGAAGCAACCGCAGCTCTGCCGAGAAAGTAGGTTAGACGAGACAGGAACAACAAGCTTATCTGTTAGCTCGGACTGTCGGGCGAAACAGGCCATCAGCAAAATTACTCCTAGTGATTGAATGGATGATGACTTCATATTTTTCCCGCATTTAAACTGATGTATTCTTTTTCCAGTCTTTTTACACTCTAACCAAACTCACTTGCTACTTTTAACCGAGCAGCCAGTGCTTTAAAACGAAACCCAAATGTGCTGTCAAAGCAACAGGTGATGACGTTTTGTTTCCCAGAAGGCACGTGGCACATTTTAACCGGAATCCAACTCGAAGCTGTCAGCCATTTGTCTCCATTTGTTGGCTCGTCTACCTGCTCCTATTGATTTCCCCATCACCGTGTGCCAGTAAGTGCTGTGAGGCCAGTCATTCTCGCAGATGCTCCACAAAGTGATGTCCGACGCGTGAACTCGGGGCCCTTCCCTTTGCGCATGCACTCCTCTGAAATGGATTTCATGCTAATGAGTCTGTTAAAACCCCTCTGATTTAGTCCTCCTTTGGGATACACTACGGAAAACGAGATCATGTAGACAGGCGCTAGCAAATACTTGAGTGCAATTAGCAGGAGCGTATGTATTATCTGAGGAATTTTATTTGGTGACTTAAGTGGGGAGTCGACATGGAAAATGGAAAGCAGGCTATTCCCCCTAGCAAGAAAAAGATGGAGAAAAATTATGATTGTTACAAATACTTATTAGTTTAATAGCGAACAACTGCATAGCACTTAATAAAGCCATAGCAATAGCAAATACTACACTCTTAAAAGAAAGAAAATGGATGGATGGATGAAATGCACAAAAAAAAAATCTAACATAAAAGTGGAAAAAATGGCAGACCCACATTTTTTTACTGCTGGACTTTTTTTTTATTTTTTTTTGCTGATTTTGACTTTTTTTTTTTTTCTTCTTTTTTTTTTCTTCACCCCACATAAGATTAACATGGAAATGTTTTGGGGGTCTTTCATATTTGTAGTTGTTATAGTGGACACCAGGATTATATGGCTGTAACGTGTTGTAAATTTATAAGCTTATATGCAACAATTTTAACATGAACATTATGTAAATCAAATTGCGACTGTGATTGGTTATGTAAGATCCGATCATGTACCCGAAGTGTTGACATCATCCAAATTATGCGTTTTATTGGTTTAGACACACGAATATGTCATGTCCACTGCAACCATCTATAGCTCTGAGGGGGTTAAACTAATAAATATTTGGCCTATATTTTAGTCATTGGCATAGAATTTTCATAACAATTCAGTTCAAATTAAATAGATGTACTGTAAAAAAAAACCCGAGTATGATACTGTGTGTTGAGGTCATTTTTCTGCCACTAGATGTCATAATTGCATTTGTAACTCCTGCGATTGGCTGGCAACCAGTCCAGGGTGTACCCCGCCTACTGCCCAAAGCCAGCTGAGATAAGCTCCAGCACCCCCCCGCGACAGATAGAAACATACTTTTTTTCTCCTGATGAAAGAAGAGACTTTAATCTGTCTTTTGGTAGGTTCCATGCTTTTATAGCAATTGAACCCAATATTCTGTGGGCCTTGCAAAATCAGTCAAAATCGAGTAAAACAGCCGGGAACGAACGGGATTGCTTCTGTGAAAATGGCTGGGAGTGAATGAGTTAAATTAACTCAAAATTAACACACTAATATTCACACCCCTACTAAAAAGGATAAAGACCAGACACCAAAGTACTACTGTATTTTCTGCTGAATAAAAAAAATCACATTGATTTATAAGTTCTGTTTTCCTTTCCTTTCCATCAGTCTGCCGCACAGTGTCAAGGCCAGCCTGTCCCTTTCTCCAACCGGGCCAGGACGCGTGGGCAGCGGCGGGGGCTCCCCAACGTCTAAAATGGCTCCCGATGGAGTCGGGGTGCCTGTGGAGGACATGCAAGCTTTGGCCATCACCTCGCTTTCTGCTGCAGACGTGGCCAAACAATTTGAGCACATTCGCGAGCTGGGGAAAGGCACGTATGGCAAAGTGGACCTGGTGGCTCACAGGATTCAAGGTGAGTGCATGCGACACATGTTAAACATGTTGTGAATCTATCCGGCGCACCATTTTGCTGTAAACATGTTCCATCATGTTTGCGTCTGATCTTTACAGGCACTAAAATGGCGCTGAAATTTGTTACCAAAAACAAGACCAAGCTGAAGAGTTTCCTGCGGGAGTACAGTCTTACAGGCTCGCTGAGCTCGAGCCCGTTCATCATCAAAGTCTTGGATGTGCTCTTTGAGACGGAGGACAGCTACGTATTTGGACAAGAATACGCTCCCGCCGGGGACCTATTCGACATCATTCCCCCACAGGTAGCGCCATCATGCCTGTCTCCACCAATCATCGTCTTCACTCCGACAGCGCTGCTCCAATCATGTTCAGACGGTGCACTTTTAACAAGCTCTCCTGGGGCTGGAGCCTTTTCTCGGTCGGATCGCTGTTGAGAGCAGCTCTGACTTTGCTTTAGAACTATTGCGCGCGGCTTTCTCATTAAAATTGCAATTGCAGCGGAACGAAAGACTAGAGACGTTTATTTCACTTTTTCTTAGTGGAGAAAAGCAGTGCTCCCCTTGAACTTTAGTTTTTGTTTTGCTTTTAACAACTTGGTTTTGGTATTGGGACATTTGGCTTGTACAGTACTGCAATTTGGGTTCCTGTCTTTTAACTCATTCGCTCCCAGCCATTTTCACATAAACAATCCCGGCTGTTTTACTGAATTTTGACTGATTTTGCAAGGCCCACAAAATATTGTGTTCTATTGCTATAAAAGCATGGAACCTATCAAAAGAAAGATTAAAGTCTCTTCTTTCATCAGGAAAAAAAGTATGTTTCTATCTGTTTCCGTTTTGCAGCAATTAGCATTAGAAGAGAGCTAAGTTTCATCAGTTTTCACAAATCTATTTAAAATTCAAAGTAATTGAGCTTTTTTTCTCGCTGGCCCTGGTTGATCTCCTTTGCGCTGCTGCCACCTGCTGGCCGTTTGTGTAATAACTACCATTTCTGCAAACGTTCTTTGCAGTTAAGAGGCTGCATCAAAGCCTTCTGTATGCTCTAGCATGAAAAAAAAAAAACGAAAAAACGTATAAATACGTCTTTGGGACACTTAAAACATTAAAAAAAACGTATTTACACGTTATTGGGAGCAAATGAGTTAATTATCCTGTGTAGACAAACTATGGGGATTAAATTACCAATAAATTCAGTGCTATTAAATGTATTTTTTCTCCCTAAGGCCAATCGTGGAATTATTTTTACTTTTATATTTATTATTATTTTATTTATAAATTAACAGTAGACTCAACACAAAGAAAATATATTAGCTTTCTTTTAATACAATTTCTCTCCTATGAAGCACAAATATTCAACAGAACCACCAACATTTGACGATATAATTTGTAAAAATAATTTCAATTAATTATATGGCTGTTGATGTAGTTGAACACATGAGGTGGGTAGTGTTTTGTTTCCTCTAAAAACACTATTCCTGTAAACACTTTTCAATTTTCCCCATTCGGGGATTAATAAAGATTATCTCGGTGAATCTAGTCTATGAAAAATATTAAATAGGAAATATACACAGTAAATTTTGTGGAGTACATTTTACTCTATAAAGAGTCTATTTGGTCCCACTCTAAACAGAACAAAATTTACACTTGGAAGAGTGTCAAATATTCAGTATATTTTACTCAAAGTATTTTTACTGCGTACGAAAGGATTTGCCTATTTCATGAAAAAAATGTATTAAATATTTTTCACTCAGAAATTCAAAGTAAATTTTGCAAAGAGACATTTTGACAAAATTTTACTAGTTTATTTTTTATTCTTTGTTCTTCTTTTTTTAAAGTAACATAACTCCAAACCAATCATGCCGCTCCAACTGTGCGTTAGTATATCGCTCGTGTCAGCTGGAATCTTTGTACCTCCAAGAGACCAAAAATGATGGTTTCATTTTGGATATTAGGCAAGGCACAGCAAAAAGTAGGAGTGGCATAGCTCAGGTGGTAGAGTGGCCGTCTCCCAAGCTGCAGTTAAACCTCGTGCAATTTATTTTTAATAAACTAGTCACAAGATATCCTTCTAAAATTTACTTAAAATTTCTGAGTGAAAAAAACTTTTCTAGATTTTTGTAATGTTTCTCGTACACAGCAAAAAATACTGTACTTTGAGTAAAATTTATGCTGAATATTTTACACTCTTCCAAGTGTACATTTTACTCTGTTCATATTTTTAGAGTAAAATGTACTCTACAAAATTTGCTGTGTAGGATATCTATTACCGTATTTTCCGCACTAAAAGCCTTCAATTTTTTGAAAAGCTGACCGTGCGCCTTATAATCCAGTGCGCCTTATATATGGATCAATACTGAGCCGCAACAGGTCTCGCTGTCAAGACGCATGTGCAGAAGATCCCGCCATCTTGGATCGCTAGCTAATACTAATACTTTTACCTCAGAGAAAATAATAAAGCAGCTGTTTGTTTATTCATTTTGGGAGTGAATGGAGTTGTTAGAAAGCTGGTTTGTAATCTATTAATAAAGTTTGACTGACCTATCTGACTGTTTTGTTGACATTCCCTTTAGCGCAGCACCATCTAATGGATGCATAACGTAACCCCAGCCTCTACTTTAGCGACTTTATATGGAAAAAGTTTTCAAATATGTCATTCATTGAAGGTGCGCCTTATAGTGCGGAAAATACGGTACTTTATTATCCAATTCATTATACATAGTATTCCATTGTCTAATCTGTGTCTTTGTCTTCCTTCCAGGTGGGACTTCCGGAAGAAATGGTCAAACGCTGCATGCAACAACTAGGCCTGGCCCTCGACTTCATGCACAGCAAAAGCTTGGTGCACAGGGACGTCAAGCCAGAAAACGTCCTGCTGTTCGACCGCGAGTGTCGCCGCATCAAGCTGGCCGACTTTGGCATGACCCGCCGGGTGGGCTGCCGTGTGAAAAGGGTAAGCGGCACCATCCCCTACACGGCTCCGGAGGTGTGCCGGGCCAGCCGCACCGAGGGCTTCCTGGTCACCACCAGTTTGGACGTGTGGGCTTTTGGAGTTCTGGTCTTCTGCATGCTCACGGGTAACTTCCCCTGGGAGGCGGCGCTGCTAACCGACGCCTTCTACGAGGAGTTTCGACGATGGCAGAAGGCCGGATGCCCCGTGGGAACATATCCGTCTCAGTGGCGCCGATTCACAGACGACGCGCTGCGAATGTTCCAAAGGCTTCTCGCCGCCGAGCCGGAGAAACGTTGCGGGGTCAAGGACGTCTTCTGCTTTGTCAAATACGAGCTGGTGAGCGAGCTCAGGCGCAGGGCGTCCTACCGCGCCAAGAGAGGCGAACGTTCCAGCTCGGGGGTGTGCACTGGCAACTGCACCTCATCGTCATCCACTTCGTCCTCCTCCTCACGCACCTCCCACAGACACCCGGAGCCTTCCACCCCCCCTGGAACCTCCTGCCTTCGCCCGGCCCCCCTCAAACGGAGCGTCCTCTCTGACCCAAGAGAGGAAGCTGGACAGCAACAGCCTCCAGGACGGGATAAGAACAAAAGCCAGATGGTGATGGCCACTGCGATTGAAATCTGTGTGTAACTAGATGACTTTTCACAGTCATAAAGTGCTCTCGATATGTAAAGTCCATCTGAAAAGGCAGTTTAAGAGAGAAGCTCAGATCAAAGTGGAAATAAACGTCATCCCTAAGCTGCCTGGACTTAGTTTAAAGGTCTTTTTGGTTGGGATTCACGGCCAAAGACGGCTGAATATCCAACCATGCCAAAAGAGGAAAACGAGCTCGGAAGTGTGCACTAGCAACTGCACTTCATCTTCATGCACTACTTCAACTTCGTCACACACCTCCAACAGACTCCTGTAGCCTCCTGCCTTCATCCAGCTCCACTCGAATGGAACCTGGACACAGTAGCAGTCTCCAGGACAGGAAACAAAAAAAGCCAGATTGGTGATGGTCACTGCCGTTGAAATCTGAGCACACTTCCATCCGTCGTTTTCGACGGTATACTGCTAAATCTGTTCAGGGTCGGTCAAGAAACTGGAGCCTATCCAAGCTGACTCCAGGGCGAAGGTGCGATAGTGTGGCTCGTAATACTGGAGACAAATTCCTTGTGTGTTTTTACATACATGGCCTATAAAGATGAGTCTGATCCTGAGGTGGACTTCACCCAAGACACATGTCGAGACAGATAAAGACAACCGTCTCCCGGGATTGTATCACTAAAGTGACTTGTGAGCACACTCGTAGTAATCAGATAGCTTTTCACAGTCATAGCAAAGTCCTCCATCTTAAAAGATCATACTGAAATCCGTCAGGACTCATGGACGAAGATGGCTGAAAGAGTGTCCTTCCGCGCCAAGAGGGATAAACGGTCCAGCTCGCGGGGAACTTGAACATCTTCTTCTTCCTGCCTTCCACGCCTCCTACTCTTGCCTTTGCCCCTGAAACTGAGCATTCTCTCCGACCCCAGAGAGGCAGCACCCGTTTCCAGGACAGGAATGAAATCCAGATGGTGATGGTCAGCATTATTTATGGCCAAAGATGGCGATGAGATCTTCTGCAGACTTTGAACACGTCAAACAAGTGTTTGTTTGTTTTTTTCTTTTTCTCCACACTGTGGTTGTGGTGCTAATGATCACATTGTAAGACACTCCATGGAAACGACTTCCCCATCACTTGTCACTTTATAGCGGGGGCTCTCACACCTTTTGGGTCCAGGGATCCACCTCAGCATCTCAACGCCAGTTAAACATAATTACTATGTGTGAATGATACAACTGAGGACACCAGTTTGAGAACCACTGCTTTTCTCGTATCACTTAACGAAGCTTCAGATGCTTCAGAGGCCAGCAATTGTAGAGGAGCGTTTAACTTTGTCGCCAGCTGCATTACAACGCTGAAGATCGTGAAATGGACCTCCATGTAGCAGTTTGTACGGAACACGTTTGCCCGTGTCTCAGTGACGTGCATCACCTCAGGACATTTGAGCGGATCACATCCTGTTTTATTAGTAATCCTTTCCGGTAAAAATCCATCGTCGGCTTCTGTTGAACTGCACAGCTCCATTTACAGGAACATTTTACAAGCGCAGAAGTGCGAACAATAACGTGGAGAGAATATGTTTTAGTATTTTTTTTTTTCCCCTTTTCTACGTGTGTGTTTGGATTTTATGTGTGAGTTTCCAACACTAAAGCACAATATGTTTCTAAAGGATGCGGAATCTCACTCCATGTTGTAGATATGTTTGGTATTTTCAAAAAGTGCTCTGTAATATCAGGTAGTTCGACTATGTAGCTGTACTCATTTTCTAAATCAGGGGATTTGGTCACTGTCAGGTTAACGCATTGTATGTAGCAACTAAATAGGACGGAATGTAAACGGTAGTTTTGTCTCGCAAGAGATACTCTAAATAGAGCCTATGAAGATGTTTAACACAGTAGCTGCTACTTTTTCTTTAATAACGAGTGTTTTGCCAGATTGTAATTACTATTGGGACACACTCTTGGGTTTGTAGAAAGAGAACGCTTTGTTTCCAACTCTACTCTTGCAAACTGGCGGGGGGGCTCACTCTATATATGTAACTTGAGAATTTGGTCTAAATTATTTGACACACTAGAATCATGCTGATCTATGGATTCTTGTCTTAGTTCTTATTTTACACAGAAAAATTGGTGAGCGATTTGCAAATCGGCTGTGGACGTATTGCTTGGTGGAAACTAGGGCTGAACAATTTAAAAAACTAATCTAATTGTGATTCCCCAACTGCCCCCCCTCTGTATGAAGTCCTCTTCCCATGTATTCTTAACAAACATTGTCATTGACGACTATAGCCGTCAATGGCAGTGAATGAGTGAATCATCAAATTAATATACATTATAAAATATACACCAAAATGAAACTGAAAGGAAGTAGAGCTTCTTTTTCCCCCAAATTACCTGATGCTGATGTTAATTTGATTAACTCTACAGCCCTAGTAGACACTTGGCTCAACCTTACATTTTCCTTATGACATACTGTCAATGACATGATTTTAATTGGCCTGTTTTGGGATGCATTTAGGTTGACACAAACGATGCCTCGGCATCATTAAAATGCGTGCTAATGTTTCATATTACAGATGCAGCAGAGTAATATAAAAGTAGCTACACTTCATCCAGAAACTATTCACAGTGCTTCACTTTTTTAACATTTAATAGATTTTGAAAATCTCAAAAGGATTTTTGCTATAATGTGGTGATGTAGCATTTTGAGTGAGAGGGAAAAAAAACATTTATTCCATTTTGGAATAAGGCTGTAACATAACAAAATGTGGAAATATTAAAGCGTTGGGAATACTCCCCAGATGCTTTGTACGCTGACTTTTAATGAACCCACCCGACTTTCCTCCCTGAGTAGATCCCAGGTGTTTGTTATCTGGAGAAGTGCCCTCTGTGTCATCCACTATTGTTCCACGAGCTGATGATTGATTGGATCCTTCGCTTCAGCCTCCAAACAGTCGCAGCTAATTACGAGAAATACTTTGAGCGTGCGCTCGTGACCGCGCTCGTCCTTGTTCTTATCCGTGCGTAGAACCGCTCATTGTTTGTGTCGTCGTTTTGATCATCCGCGTCACCCACTTCCTAAGTTTTCGCGCTGACAGCCCATCAGCTCTGTTGCTATAGCGACAGTGCCACACGGCTGCTGTCGTTGGGCTTCTGTCCTCCTTGAGTCTAATTGAGCCCAAATTAAACAATTCCGCAGCCGTTCGGAACAATTGCTCGGTTTATTTCAGTGAACGAGACTGGCAGAGATAAAGATAAAATAGTACAATCAATGTGTCCATAAAGTACGGAGCCCCTAAGGTGACATGGTAGGAAAAAAAAAAAAAAAAAACGCAAAGTTTTTTGTTTTTTTTCAACCATGTTACCTTAGGGGCTCCGTAATAAAGTCTCGTTATAATTTAAACATTTATTATGAATAGCATTTGAGGAAAGACGGTGTTTCCCGTATATTCGCTCGCACGGTGAAATACACAAACACATTATTAAAAATTGTGATAACAACTGAGCACATGGAACAACTTTGATTAACATATCTCGTCAATTGATTTCCTAAAGTTAAATTGTAAAGAGACTTTTTGTGTAGAGCTAATTGCGCTAATCCAAGTATGTTTCCAACCTACCATATTTAGGCCTACGTATTACCTCAAAAAGTGGCCTCCACTCTAATACACCGAGGTGAGTCATCCGCATCTCCCTTCGATTAGATGCCCCCACCCTCCTCTTCAAGAAAAAAAAAAAAAAAAACACTTGGTGCCCCTAGGTAGCTGCAATAACCTTTTCTATTGCCACGTTAATTTCCCCCAAGCAGTAAAGTTCACTTGGGTGCACTGCATATGGATTTGGTTGTCGGGTGTGTAGGCAGAATGAGTTCCAGAAATAGACACCACCTTCCAATAAACATGGTACTCTCTGCAATGGAGAAATAGACACTCCTAGTTGAGGAAATAATGGTATAAAAGCAGTAATATTATTGTGCTTTTGTACATAACAGCAATGCATATAAACCACCTACAATCGCTAATAACAATACTGAGGTACTTACTTGGTAATGCAAGCAGACATTTTAAACATAGAAGGCCAAAACATCTCTAATGAAAATTAAATGGCACTAATAAACTAGCCACTAGATGGTGCTAGAACTGCACAAATGGAAATCAACCTGACTTTTTGTAACAGATGTGTTCCTTTTGAATATTGTGAACATGACGACGACGATATTGTGGCAGTTTTAATATCACGATATCACGATATCGCCCTTATCGTTACATGCCTGGTATGCACCGTCCATTTGTTTAAACAAAGGCCTCCTCCAAAATGGACACCTCCTTCAAACAAACTCAGTAAAACTATTGTACCCTCAAAAGTCGGTTTAGATTGCAGGATTTTACATTTCAGTTACATCAGATGCAATCAAAACATGGTTGAATGCCAGATTTGAAGAACGTGCGACCGCTTTACAAAATGAGCTCGACCACAGGCCGGCATCATGTAACCTCCGCTAATTGCAACATGTTTCAAAGGCTGTCGTCAGACGCATCCAGAAGACAAATCAATAGCGGCTCACCTTGACCTTCTCATTCCGATGCTTGACAGTCGGATGAGAGAGACGGCTTGCAATTAGCCTGGACGTCCATGTTGTCCGATGAGCTCATCTGCATCGTAGAAAAGGTCGGGATTAGATAGACAGTAGGTGTGCATATGTAACAAAACACATTATATAACAAAAAGTCATCGTCAGCCAACATGACTCAATATGTTGCCGCGTGACTGTTACATTATTCATCAAGCAATGCAAGTCATCTTACGTGAGCGTCATTGTTCTACTTTTGTTGCTGCTCGAGGACTGTTTATTACAGCAATTGTCACGTTCAAGGACAAATGTTTTGAAATCTGCGTGAGAATATAGTAAAAAAAAAAGTTCTTCCCCACAAACTTTATTGCGCCATTAGAAAAATTACCACCAAACAAAAAAAGTCACAAAAGCCAAAATGATGGATGCAAAGGTGTCTTCTGCCATCTAGTGGAAAAGCATTTAATCATTCTGCCTACCATTATACATCGCTGGTATAGATAGGTCAACAAAGATAATTGGTATGGAAGTAAATAAATAATTTCCAGACCAAATCAGTGAAACTGGATGATTTTCCACAGCACACCTGATGATCTCTCATTGGCACACAATGGCCGGGAATTATTGCAATAAGCAAATCCTTTCTTTGTCCCACCAATAGTTGCTGTAAAATCCTGTAAATACTCTGTATCTTTATTAAAAATGACAAAGATGTTAATATATGTTGAAATAAAACGCATCTGTGCGCCACTTCTTAGACTCCTTTTTTTTATTGGTGTGTTTGCTCATCTCATAGGCGAACGTATCCACGCATTGACCAGCATTTAGATCACGTTAGATAATATTCTTTAATCCAACAGTCATTTTGAACGTTGACATTTTGTATTCTGACCTCGCTCAGCTGCGTGCTGTTTTTTTGGTGAAGGTCACCTTGGAAGCAAATGTGATTTCTCGTTGCTTTGGTGTCCACACTTTCTTTCACATGATCCTCTCCTTTCTAATTCTCCAGCTCCTGTCCAATTAACTTGCCTGTAGATAGGTTATCTGCTGCCTCTCCAACCCAAACCGAGTTCAAGGGCGCTTTGAATACAGAATGCGGCAGAAAAACGAGCGCGCTTATCGTCTTCCGCGCCGCGCAAATGATCTTGTTGTGACACGCTGGAGACCTCGGCTGGAGTTGTTTGTGAGTTTGAACAGGGATTCGCAAGTGTGCAAGACGTCTGACGAAAGCTAATCAATTCAGACAGCAGGAGAAAGCAAAAGGTCAGCCGTGACATGCGGGATTATGAGGAGAGTAAGCGCTCTTTTCTCTGCTCTGTGTTATTGCAATCCCGTTTTTATTAGATGGATATCCTTTGACTTATGCCTGTGGGACCAAGCAGCAAAAGGTGTCCTTGTTTCGACTTTGGTGAAGGATTTAGAGCACAGGAGCAGCTAATCAAAGGCGAAAGTGTGCCCATTCTTTACTCTGGCGAACATTTGCAGTAGCAAGACTCCTGTAATGATATTTGGGTTATTTCAGAATTAGAGGACATTTTCTATCCACCCCTATAGACCTGTTGAAAACAACAGACGGGTAATATAACGACACTCACATGTATAGCATTATTTATCCTATGCAAAAAAAAAAAAACCTTTATAAGAATAATACAGTAGCTTACTGAGATTTTTCATATTTATTATGTAAGTATTAAATTGCCTGGTGAGGCGTGCACACCAGAAGGACCAAGTCAATTGGCCTGGAAGCACTGAACCGTAAACTGCTTAGATCTTTACATAATATTTGATTATGTCTGTTTTATAAAGACCAATACTCTAGAAAGTTATATATTTTTTAGTAAATGAAAAGCATTTCCATTCCTCTCAATGGGAAAAGATTTGAGACACATACAGATAGTTATTTGTTACAATGGTCACATATTAAATTTGTAAGTCAAGGTACCACTGGAATCTACACAAAGCATAATGCTGACAGTAAATAAGTTGTCCTGTTATCCCCCCTAATACTTTTTGTTTACATATTTAATATGATCAAATAAGTTTAAAATCAACTTATGATTTGGTTTATATGTCTTCCTTGTAGTTGCTAAAATGCTAAAAGGGGAGTGAGACACATGACTCAGCAGAAATGGCATCATCAAGCTAATTTCTGTGATTTAAGAAGGTAAGGCCTTTTTTCTACTTTAACTCTTTTTATCTTTTCAACCATAATGGAGTGTGTTGTTGAAAGTTATTCAGAAACTGACTTAAACATTATTAACATCAATGCTTTTCTTTTTTTTTATATTGTATGTTCATTCTTGACCAGTTAGCATAGCAGCTAACCCTGCTAACATGCGCTCTTGAGCAAAACCGCTAACATTAGCAATGTTTTGCAACCCTGTTACTGTAAATAGAGAATATTAAAATTAAAATAGTATTGAAATTACATGTAACGAAGTATAAAAGCTTTTTCTTTTCTTTTTTTAGCACTATTTTTTATTTATTTTTTTAACATGTGAGTATCTGTAACAAGCTAGCTCCAAACAGAGAAAAATGTATGATTTAAAAATAAAACACCTCATGAAAAGTGTACTCTTGATAGCTAATCTTGGAAATTAAAATTATATGATGGTTAATTACCTGCTTTTTTCTTTAAAACAATAGGGGGGTAAATCTAGGGGAAACACAAAAAAAAAACACGTGTCCAAGCTGCAAGGGGAATCTTTTAGAAGGCACAAGAATAGATGGTCAAAAAGAGTTTATTTATTTTCAATGTGCTCTTTTAGGGCACTTGTTACTCTAAATCAGTCCATATTTGTTTGTAAGTATTATTGGCACAGTTAGATAAGGTAAATAGCAGAAAAACTATACATGTATGTCCTACTCATTCATACTTGAAAATGTAGTGCAACTAGCTAAAACATTTCAGACTTGGAAATACATTTTAATTCAAACACAGCATCACAGTTTTGCTGGCTTTCTTTTTCTAGGTCACCCGTCTCTTTCTTCCCTTCTTTTTTCTTTCTTTCTCTCCTTGAAAGTTTTGCCTTTTTTTCATCATTTGTTTTTTAAATGTCATTAATCTTTTTCCACACCCTAAAAAAATGTTTGTAATAAAGATAAAATAGCACTGTATCATACAATAAAAAAAAAAACATAATAAAAGAGAATGTCAAGAAATAAAATGGGTTTCATAAAATGTAATTGAAGCAAACATTTTCACTCGCAAACACACTTTAAGTGGTGATGATTGGTCTCAGTATATTTGAATAATCTGATTTAACTGTCCATTTTATAACTGAAATATGGCCCTTAAAGCACAAAACCTTTCCCATCCTTGCTGTAGCTTATCTGGTAGATGCATATTGTCCTCTGAGACCTTCTCATTCCGCCATTAAATGTGAAAAAGATATACTTTTTAAGTAAAGAAATAGAAGTGTCCTCTCTATAAAGCTACTGTGAATAATATTTTGTATCCCCAATGTATTCCTCCACAACACCTTTAGGCGTGACGCTGTAGAAATCCAGATAGTCACCTCAGCGGGACGACTGCTGTCAAGGGACGTTTCTTTTCCTCTCTGTCAGATCCACATCGGGTGAATCCGTGTCGGATCACAGCTGGAGAAGTGAGCTTGGGGAACAAAGAGGGAAAAAGAATGTGTGGCTGGAGAGGGAGGAAAAGAGAGTAGACAAAGTGGGACAAATGTGTTTATAATGTTAGAAACATGCAGGACGTGTTCCCCTGCGATACCACGTTAGTCAACTTCTACTGGTAGAACAAGAAGTGACAGCGTGTGAACAGGTGGCAGGTGTTTGAGCCCAGTGTCAATCATTTGCGTGCCCACCATTATTTTCCAGCACTATTTTTTGCTTTAACTCATTCACTCCCAAAGACGTAGTTATACATTTTTTAGGTTTTTGTTTGCTAGAGTTTTTGTATGAAGTCTTTGATGCAGTTTCTGACCTGAAATGGAAGCTTAAAGCGATGGTAGTTATTGCAAAAAAAAAAAAAAAAAAATTAAATATTAAAGCGATGGTAGTTCTTGCAAAAAAAAAATATTTTTTTGTAATAACTACTATCGCTTTAAGCGACCACTTCAGGTCAGAAACTGCATCAAAGCCTTCATACAAAAACTCTAGCAAACAAAAACCTAAAAAACGTATAAATACGTCTTTGGGAGTGAATGAGTTAATATCCGGAGAGAGTTCTTGTCCATGAGGTGCCATATTGAACTTCCTGTCACCAGTATGAGAGTGTGATAACGCCAAATTTAACCCACCTGCTCCCTACTCACATCCGAGAAGTTGTAAGACTAATTAGTCAGAAGACATCGGGGATGGAAAATAGGTAATTGGGCCTAATGTGGATGTTTTCGCCTAACTGTGATTATGGCATAGAAAATTGTTTGATCATCAAAAAAACTGCTTTTGAGGTCATTTCAATCCAGAGCTACATGGCGGAAAAACATCTAATCCTCTGTGGTGCAACTTCTTTTTGTCAATGCCAGACATAAAGTCTCAGACAGTGTGTGGCGCTCGGACGGCGTTGCCATAGCAACCGAGTGTGGAAGAGGACACCGACGTTGTTTTGGGAAACAACACGGCATCGTCAGAATGAGGATGAGAATCAGAATCAACTTCATCGGCCAAGTATGTTGAAACGCAACAAATTTATCACCATAATTATTTTATTTTATTTTAAGTGTCTGTGGGTGTATATGTGTCTATAAGTTATAATTATGATATGCCATATGTTATCTTGTAATAATGTAGATAAAGATTTTGTACTCTTCTGAAAGTATACAATAAGTGCTAGTGTCACACGGCTATTTATTTTTAGAATTGTTTACGTTGTTATGCTGTTGCATTTTCTAATCAACACCCGCACACTCCTGATAGTATCTTTTGATTGGATTTATTTCCTTAACACATTCACTGCCATAGACGGCTTTAGACGTCAAAGATTCATTTTTTTCCTGCACACGCAATAAAACAATGTGCAAAAAGCTTTTTCGTTATGCATCAACTTGGTATTAAAGCAACAACAGTAAATTGCAGCGTTTACTACACAGTTTAAAAAAAAAAAATCAACTTTTGTGTAGTCTCCAAGAATATTCAAAACTTGCGGACATCCAACTTTAACACATTCACTGCCATAGACGGTTTTAGACGTCAAAGATTTTTTTATTTTTTTTGTCCTGGACTGGCAGTGAATGAGTTAAGGGAAAACGGCCGGCCTGCCTCAGCTCGGAAGGCAGGATGGATTCATCATGCTGAAATGCAGCATTATGGATCACAACCTCAAACTATTTTCTCCCCCCGCCTGTGCGGTAAATATCTCAAAGCCCTCGGAATTGTGGTAAACAATCGCTTTGTCGGCTTGTCATTACCGGCTTGTAAATCGCAAGGACCCCGGGGGACGCTGCTCACGCGAGGCTCACAATCCGTTATTTTCAATTATGTGCTAATGAGCGCGCTAATGAGTTGGGGCAAGGAGAGGGGAAGCGTGGCTAAGACGGTCACATGATGTCCAAATGATTCGTGTCAGACTTTAGAACTGATACCAGGAGGTGAAGTTGACCAAGTCTGTCTATGAGTAAATATAGAAATTATACTTGTCTTGACTATATTTTAGGGGTGTCAAAAGGAATGCGTTAATGTGAGTTAAAGTTCCACTTTTTTTTTTTTACGCGTGATTAACTAATTTGCTCCCAATAACGTGTAAATACGTTTTTTTTCAATGTTGTAAGTGTCCCAAAGACGTATTTATACGTTTTTGTTTTAGTTTTTTTTTATGCTAGACTAGCATACAGAAGGCTTTGATGCAGCCTCTCAACTGCAAAGAACGGTTGCAGAAATGGTAGTTATTACACAATCGGCCAGCAGGTGGCAGCAGAGCAAAGGGGATCAACCAGGGCCATCTAGAAAAAAGCTAAATTACTTAGAATTTTAAACAGATAGAAACATATTTTTTTCCCTGATGAAAGAAGAGACTTTATTCTTTCTTTTGGTAGTTTCCATGCTTTTATAGCAATTGAACAGAATATTCTGTGGGCCTTGCAAAATCTGTCAAAACCCAGTAAAACAGCCAGGAGCGAACGGGATTGCGAAATGTGCAAATGGCTGGGAGTGAATGAGTTAATGAAGCAAACGGGAATCCTACTGAGAGAGAAAAAGCTAAAGCAATCCACGCTCGGAAAGGATAGCACACAGTTGGTGGGCGGGGGCGTGGTTTGGTGTGATTAGATGCCACCCGTGACCTCAGTGGATTCAACTGCAACACTGCCCGGTTGATTATTTTCTATTAATACAACTTGTCAGTGTGTCGCTCTCAAAGGGAAAGAAAGCACTGTTGAATTAATAACAAAAAAAAGTCCAAGGTGACACAAGACAAATCTCTGCTTGCAAATGACTTGGCAACAAACTCATTTCCAAGAAGAGGCTTTAAAAGTTAAATATGTGATCAAAATGGGGAGTTTGTGGAAAAGAGAATCCCAACACTAAAATGAAATATTATTAGTTGCTGGAGTGTACCTTCTTCCTAAAATTAGACTTTACCATGACATCTATTAATTTACTTTCTTTAGAATTGTTATGTTGCATATCCATGTTACTGTTTACCCTAAATATACTTCACTCAAATAATCTATTTTAGACATTTTATTAGCATTTTTTTCAGTGACCCATGTTTTCCATATTAAACATATACAGTAGTGCAATAGTTTCCCCAGGTCAAGGTTAATAATAATAAAAACGTTCCCATATTGGTTACATCATTTCACCGAGAACTTAATCCGCAAAAGGGTGCCCCACATACAGTACAATCACAATACAGTATGTTTTCAGGTGCGTGCGTGCGCTTGATACACAACACACTTGATTACATTTTGTCACGTTATATAATCCCTTCTTCAAAGCACAGTTGCTTACCCCATTAAATTAAAATGCTGGGGGAGAAAAAAAAAAAAAAGGCAGTTTAAATTTTAATTGTTTTCTAAGTGCTTTGGCTTGTCGGCCTGACCTCGCTGAGCCGTGAGGAAGTTGGTCCAAATCAAAACTGCACGCTCTGCTTTAAACACTTGCAAGTTAGTTCAAGTTAGCTATTAGAAAACGTTTGAAGGGTAAAAAGAAAGTTTCGGAGCTGTTGTTGTATTGTAATTATTTGGGGATAAATGAAATGATATTAACTCATTTACTCCCAATAACGTATAAATACGTTTTTTTGTAATGTTCTAAGTGTCCCAAAGACGTATTTATACGTTTTTTTGTTGTTGTTGTTTTTTATGCTAGAGCATACAGAAGGCTTTGATGCAGCCTCTCAACTGCATCGAACGGTTGCAGAAATGGTAGTTATTATACAAACGGCCAGCAGGTGGCAGCAGAGCAAAGGAGATCAACCAGGGCCATCTAGAAAAAAAGCTAAATTACTTACAATTTTAAATAGATTTGTGAAAACTGATGAAACTTAGCTCTCTTCTAATGCTAATTGCTTTAAAACGGAAACAGATAGAAACATACTTTTTTTCTCCTGATGAAAGAAGAGACTTTAATCTTTCTTTTGATAGGTTCCATGATTTTATAGAAATAGAACACAATATTCTGTGGGCCTTGCAAAATCAGTCAAAATCCAGTCAAACAGCCGGGAGCGAACGGGATTGCGAAATGTGAAAATGGCTGGGAGTGAATGAGTTAATGGTGAGAGATATCACAATATAACCTGCTCAAGTACAGTTGTGAAACTCTTCTTCGTATATGTCTCTATGTCTGCATTATACTGCCCCCAATGGCCATGGGGGTGCATATCAATAGGAGCAGCACAATGTCCATTATCATACCATTTCATACCATATCACACCTCCCCCCCCTCCAACTTTCTCTCTTTCTCTCCATCACTTCAATTTGAAACTTGATGTAGTAAATTTCCATTTGCACAAACATTCATTCATCAATCTATCCCTCTCTCACTCCCTCCCCCTCGTCATCTGTCTCACGCCGTCACCTCGCTTCCACACTCACGCACACACATTTCCCATTTTGTCTCCTTTCATTTCTCACTCCACTTCCTGGTCCCCCCCAATCACACCCTCACTTCACCTTCAACGACCCCCCCCCATCTCTCGTGAACGCATCTGCGTCATTCATGCCGTGAAACTACGTCAGAGGCACTTAATATGCATCCTTTGGGGGTGGGGTGAGGGGGGGGAAGTATGTGGGGAAGAAATGGGAACAAATGGGGCTTTAGATGAATGGCACCAAAACCTGCGTCTCTTGATTATGTAATCACTGGTAATTAGGAAAAAAAAATAAAAAATGCAAATATGTGAGACGATTTGCATGCGTCCATATTTAGATCAGGGGTGGGCAAAGTATGGCCTGGCGTCCACATACACGCCCCATTGTTCTTTAATTATTAACATTTATTGTATTTTTTTTTCATTATTATTATAATCTTTTTTTTATTTATTTATATTCTTATTTTTTTATCCCCTTTTATTTATTTAACTTTTTTAATTTATATGGTCTTGTAGCTTTGTTTTTATTTATTTATTTTTTTCTATCGTGTTTAACTGTTTTCTTTTTGTGTTTAAATGTTTTCATTTGGTAGTTATTACATTTTTAGCTCCAGTGTTTTCTCATGGGGGAGCCGCCACAGTGAGAGGGACGGTTGGTCTTCATCCATCTCACTGTGGATGAACTCCTCCTGGGTGCCTTTCCTTACAGGGTACTTCTGTGCCCCGCCATGTTGTGGTTTTCACGTGTTTGTTGGGTTTTGGGTGTGTCTGTGGGTACGATCATGGGGATGTGGGGGGGGGGAATTCCTTAATTCCTCAACTCTCTCATACTGTGCATTGTTATTTTTATCCTTTTCCTCATTCCATTTTTATATTTCATGCCACATCCTTTACTAAAAAGCTGTGAGGAAGTGCCATCTGTCCTTGGCGCCATTTTGCAGATTTGGCGCCGATTCTAACATAAGTTACTATAAATATCATCGGGACATATGTGATGGAAATACGACAGTACTCTTCGTCTGGACAGATTGGTGCGTATGACATAATTGGGATGTTGACATGCAACTTGAAGTACGGTTTTGATGGTGGTGGGTGGGTTGGAAAGGAAATATACCCATAAATGTGTGCAGAATGCGACAAATGTATTTTTCTAGTCAATCAGTTTTGCTCTGACCAACCAAATACGATCGTAAAAGAGCTTTCTGAGAGAGTCGTTGGGAGTCATGTGAAGGACATCTGTGCCTGACAGAAAATGAATGAGGGCTCTGCTATTCAGTCTCACCCTGGTAAAGGACTTGCTGGCCAGCTAAGCAACCTTCTACATGGTTGCACTGGTGCAAATCATTAGGCAGTAGTGATTGCATGTGCACGCCTAAAACTAATTTCCAAACATATGGTGGTATATTCCATACTATTGAAATATTTGGGTGGTATCTTAGTTTGACTTTAGTTGGTAAATGTTTATTGTTCACAGTCCAATACTAAAAAAAATCACTGTAAAGAAAATGAGCATATAAAAAAAAAAAAAATGTAAAAATGAATTAACATCTCAAAAAATCCAATCTTCATTCAGTGTTAAAAAAAAAAAAAAAACACATCTAAAAAAGAAGACATAAAGAATTCAATTCAAAATAAATTTAAAATGTAAAAAAAAAATCATTATTAAAAAAAATCAATGTAAAAACGATGAACGTAAACATCTAAATAAATCTGACAGTAAAAAAAAAAATAAAAAAAAAAAAAAAAATAATAAATTCCATTTAAAAATATCTATATCTCGAAAATCTAGTGTAAAAAAACACTTTAAAAAAATTCAGTATAAAAAAAATCCACACAACCAAAAATGAATTATAAATACAGTAATTTAACACCTACAAAAAAGCAACATCCAAATCAATGTTAAAAAAAAATCTAAATGTAAGAAAAAAAAATCTTTAAAAAAAAATCCCATGAAATTTTGTGTGAAAAAAATACAAATAAAAAAAAAATTAATAATCTTAAATAAATAGAAATAAATAAAAATTGGTCAATTCAAATTCAGACCTTTTCTCCCCTCAGAATTAGCATTTTATCTCTCCTTTCTTGCTTCCTTCTTCCATTAACTAAACTTTTCTGCTTTTCTCTTTCCTTCCAATTCAGATTTTCTTTGTTCCATTTCCCTTCTGACCTCCAAACTTCCTTCCCTCCATGTTGAATTTCACTCTTGCATCCTTATTTCCATCCTTCCTTTGCTGAAACCTCCTTTTCTACATTTCGTCCTTTCTTTTTCTCCTTCCATCTTTCTTTCCTTGATGCCTTCCTTCCCTCAAACACTTTTTTTTCTTCATGCATTCCTCTTTCCGTCAGTTAAAACCTGCTTTGCAGCCTTCTTCATTCATTCCCTGTTCCCTTCCTTCCTGATCATTTTAATCAATCATGTCAGAAGGACCTTGGCAAAGGCCTGCGCACTATCAAGTGTGCGTAATTCAAAACGTGTTTGGTGTTCATTTTATGGATTTCCATGAGCTGCAACTGCAAGGCAATCACTTAACGTACGTTGTGCAATGTAAAAATAGTTGAAAAAACAGACAACAGGGACAAAAGATGACTTTCATTGACTAAAAGTAACTAAGTTCTAAGTGAATAAGCACACTCTGCGTTCTGTCTACAACTTTTCTAAAATAAAATGACTGGAAAACTTGTCCTTTATTTATTCTTATATCAACAAAATTTCAAATGTTCTTTTGTCATGATGCTTATTCAACTTTCACAGCAGACAGGAACATGTGTGATTCACTATCTTATATAATTTCCATTGTGAGAATACCTTTAAATATTAATGAACACTAAGGGAAAAGGTTGCGCAAGTGCAGGGGTGGGCAATCTTTGAGCTCAAGGGATCATGTTTTTGTTTTTCGTTTGAAACGAGCCAGGCCATTTGTAGATGAGGATCATATATGCGTCAACATCAACAAATTTAGAAATTCAACAAATATTTCAGGGCGCTTGATAATGTAAAATAATGCTAGGTAGGCCAGATTAAAGGACAATCGCCTCACCCTGCTATTAACCCATTCACTGCCATTGATGTGTATATCCGTCAATGGCAGTGAATGAGTTAAGTCAATTCCGTTCCCATTGACGTGTATATCCGTCAAAGGCAGTGAATGAGTTAAGTCAATTCCGTTCCCATTGACGTGTATATCCGTCAATGGCAGTAAATGAGTTAATTCCATTCTAATTACAGTAACGTACCCATGCAGAAAAGATCTCAGGTCAACACATGATGTGAACACACTTGCTCCAAGGGCTGACATTAAAGGTGAGGAAGATCACTTGTGGCAGTGTGACCCAAGTTTTTTTTTTTTTTTTTTTTTTTTTTTTTTTTTTTTTAATGTCAAATGCTAAGAGAGGTAAGAAGTGGAGAAAATACATGATACTCACGCATGTCTTGGTTTTTAGTCAGCATATTGCCCCCGGGCAGAGATAAATGTGAGCAAGTCGCTGTGAAATAAAAGGCTGTTTTTTTTGCTACTGGTTCTGTGCGGCTTCTGCTGCTTCTACATAAGTGCAAGTGACAAGCCCATTTTCGCCAGAATACCTCAAAGTGCTATGCTTTTGTCCTCCCTTGAATTTCCACGTGTAAAGTTGGCGCATTCCAGTAGCACTTTTTTTTTGTTGTTGTTGTAATATACAGTGCACAGGAAAAAATAATTTCGATACAGTAGTTGTGAAAAAAATTAGAGTGATCTGAAATACTTCCCGTTTTCATTCGTCTTCTTTAGCCCAATTTACTGTCAAACAAAATAGTGTACCGCCATCTAGTAGTCAACAGTGGAATTACATCCAAAATAAATGTGAGGTATATAGCATTTTAAAGCATAACCAGAACTATTGAAAGGGAAAGTTTTTAGTCTGTACAAAGCTAAATAGAGAAATCTTGAATTATACTGAAAACATGAGGATTTTTGTGTGAAATGTCACTGCTCCAGTTTGCATTCCAAATTATGATTTAGCAAATGCAATTTATTTAGCTGTGACTTCGTGCTACTTTATGGCCCACTTTCCACCATTTTTCCAGTTAAATATGTCTGGGTGAAAAAAAAAAGTGGGCCAGAATTTTCCCCTAAGCCTCCACGCGTCGACTGGAATGAGATATATTACTCAGAATGCAGTATGGGGAAGTGCCATATGAGTGTGGACCCATATTATAACCCACTTTTGATGAAAAAAAGTCTACATTTTCCATCAAACAGGAACAGTATACTGTTATTACTAAATGTGAACCACGATCACATTACCTTACGTACAGATTATCACGTTTACCATAAACCACAAATGACAAAATGTCATATACGGCAACATCATTCTGTTTGCATTCATTTGTTTTTCCCACCGCGTGTCTAACTGTGGATTGCAAATGTGACATCAGCCGTCGGTCACACGGAGTCCACTTGATTGAAGTGGAACGTGCAGATGGCAAATCAATAGCTGACGAATGACAGAAGTGGCGTTGAGCGTGCAGAGAAAATGTCAGATGGCGTGAAGGCTCAGGATGATAGAACTGCAAATTTGGAACTCAACCTGACTTCAACCGATGTGTTCCTTTTAAATATTGTGAACATGACGACGTATGTACATATTGTGGCAGTTTTAATATCACAATATAACAATATTGCCCTTATCGTTACATCCCTAAAATATATGCTTTATTTATTAAATGTGTTTCTGCTAAATTTTGACGTGGACGTGTCTGCTGCGTTGTGACTTGTATTCCCCAAGTACAGGCTTTCCAAGTAAGGGGTGGTCATTAACTCATTTGCTCCCAATAACATGTAAATACGTTTTTTTTTATGTTCTAAGTGTCCCAAAGAGGTATTTATACGTTTTTTTTGTTTGTTTTTTATGCTAGAGCATACAGAAGGCTTTGATGCAGCCTCTCAACTGCAAAGAACGGTTGCAGAAATGGTAGTTATTACACAAAAGGCCAGCAGGTGGCAGCAGAGCAAAGGAGATCAACCAGGGCCATGTAGAAAAAAAGCTCAATTACTTACAATTTTAAATAGATTTGCGAAAACTGATGAAACTTAGCTCTCTTCTAATGCTAATTGCTGCAAAACGGAAACAGATAGAAACATACTTGTTTTCCTGATGAAAGAAGAGACTTTAATCTATCTTTTGATAGGTTCCATATTTTTACAGCAATTGAACACAATATTCTGTGGGCCTTGCAAAATCAGTCAAAATCCAGTAAAACAGGGAGCGAACGGGATTGCTTCTGTGAAAATGGCTGGGAGCGAATGAGTTGCAATGCAAAAATGTTCTTTGGCTCAATATAGGTTGGCAATCACTGAGATACATAGTGCAGGTGTACTGAATGAAATATCCATCAACAATCATCCCGCATGAGTTGGGCCTCCCCGTACTGTTTGCTTGATGTAATGACTTGTTGACACAAGTCATCGTAACGAGCCGCTGCCGCTTCTTGTTTGTTCTCTCCGCGGCCACTCGAGTCGGCCAGCATCACCTCGCTCACATTCCCTCAGATGAAGAGATGCTAACAGATGGTTATTGTGTGTACATGCAGCCCATATGTAGGTCAGGTGCGGCGCTGGTTGCCATGGCAACTGAGATTCAAACAAGACCGCAATCTTTGCCACTCCCGCAGGGACGGACTTGCGGAGACCTCTTATCCTCCCTCCCTCGTAAACCCCTTTTGAAATAAATTCCCCAGATTATGTCAAATGTATCACATTAATGGGGTGGAAAATGAGTTCAGACTAGTGAGGAGATGATCAATAATCCAGCACACATCTGGTGTGTCAGAGCAACATCACAAGTCATGCATTTGCCACTAACCTGAAAAAAAAAAATCTCGCACTGTGTCCTCAAACAGTGCATCCGGATTTTTACATCATTTCTCCCACATTTTTTTTTTCAATTACAACTGATTAAATTTGTCCCTCAAAGTTCTTCATACAACAACTCAGAGTGATAATGAAAATATGTCAATTATTAACCCCGGAGTTGGTAATTTTATATACAGGAAATGTCGTACCAAACAAAAAAACGGAGATCATAAAGCATCAATACCATCCATATCATATAGCATGAACACAATCATGAATGTACGGTACTACATAAACAACAGATTTTCAGCAAATAATCTAGATGGGTTTAAAAGCATACACATTCAAGATTTTGGTAGCAATTACAACTAATTTACTTTTTTTCCCTTTTATTATTTGCCATAAATGAATTAAGCAATGATGATGATGATGAATGACTTACAAACAACTTTTTTTTGAAAGAATACATTTTTTTTCCTTTTTTTCCAAATAAATGATACAGTATTTTAATTAACGCAATATTGCTTAATTTGTATAAGAATTGATTCCCTGAATAAAATAAAACTTGTTAAAAATTTGTAACTCTGCGCTTGAAAAATCTGACTTTTTCAAAACTATAACATCTTTTTCGAAGAAGAAAAGTTTAGAAAAAATAACATAATACTAATACTAATAACAATAATAATAATATAAAATAAGAAAATAAAATGTGAAAAATATTAAATAAAAATAAAAATAAAAATTAATTCATAATAATAATAATAATAATAATAATAATGCTAATAATAATACAAACTGCTAAATGCATGCAGCAAATATTACAGGATTCATGATCATGTAAATTAAAATTAAAAGTGTACATTAATTAAAGAACAGAGTAAAAATATGAAAAAAGTGAAGCACTGTGCATACGCTCCGAAGTCTGCGCGTCGTCTCTCGACATCTGTATCTGAACGTGTACCAGCCTTTTATTGACATGCACGACCTTGGCGGTGGGTGGTGGTGGGTAGTGAGTGGGAGGTGCTTCAGCATGACACAAAGGGGGCTCTCCTCGCTTGTCTTCCTTCATCGCACGCATCACTATGGTGAGCGCACGTGAGTGGACGCGGTGAGCCGATGGTGCATGCAGAATGCTGATGAGGAAAGAAAAAAAAAAAGAATGCCTCCTCTGTAGCTGCAAGATAGAGCGCTAGGGAAGGCGTGAGAGAGAAAACAGATCCCCCCTCATCACGAAACGCCTTCATGGTTACACTTAGTATTGGTTTATAATTTTCCTGTGCGTGTGTACGGGACTCTCAAGTGATGGATTGTTGACGTTTCTGATCACACCTTCCCCTCTATGTTTAATTCCGTCTTTGTCATCGCAGTGGCCCACTTTTAACACATTCATTGCCAGACCAGCAAAAAAATGCATCATTTGACGTCTTTTTCCGTCAATGGCAGTGAATGAGTTAATGACTGTCCAGGCTAATGAGGTGAAAAATTAACTGCAGGCTCTCCAGGGAAGCTTTTAGAGGCAACAACATGAAATGTGTTGTTTTTTTTTTTTGTTTTTTTTTGGGGGGGGGGGGGGGATTAGGCATTGTGTATTTATACTCCACATAAAAGGGATTATTCAAAAGGCCAGTGATGATGAGAGACGCTTGATGTCTTTTCCAGGTCACAATGGCGCGAGGGGGATTGAATGAAGGCCAAACGGATTTGGTTGTAGAGGCAACAATTCATTGAATGCTATTAAGGGAAACGTTCCAACACTGTGCGGCAGCAACAATACATACCCCCCCCCCCCACCCCCCCCCCCACCAGTGGATACATGAAAAATGTACGCAATTATATTCCAAAAATAATAATGATAATAACAATAATGTTCCCTTTTGAATGACACAACGATGTGTTGATGACAGTGTTTCAGGCAATTCAGTACAAATGTTGCCCCTAAAGATATCCCAATACACTCTAAAAACGGATTGGTTAAAAAAAAAAAAAAAACTACCAATCTAGTAGGTTAAGCTCATATTGGCTTGCCATTGACCATTCCAGGTGGTTACGGGCATACCAATTTTAGCCAAACAACCAATCAAATAGAAAGTAAGTCTAGATAGATCACTTGGAAATATGTTTATTGTATCGATTTATTGTATTCTAAATGTATGAAAAACATGAACATTTTTCCTTTAAACTTTTGGACAATTTAGTTTTTGTGTAGGAAAGTCACTGACCTCTACACTATACTGTGCTACATAAAACACATTTAATTCCACAGTAGATAAACCAAGATAGAAGAAATATTTGCCTAATGAAATAAATAAAACATGCTGTTGTGCTTGTTGATTCTTTTGAGTCTTTGCGACCTCAAGCAGATCAAGCCTATCTCACGCCAATAGCGACATCCTGTGGAATGTTGAGGTACTCTAGTTTCATCCTGAATCACTTGAATGCCGCTTGCAGTGGATTCTCACTGCAGTTATTTCTGACAGCTTGAAACAAATGACACTAATACTGGCTTATGTACCCCGCCTACTGCCCGAATCCAGCTGGGATAGGCTCCAGCACCCCCCGCGACCCTTGTGAGGTGTTATAGTACTGAAAATGGATGGATGGACTTTACCGTCGATAGACTAAAAGTGGGTACAGGGAGCCCCCTTCAGGTCTGAGGGTTGAACTTTAAACGTCTCAAACAAAAAAGAAAATGGTTATTATTAGGGATGCACGATAATGCTATTTCCAACCGATACTGATAAACCGATTATTTAGAGGTGCCGATGTCGACAACCGATAAGTAAGTCGATAATTGTTTGCAAAATTAACTTGAATACAAATATGCTTTCGAGTCCTACTATAAGTCTAACAAATACATTGAAACATTGTTTATTATTACACCGATATTATTGTGCATCCCTAGTTATTATGAATATATTGTGTAGTATAAACAATTTTATGTGTAATTCTTAACTGTAGCTATCACAATGTGTTAATAATAATTGGTTAATTAATTTTAAAATATACATGAAACGTAATACACTGCAACGAAAATTAATTATTAGTTAAACTATTTTTTTTTTTAGATTTTTAATATATACATTTCTTCTGTGTATTTATTTATGTTATTAAATCATGTTTAGTTCATTATAACTAGTGTTGTTCCGATACCATTTTTTGTCTCCTGATACCGATACCGATACCCAGCTTTGCAGTATCGGCCGATACCGATACCATACCGATACTTAAGGTTTTTTTTCCTCAACATGAGAAAGCTGCCCTGCCATTGGTTCAGAGCATTCAAGGGCCAATAGGATATCTTAGATCGGCATGCAGTGAACATGTCACATATCAGTGAATGTCGAGCACCAGCAAGACACAAGATGGAGCATCCAAAATCCTATATTAGCGTTGGAATTAATGGTATCGACATGTTACTTGTGAGTAGTCACCGATACCGATACCACTGTTTTAATGCAATATCGGCACCTCTGCCGATACCAGTATCTGTATCGGAACAACACTAATTATAACAAACATAATTGTAAAAAACTTTTATATACATATATATATATATATATATATATATATATATATATATATATATATATATATATATATATAAAATGAGCACCTTCTTACGATGAGTCTATTTATTTGTTAGTTTGTATTCAATATAAATAATAAAATATAAGTATCGTATGAAAGCAATATTATTGGCTACAACATTTGACATGTTTCTTTTTTATTTAAATTAATTTAAAATCCTGGACATGGCATATGGGGAGGAGGGAAATGGGGTTGGGGGGGGGGGGGGGGGGGGGGGCTCAAAAGTATCACCATCATCATCATCATCATCAGCGGCAGTAGCAGCAGTATAATAGACCCCCACCCAGTCTGAGCGCCCGCCCACTCCGAGGGGGAGAAAGTGCTGCTTTGTGAATAAAGGGATCGGCGGAAGGAGCAGAAAGCAAACTTTTCCAAAAGAAGAAGAAGAAGAAGAAAAAAAAAAAAAAACACCGTTATCTCCCTGCACGTTTCGGCGTGAAGAAGCTTCAACGGCACACACGCAGCGACGGGAACCCACGCTAAGTAAACCTTTTATTGTTATTTATTTTATTTGAAGGAGTGTGTTAGGATGCAAAGATGCACGCACGGCTGCCGAACCGTGACCGGAATAAGTGTCGTGTAAAAGATCGGTCGTTCCCATGCACGATTTGCAACTCCGTGGCTCTTCTGGAGGCGCGTTCGCGTCTCCCACGCTCGGTCAAACCGATTTTTACTCAACATGATGTTCATGCATGCAAACTTTCCGTTTGGCAACATGACATGAGTCACGCCAAAGACGTGCAATGCCCGGTGTCACCATTCCACGCACACACACACAGAGGACTCATTCATGCTGTTATGATGAGTGTCTCTCGTAGATATTTGACGTCAAAACTTACTTTCTTGACGTTGTTTTTATGTTGTCTTCCATTTCAACTTGGATAAAAAACAGCTACATAATGGTCTATATAGTACAATGACATGCCATTTTGTTACTGTACCATCTGCACATGTCAATACAAGCCCATCCATTTTCTAAAGTGCTTGTCCTCGTTATGCACACTACATGCAACCAATGTTGTCCATGCACATGTCGACAAACAATGGCCTGGTTGCCATGCATGTGACTTTTTAGAAACCAAAAGAAAATTGCCTTGTTCCACTTTTCAAGGGCGATAAGACTGAAGACTTTAGGTTCTGGTTCTTCTTTCTGTAGATCTGTCCTGAGTTTCCCCCCCTATTAAGCCAATTTTGCTTTTTGCAGAAGCTGCTCCGTGATGATGATGATGATGCTCGCGTTGCTGTGTCTGTTCCTGGCGCCGTTGGTTCGAGGCGAGCCCTGCCTCATCATCAGCGAGATCAACGCCGACAACCCCAAACTGGACACCAGCGAGTTTGTGGAGTTGTACCACACCAGCGGACAGCGGTCCATGCTGGACGGATACACCCTGGTCTTCTACAACGGGAACGGAAACGTGGCTTATAAAGTGTTGGACCTGAAAGGCCACAGCACGGACGACAGGGGCTTCTTCCTGGTGGGCTCCAAGGACATGCTGCCCAAACCCGCCATCCCACTACCTCCCAACACGGTCCAGAACGGCCCGGACGACGCCGTCGTGCTCTACCACACGTCGGCGGCACGTTATGTGGAGAAGATGAACGTGACCGCCATGGGTTTGGTGGACGCCGTTGTTTATACCACGCGCAAGACAGGCGGTGCCGAGGTCCTGGCGGAGATGCTCACCCCGGGGGAGTTGGCCTTTGTCGAGGATGAAACAGCGCTGGAGGGGGACGAATCCATTGAGAGGTACTAGATCAGTACTAGAGATAGACCAATCTTTTTTTCGGGGCCGGTACCATCCATCCATCCATTTTCTCAACCGCTTATTCCTCACAAGGGTCGCCAGGGTGCTGGAGCCTATCCCAGCCGGCTTCGTGCAGTAGGCGGGGTACACCCTGAACTGTGATATCGTGATATTAATTAAAACTACCACAATATCATTGTCATCAAGTTCACAATATTTAAAAGGAACACATCTGTTAAAAAAAAGTCAGGTTGATTTCCATTTGTGTAGTTCTAGTACCCTCTAGTGGCTAGTTTATTCATGAAATTTAATTTTCGATAGGGATGTTTTGGCCTTCTATGTTTAAAATCTATGCTAATTGTCAGATGAAAGGGAATCTAATTTGCTTGTGAAGCGATCAAAGTGTGCTTGCATTAGCAAATAAGTGCCTCGATATTGTTATTAGAGATTGTAAGTGGTTTATATGCATTGCTGTTATGTACAAAAGCACAATATTGTGCTTTTTTTTTTTTTTTTTTTTAGTATGAGCTCACTTTTTTACAATATTGTGATCTTATTTATTATTTATTATCTTATTTATTGAGGCATTACTTGCTAATGCAAGCACGCATTGAGATCCTCCACATATTTGACTCGGTTCACGAGCATATTATGTGCCCCTTCATGTGACGATTAGCGTGGATTTTAAACATAGAAGGGCCAAAACATGCCTTGTGAAAATTAAACTGCACTAAAAAAATTAGCCACCAGAGGGTGCTAGAACTGCACAAATGGAAATCAACCTGACTTTTTGAAAAGATGTGCTGCTTTTAACGATGACGATATATTGTGGCAGTTTTAACATCGCAATATCACAATATTATCGTTATCGTTACGTCCCTACTAATCAGTGCTATTTGAATATTTTGAATACAGTGTTGCCTTGACTTACAAGTGTAATTTGTTCCTTGAACAAGCTTGTAACGCCATTCACTCTTATGTCAGAAAAAAATGATGCTAAATTTGTAGCTTTAAGGGTCCAATGGCTTGTCACTGGGGCAGTGTACCTCAAGTGTCCAAAAAGTACATAAACAACACATTTGTTTTCTTCACAAGAACCGTTGACATTCAATTTATTTTTTAAAATTCATTTTGTAATCTGTTCCAGGACCTAAAACCAAACTAGCTTGTACAAGTATACGTCAACAGTAAACATTGTTAGCTAATGTTAGCCTACCACCGCTAGTTAGCATCTATCTATCTATCTATCTATCTATCTATCTATCTATCTATCTATCTATCTATCTATCTATCTATCTATCTATCTATCTATCTATCTATCTATCTATCTATCTATCTATCTATCTATCTATCTATCTATCTATCTAGGTGTTTGTTGTCTGAAGATCGTTGGGGTTTGAGGGTGTCCTCTCCCTCCCCGGGCCAGAGGAACAACTGCACTCCGACCGCCGCACCGCCGAGCATGCCCGTCATCACCGAACTGAAGCTGGGCGGAGGTCAGGTGGACGGCTTCGTGGAGCTAACGTCGGCGTCCGAGGCCGGTCCTCTCGTGTTGGTGGTCCTGAGCGGGAGAACGGACAAAGTCAGCATCAGTTTGAACGTGGACGCCAACGCTTCCAGGAACGGACTCATCTCCATGATTGTAGACAAGAAGTATATGAAAGGTGAGTGTATGAAAGATTTTACATTGTGGATCCCAATGGGGTCATTATATCGTGTTATGTATCTAAAGTTAAGAGGCGGTCATGTTTTTTTTTTTCCCAGGTGATGAGTCTGGGGCGGTAGCCATATACAGTGGTTCAACTTTGGATTTTCCAGTGGGCAGCCCGCTAAGTCAGATCGAGCCTCTGGACTCGTTTGTGTTCGCCGGCCCCGGAGACAAGCCCGGTGCCAACCTTACGGAGACCCTCATCCCAGGCAGGCAGCCCTATCAGCTCAGCAACAGGCAAGGGAATAGATCAACAATGCAATCAAAACAATACATACACCATGAAAAATCCATTCTGCATTCACATTATCAGTAATATTTGGTGCATTAATTTAGCTATTTTTCGTCTCTAATTGGTTAATTTCAATGCAATTATTATTATTATTTATTTTTTTGAGTAATTTTTGTTTATTGATTAATTATGAAATATAACATTTACCAACTTGTAAAACAACCAATTCTGACTTTTTTTTTATTGTATTAAAACTAACAATGATATCTTACATTAAAAAAATTAAAATGATTATTTTAAATTAAAAAATCAGCTATTTCTATTCAATGTTCTCAATAAATAATTAGTTAATGCATTTATTGTGAGTAATACATTTTAACATCTGTTTTACATATAGTCATACATTTTGAAGAAATCACAAGTTGCTTAATTCTAATTAAATTAATGAAAAAGAAATTTAGCACCATGTTTTACTTTTAATTGTTTTAATTACGGGTGTTGCCTTAATGTTACAATTTCCTTAATTAGGTCAATTTAATGTTACTTTCCTTATGTTATTTACATCTCATTAAATAATTTGTTTGATTGATCTATTATAAATAATAAACAAAAGCTATTGGTGAAATAATTTTAAATACATATTTTATTTAATTAATAATTTGTTGAATCATTATAATTAAATTTATCCTAAATAGTTTAACTATTTTACATGCACATTTGAACTTTTCTCTACGTAGCCCACATTTCTTGTTGTTTTTGTTCTTTTTCCCCACCTCGAGAAGGTACAGTAAGTTTGTTTTAGTGCATGTAGGGTCAGTGTAAAAAATAAATTACCGGCACAAAAAGTTACTTTTCAAAACTGTACTTGTTACTATTACAACACAACGGTTACCTCGTGACCACTGTTCCTCTTCACAGAAGCTCACCTTCCTTTATTTTCATCTAAAATATGCACTAAGTCATGCTGACTCGTACTGCATCACTATGCTGCCATCGTTTTATGGCACGCTCAAAATTTTGCTTCTCCTTTCCATTTCAGCTAAATAAGCATGTAAAGGATGAATGTTTTTTTGCTTTAGCTTTGGCTTTTTCTTCTGTAAAGTAAAATACGTCAGGAAAAGCCTACGAGAACATCTGGAATTTATTTGTGGTTAATCTGAAGTATTTTTCAATTGAATCACAAAAATTGGCATTTGAACAGGGGTGTGTAGACTTTTTATCCAGATAGATAGATAGATAGATATTGTATGTTTATTGATTATGTACAATGAAATAAACGGATGTCCTTTCCTTTGTCAGTTTAAAAGAGGGAGGCTTCTACCTCAGCCGTTGTGGCATGGCCACATGGACCAGAGATCCCGGCATCTTCTGGGAGGCCCCGCAAACCCCGGGGCAACCCAACCAGTGCCCCTGGCCAAAAATCTGCCCTCACACGATGGGTGAGTGTTGGGTCAACTTGTTGTTATGCGTGTGTAAATAATTAACTGGGTAGAAGCATTGGCACAAATGGCTGATTTTGGATATATAGATCAGGGCCTGTTGTAGTAGTGGATGGATGGCGCAAAGGGGTAGGGCTTCTTGATTATTGAAAATATATTAATCACGATTAATCAAATGAGCTTATATTTTTGGGTACCAAACAAGAAAATGTATAAACATGTAAAAAACTAAATTAAATTATTATTATTATTATTATTATTATTATTATTATTATTATTATTATTATTATTGTTGTTGTTGTTGTTGTTGTTATTATTATTATTATTGTTAATAATAATTTTTAGTTGTATTTATTTATTTAGTTATTCATTTATTATTATTATTATTATTATTATTATTATTATTATTATTATTAATGTGTATATATATATATATATATATATATATATATATATATATATATATATATATATATATATATATATATATGTTTTATTTTTTTTATTTATTTATTTATTTTAATCTTTTTTTTTAGTTTAAAATAAAATTCTTTGAAACACCAATTAAAGTTACTTTTGGACCAAACTAAATTTATTAAAGTAATTTTTATAATTTAAAAAAAAAAAAAGGTACAAATGTATAAATTCAAGAATGGTTTTCTTGTATAAACAATGTGCATTGCAGTCACATTACTGTACACTTATAAATTGCCATATAACTGTTGTGACATTTCAATAATTTCAATTAATAATTTTTTTTTTTACGACTATGGCAATTTTCTAATCATGAAGTGCAAGGTTATTTTAGCTAACTAAAACTAACAAAAATACTAAAACTAAAATTCAAAAAAACAATTTCGTTAACGAAATAAAATACAAACCAAAATGCTTTTTAGAAAAACGGAAACTAACTGAAACTACATTTTATGTTTACAAAACTAACTATAATTATAGCAAAAATGTCCTTTGTTTTCGTTATTTGTAATCACTTAATGCATGAGCCTTTGGGGATGATTTTAAATGTGATTTTAAGTAGATTTATTTTGATATTAACCGGAATAAGGACGATTGAAAATGTGTCACATAGAAGTGACGTCATCTAACGGCAGCCAATTAGAAAATGATGACGCACTCGCATGATGGGTTTTTAAATATTGCGCACAAGGAATACACATTTAAAAAACAAAAAACAAAACTAAAACTACCACTAAAACTAAAACCAAGCATTTATTAAATAACTAAAACTAATAAAACTAACAAAACCACCCTGAAAACTAATTACAACTAACTAAATTAAAAAAAACAACCCATAACTCAATAAAAACTAACTGAAATGAAAAATTCCAAAACTACAATAACCCTGGTAGAGTGTAATAATTGAAATTGTAATTGAATTTTGCTTAATTGCACAGCCCTGCAAAGGAGCGTACTGTATTTATGAGCCATTTGTCCCTAACATCCCTAAATAAATGCACTCGTCTGTTGAGGTAGTCCCCGGAGAAGGTGCCGATACGTCCCCGCACCTGCCATCTTGGGGGAGCGGTGACTTCCTGATCAACGAGCTGAACACGGACACCCCCGGCGTGGCTGAGGACGGCGAGTACGTGGAGCTGTGGCACCCGTCCGGACGCCGCGTGTCCCTGCAGGGCATCTGGATTCTACTTTTTAGCGGGCACAACAACAAACCCTACAGAGAGATCAGCCTCAGCGGGCACTTCACCACCGCCAAGGGCTACTTCCTGCTGGGCAGCGACAGGCTGGTGCCCGCGCCTTCCCTCCGCCTGCCTCCCAACACCATCCAGAACGGACCGGACGCCGTGGCGCTGTACCGCAGCCCTTTCGGACCGCCTTCGTCGCAGCAAAGGGGCATCCCCACCAAAGGGCTCCTGGATGCCGTGGTGTACCGCAAGATGGGGTCGGATAAGGAGGCGCAGGGGCTGAGTAAAGCGTTGACACCTGGACAGATTCCCCTACTGGAGGATCCGGAGGTTCTCCCCGGTGACGAGGCGCTCAGCCGCTGCAGAGGCCTTTACCCATATGACCTGTCTGCATTTTCCGTAAGTACGCCGGAAAAACTCCGTGTTGAAATTGCAGTTTTTTCAATTTCCAAACTCGCACAGGTAGCTCCGCCCACTCCGCTGAGGGAGAACAGCTGTCCCCGGCCTCCTCCGGCTCCCGAGGGAGTGGTCATCAGCGAGGTGGCGAGCGGCCACTGGACCAATCACAGCCAGCAGAGGTACTTCGTGGAGCTGCACGGCCCCCCGTTGACCGAGCTGCTCGGCTTGGTGCTGGTCGTGTTTGACCAGGAACACGGCGGCAGGGTCGTTGCGCTTCCTCTGACCGGATCTATCGACCAGGACGGCTTTTACATGGTCGGGAATGTCACTGGAGCGGGTGAGCACGGAATTTGACATGACATAGCGGATTTCTTTTTTTTTTTTTTGCACAAAAAGCTCATTTGTAACCACAACGTAAGTATAATGCGCGCAAAAAATATAAATAACCCTCCTGTAGATTTAGCAGGTCAAAATGAGCCACTTTCAAGTTTAAGAACAAATGTTAGATTGGCGCTGTCAAACTTTGCACCAACAAGTAGTGAGATATTTGCAAGGAACATTGAGCATATACCAGGTCAAACTGATCCAACATTCACATCACCAGACAACAAGAATTGGTTAATTTTGCCGTATGTACAATGAAAACGGTTAATAATAAGCCTTAGCAATGTTTATTGTGTTTGGTTTTGGAAAGTTAAACATTTCGGATCAAATTGACCCATAGTAATTAATAATAATAACAATGAGTGGCCAAATTCAAATAAAAGCATAAAATTCCATATCAAACTTATTGCATGTTTATCCGATATGCATATTGCATATAATTGGGTGATATTGATATATTTTCTAAATGTTTTTCAGCCCTCGTAATGATAATAATATCAATTTGTTTTTGCTATGTCTCATCGACAGTGAATCGACATTTGACATTTTCAGTTTAATGTTTATCAAAATGCTTTCGGAATATTAAACATAGCCTGGGTCAAATTGACCCATTTTAACATGGAAATCTACAAATTAGTTTTCTTTCTCTAGGAAACTTGTCAATGAAAATGGTTGTTTGAAAGCGCTATATAAATAAACTTGAGTTGAGTTGAGTTCATTTTGACACATTTTCAATTAGATGTTTATCCGAAGGCGTTTGGAACATTAAACATACCCCGGGTCAAATTGACCCATTTTAAAAGTATCAACGGACAATTAAAATGGTTTATTTTGACATGTTAGCATCGGGAAAAAAAATCATGAGCTATAATTCATTATTAGGGCACTTTTGGAACACATAACCTGGGTCAAATTGACCCATTTCAAAATGAAACAACTACAAATGGTAAAATGTTATTGATGAATGTTGTTAAAAATGGCTCATTAGTATTTCTTTTCCATCCTGCTCCATACTCAGATGTCTCCTGCTTCTTTGCATAGATCAGACTTTCCCAGAAGGCAGTGACGTGCCGGCGCGAGGAGCGGTCCTCCTGTGCTATGACCTGTTCAGCGTGTGCAGAGCTGCCACCGCTCTGACCAATTCCAGTCGACGGGATGAGCTGATGTTCACTGACGTCCAGCTGTTGCTCTCCTCCGTGCCCACTAGAGGGAGCCAGGTCATTCCAGCTCTCAAGTGAGCACAGTCGTGTATGCATGCACTTGCTTAGTCACACAGTAGTAAGTATCAGACGAGGTGGCCGAGTGGTTGAAGGCGATGGACTGCTAATCCATTGTGCTCTGCACGCGTGGGTTCGAATCCCATCCTCGTCGGACATTTGTTTGCTTTTCCCAACAAACGTAGTGTTTTTAATTTACATAATCTAAACAACCACACGGTGGTATATCCTCTATTAAAAATTCACAATTCAGAAGTTAATAAGCAAACTTTATGTAGTGTTTAGAATGGGTAACTTTGGTGGCTAGCGCTAGCTTTTTGTCAAGACTTGTTTGAGCTGCCTTTTGTTTGTTTGTGTTGCTTTGTCTCCCTCTGCAGGCGTTTTGCGTTATTGGTTGTGTTTCTGTTGATTCCAGCCTGTGTTAGTTCATCATGTCATATAATTGTTTCAAAGTTGAAAGACTTCAATCAAAGGCATGGGGAAAAGCATACATGTTTTAACATCAAATAAAACAATTTCACACTTTAATATTAAGTACTATTTTCCTTCAATAAATGGAGTCACGACTTCTCTGTGACCTCAGAAGTATTTGAGAGCAAACAGTGACATTACTTACTTTGAGCCAAATTCACGTCATTATTATATTGATTTTAAATGTCCGGCTGTGCACATGCTGAGCCCGTGGGTAAAAATAGTACATGTAGGAGGCTAAGCGACGAGGTGGCCGAGTGGTTGAAGGCGATGGACTGCTAATCCATTGTGCTCTGCACGCGTGGGTTCGAATCCCATCCTCGTCGAAATTTTGTCTGCTTTTCCCAGCAGACCTAGTGAGATTACATATCACATATTATGACATTCCGTTAATAAATGTGTGCAAGTCTACTTTCTAATCTATAAATGTATTTTATTTTTAATATATTTTCTTTTTTATTTATATATTTATTTACTTTACCTGTGCATGTCCAGGTCAGTGAAAAACGGCGCGGTGTCTCTCAGCCGCTGTGCATGCTGCGACGTGAGGAGCCCATCTTCCTGGACGACGTCTTCGCCGACGCCTCGAAGTGTCAACGTCTGCCCCAGCTCCGCCTTCTCCAGCCGCATCGACGTTTGCCTCGGGCCGCCATCCAACGGGTGGCCGGAAATTGCAGCAGGAGGTGAATGAAAGCATGAAATAAAGTGTAATGCTATATGATGAAATGGTGAATCAAAGAGGATGATATTGTCACTCACTGTTGGATGGTAATCTCGTGTCCATATGAGGTCAATTGTTACGTTAACAAATTATTAGCCAAGCAGAAGTGTTAAAAATTGCTTGCTCTCTTTAACGATGCAATGTTGATGGCTCAACAAACATTGCTGTTTGCAAGCGTAAGTCTTCTGATAGCTCTGTATTGGCTTTTACCAGTCTTCAAAAAAGGAAGGAAAATTTTTTTGATAGCTAGCTTTAGAATGGATTGATAATTGTAAATAATAATATGTGATCTTTGTGGGACGTTTGCAGACTGCACTGGTGGTCGGATTCTGGTCAGGAGGATTGTACAAGTGGCCCACTATCTGGAGCAGAAGTGTCTCTGTGGAATATCCACTTTATCGCTCCATGGTACTGTCAAATGAATTGATTTATATTTAACTCATTCAAACCCAAAAACATGTAAATATGTTTTTTTTTAATAGTTTGTCTTTCACTCCCAAAAACGTATTTATACGTTTTGTTGTTGTTTTTGTTGTTTTTTTATGCAAGACCATACAGAAGGTTTTGATGCAGCTTCTGACATGAAGAGGTGGCTTAAAGCAATGGTGGTTTATTACAAAAACGGCCAGCGGGTGGCAGCAGAGTATAAGAGATCAGACGGAGCCGAATAATGATAAAACTTAGCTATATTCTAATGCTAATTGCTGCAAAACGGAAACCAATAATAAAATACTTTGTTTTATTCCTGTTGAAAGAAGAAACTATCATATTTCTTTTGGTAGGTTCCATGTTTTTATAGCAATAGAACACAATATTCTGTGGGCCTTGCAAAATCTTTCAAAATCTAGTAAAACAGGCAGGAACGAAGTAGGTTGCGTCAGTGAAAATGGCTGGGAGTGAATGAGTTCAGAAAAGATTTTATGATTTGACAAAAAAATCAGACAGATGAAGTTCTCTCAAAAAATTCACAAGTCGGGCAGCTTGAAAGTGGCGGTAACATTGTATGTGCTTCACAACAAGCTTCATTATATTGTAATTTGTTCAAGGGGCCAATTTCTCGTGTGAGTCTGGCTGGTTGCGCGTATGGGGAAACATTTGGGCCTTCTCGGACCACCAGAGGGCTCTCATCAACCAGACGTCCCCAGTGAACCAGCATGCAGATGTTTGCTCCGCCCCCACCACAGACCGGCGCACCAGTACAGGTCAGTAAAGTCTTTACGGAAGCATTATTATTATTATTGTTGTAGTCACGTGACAATTCTGTTCATGGCCACATTACAAATTAAAAGAGGGTGTGCGCACTTTTGCAACCACATTATGTTAGATGTTTATTTTTACTTCCCCTTCTCAAAGAGATTTTTGTTAAAGGTTATAGGTCACATTAATGGTGGAAAACTGTTCTACATTACACAATCCTGGCATTTGAAGGGTGTGTGTAGACTTAGACTCATATTCACTGTACATTATATATAAATGTTTTTTGTTTTGTTTAATTTGATTGTGTCCAAGGGTCCAGCCTTGGTTTACAGATTGGTCTGGTAGTCGCGGTGCTCCTCCTACTCGCACTTGGAGCAGCTCTTGTCACGTATTTCTTCAAAAGGAGGCATGTATTCTTATTTATATAATTCATATATTTCTTGTATAAAATTGTGCGTGGATATTTATTTATTTTTTTTAAGTCTGTTTCTGCTCTCAGGCGTCCTCTGGACTACGCCACCATGGAGCTGAGCGAGCACGGGGAGGGTCTCTCAGATCTATAGTCCAGGAATAATCCGAGGGTTGTCCTGATGTGGCCGTGAGTGTTTGTGTTTGAAAAGGGAGCGCTGATGAAAATGAGCTATTTTAGAACATATTTTTTTACAAAGAAAATTGTTTATGAACGGTGCTGGTTGCTACGTACTATGAAAAAGGAAAGAGGTACTAAAGGGAGGGGGTGGTAGGTTGGGAGTTAAATGGTAATACTTGAGAGAAATATCTTCTTTTCTTTTAATATTATTGTGGATTTATCTTTTAAGTAAATGAAGCCTTTCCTTTTTTTGAATTCTTACTTTGTGTAGTCTAGTGTACCCTTGGCTATTGGCAGGGGAAAGGAGCCAAGGCCCACCATAAAAATTTGTGAACTGTAGAAAATGTTTATAGTTGCTTATATTGATAGTTTAAACCAGTGTTGTCACGATCTCCTTTGTTTCAAGCCTTTAGTGGGCCACTTTATGACTGTGAAAACCGTATAGTAAATGTACATGTACACAATTGCCCCTGCATTTCATTTCCTATAGATAGTTCTAACGACGTTTAATTTGAAATCTGAAGTCTGAGAAAACGGGAATGTTGCCTCCAATTTTAGCTATGGATGTTAGCTCCAACAATAGCTTGTAAAATTTCCCTTCAACGTTAGCACCAACATTAGCTTCTAGCGTTACTCGAACGTTAGCATCAACGTACCCCCAATGTTAGCTTCCTCATTTAGCTTATTTCAATGTTAGCCTCTGTAGTTAGCTTCCAACTTTACCTCTAATTTTAGAGATAATGAAGGCGAACGTTGGTTTCCAAAGTTAGCTTCCAACATTATATCTAACTTTCGAGCTGATGAAGATGCAAGTTAGCTTCAACATTAGCATTACAACATTGGGATACTCCGCGCGTTCCTTCACCGCTAATGGAATTTTCAATCACTTCAATTGCTGTTTGCAATCAGGCCCGCCGTCTCTACACTGACGTAGCTTCTCCTATGCTAACATAGCGCTTTAGAAGGAGCAGGGCCTTTGGGTTTTTTTTGTTTGTTTGTTTGTTTGTTTAATTAATTGAATTGAATGGAAGTTCTCTGCATTGAATAGCATTTCTTTCCTTGCATTCTTACTTGGTGTAGTGGATCAAATATGATCAACTCTTATTGCTTAGTTACATTTTGTTGTTAGTTCTTGCCAAGATTGTGTTTTTAAATGTGAATGTGTTACAATTACCACTTTCTATTATCTTAAAGTGACTTGTTTACGGTACTTAATATTCTGAGAAAAGGGACGCGAGCCTTGATGTGGACAGTCATTTGTTTTGTGAAGATTATTTACTTATGGTAAATATGGGCAGCAGGGGTCTATTTTATGTATTTGATATGTTGATAATGCCTCAGAAATGGTCATTGTGCCTTGTTGGTTTTTTTTTGTGCGTGAACTTTTGTTTGCTAGATAAACAGCTGCAGTTAATTTAAAATGTAAATCTAAATGATGTTTTGTTTTGTTTTTTGTTTTTGTAATTCTGTACAGTAAATTGCATTTAACACAATTACAGAGATGCCAGTATTGGGGCCACACAGAAAAAAAACAAAAACTAAGAAGTAACATTTATCAGAAAAAAAGTTGTAATGTTACCACAATGTAGTGTAGCTTAATTAAATGCAGGTACATAAATGGTAGTATTTTGAATTGTTCTTTATTATTTTCTTGTAAAATTAATGTTATTGTCAAGTAAATTTTCTTCACAATCATTTTTTTTTTAACTACAGTTTTTGCTATATGAATTTAAGCGCTCCTCATATTGCTTGGAGTTTATTTTCTTTTTTTTTTCCTGTAGTATTTTGAATATATTCTTGTACTGGCCGATGGAATTCTTGTAAACCTGCAATTTAAGGTTAGAAAAATTCAGATTTTGCTCTTAACATTTTTTTTTTAATATTACCATTTTTTTTCTCCTAATTCTAAAGCTGTTTTTTTTTCTTTTCCATGTGGCCCAAATGCATCTTTATAGATGCCAACACAAAGTGCGACAAACTAATGTAAAGTTTCAATGATTTGTATTTCTTTGCTAATACAACTCCAGTTCCTTCCTTAAATGAGAAATGTTGGCGTTTTTTTCAAATTGATTAGAATAAATCCTTTTAAACCGTATTTACCTAAAAGCCTCATTGCAATGTGAGATGACAATATTACTGTAAAGTTTTGTACTGTTTGTGTATTTTCTTTTTTTTCTTCTTCTTCTTCTTCTTTTTTTGTAGCTGTTGAATGTTTAAAAGTAAAATTAGGAAACTGCATTGTAGTTGTACACCTCAAATAATATATTTTCTTGACAGTTTGTATTCTTGAATTGAACATTAAATTACACTTTACAGCAGTATTAAAATGGAGCACAATATTACCTTATTGTGGTGTAATATGTGTATATATATATATATATATATATATGTATATTAGGGGTGTGAATTGCCTAGTACCTGACGATTCGATTCGTATCACGATTCACAGGTCACGATTCGATTCGATACCGATTAATCCCGATACGAATTTATAAGTCGATTGTTGCGATTTTTTTTCATTCAAATTTAGAAAATACTAATCAGTACGCTTGTAGAGTGTAAGATTTATATGAAAATGTATTATTTATTTATCTGAAATTTCAGTCTTATAGAGGTTGTAATCTGTTTCATGTTTGAACAGCATTAAAATAAAATATTAAGGCTTAATGTTCCGTTCATATAACATTCTTCCATGCTCAAGGTGTGAATCCTTAAAAAAAAAAAAAAAAAAAAAAAATCGATTCTGCCGATTATTGAATCGATTCGAGAATCGCGCGATGTAGTATCGCGATATATCGTCGAATAATTATTATTATTATTTTTACACCCCTAATGTATATATATATATATATATATATATAAATTACTGTACATGTGCTGACCATACAACACTGGAAAGACCGGTAATAAAAAAAAAAAAAAAGAAAAAATTCCCTCAGTTGTACTGCACTTATTTTTGCTTCATTTTCGCAGATGTATTTATTTTTTTAATTCTCATTTTTGTGACGGTTTTTATGCAGTGAGTGTGGCCAGTTGGTGTCAGTGTATAGCTCTACCTTATATGACGAGCTGGTTCATGATCGACTGACCAGTGTCTGCTTACCATCGCCATGGCAACAGAGGCAGCGACGCGTGAGGCTTGCATGAGGAGACTTTTTACAAGGACAGTTGTGTTTGAAAATGTGAAATAAGCACAAATAACGAAGAGGCGTTTTTACACATGAACACGTTTTTGTTGGATGTATCAAAAAGAAAATCCACATATCCAATAGTCTTGTTTTATATGTACAACAATTGTAGATGTTTCTCCGCTTTGGTTACTCCACTTTAGTACTGATTGTGTAGTGATGAAAGTTTATCATAATAAAACACCCACATTAGAATATTAAAATATCCACATTGACTGGTGCACGTGAAGGTTCTATTGGTGTCTGCAATGTTCGTCCACAGATTTTCAGTCATTATGTGCTACTTGTCACATCTTGTGGTTCTGCTCAGCCAGATTCTGCTCCCCATACAGTTCCGGGTTCTCCGCCAGCGTGGCTCGGACCTTCTTCTTCTCCTTGAAGCGTCCGGAGTGGGACACCTTCACGTGGCGCCCCTTAGTGGCCGACTTGTCTACGATCTTCTCCAGCTTGGCGCTGAACTCGGCCACTTCTGGAACGGACCCGCCGCCTCCAGCTTCTTTGGTGTTGCTACCCAACTCCGCCGGGATCTCGTACAGGACCTTGGACTCGGACTTCTTCTTGCGGGAGAAGGTGAGCTTCCACCAGCTGGGGTCAGACATGACGGCGGCGGGACAGACGCGAGACCTAGGGGACACGCAGCAAGTCATCAGGGTTGTGTGTGTGGAGGGCCATCTGACTCTTGGCTCTCCGCTGATGAATGAATGAATAATTTAATGATTGAGTATCTTGTGTCTACAAGTATGTGAGCTGACGTGATGTCAGACAAACACCTTCGATGAAGTAACACTAAACCGCACTTATCTGACGTTTCTAACGTTTGCTTGACCTCGCTTTGAACCGCTCAACTTGACTCTACTCTAACATACTCAACTCTAGGAACTTTCATGTCCTACGTACTCCACTTTACTCACATCCGTTCACTGTGCTACTCCACTATACATTACTCAGTAATGAGATGTGGGCAATGAGTTTGTAATCTACTCTAATGACTGCTTTACTCCACTCTATCTACTCTAGATTCTACTTCACTGACTTCACTATACTCTGCAATACTCTATTAAAGTTGACAGTCTGATACTCCACTTTTTTTTGCACCACCTTGTCTTGCATCAATCCAGTTTACTCTCATTTACACTACTATATTCTGTCTACTGTACTCTATTCTGATGTAAACAAATCTTTACACTACTTTGCTGTGCACTACTCTACTCTACCTTCCAAATACTCTGCACTACTCAACTCATATCTCGGTACTACTTTTTCCTGTATTACATCCGTCACTTTACTCTGCTTTACTGCACTCTGCTCTACTGTACTAAAATCTGCGGAAGAGGATTAGGGCCAGTGAAGAGAGAGGAAAAAAAGGTTGTCAGGATTCTGACTTGATTGTCAGACTTCTGACTTTAAAGTCAGAATTCCGACTTTAACTCATTGACTGCCATTGACGGCTATAGACGTCAAACGATTCATTTGAACTGGGCTGGCATTGAATGAGTTAGAGCAGGGGTGTCAAACATAAGGCCCGCGGGCCGGATCAGGCCCGCAAATGGGTTTAATCCGGCCCGCGAGATGATTTTGTAAATAAAAAAAACAAAAAAACAAAAATTGTAATGTTTAACTAATTAATCAGCCGACCACAATCAAAACATAGAGATTTGCAATTTCACAAGCAGTTCTCAGATGAGCAATGCAACTTGTACGGGGAATCGTCGTCCTGGATGTGATTATTTTACACGCAACTTAAACTATGGTTTGTTTAATTATTATTATTACTATTATTATCATATTTTTGTTGTCATTATACACCAACATAAACATGTTAAATCCGAGACAAATTCAATTACTGGTAACACAAATAGATATAACGTCCTTATAACATCATTTAACTGCGCCACGCAATGCATTCTGGGAACAATATATATGTAAAAAAAGGTCGATTTAGCACATCCGGAATGTATACCGGCAAAGTGTTGCCTAGTTCCATTTGCATTTGTGTTACTTTTCGGAACAATACGATTACAGTTGAGCTCCGTAATTTACTGCTGGTCCACGAAAATCTGCGTTTAAATGACGGCAATTGTTTTTACGTTATATACGGTTATTTTTCCCAATGCGGCCCACTTGATAATATATTTTCCTCCATGCGGCCCCTGAGCTAACATGAGTTTGACACCCCTGAGTTAGAGTGAGAATTCCATGTCAGAATTCTGAGATTAAAGTCAGATTTCACGTTGTTTCATCTTTCTTTTCTTTGATCCTTCCTCTGGTCTCCTGACAACTTCAACGACTCTGGCAGGACTCTGAACTGATTTTTCATGGCCTTGTTACTCCACTTAATTCTCCTTTACTGCACTCTACTCCACCCTAATCTACTAAACTATACTTTGCACTACCTTTCTCTGCATTACACTCCATTACGCCATTCCCTGCATTACTCCACTCTCTCCACTTCCGTCCTTTGTTGTAGATGGATTAGGAAGTTATCGCATGATTGTGTCGTGTTGTGTGTGTTCTATGGCGAAAGAGTGTGCGTATGTTCTCTGTTTCATACGAGCAGCTATGCAAATAGCGAACATGTGCGGCGGTCTTATCAGCGACGAGCACACCTGTCGGCACAAAGGTCCCGCGTCGTGTTTGATCTGCTGTGTTGACTCCGAAAGTCGTAAATGTTTTATTTCTTTTTAGGCTGCTAAGAGGGCTGCGCACCATCCTCAATAAGTCACGTGTGTTTTCGCCGCTCAGAAGCCAATTTTACAAGCGATAAACAGTCAACAAAGCCTGGAGTAGAGCGGAATAACATAATACAGTAAATTTGTGTCAAAGTTGTTTATTTATTTTGATGATATTTTTAAGACTTAATTATTCAACTTAATAATTGTTTTCCTAACTATTTTTGTCACCTTGTTTCAGGTCCCTCTGTTCAGTTACATAATTATTTATTCATTTTTATTATTATTATTATTATTATTATTATTATTATTATTTGAAGTTATATATCAAAGGGAATTTCCGTTACACTTTTTTTTTTCTTGCGTCAGACATTTTTGTGCACGTTGCTATTGCTGTTTTTTTTTTTTTTTTTACTAAATGCAAACGAATGGAACTTCAACTGAACTCGACTTAGGCAGTGATTTGACTAGCAAAAAAATGGCCAGTAATTAATATTACTGGCAAACACACAGAAGGCCCATAAATCAAATACATTTTATGGAATCCTGGTTAACTTCCGGAAAATAACTTTTACAATGTGCATATTTCCTTCTGGCGTGTCGGACCTTTGACTGTTGACTCACGGGAGGCCCAACCGCAGTTGACTTTTGAATAAGTTACCATGTGTGTTCTGTCATGCCTCAACACATCACGGCAGCAGGACAAAACCAAAAAAGGAACACCGTGCACCTCTTTTTTTTTTTCTTTTTTTTTTTTTTTTGCCAATCACTAACCAGCTGACAGCAACCAAAGCCGCTCGCCAACACTGATCTACCACGCCATCACTTCATGTTATGATTAGTTGAGTTGGTTGCCATGGTTACAATCATACAGTGGACACAGAGACAGACATTTAGAGATATTTGATGCGATCATTCAGCTGTTGTGCAAGGAAAACTATGACCTTCATGACGGCAGCACCTGGCTTGATTAATGAGCTCGACAGATAGATAGACAAGACAGCTGTCCTACCTTGCTGGCCGAAGAAGACAAAGACAGCAAAAGTGGTCAGAAGTGACTAAGTGCTGCCATGCTTAAAGCGCCTTTCCCCTCTTTTTTTGGTCTTCCTGTCAGGTGAGCAGCATCTCTCTTTTAAGTCTCTCTTCTACCAGTCTCACCTTGTCACCCTGCAGCCACCTGACACACACACACATGCACACACACCTTGGTCCCGCCCAGCTGAGTGCAGGCGTGTGTGACGGTGACTCAGTGGGACCTTCCTTGGGTCCACGTCGTAGAGATTCCTAAGAGCCGAGCAGCTTTCCAAAACTGCACATAAATTTCCCTTTATCGGCCTCAAACGCCACTCGGGCCCTAATGTGGAATTTGGACTCGGAAGAAAGTCATCTTTGTGTTTGGTTTGTCCTACTGTTTCACAACCAGGATTGCACGCACACAAAAGTGCATGTGAATGGAGAGTGTTTTGCATAAATTGTGCGCGGGCTTTGCACACTTTGCAAGTTTGCCAGACATTCAAATGACTGCATGAATTGAGCCTACAGTGAACTAAGTCCAATTTTTTGCCAATTTTAAGTTAACTTCAGAACCGTGTAGCAAACTGAGGCATTTTTCAGATCAATACTGATCTAAATCAAGATTTAGATCCAATTTTGACTTACAGGTGGCAGTCCTGATTCATCAGGCCAACTCCTATTTCCAAGATGGCTGCACCAATGAAACCAGACTTCATCTGCAAAAGCAGACATGAATCCCAGCGTATCTGCAGTATAAATGAATGTAATTTATTGTATTCTATGAAACTATTTCACCAACTTCATTTTCCAATCCCAGTTAACTTTTCTTTTAGGCAGCCTTGATGAAATTGACCAGAATCCAGCCTATAAAACACAAAATCGATAACTCTGTTATGTTGGGTGTGGATGTGGTCAGACAATAACAACACACCTGGAAGGCCATATTTGTACATTTAAAATAAAGACCTGGTTACTGATACAATAACAAAAAAGCTTTATCGTTACTTCTAAAAACGTCCTTTACAATCTGGGGTGTCTGGGGACTAAAGTGTTTTATAAGCATATATATAGCGCTATTAATTAATCGCCCTAAAAATCGAAAAGTTGAGCTAATTTGTGGTTATTAAATACACTTATAAAAAGGCAAGACAAAGTCTTGATGAAGATTTGTCGCCCTCTATTGACAGCTCTTAACTCTACACGAAAATAAATCCTCAGCCATTCACCAATCGAAGGAATCGTTTTCAGGAAAAGGACCTCTGATTGGCGGATTCTTTCGGTAACTTAACAGCGCCTCCTCCTATTGGTCCTCTCTCACGTAACGTGTCAAAACCGGATGATGAGAACCTCTCCAGAGAAAGCCTTCAAATAAACATGGAATAAAGCCGTAAACCAGGATTTAGCAGAAGAACAGTCATTATGGAGGTAGGAGGGATAAAATATACCGCTCGGTTGGAGTTAGCTAGCTGTTTTAATGCTCAATAAGTGACAATTATGCAGTTTTATTTCTGCTTCCCTGCTGTTGTCATTTACAACTGTCAAAAATATTTCTCACTTCGACAGAACATCCAGAACGTCCCAATTGACATCCAGACCAGCAAACTCTTAGGTAAGGTAACTTACAAAACAATCTTTTGTTACTAAATGCGATGCTTTCATGGACCTTAGGAAAGTAGCCGATGATGCGTTCAGTGTCATCACGTACAACAGTTTATCAAACCTTTATTGAACCAATGCATAGATTAAAAACTGATATGACACCAAACTAAATGTTCACAAAAAAAGGATAAAGTTATACACTAATATAATGATGTAGACGCAAGTTGTTTCTTTTGCCATCTGACGATTTTCAGACCAAATATGTTAAATTAGATAATTTCCCATTGCACACCTGATTATGTGTGTATGCAGACTGGCTGATAGATCGGCGTCACTGCACTCTCAAGTGGCAGAATGCCGTCCTAGAAATCCGAGAGAAGATCAATGCCGCCATGCAGGACATGCCAGAGAACGAGGAGATCAAGCAGTTCCTCTCAGGCTCCTGTAGGTGTCTATCCGCCTTGAATCTTGATGCATGGTCACCATATGGTGTTGATGTTGCGTGTCGTTAATAGCCTAATTGACCCTGTTACACGTAGATATTCACTACTTCCACTGCTTGAGAATCGTGGAGATCCTGAAGGGGACGGAAGAGTCATCCAAGAACATCTTTGGCAAATATTCCTCGCAGAGAATGAAGGTGAGAAGATCCGCCACTGTTGCTGCTGCGGTCGTCTTCTCTGTTGTGAAATGACTTCAAAAGTTTCCTGACGGTTTGGTCGTGCGCTTGCAGGACTGGCAAGAGGTTGTGCGCCTGTACCAGGCAGATAACATCTATTTAGGTGAGTGCAAAATCAATTTAAGATCTCTTGAAAACGTTGGAAAAGGGGCAGCAAGTTAGCCCAGTATTTGTTTGTTTGTTTATTTATTTATTTATTTCAGCCGAGGTGGCCAGCCTCCTAATTCGCAACGTGAGCTACGAGGGTCCGGCTCTGAGGAAGCAGTTGGCCAAAGCCAAGCAGCTGCAGCAGGACATGAGCAGGCGGGAGGTGGAGTGCCAGAGCTCGGCCGCCAACCTGCAGGAGCACTACTACGCCGCGTGCAAGCAGTACGGCATCAAGGTGAGTTCACGTCGTAGGAGCAGAAATAATAGTAGGTGGCTGTGTAGTTGTGTTTTTTTTCTGGAAAAGTGAAATCCTGTGAATACATTCTGGTTGCCATACTGCACCTCTCCCAGGGAGACAACGTTCCTCGTGAGCTGCAAGCCCTGGTTAAAGATCTACCAGATGTTCTTGACCGAGTGGGGAGGGACGCCGCCAGGCTTGAAGAGAAAATCCAACTTTACACCGCTTTCACCAACTTTGTATGTGAGTGGTGAGTACACAGACAAAAGAAAAAAAAAAACATGCTCATTGCCCGTTCCTGAGCTGAGGAGTGCCTGTCGGCAGGTCGGAGCCGGTTTTTCCGATGTTGACGTTCGTGCAGAAGAGAGGGAACGCCACCTTCTACGAGTGGAGGACCGGGAAAGTTCCCACGATGGTGGAGAGGCCGCTTGTGGAGGAGACGCCTGTTGAAGCGCCGGCAGAGGACACGGTAACAACAATTATTATTATTTACTCACTATGTTCTTGTGAACTGTGAATAGTCTATGCACAATTCAAATCAGAATATTGACATGCAGTAACCAAAACTAAACAACTTGTTTTTCCCACTATTGAATATTCTATCAATTATTCAATCGACTAATCGGATTCATTTTAATTTTGCATTAAAGTGTATTAGAAAAGCATTTTCCCCCGATTGCTGTTTATTAACCAGTGATTGGTGGTTATTTTGTACTTTGTATTCATATATGGTTAAAAAAAAAAGGGGGGGGGGGGATTGTTTTCCAACATAAACAGATGTTTGCAAATGTCTTATTATGGTTGAACACAGAAGATAATCAATCTCCTTTCATGAAGGACTACAGAAATCAGTGAACAATTACTGTTTTTTGGTCCACTGAACACGTTCATCCTTTTTTTTTTTTTTTTTTTTTTTTTTTTTTTTAAACAAAAAATTTGTTAATTACTTGCATAATTTAAAATTAAAAAAATGACCCCAATATTTTGACACGAATAAATATTCTGAATGTTATACACAAATGGATCATCTGCGCTCAAAATTATGAATGTGATTAATCTGCGTTAATGCATGATTAATGTGATACATTTTTGTGATTAACTTAGTTAACGCTTTAACTGTGACAGCACTATTTTAAATTAATAAATGGCTCAAATGATTACTTGATTAAAATTGTTGTTGATTGATTAATTCGTTGTCAATTAATCAATTAATTTTGACAGCTCTAGTTATACAATATTGACACATAATTTAAAAAAAAAAAAAAAAAAAAAAAAAAAAAAAAAAAAAAAAAAGTAACCAAGTGAATTTGCATGTTTGTTTTTTGTCATCTAGATCGACTGGGGTGACTTTGGCACTCAGGAGCCGAGCTCTGAAATCACAGAGGAGGACGGGATCGACTGGGGCATCAGTGTGGAGCCCAGCCCTGAGGTCCAGTCCTCTAAAATAATAAGAATTGTTTTTTTAATTCTATTTTGCAATAAGACCAACATGAGCAAACGTGGACGTGATGAATCCTAAATTTCTAAAGAGCGTTTTGTCTCGTGATGTTTTGTCAGCAGGACGGCGACGTCGCTCCCGTTGAGATTGAGGTCGTACAAGCAGGCACAGACTGTGAGTGAGCTTCCAATCGTAGCAATTAGACTTGCTTGAATATTTTTATATTTGTTAAAGACGTTGCATGACGGCGTAGGTCCCGAGGGCGTGGCCAAAGGTAATGATGCCTTAAGCGTGCTGGAGAACGCTCAGTCCCGCGGGCAGTTCGTCGATGAACTCATGGAGGTAACATTTTAATGTTGATTGATTCAAATATTTGATCTCATAATATTCAGGAATATGAAGAACATGTTTTTTTTCCAACTGCTGTGAAGCATTAACCTTTTCTTTGATGTATTTTTATCTTTACACAAGTCTTGGGACTTACTGGGCTAACCTGGGACCTCGGGAATTGTATTTCGTGTGGAAATGTGCGTTAAGACAAAAAAAAAAAAATCCTTGGATGTTTGCATCCTTGAATTTTGAGTAAAGAAAGTCTTTGAATCCTTAAAATATCAACTTATAATGTAATATAATATAATTTGAAAGGACAACGACAAAATAAAAAACAATAAGAATAGAATAAACTAAAGTACTGACTGTTCCGGTGCGTTTCGGCCTCTTGGGGGCAGTGTGGTGCCGTACATACATGGCGTACACACTTAAAGTGAGTACAAAAGAAAGCTGTGATTAAAGGGATCCTTTACTTATTTCGCCATTTTTGGCAGTCAAACATTAATATTTTGCCTATAATAAGTTTGATATTTTCATTATTTTTCATGTACAATTAGTACCTTTAAAAACACATTTTGCAACTTGCTGTCGACTGAAAATGACATCACAAGGGCTCAGGTAACCAATCACAGCTCAGCTTGTGAATGTCACATGACCAAACCTCGAAAACAGGTGAGCTGTGATTGGTTACCTGAGCCCTTGTGATGTCATTTTCAGTCGACAGCAAGTTGCAAAATGTGTTTTTCAAGGTACTAATTGTACATGAAAAGTAATGAAAGTATCAAATTAATTATAGACAGAATATTAACTTTTTATTGCCATAATGGGCTAAATAAGTGAAGTATCCCTTTAAATTCTATTAAAATAACTAGTTTTTCACACAATGGGAAGAATTTGTGCCTTTGCGTAGTGTTATCTCATCTGTGGGTATGTGTTCCCACAAGATTTGTCTGTGGGTATTCGTTATTTGAAGGAAAAACACTCCCGAAGTCGATGCTAACGTCCTGTTAGCATTTGCTAACTTACTGTTAGCGCTAGGCTAGCGATGCTATACAAACGAAGCATGTTTTGTATTTAAATATACAATGGATGTAATTCTTGACGTTGTGTATTTAGTTTTACAGTTAACTCCAACTGCGGTGTAATTAAACATCTTAAAGGACGCTTAGCGACAACAGAATAACATACGCTACACACTTGCTAGTTGCTAATGCTACTCAAGCAAAATGGTCCATTCGGGGTACTTTCACAGCGTCGGAAATTTCCTTTTGCTTCAATAACGTTTTAAGGGGAAAATAATAGGCCATTTTGGCCGGCCCTATTTTTTGCTTAATGTTTTGGGCCCCAAAAAAAAAAAAAAAATTACTTATAAGTTACTCACTAATAGTTTTCTGACCAATTAGACTTAGACTTAGAATTAGACTTGACTTTATTGACATTCAATTGGATAATTTCCCACAACATACCTCACACTAAAACCCCACAGAACAATGGTTTGGAAATACCACCATAGAACGGCACCCTGTTCCTGTCGTTATGCAGCTGGAAGCGTTCCTTCGACAGCGCCTCGCCGAGATGGGCCAAGAGAGCGACGTGGTGGCCATGAGTCAGTTCCAGTCGGCGCCGCGCGTCATCCAAATCCAGAGCAGCGAGCGCATTGGCGGCATGCTGTCGGAGGTTCAGGACCTGCTGGGTCGGCTCACGTCGCTCCAGATGCAGCACCTTTTCATGATCCTGGCCTCGCCGCGGTACGGCGCCGGGTTGCAAAAAATATAGACGTTAGCTACAAAACTAATCTGGCTCTTAACTTGGCTGTTTTCTCTACACAACTAAACAATAAGCGCTTGTGTGCAGGTACGTGGAGCGCGTGACCGAAGTTCTGAGGCAGAAAATGAAGCAGGCCGACATTCTGGAGCTGAAGGCCATCAACATGGTGGAGAAGAGGCGGGAAGCATTGGAGGAACAGTCCAGGCTGGAGCCTCGCGTCGACCTGCTGGCAGAACGCACGCAGGAGCTGAAAAAAATGGTAATCACATTTTTGTGTGAATGTTGAGGAAATTGATCAAATTAAATGCTGCTCACTGTAGTTCACTATTTAATCTATTTCTTACAGATTGAAACTGACATTTCCAAGCGCTATAACAACCGGCCGGTCAACCTGATGGGCGTCGTCATATAGAGAGTTTAATCAGGACAAAATAAAAGTTTTATTTCAGTTAAAAAGTCTTGTCAAGTATGTTCTGTCGAGCCTAAAACTGTAGCAGTCTGTGTGGGCCCAAAACTCAACACCCAGAGAATGCAGAGCCAAGATTCAAACCCTTAACCGCTGGGAGATATGCTAACCACTATATCTGCGTTTCTGAACCTTTATTGAGCCAAGCCACATATTTTACATTCGAAATATCTTAATTACCTTGCTTTATTTGCAGTAATTTTTGGACCAAATAAGCTGGTTGGAACTTACTGCCCTCTATCACGTGTGCTGTGCCCAAAATAGCTCTACAATAATTCTGAACGTGTAAACAGAATTCTAACAAAACAAAATGAAACTAATTTGTCATGATTCTGAGACAGAAAATACCATCAAGGTTTGATAAGGTGATGACATAAAGAGGCCAGAGCAATAACATATTGCACTGAATTACATCATGTTGAGTGAAACAATAACAGAAAATCCAACACAAAATGTGACTCATATGAAAGTAAGAGTAGCAGCTGTTTTTCTTAAAAGGAAAGCGTTCTGCCCCGTGACGTGTATGGCCTGATGGTATTTATAAATCCGTGGACGGGAATTTCAGTCGGCTGATGAAAGCTGGCGACTAGAATGTTCTACGCATGCGCCTTGTGAAAGCGTGTTTTGGTGTCAAGCGCCGCGGCTAGGCTAACGCTAGCCGGAGCAGCTAGCAATTCTGCAAGTCATGCTGGGCCATCCAACAAGGGAAGGCTGGGTGGGATGAGCTAAATGGGACGACGGCAACACGGAAGTTTTGACCAGGCTGGATTGTAATTGCGGCGTTCCTGGACTTTGTGACATGGAGACTTAACACAAAAAAAAAGCTTCTTGACGTAAGTATTAAATCAATGCTTTTAAATGCGTATGCCGGTACATGGACCACAGTAAACGACGTCATGACAATACAAATCGCATATGTGAAGAGCTAATATTTATAAGTGGATAATATTTATGTGTTTCAACATTTAAATAACTTAGTCAGTCAACTAGTTTGGGGAGTATTTGCTATTTTGACAGCAAAAAGTAGCCCGACGAGGCTAACCGTAGCGTGACAGCTGCGAGTTCCAATAGAATTTGAGGCTTTTCTAGTCCCGCCCATGCTTCGATTCTCATTGGCTGCTGGTGGTTGCACGGTCGTGTCGCTTCCGGGTTTGAGCTTCGACGAATGGTTGACACGTCACGTCAATCACCACTTGTTGCTAGGGAGATTGTTTGATGCTAAAACGTCGAATCCGGTGAAGACGCCTTCACTTTCTTAAAAAAAACAAAAACAAAAAAAATCAAAGTGAGCTTAATACGTACACGACGCAACGACTTTAGAAAGTGGTTTGTTCACAACGTTGACGTAGGTTAGGCGTGTTCAAAAATACAAGGCGGCTAAGAGCTAGCAACCAGGAAGAAGAGGAGAGGAGGGAGGGACCTCGTCTGCTGTTCTGCCAGCTTTCACCTTCAGCCACACCGCAAGAAGTTGTTGTCCCGTCAAGGGTGGGGTGGATGATGCTTAAACCGCTCCTCGGTTCGGTAATAGGAAAAAATGACAGCTAGGTTGTTGGGAGTTGTCTGCGGCGTGCCGTCCTGCCGGTCTGTCCTCAAATGTGTAAATGTAGCCGAGCTTTGAGGGGATGTCTGCTGCCTCCTCACAGCTCTGTGGTTGTTTCTCTCGTCAGGAAGATGACAATCATATGAAGAAGGAAAGTGGACTCTCACACAATTGGAAACGTTGGTCCCACCCCAGAGCTGAAAACGTTTCTCTCTGGACTCTCCCTGGCTAATTTTGAAGCTTAGTTCTCCTGTACTTGTCTGTTCAAGGCCCCATTTTTGTTTTTATTTTTATTTTTACTTTCACCTTTTTGTTCCTTTTGCAAAGAAATGCTTTACCTGAAAAAGTACTTCACAGAGGGCCTGATTCAGTTCACCATCCTTCTGAGTCTGATCGGGGTGCGGGTGGACGTGGACACCTACCTGAGCGGCCAGCTGCCACCCCTGAGGGAGATCATCCTGGGCCCCAGCTCAGCCTACACGCCCACTCAGTTCCACAACCTGCGCAACACACTGGACGGCTATGGCATTCACCCCAAGAGCGTGGACCTGGACCAGTTTTTCGCCACCCGCCGCTTGCTGAACCGGGTGCGCCAGCTGGATCGCCTCTCCGTGCCCAGCCCAGAGCTCGACACTTGGCTGGTGCACCGCGACGCCGAGAGCGGCCAGGCGGGCAGCGCCAGCATCGCCCTGGACAATGGGGGCGGCCTCGAGGACGTGAACGACCTCGACGCTGCCCCGGCCATGAGGGGGACAGGAGGAGGTGAAGGGGGGCCGCCTGAGACCACCTACAACCTCAACGCAGCCGACGGCAACCTCGGGGCAGTGGCGTCCGACGGAGACCAGCGGCAGGACAACAACGACGACCTCAGCAAAGAGGTACTTGGGAAATATTCCATTCATCTGTTTCTCATCATTCGGGTGAGCTCGAGTTTTTCCCAGCTGACTTTTAGACGAGGGCAAATAGAGACAAGCAAGCATTCATAGGCACATTTACAACAATGGGCAATCATGGAAGCTTGGATGGGTGGGCATGCTCCCCACTGGGTTAATAAGCCACAGCCCTGATTTGAACCCAGAGCCTCAAAATCGTGTGATTAATATTAATAGCATATTTTCGCCATAAGAATACTCATTATTTCAGTACACAAAGTCTCTCTCGAGCCGCAAGGAAGCAACACTCCATTTTGGTCACAGTCACATTAGCATAGCACCAATTTTTGCTCTCGAGAGCTCAGAATTGTTCATTCGGCAGTACCGATTCAACATATCATCTTTTTTTTTTTTTTTTTTTTTTGTGTGCACATGCGTGTGAACTTGTGCTCATTAATTCACCTGAAACCTAATAAAAATCCCATTACCCTTCACCTTAACCGGATACTTCAGTCTCGCCAAAGTCGTCAAGTTCAGAAGGTCAGGAGACCAGAGGAAAGATCAAAGGAAAGAATGATAAATCAAAGTGAAATCCAGTACCACGTGCCACCCACATGGTTACAAAACCAAAATCTTTCACCAACCCCAGTGCACTAATGTGAACAAAAGCTCATTGACGCTTCTAGAACTTTAAAAGATCACGTTGCCTGCTTTTGGATAATAGCCATTCTCATTTACAATACTATAATAAATCTGCATTTCTTCGGCACACCAGAAGGTGCGGCACAATGTCTACAATATTATAGAGTGCTATTTTTATCATTTAATTTTTTTATTATTTTTTTAGGAGGCTGGACTAGATTGATGGCATTTCCATCCATTTCAATGCAGCACAATGTCTTGAGTTACCAGCACTGTCTATAAATAAATTAATCTTGTATCTTAAGGCACCACTGTGTCTGAATATGAGGTGATATGTCACCGATATGTGACATATATGTGCATTGTTAAATGTGTAGTAACTCTCGTATCGCAGGACATCGACCTGATTGACATCCTGTGGCGACAGGACATTGACCTGGGCGCCGGCAGGGAGGTGTTTAACTACAGCAGCCGGCAGAAGGACAACGAGGAGGACAAGCCTCGCCCGGCCCAGGAGAGCAAGGACAACAACGAGGAGCAGCAGCGAGAAAGCTGGAGGAACGACGTTAACCTCCAGACGCTTCGCTCTGTGGATATCGAGACGGGCGAGAGCATCCCCCAGCAGGTTAAATAGCTTCCCTTTATTTGATTTGATAAATGTAAAATTATTGTACATGAAAGTCGAAAAAAGTTTGATGCCTCCACCTGCAAGTTTGAAATTGTAAACAGCTTGGGAAGAGTAGCCCACCTCTGAAGATATAAATCAATATGTGCAAAGTAAAACCAAAGAGTCTCAAGTCAGCAATTTAAGGGAGAAATATGATCATGTTTGCTTTTTCAGGCACAATACAACAGACACCTCCTGGCTTGTGATTTAGTCCTGGACCAAACTTACATTTAACCAACTTTGTTTGTGCTATTATTTTAACAAGTAGTAATCGTTTTTTTATAAGAATCTGTACCAGTGGTGCAGGGTTTCTGTCCTCAAGCCGATTCCACTCCCTGCAGCTTTTGTGTCACGTTCATCTCAGTCGCCTCACATTTTCACTCATTTTCCACTTTGTGGTGTGCATGTTGTTCAGCAGCCTGCTGCGGGCTCACAGACCTCCCTGTCTCTGCAGGAGTGCTTGAGGCTGCTGGAGGCCACGTTCCCCTTCGGAGAAGATCCCGAGGTAAAGACGGCCGCGTAAAGCCAAGATGCACACTGAACGGCCGAACTAGACGAAACTGGACAATCACAAAACAAATTACTGCAGTAACTAGGGCTGCACGATATTGGAAAAAACTGACATTGCAATTTTTTTGGGGGGGGGGTCTGCAATAGATTGCGATATTAAAAATGGAAGAATGGGAAGAATTTGTTTAACTCACCATGACACAATTGTATTCATATAAATGGACTACTTTTTATATAGCTTTTTATATAACTACACCATATGGTGCCCTGTTGTAATGATTGTGGGTAATATTTTCAAATCAAATTTTTGTCTTAGGAATGTGGCAAATACAAAAAAAAAAATTATTGTACTGTAGTCAAGTTTCCATGGCATGAGTAAAGTCATTTTGGGGTGTGAACTACTCCTTTAATTAATGTTTTATTCTAATGCAAAAACCCTACATCTTACCACTAATATTTGTATTATTTCAAATTAAATTATTATTATCATTAGTTACGGTGTTGAATGGCACCATGTATTTCGCCAGGTGAAAAGTTAGTATATCCGTGATTTGTCGGTGCTGTTTGGACTTCTTATCATAAGGTGTTATGCTGGCAGTGGCAAATGTGTCTCTTAATTGTTTTTTGAGTAGATGAAGTTTCACTTCGTGTCCCACTTCTAGTTTGAACTGGTCATACAGGGGCTTGTGATGGCGATTCAAATGGTCGGACAGGTCTGTTGTATTACCTTGTGTTGCGGCAACGACGTTTTTTTTTTTTTTTGTGTGTTTTAAATTCTGTATCTTTTTTCTATAGTCTAAATACTTCCATATTACGGATGTTGACTTTCTTTTGGTGACTAAATCCACTGCCGCTAAGTTCCACCGCCCTCTCCTCATCATGTGCATGTCGCCTGTTCATGTTGTCAGAGCAGGAGCAGCCTGTGAGCGTGGAGCGGGGAGGGGCCGCCGGGACTGATTAGCAGGAGGGAGGGGAGCGCAAGACAGGCTGTGCAGAGCGTTGAGCAGCTTGATGCTTTTATGAAGCAAAACAAACGTTTGTTTGCTCTAAAAAAAAAACACTGCACGTCTTGCGATGTGACTATCGCGCATGCGCACATCGCGATTGCGATGTTCAAACGATATATCGTGCAGGCCTAGTAGTAACAAAAAAAAATGTGACCTTGTAGTCCAAAAATGAGGGATTAGGGAATGAATGATAACATTACAATATCAAACGGCATTTTTGTTTTGAAGATTATGTGATATGTATAAACGTCAGTTTCAGATAGCATGCCTTTGACATTTGGAATCACCGCGACTTAATGTGCATGTGTGCTGGCTTTACACCACCATGTGAGCTTCTCTGAAGAAAACACAGTGAAAGAATAGTTTTTAACTTGAAACGTTTTTTCATTTTATTAGTTTCCCACCCCGGCCGCACCACCCGAAGTGGTGTCCACCGGTGCAGAAGCCCCGTCCACATCACAGGGCCTGGCGCCTCAGCTGGACCTGGAGCAGCAGTGGCAGGACATCATGGCCGTCATGGAGCTGCAAGTAGGCAAACCTTAACGTTTATCATACGCAACCATGCATTGACGATTCAAACTTCCAACACCTGCCATCGGTTGGAAACCAGTCTAGGGTGTAGTTTGTCTTTTGTTCAAAGGCTCCAGTTAATAATGATAAACCAATGAGGAGATATTTTGTGCTAAAAGACCTGAACCTCATATCAATATTTACATGGCATTAGATAAATAACTTACTGTACTTGAGTTAGAGTAGAACTGACATATGGAATTGAGTAAGTCCTCCTCTGCAGTAGTTGGCGCTATACTGTGGCAGTTTGACACATTGCGAATCATCTGTATTAGAAAGAAAGGTCTTTTTTTTTTTTTTTTTTTTGTCATTGAATTAAATGAAATTTTATACAGTATATCAAAAGTACAACAGGTATCGATCGATACTCGGTACTCAAAAGAGGGAAGACTCATACTGGGTTCAATCTGAACAAACGTGCCATTAAAATGATCTAAATGTAATATGGTGTTTTGTGTCGAAGGCAATGGACGTGAATAACAGCAACGCAGGATGTGGCATTGACATCAGCAGGACGTTGGCATCTGACTTTGGACTAGTCGTGCCTGCAGCGCCGATCCACCAGGACGTGAGCCTCCACCAGGCTTCGTTGGCCGGTTGCAGCCAGGAGTTCCCTCCAGTTTTCCCGCCTCAGCTGGATTCGGCCGGCGGAGTGCGAGCATCCTCCAGCAACTCCAGCCATGTCAATGCCACCTTTGGAACCACCAATCTCACTGGACTATTTCTGCCCCCACTTCTCAACGCCACCGGCGCCAACGTTACCGGCACATCCATCCCGGTGGACCCGTTTTGTGGGCTTCTTGAGGAATCCATGCTGGATGAGATCAGCCTCCTGGACCTGGCCATGGAGGAGGGCTTCAGCCACGCTCAGGCCTCGCAGCTGCGGGAAGAGCTGGACTCGGACTCGGGCCTGTCCCTGGACTCCAGCCGCAGCCCGGCATCCCCCAGCAGCTCGGAAACATCATCCTCGTCATCTTCGTCCACCTCCGCCACCTTCTCGGAGGAGGGCGCCGTGGGCTACAGCACCGCCGCGTCCGACTCTGAGGAAGGAGCCGTGGGCGGATACCAGCCAGAATACAGCAAGCTGTGCCGCATGAGCTTTCAGGTTGACTTTTTGTTTCAAATCATTCATTTTATATTGCGCTTGTCCTCAATCAGGGTCAGGGGTAAGCTGTAGTCAATCCCAGCTGACTTTGGCGACAGGTGGGGTACACCCTAGACTAGTCTCCAGCCAATTTCAGTTGTTGGAAGTTTGAATCATCAATTCCTTGCAACACTTATTTCTTGGTGTCAGTGGACAAGTTGCCATTTAATGTCAAGGCACATATACCTGTAGACAAACATAGACTGGTTACTATTTAATTGTGATTGGCTGATAAACAGTTGAGGGTCTCCCCCACCACTCATCCCGTCGACTGGGATAGCCTCCAGTTTAGCCTCATGATAAAAATGGATAGGTGGTTAGCAAATGCCTTTATGAATTACTAAAGTACACTGATCTGTCTTGCTATCTATCTGTCTCTCATTCCTTTCTGTCCATGTAGGACAACTTCCACGGCCTCCCGCAGTTAGGAGGAATCAACCACAACCATACCTACAACCTACCACTTGGAACCTCTTTCACAGAGCATCCAGAGCTCCCGAAGAAGCAGAACTCCAAGCTTCCTCCTCCAACATCCGAACTTCTGGACAAACACTCGAGCCGGGACGAGCGACGAGCCCGCGCCATGAAGATCCCCTTCTCCAACGAGAAGATCGTCAACCTACCCGTGGAGGAGTTCAACGAGCTGCTGGCCAAGCACCAGCTAAGCGAGGCGCAGTTGGCTCTGGTCCGAGACATCCGCCGGCGCGGCAAGAACAAAATGGCGGCGCAGAACTGTCGCAAGCGCAAGCTGGACACCATCATCAACCTGGAGGAAGGCGTGCACCAGCTAAGGCGCGACAAAGCCCGGCTGCTCAAGGAAAAGATGGAGTTCCTTCGCTGTATCCGGCAAATGAAGCAGAAAATGCAGAGTCTGTGCCAGGAGGTTTTCGCCCAAGTCCGGGATGAGCAGGGCCGGCCTTACCCGCCCAGTCGATACGCTCTTCAGTACGCCGCAGACGGGAGCGTTCTGGTGGTACCGCGCACTGAGCAGAACCGGCCCAGGCCGGACAAGAAGCCCAAGGACAAGAAGAAGTGAGGTGGCCAATCTTGTCGGGGACTTTATGAACACGCGATGGAGGCAATGCCCGCCAACTTGCCTGCGCTTGACTTCCCGCGTTCGTTTGGCCCTATTTTCATTCTGCTCCTTGTTATTTTCCCTCACTTGACCACTCATCTTTCCGGATTTCTGAGGCGGGAAAAGGGAATGCAAGACTTTTTAAAGAGGTAGCTTCGTGGAGGACAAAGCAGTCATCCAGGGAAGTTGTGAAGGTCTGAGATTCACTTTCACAGAGTACCCGGAACTTCAAACTTCCGCCTCTTCACCTGAGCTCAAGAGCAAGTGCTTGAAGCAGAAACAAAGCCAAGCCATGAAGATTTACTTCTCTGATAACAAGATGTCATGTTAAGACCCAAGAACGAGATGATTAAGATCCAACATCGGGATCATCAACATCGGGATCCTCATGATCATTGAAATCATCAAGATCCGACATTGAAATCATCAAGAGCCGACAACGAGATCGTCAAGATCCAAACACAAGATCATCAACCTCCTAGTGGAGGAGTTCATTAAGCTTCTGGCCAAGAACTAGGGCTGCTGCTCCTTTTTTTCCCCTTGCTCTTTGCTCGACCACTCATCCTTCTGGACTTTTGAGGCGGGAAAAGGGAATGCTGAGTGGAGGCCGGTTGCAGGGCAAATATGAGTCGGTGAGGAAGGTTCTGAAATGTCTGCAGTCACTTTCACCGAGCACCTGCAGTTCCCCAGGGAGCAGAACCCCACAAACTTCAAGCTTCCGCCTCCACCAGAGCTTCTGGATCCCCTTCTCCGATCACAAGATCACCAATCTCCCCGTGGAGGAGTTCAACGAGCTTCCGACCAAGAAGCCAAAAGCATCTGCGACTGATTTTGCTCCCCTCGTTCAGCCGCTCATCTTTCCGGACTTCCGAGATGGGGGAAAAGGATGGGAAAGAAGACTTGCTTCGTGGAGGACAAATTCCAGCGTCTGTCTTTGGGTCAGGAAGTCTACCGAGGGTTTGAGGAAGTAGTTCTGCCTTGCAACATGTATCCACGTGTTATTCTTCTTCTAGATTTCCATCCACATGTACCGTCGTCTCCAAAAGGTTCGGCTTGATGCGCTCCGCTGACATTGACTCTTCATAATCTCTAGTCCAGGGGTTCTCAAGCTTTTTGGGTTCAGGGACCACTTACAGGGGAGAGTTATTTTTCAATCACCCCATCATAATCCTACCACCCCATTATTATCCTATCACCAATCAAACAGTGTAACTCTGATCATAAACCTTACAACCTAGAGACTGTTAATACAAGGGTGTCAAACTCAAGGCCCTCTGGCCACATCTGGTCTGCCATAAGTTGTTTTGGTTGCCCACTAAAGCAGGTTCCATGTCTACTTGTTTTCTTCCTAAATTCTTTTTGGCATACAATCTGTACAGACCCTGACCCTTAGAACTCATAAAAGACTCAAAACTCAAGCCCCTTTGTATGGGGTTACTGGCGCAATTGCCGATTAGCTAGATAGCTAGATCTAAACCCCAAAAATGCAGCTTTTCGAATAGTTCAAACTAGAGCGCCTCGTTGTCTGCCCTGGGTGCACACAGTATGTGGCCTGGCTGCCACCCAAATAGTTTGACGCACCTGGTTCAAAAAAGGAACTTGGTTCCCGACTGTTGCTAGCTAACTGCTTACACTTACAACATGGCTACAAACGAGCGAGTTTAACAAAAGCACGTTGCCACTTGCTAATTTATTGGCTTTTCCTGACACCTCTCGCGATTATTCACAATCATATCAGAGCTTTTAATTGGCCTCAAGGTAGGCACTTAAAAACATACGGCCAATTTATTGCTAATTTGCGAACCCGAAGTTCCACCTTGCCTTGAGTAGTCCAGGGGACCCCAGTTTGAGAACCACTGCTGTAGTCTACGCAAGTCAGCTTTACAGTCAAAGTCTGCACTTTTTCCTTCGTTTTTAAACGTAATCATCAGGACGAGGGGAGCGCTGACAGGTTTTGTAAAGGAACCTCTTGCATCCATCTCAAATCTTACTGTTCTTTGGGTGAGTGTGAACATTGTGTGTGTGCGTGTCGGTGGTAGCGGTGGTCAAACTACTGTAGTGTGGGATGTTGTGCCATGACGGAGGAACATGCTTGTTATGCTCTCATCATTGAGGGCTGTATTGAAAAGTTGTCATTTGTAGTCCTGAAAAGTAACAAGCATGTGGGGAATGAAGAGTATGGAGCTTCAGACATGAGAGGATGGGTGGATATTGGGTCATAATTTAGATGCAACTTGCGCACAAAATATGTTGCGGCCACGAAATACTAATTTGTGGTTTACCCATGAATAGCCGTTTGGCTAAGCAAACGGAGCGCACCTTCACTAGAAACTAAAATGTCCTCTGATTCTTGCGAAAGTGCACTTCATTTGCTTTAGCAAACTGTCCAGGGATGGTATGTATATTGTGTGACCATTATAGCTACTCATGGCCACAAATTTGTATTTTGTGCATGTTATCCACAGTTTGTGGCCACAAAGTAGTATTTTATAGCCACAAATTTGCCATTTATGCTTGTTATAACGAATTTGTGGCCACAAATTAGCATTTGGTGTGCATGTTCAAGCTAAATTGTGACCACAAAGATTTTTTATTTTTTTATGTTTGGGGCTCCTTTGATTAAAAGTGGGTGTGAAAACATTTCTCCTCACCAACTTTTACATCCTGCTAAAACTTGAGCACTTTTTTTTTGTCTGTCCTGTAAATATGTGTCAACCCCCTGCCACCTTTTGATTTAGATGTAGTTCCACCATGTTTGCTGGCAATCAACATTTGTTTTTATGAAATAAAGTGTTTTTATTTCCAGCTGTTTAATTCGGTGCTTCAGTCGTATCAAACTAAACCAGAGGACAGTAAAGGTGGTAGTTTACTGCTTAATTTTACAACTAGGAATTTTGTTAAAATCAAATGCTGGTCTTGTCGCTGAACGTGCCTAATTTGGAACACAGAAAACCTTACATGGGTAAAGACAAATTTGGGTGTTGTCGGGTCAAGTAAACATTGCAAACAGTTTATAGCATATGTATGTATTAGAAATTAATATAATTGACAGAAATCAAGGGCCCCAATCAAATTTTGCTTTATCGTGGTGCAACCGATGAACAAGCTGAGACAAAAGGTGTAACAAAAAGTGAGTTTATTGTCCAAAAATGACAGCGAGACATGGAAAAACAACAATAACCATCACCAAGCACGAAGTCATCACGGCAAACCGATCATCAGAACACGACTGCTAAGATGCAAGAAAAAAAACAAGACAAACGCAATATGGCACATAATGATGATGGAAAACGGTGTGAAATGACAAAATGTTAACACTGCATGGACACGATGTCAAGCAGGATGCTGATGATGTTCTAAACACATAAAAGCACAACCAACGTTGGACTAACCGTGACATGTTTAACCCCAGTCCCTCCCTTTAACCTCAATGACAATTCCCCACCCCTCCCTCCCTCCCTCGGAATCCAAAGTATGACCAAGTTCAAAACTACAATTTTTTTAATTTTTCTCATCTTTTTTCTCGTCTTCACTGGGGTACGAGTGCCAGGTGAGCCGCTCCTCGTAGAAAGAAATTACCACCTGCGGACATTTGACATTGGCCTCCTTGGCTGGTACCAGGTCTGCTTCGTCAGAGTTTTTCCTGATAAAAAAAAAAAAAAAAAAAAAAAAAAAGTTCATTAAAAAAAATGGCTCAATTAAAAAGCCTATAATAATGCTGTTGAAATGTCATGTTGGTTACGAACCACTTCATAAGGAACATGAGCTCTCCCGTTGAATCGGTAGCGCCGATGATTCTCTCCGGGTCCAAACCTCTGGCGAAGCCCCTCAGCTTCTCCGTCTACAACAAACAAACCAAAACATTCAAGACCCACCCACAACAGATGAAAATCTACAAAAGAAGACCATAGTTTTATCCTGGCCATGACCGATTTGGACTTTTTTTTTTTTTTCTAACTTACATCATCTTTCTTCCTCTTCGATTTACTTTCTTCCCCGTCTCCATCAGCGGACGCCTTTCGTTTGCCCTCCTGCGCCGACTTCTGAGACTGGAGGAACTCTGCGATGAGGTCGGGACAGTCTAGGTTGTCTTCGGGCTCCCACGTGTTGTCTTCCCTGAGCGCGTGTGAACGCGAATGTGCTTGAATTTAGCGACAAGCCAAAAACCAACAACTGAACTTGTGTAACTCACTCTGAAAATCCTTTCCACTTGAGCAGGTACTCCACCCTCCCTTTGACCACCCGCCGATTCAGGACCTTCTCCACCACGTACTCCTCTTCCTCCTCCTCTTCTTCGGCTACATCATCCGCCTTCTTGTCCTTCTTCTCTGCTGCCGGCTGCTTGCTCTCTGCCGGACAACAACGTACAGTTTTGCATTTATATAATTGGGGTGAAAAAAAAACAAAAAAACATCTGAATGAATGAACGTTGCACCCGAACCTTCTGTAACGCTGGGACCATCGTTGGGGGTTTCTGTAGTCAGGCTCATCCTCAACAGGTAGACCTGGAGACCAGCAGGGTCCTGCTCAAAGAGGAAAGAATAGTAAAGTAGTACAGTAACTCAGCTCAAGTAGTAGAGTAACTCAAGTTCTCAATCTTTACTCAACTGACTTCACAGTAAGCAGCAGTTTGCAGACAGCAAAAAAGAAAGGAGGCTTCAAGTTGTTTAAAACCACTCCCGGTTTAAGTGTACTGTCCAAAATATTAAAAAAATAATAAATTAAAAAAAGTATCAACCGATATTACAGCACCTTACTTGAGCACATGTGACCGTCTACGTGCATTATACTACTCAGGTCTTCTTCGTGGTTTATTGTGTAGGAATATACTGCCCCCTAATGGCCACGGGGCGCACACCAGAAGGAGCAGCACAATGTCGATGGGTCTTGAAGCATGAAAGCATGTTTCGAAAAAAAAAAAAAAATGTTCTGTGTTATTATGAATTACAACAGTATTTGGTCCTACTCGTCTTGTTTAAAATGACCCTGGTCGAAAAACCAGACTTACAGAGGGAAAAAAAAAACGTACTATGTCCAAAAAGCTGCAAGCAACCACCTGTTTAAGCATTGATTGCACGAGAAGAACAGAAGCATCATCAGCTATTTGAGAGCAAAGAAAGCGTCGGGGCATCAATGTCCTGGTATTAAAACAGGAAACAAAAACATTTTTTTTTTTGCTGTTGTTGGCTTGTTTTGTTGTTCCGTTTTTAATTTTGTCACGTTGTTGCTACGGTCGCCGCTCAGTCGCGTGAAGAATCAGAGAGCAGCACCACAAAACAATGCATGCAGGAAGCGGCTAGCATGGAGGGAGCGTTCCATCCTCCATATTGTGTTGTGCTGCCTTCGCCCCCAGCCGACTCGAAACGCACCGCGCCGTTTAACCTTATTTATGATTTTTACATTTGTATTTTTTTTTCCGCAATGAAAATGTGATGCGATGATGCGACGCTGAATGAAAATATGCTAATTCAAGTGGTTAACCACTAGGCGTGCTTGGTCTCTGTCTACCTCTCTTCAGAGACACACACACACACACACATTGTATTTAAAACAACGTTTTTGGAGGGAAAAGAAAATCGACTCACCGCTGACTCACAGATTGCTTTTTTTTTTTAAGAGCTCCGCCCGAAACGGATCTCAGCGCCACGCAAAGCTTTTATTCGTGTCCAATAATGACGGCGTTTTACTGTTGTTTTTTTCGCCCACTACCTGGTAGGTAACACGGCGCGGCTAGCGTTTAGCTTGGGGCTAATGTAGCCTAGCGTCTCCGCCCCTTTTTTTTAGTCTGAGACGAAGAGCGAAACTGAGATGCTGTGCACATGCGCAATGGCCTTTCACTCATTTCGCTCAGCACAACAGACTTCACAAAACAAAAAATAATATTGCAGAGATGTTATTCACATTTTTATTGGGATGTACGGTTTTGTTGGTAAATATAGTATGTGTATTTTTTTATTTATAAAACAATGAAAACAAGAGACACTTTTATTTATTTATTTATTTATTTATTTATTTATAGCCCATCGCTTCCTTATTCTCCACCAATCACAAACCATTGTCGCGTATTGTCACTTCATCGCTCTCCGGAATTTAGTGACAACTGTGACACCAATATGACATCTGTGATGTTTTATTATTCTTACAGGCTGGTTTGTTCCACATTTTCCATCATGTCCGTCTTTCTCATTTTGTGTGAAATTTCGTCTGCTCGGAGACTGTTCAAAATACGTTCAAAGGGCATCTCGGAAAAACGTGTGATGCAATGTTAAAAGGAACTGATTTGTATTAATGAGACATTAATAATGGCTGTGTGGAGAGGGCAGCGAACACACATTGGATGGGGCATGTGTCTTCAAAGCTTAATGCTTTTTTTTTAGCCGAGTTGTTTCTTCGTTTAAAATTTTAAATGATTCAAACACGGAAAGTAACAAAGACGCGAAGGGGGCGTCCCAATGCGCATGCGTAACAGAAGGATATCCCAACATGCACACCCCACCCCGTTGACGTCATGAAGGCGTGATGCTAGCTTGGTTAGCATACGGTAGCTCTCGACTCGTCTCGTGTGACGAGCGAAATGGAGACAGGAGCTGTTTGGACGTACAAGCCGCCAGGCTGAAACGCCGGGCCACTTTCGGCTTGTGTTTCAGAGGAACAACAACATCTAATAGCGGGACAATTTAAACCAAAATACGCCCGCTTGCTAATTTACAAACACTTCGTAAAAAGTAAGTCCACCAGGATTAGCAATTAGCTCGTGTTTGCTTTAGCGCAACAACTATAAACGCTGGCATATTTTCTACTATTTAAATGTACATTTGAATGATTTAAAATGTGTTTTAGTTAGAATTACTTTTGTAATAGCTGATTCAACTCGTAGTGACCAAGCGTGAAAGATGGCGTCATTATTTATCGTGTTAATCGTTCCAGTTTGGCAACTGTTGACATTGGATGTTTTTGTTTGACATCCTTTACCCAGCCCAATGCACCACGTGGCATGAACATAATTCAATTATTTGCTCATTTATTTCCATCTCAATCGATTAGTCTCCCTCCCTGGCCTTGTGACGGCAAGCTGAGTCACTGTTGGATGGCAAGTCAGTGTAGAAATGGAAACAGCAACATAACAGTTCAAGTAGAACTTACCGAAGTGAAGTGCTCGGAAATTACTGTAATTAAATTGATGACGTTCAAAAGTCGATCAAGAAATGCGTAACGAGGAGGTAAATATGGAGCAATCTCTTGTTTATTTAGTGGAAATTCTGGAGTTTTCCTCTACAGAATGACTTGAATGAAGACGTTTTTTTAACGATGGAATTATTTGTGGGGTTAATATGTAAAAATACCTTTTAATTTGGTAAATTTGTTGTTGGAATTTGTGGATTCTGATAGTTATCCCGATGCCCTGAATGAGCTTACTATTTTGAGGTTTGAGTTGTTTGAATCAGTTAAGAAATGTACTAGGTTGGGGTAAAAGAAAAACATAAAATGGAACATCTCTTCATTTGGGAATGAAAGTAATGTGAAAAATGTCCTGAATAAGCTAAACAGTTTGAATTTGTTATGGAGATGATGGGGCTCTTTTATTTATTTATTTTTTTCATTGTCACATTTGTTGTATGTGGAATTTTTGGAAAGTAGTAAATTGGTAGGCTAGATGTCCTGAATTTTCCAGATATTATTTTGTGTGAATCCCTTAGTTTGAATCCGAATGGGCATAATAATTCAGTTGAAAAAAAAAAAAAAAAAAAAGGAGTGCAAAATAACAGCATTACCTCAACTTAGTAGTGACCCAACTAACAAGTTTTTCACATGGCTGATTTTTGTTTAAAAAAACAAACAAACATGTTTTGAGATTCAAGTACTATGTGGTAGTGTTCATTTTGTGTGCTGAAAGTGCAACGAGAGTGACTTTTCCTGCATGACAGGCGGAGTCATGGACACACTGCGCAGCATGTGAATTGAAACCGCTTCTCGTGTCTCTTCTCGCTCCGCACGCCAGCATCATTGCAGCAATGATGACCATGAACCACCAAGATGTAAGTCACCTCTTCATCGTCATACGTTTATTTATAGACCTCATATCATCCCCACCCGCACCACATGTCCTTATGTGATCAAGTATGTCATCAAGTGATTACGTTAAGATCCATCATCTATTTTATTCCATGGGAAGTAATATAATAATAAAAATAATTTGCTCCAGGGACCAACATTTTGGTCAAATTTCTAATGTCACCTCAGGGATGCTAGGATTTGGGAATACTGTACACATGAATTCATACAATTTTTCTTTCATCGCCATGGAGGAGTTTGTTGCGGTGCGGGTTCAAGATCCCCGCGTGCAGAACGAAGGCTTGTGGAATTCGTACGTGGATTACAAGATCTTCCTCCACGTGAGTGTTGCGCCACATGTTTCAAATGACAAATGCATTTGCATTATCAAGAGTCCTCTAATATTTGTTGCCGTAATTGAGCCCTTTCCCCCCTAGAATTGGTTCATTCAAAATGTATTTTTTTTCTATTACATTTTATTTGACTTTTTAATTATTATTATTATTATTATTATTTTTATTAAAGTGCTTCATTGTTTGATTTGTAAAATAATAAATATACATTTAACAATAGTAATTATTTTATAAGTAATAATATTTAAAATAATGGGTTTTAGTTTATTTTAATTCAAGTATCTCTTTTTTTTCTTCAATTATTTCATTAGAAGAAAATATATAAAAATACATTTCATCATTTTCTAGACTGTCACCTGTCAATTACGTTCAAATCCAAATAGTTTAAAATGACTTTTTAAATTCTTTTTTTTTCATTAAATTGCTTCATTGTTTGATTTGTAAAATTAGTAACATTAGTAATTATTTTATAAGTAATACAATTTAAAATAATAGGTTTTATTTAATTGTATTTTAATTCAAGTATCTATTTTTTCAGTTATTTAATTAAAAGAAAATATATAAAAAAAATACATTTCATCTTTTTCTAGACTGTCATCTATTCATTTCTGTTCAAATTGCTGTCCTTTGCCATATTCCATCTCCTAATCTAAGACAGATGACGTAAGCAAGACGGTTTCCTGACGTTGGCATGGCAACCGTCTGTTTATAGCACCGTCGAGTCAGCACCGGCAGCGAGCCCCCTCTCGTGATCTTGCGTCACCGTCGTCCACTTGAATCCTGACTGAGCACAAACGGAAAAGGAAGTTTATTTGTTTTGTTTTGGTTTTTTTTTTTTGTGTTTCAGACCAACAGTAAGGCGTTCACCGCCAAGACGTCGTGCGTGCGGCGGCGCTACAGCGAGTTTGCGTGGCTGAAGAAGAGGCTGCAGAAAAACGCCGGCTTGGTGTGAGTGGGGTCAAAGTTCATCTTGGTGGCAAGGAAATGAGTTTGATGGACTCGTTTTTGTGGTGCTGTAGGCCCGTTCCAGACCTTCCCGGAAAGTCCTTCTTCTCCTTCAGTAACGAGGATTTCCTGGAGCGGAGGCGTCAAGGACTTCAAGTCTTCCTGGACAAGTCGGTCGCCGCCATTTCCGCCCCCCCTTTCAGTTTGCGTATTTGTCGTTTACGTGCCTGTGTTTGTACCAGGGTGGTGAACATGACGGTGTGCCTGTCGGACAGCCAGCTTCACCTGTTCCTGCAGACGCAGCTTCCCGTGGGCCACATTCTGGACTGCGTGCAAGGCCACACCCCCTACACGGTGACGGACGCCATCCTCACCTACGCCTCGTCCAATCGGGGCTGGGCTCAGGCGCAGGAGGACGCCGCTGCCGCCGTCAAGGAGCCCAGTCTCACCGTGTCGTACGAGTCCATGGAGAGGTGAGTGTGTCGCCGTAGCAACCATGTTTGTCCGAACAAATTCACCAACTTATTTAAAGTTTGGTAGATTTTTTTTGTTTGTTTGTTTGTTTCTCAAATTTTGGGGGGGATGGATGGCTTTATTTATTTATTTTTTGTAATTAAAGAAACACTCTTTCCCCTCTCACTTCCATCCTCTCTCTCTCTCCGCATCTCTCCTCCCCCTTTTACTCCTTTTTCCCTTCTCTCATCCCCCCCTGCGCTCGCTCTCTCTCTCTCTCGCTCTCTCTCTCTCTCTCTCTCTCTCTCATAAACATTTTTTTATTAGTTTTTTTTTTTTATGTGCAACTTTTTTTTTGAAGATGATCGAAATTCAATTACAATTTAAATTATTGCACTCCGCAATTAAAAAAGAATTGGCATAATCATAGGCAAAAGATTAATACTAATTTTGAGGTTTTTTAAATTTATATATTTGCACCTTTTTTTCTATTAAAATGACTAATAAATCTTGTTTGGTCCAAAAGTGTTTCAAAGAAATGTATTTGTTGTAATATTTTTTTTACCTGTTTAAACATTTTCTTGTTTCGTACCAAAAAAAAACAAATGATTGTCCTAATCGTGATTTCAAATATTACCAAATTAATCATGAGTAATACTTTCTTCATAATCGAGCAGCCCTATAGTAAGGCTTTTTTTTTTTTTTGTTTTTACGACCATGTATAGTAAGGCGTCTTTTTTATTTTTTTATTTTTTTATTTTATTTTTTTTTTACGACCATGTATAGTAAGGCGTTTTTTTTGTTTTTTTAACGACCATGTATATAGTAAGGCGTTTTTTTTTTTGTTTTTTTTTAACGACCATGTATAGTAAGGCGTCTTTTTTTTTTTTTTTTTTTTGTAATGACTATGTATAGTAAGGCGTTTTTTTTTTTTTAAACGACCATGTATAGTAAGGTGTTTTTTTTTTTTTTTTTTCTTATTTTTTTCAAATTAGGAGAGAGATGACTTTTTCAAAAAAAAAAATCATGAAGGAAGTTTTTTTTTTTTCCAATGACATTCTAATGGAAATATACAACTTTTTGTTGTGGAAATAAGACTTCTTTTTTTTTTTGTTAGAAAGTCTCTTGTAACTTTTATAAAATATACAAGTTTTACAAAACATGCATTTTTTGTATTTTTTTTTAAGTGCACAATATCAGGGAACTTTTTTTTTTTTTTTTTGGTGTATGTATAGTTAGCATTCGAGTATAGTTTTGGTATTGTGCATTCCATTTCTTTGCAAAATTCTTTAACTTAAACATATCTCAAAGCTTTTTTTTCTTCTCTGTCGTCCTTATGTGGTGTTGAATCAATGTACTGTCATCCATTTTGGAATAAGGCTGTAACATCCACACTAAATAAGTAAATGAAAAGTTTGTGGCCGTGATTACGATATTTAGGTTTGGATGAACAATAGAGGCAATTTTGAACATTTTTAGGCAAATTTTTGGTATGTGGTCTTTGTCTCGAACCCCTGCCAACTGACTGTATTTGTGTTGTCCAACCACTTCCTTACAGCCCGGCTCCTCATCAGCCTCGTCCTCACAACAAAGACGGCGCTAGCCAGGAACTCTTCTCTCTTCTCGATGACGACGACATACTTGAAGCTCACGATTTGACCCCCCGGGACAAAACCACGCCGTCCATCTTCTATCTGGGTGACGGCCAGGACGAGCGGACGCCGACCGACGTCGCCGCGCCCGGGAGCGGTCGCATGGAGACCCCCGTGGAGGTCCACTGTCCTGCCATTGAGGAGGACCACGGAGATTCGGATCCTCAGCAGGAAGCGCAGGCGGTGGTCCTGGTTGCCGGTTCGGACGCGGAGGAGGATCGCGCGGCGCAGGAAGCGGCTTCTTCGCTCTCGTCGTCAAACGAGAGCATCGTGCAGGTCAGCGATGAAGACGACGTGCACAGCCATGACGAGCATTTGGCACCAAACGGCTTCGCCAAGATGTCTCCTGAGGATGACGAGCGCTGGCCGCAGGTGTCCGGTGACACCGCCGCGGTCCTCCAAATCAACGGCTGCGCCGACGGGGAGCTCAGTAACTCTTTAGATGACAATTTTGCTGAGAACGACTTCAGCGTGTTGGGGAGCCACTCCGCTCCTGAGTTAGCACATGGTAAACACATCTGCCAGACTCAAGAAGATGTTTAGCGTTTTTTTTTTTTTTTTTGTTACATTCATTTTAATGTCCAATTCTGAAATGTCATTAACCCTTTTTTTTTTCTCTTCTCCTCAAACTTTTTTTTGTGAAAATTTACAACTTTATTCAGATGACTGAGCCCTGCCCTGACCCGAATAGTGCAAATCTGCGCCCCTAAAACAATTACAATTGTTAATAGTTGCCACAAGGTGGCAGCAAAGCACTTTTTCTATTAGACAAAATGAGGATTTGAAGCTGTTCCTTTGATTTCAACATAGTTTAATGGTACTAAAGCAAAGACATGACTTTAGTCTGAGCACATCCAACTGTGAATAGGAGGATAACTTAGGAAATAAATACAGTTATGTGGAAAATACATTTCAAAACTATACTTTTTGGAACTATATACCATGCAGGAGCTGAGAAACTTTGAATGTCCGATTTTCTAACAACTGTAACCTTGCTCCCAAATTAACCCACAGGAATCAATTCTGTGTTGCCAGACTAAAGAAAATACTTAGTTTTTTGTTTTAATTAAAAAATGTAACATTCATTTGAACACTGTAGCTGTCGCAGGTTCCTCAGTTCAGAATGGTGTCATGTCTCTCTTCGGACTGCAGAGGGCGCCAAAGTTCCCTAGAAACTTGTAGCTTCCATTTTCTGGCCACATATCGACAAAGAATGGGCTGCACAAACATTTACATTTACACTAATGGACAATTACCAGTCTTGCATGTTTTTAAAACAGGAACTGTGATGCAGAAATGCCAGCCACTTGTCCAAATTATTGAACATTTTAAGTGATGTGAGGAAGCCACAAGGAAATGCCTACACTGTGCAGTAATTTATCACATCCACATTAATGCGATTTGGGATTTTTGTCACGTTTAAAAAGGGAAAAAGAATTTATTTTCTTGTTATGCATTAAAAATCAGACTTTTAATGAGTCTTTTTCTTTTATTTGTTTATGACGATTGATATTTACTCAATTGTTTCTCAGTGAGATTCACAGCGGTTGCAATTAAATGGTCATAAAAAAAAAAATCCTTACCATATATGGCCATTTAAAAAAAACAAGAAAACGGTCGTTTAAAAAAAAAAAAAAAAAAACGCCTTACTATACATGGTCGTTTAAAAAAAAAAAAAAAAGCCTTACTATACATGGTCATTTTTGTTAGAAAAAAAAGTCTTACTATACATGGTCATTTTTTGTTAGAAAAAAAAAAGTCTTACTATACATGGTCATTTTTTGTTAGAAAAAAAAAACCTTACTATACATGGTCATTTTTTGTTAGAAACAAGTCTTATTATACATGGTCATTTTTTGTTAGAAAAAAAAAAAAGTCTTACTATACATGGTCATTTTTTTTGTTAGAAAAAAAAAAGCCTTATACATGGTCATTTTTTGTTAGAAAAAAAACCTTACTATACATGGTCATTTTTTTGTTGGAAAAAAAAGCCTTACTATACATGGTCATTTTTTGTTAGAAAAAAAAAAACCTTACTATACATGGTCATTTTTTGTTAGAAACAAAAGTCTTATTATACATGGTCATTTTTTTTGTTAGAAAAAACAAGTCTTACTATACATGGTCATTTTTTGTTAGAAAAACAGCCTTACTGTACCTGGTCATTTTTTTGTTAGAAAAAAAAAAGTCTTACTATACATGGTCATTTTGTGTTAGAAAAAAAAAAGTCTTACTATACATGGTCATTTTTTTGTTAGAAAAAAAAAACCTTACTATACATGGTCATTTTTTGTTAGAAAAAAAAGTCTTACTATACATGGTCATTTTTTTGTTAGAAAAAAAAAAAAGTCTTACTATACATGGTCATTTTTTGTTAGAAAAAAAACCTTACGATACATGGTCATTTTTTTGTTGGAAAAAAAAGCCTTACTATACATGGTCATTTTTTGTTAGAAAAAAAAAAAACCTTACTATACATGGTCATTTTTTGTTAGAAACAAAAGTCTTATTATACATGGTCATTTTTTTTGTTAGAAAAAACAAGTCTTACTATACATGGTCATTTTTTGTTAGAAAAAAAGCCTTACTGTACCTGGTCATTTTTTTGTTAGAAAAAAAAAACTTACTATACATGGTCATTTTGTGTTAGAAAAAAAAAAGTCTTACTATACATGGTCATTTTTTGTTAGAAAAAAAAGTCTTACTATACATGGTCATTTTTTGTTAGAAAAAAAAAACCTTACTATACATGGTCATTTTTTGTTAGAAACAAGTCTTATTATACATGGTCATTTTTTTTGTTAGAAAAAACAAGTCTTACTATACATGGTCATTTTTTGTTAGAAAAAAAAAAGTCTTACTATACATGGTCATTTTTTGTTAGAAAAAAAAAAAAGTCTTACTATACATGGTCATTTTTTTTGTTAGAAAAAAAAAAAGCCTTATTATACATGGTCATTTTTTGTTAGAAAAAAAACCTTAATATACATGGTCGTTTTTTGTTAGAAAAAAAAGTCTTACTATACATGGTCGTTTTTTGTTAGAAAAAAAAGGCTTACTATACATGGTCGTTTTTTTTGTCAGAAAAAAAAGCCTTACTATACATGGTCATTTTTTATTAGAAAAAAAAAGTCTTACGATACATGGTCATTTTTTGTTAGAAAAAAAAGTCTTATTATACATGGTCATTTTTTATTAGAAAAAAGAGCCTTACTATACATGGTCATTTTTTGATAGAAAAAAAAAGCCTTACTATACATGGTCGTTTTTTTGTTTGAAAAAAAAAAGCCTTACTATACATGGTCATTTTTTATTAGAAAAAAGAGCCTTACTATACATGGTCATTTTTTGTTAGAAAAAAAAGCCTTACTATACATGGTCGTTTTTTTGTCGGAAAAAAAAGCCTTACTATACATGGTCGTTTTTTTGTCGGAAAAAAAAGCCTTACTATACATGGTCGTTTTTTGTTAGAAAAAAATAGTCTTACTATACATGGTCATTTTTTTGTTAGAAAAAAAAGCCTTACTATACATGGTCATTTTTTGTTAGAAAAAAAAGGCTTACTATACATGGTCGTTTTTTTGTCAGAAAAAAAAGCCTTACTATACATGGTCATTTTTTATTAGAAAAAAAGTCTTACTATACATGGTCATGTTTTGTTAGAAAAAAATAGCCTTACTATAAATGGTCATTTTTTGTGAGAAAAAAAAAAGCCTTAGTATACATGGTCATTTTTTTGTCAGAACAAAAAGCCTTACTATACATGGTCGTTTTTTTGTCGGGAAAAAAAAGCCTTACTATACATGGTCGTTTTTTTGTCGAAAAAAAAAAGCCTTACTATACATGGTCGTTTTTTTGTCGGAAAAAAGAGCCTTACTATACATGGTCATTTTTTGTTAGAAAAAAAGCCTTACTATACATGGTCGTTTTTTTGTCGGAAAAAAAAACCTTACTATACATGGTCGTTTTTCTGTCGGAAAAAAGAGCCTTACTATACATGGTCATTTTTTGTTATAAAAAAAAGCCTTACTATACATGGTCGTTTTTTTGTCGGAAAAAAAAACCTTACTATACATGGTCGTTTTTTTGTCAGAAAAAAAAGCCTTACTATACATGGTCATTTTTTATTAGAAAAAAAAGTCTTACTATACATGGTCATTTTTTGTTAGAAAAAAAAGCCTTAGTATACATGGTCATTTTTTTGTCAGAAAAAAAAGCCTTACTATACATGGTCATTTTTTATTAGAAAAAAAAGCCTTACTATACATGGTCATTTTTTGTTAGAAAAAAAAGCCTTACTATACATGGTCATTTTTTGTTAGAAAAAAAAAAGCCTTACTATACATGGTCGTTTTTTTGTCGGAAAAAAAAGCCTTACTATACATGGTCGTTTTTTTGTCGGAAAAAAAGCCTTACTATACATGGTCGTTTTTTTGTGGAAAAAAAAACCTTACTATACATGGTCGTTTTTTTGTCAAAAAAAAAAAAAGCCTTACTATACATGGTCGTTTTTTTGTCGGAAAAAAAAGCCTTACTATACATGGTCGTTTTTTGTTAGAAAAAAATAGTCTTACTATACATGGTCATTTTTTTGTTAGAAAAAAAAGCCTTACTATACATGGTCATTTTTTGTTAGAAAAAAAAAACCTTACTATACATGGTCATTTTTTGTTAGAAACAAGTCTTATTATACATGGTCATTTTTTGTTAGAAAAAAAAAAAGTCTTACTATACATGGTCATTTTTTTTGTTAGAAAAAAAAAAGCCTTATACATGGTCATTTTTTGTTAGAAAAAAAACCTTACTATACATGGTCATTTTTTTGTTGGAAAAAAAAGCCTTACTATACATGGTCATTTTTTGTTAGAAAAAAAAAAGCCTTACTATACATGGTCGTTTTTTTGTCAGAACAAAAAGCCTTACTATACATGGTCGTTTTTTTGTCGAAAAAAAAAAGCCTTACTATACATGGTCGTTTTTTTGTCGGAAAAAAGAGCCTTACTATACATGGTCATTTTTTGTTAGAAAAAAAGCCTTACTATACATGGTCGTTTTTTTGTCGGAAAAAAAAACCTTACTATACATGGCCGTTTTTCTGTCGGAAAAAAGAGCCTTACTATACATGGTCATTTTTTGTTATAAAAAAAAGCCTTACTATACATGGTCGTTTTTTTGTCGGAAAAAAAAACCTTACTATACATGGTCGTTTTTTTGTCAGAAAAAAAAGCCTTACTATACATGGTCATTTTTTATTAGAAAAAAAAGTCTTACTATACATGGTCATTTTTTGTTAGAAAAAAAAGCCTTAGTATACATGGTCATTTTTTTGTCAGAAAAAAAAGCCTTACTATACATGGTCATTTTTTATTAGAAAAAAAAGCCTTACTATACATGGTCATTTTTTGTTAGAAAAAAAAGCCTTACTATACATGGTCATTTTTTGTTAGAAAAAAAAAAGCCTTACTATACATGGTCGTTTTTTTGTCGGAAAAAAAAGCCTTACTATACATGGTCGTTTTTTTGTCGGAAAAAAAGCCTTACTATACATGGTCGTTTTTTTGTGGAAAAAAAAGCCTTACTATACATGGTCGTTTTTTTGTCAAAAAAAAAAAAGCCTTACTATACATGGTCGTTTTTTTGTCGGAAAAAAAAGCCTTACTATACATGGTCGTTTTTTGTTAGAAAAAAATAGTCTTACTATACATGGTCATTTTTTTGTTAGAAAAAAAAGCCTTACTATACATGGTCATTTTTTGTTAGAAAAAAAAAACCTTACTATACATGGTCATTTTTTGTTAGAAACAAGTCTTATTATACATGGTCATTTTTTGTTAGAAAAAAAAAAAAGTCTTACTATACATGGTCATTTTTTTTGTTAGAAAAAAAAAGCCTTATACATGGTCATTTTTTGTTAGAAAAAAAACCTTACTATACATGGTCATTTTTTTGTTGGAAAAAAAAGCCTTACTATACATGGTCATTTTTTGTTAGAAAAAAAAAAACCTTACTATACATGGTCATTTTTTGTTAGAAACAAAAGTCTTATTATACATGGTCATTTTTTTTGTTAGAAAAAACATGTCTTACTATACATGGTCATTTTTTGTTAGAAAAACAGCCTTACTGTACCTGGTCATTTTTTTGTTAGAAAAAAAAAAGTCTTACTATACATGGTCATTTTGTGTTAGAAAAAAAAAAGTCTTACTATACATGGTCATTTTTTTGTTAGAAAAAAAAACCCTTACTATACATGGTCATTTTTTGTTAGAAAAAAAAGTCTTACTATACATGGTCATTTTTTTGTTAGAAAAAAAAAAAAGTCTTACTATACATGGTCATTTTTTTGTTAGAAAAAAAAAACCTTACTATACATGGTCATTTTTTGTTAGAAAAAAAAGTCTTACTATACATGGTCATTTTTTTGTTAGAAAAAAAAAAAAGTCTTACTATACATGGTCATTTTTTGTTGGAAAAAAAAGCCTTACTATACATGGTCATTTTTTGTTAGAAAAAAAAAAAACCTTACTATACATGGTCATTTTTTGTTAGAAACAAAAGTCTTATTATACATGGTCATTTTTTTTGTTAGAAAAAACAAGTCTTACTATACATGGTCATTTTTTGTTAGAAAAAAAGCCTTACTGTACCTGGTCATTTTTTTGTTAGAAAAAAAAAACTTACTATACATGGTCATTTTGTGTTAGAAAAAAAAAAGTCTTACTATACATGGTCATTTTTTGTTAGAAAAAAAAAAGTCTTACTATACATGGTCATTTTTTGTTAGAAAAAAAAAACCTTACTATACATGGTCATTTTTTGTTAGAAACAAGTCTTATTATACATGGTCATTTTTTTTGTTAGAAAAAACAAGTCTTACTATACATGGTCATTTTTTGTTAGAAAAAAAAAAGTCTTACTATACATGGTCATTTTTTGTTAGAAAAAAAAAAAAGTCTTACTATACATGGTCATTTTTTTTGTTAGAAAAAAAAAAAAGCCTTATTATACATGGTCATTTTTTGTTAGAAAAAAAACCTTACTATACATGGTCGTTTTTTGTTAGAAAAAAAAGTCTTACTATACATGGTCGTTTTTTGTTAGAAAAAAAAGGCTTACTATACATGGTCGTTTTTTTTGTCAGAAAAAAAAGCCTTACTATACATGGTCATTTTTTATTAGAAAAAAAAGTCTTACTATACATGGTCATTTTTTGTTAGAAAAAAAAGTCTTATTATACATGGTCATTTTTTATTAGAAAAAAGAGCCTTACTATACATGGTCATTTTTTGTTAGAAAAAAAAAGCCTTACTATACATGGTTGTTTTTTTGTTTGAAAAAAAAAAGCCTTACTATACATGGTCATTTTTTATTAGAAAAAAGAGCCTTACTATACATGGTCATTTTTTGTTAGAAAAAAAAGCCTTACTATACATGGTCGTTTTTTTGTCGGAAAAAAAAAGCCTTACTATACATGGTCGTTTTTTTGTCGGAAAAAAAAGCCTTACTATACATGGTCGTTCTTTTGTCGGAAAAAAAAGCCTTACTATACATGGTCGTTTTTTGTTAGAAAAAAATAGTCTTACTATACATGGTCATTTTTTTGTTTGAAAAAAAAGCCTTACTATACATGGTCATTTTTTGTTAGAAAAAAAAGGCTTACTATACATGGTCGTTTTTTTGTCAGAAAAAAAAGCCTTACTATACATGGTCATTTTTTATTAGAAAAAAAGTCTTACTATACATGGTCATGTTTTGTTAGAAAAAAATAGCCTTACTATACATGGTCATTTTTTTTGTTAGAAAAAAAAAAAAGCCTTATTATACATGGTCATTTTTTGTTAGAAAAAAAACCTTACTATACATGGTCGTTTTTTGTTAGAAAAAAAAGGCTTACTATACATGGTCGTTTTTTTTGTCAGAAAAAAAAGCCTTACTATACATGGTCATTTTTTATTAGAAAAAAAAGTCTTACTATACATGGTCATTTTTTGTTAGAAAAAAAAGTCTTATTATACATGGTCATTTTTTATTAGAAAAAAGAGCCTTACTATACATGGTCATTTTTTGTTAGAAAAAAAAAGCCTTACTATACATGGTCGTTTTTTTGTTTGAAAAAAAAAAGCCTTACTATACATGGTCATTTTTTATTAGAAAAAAGAGCCTTACTATACATGGTCATTTTTTGTTAGAAAAAAAAGCCTTACTATACATGGTCGTTTTTTTGTCGGAAAAAAAAAGCCTTACTATACATGGTCGTTTTTTTGTCGGAAAAAAAAGCCTTACTATACATGGTCGTTTTTTTGTCGGAAAAAAAAGCCTTACTATACATGGTCGTTTTTTGTTAGAAAAAAATAGTCTTACTATACATGGTCATTTTTTTGTTAGAAAAAAAAGCCTTACTATACATGGTCATTTTTTGTTAGAAAAAAAAGGCTTACTATACATGGTCGTTTTTTTGTCAGAAAAAAAAGCCTTACTATACATGGTCATTTTTTATTAGAAAAAAAGTCTTACTATACATGGTCATGTTTTGTTAGAAAAAAATAGCCTTACTATAAATGGTCATTTTTTGTTAGAAAAAAAAAAGCCTTAGTATACATGGTCATTTTTTTGTCAGAACAAAAAGCCTTACTATACATGGTCGTTTTTTTGTCGGGAAAAAAAAGCCTTACTATACATGGTCGTTTTTTTGTCGAAAAAAAAAGCCTTACTATACATGGTCGTTTTTTTGTCGGAAAAAAGAGCCTTAAAAAAAAGCCTTACTATACATGGTCGTTTTTTTGTCGGAAAAAAAAACCTTACTATACATGGTCGTTTTTTTGTCAGAAAAAAAAGCCTTACTATACATGGTCATTTTTTATTAGAAAAAAAAGTCTTACTATACATGGTCATTTTTTGTTAGAAAAAAAAGCCTTAGTATACATGGTCATTTTTTTGTCAGAAAAAAAAGCCTTACTATACATGGTCATTTTTTATTAGAAAAAAAAGCCTTACTATACATGGTCATTTTTTGTTAGAAAAAAAAGCCTTACTATACATGGTCATTTTTTGTTAGAAAAAAAAAAGCCTTACTATACATGGTCGTTTTTTTGTCGGAAAAAAAAGCTTTACTATACATGGTCGTTTTTTTGTCGGAAAAAAAGCCTTACTATACATGGTCGTTTTTTTGTGGAAAAAAAAGCCTTACTATACATGGTCGTTTTTTTGTCAAAAAAAAAAAAGCCTTACTATACATGGTCGTTTTTTTGTCGGAAAAAAAAGCCTTACTATACATGGTCGTTTTTTTGTTTGAAAAAAAAAAGCCTTACTATACATGGTCATTTTTTGTTAGAAAAAAAGCCTTACTATACATGGTCATTTTTTGTCAGAAAAAAAAGCCTTACTATACATGGTCGTTTTTTTGTCGAAAAAAAAAAAGCCTTACTATACATGGTCATTTTTTGTTAGAAAAAAAAGGCTTACTATACATGGTCGTTTTTTTGTCAGAAAAAAAAGCCTTACTATACATGGTCATTTTTTATTAGAAAAAAAAGTCTTACTATACATGGTCATTTTTTATTAGAAAAAAGAGCCTTACTATACATGGTCATTTTTTTGTTAGAAAAAAAAAGCCTTACTATACATGGTCGTTTTTTTGTTTGAAAAAAAAAAAGCCTTACTATACATGGTCATTTTTTATTAGAAAAAAGAGCCTTACTATACATGGTCGTTTTTTTGTCGGAAAAAAAAAACCTTACTATACATGGTCGTTTTTTTGTCGGAAAAAAAAAAGCCTTACTATACATGGTCGTTTTTTATTAGAAAAAAAAAGCCTTACTATACATGGTCATTTTTTGTTAGAAAAAAAAAAGCCTTACTATACATGGTCGTTTTTTATTAGAAAAAAAAGCCTTACTATACATGGTCGTTTTTTTGTTTGAAAAAAAAAAGCCTTACTATACATGGTAATTTTTTGTTAGAAAAAAAAAGCCTTACTATACATGGTCGTTTTTTTGTCGGAAAAAAAAGCCTTACTATACATGGTCGTTTTTTTGTCGGAAAAAAAAGCCTTACTATACATGGTCGTTTTTTTGTCGAAAAAAAAAAAGCCTTACTATATACATGGTCGTTTTTTTGTCGGAAAAAAAAGCCTTACTATACATGATCTTTTTTTGTCGGAAAAAAAAAGCCTTACTATACATGGTCGTTTTTTTGTCGAAAAAAAAAAAAGCCTTACTATACATGGTCGTTTTTTTGTCGGAAAAAAAACCCTTACTATACATGGTCGTTTTTTTGTCGGAAGAAAAAGCCTTACTATACATGTTCGTTTTTTGTTAGAAAAAAATAGTCTTACTATACATGGTCATTTTTTGTTAGAAAAAAAAAAGCCTTACTATACATGGTCGTTTTTTTGTCGGAAAAAAAAGCTTTACTATACATGGTCGTTTTTTTGTCGGAAAAAAGCCTTACTATACATGGTCGTTTTTTTGTGGAAAAAAAAGCCTTACTATACATGGTCGTTTTTTTGTCAAAAAAAAAAAAGCCTTACTATACATGGTCGTTTTTTTGTCGGAAAAAAAAGCCTTACTATACATGGTCGTTTTTTTGTTTGAAAAAAAAAAGCCTTACTATACATGGTCATTTTTTGTTAGAAAAAAAGCCTTACTATACATGGTCATTTTTTGTCAGAAAAAAAAGCCTTACTATACATGGTCGTTTTTTTGTCGAAAAAAAAAAAGCCTTACTATACATGGTCATTTTTTGTTAGAAAAAAAAGGCTTACTATACATGGTCGTTTTTTTGTCAGAAAAAAAAGCCTTACTATACATGGTCATTTTTTATTAGAAAAAAAAGTCTTACTATACATGGTCATTTTTTATTAGAAAAAAGAGCCTTACTATACATGGTCATTTTTTTGTTAGAAAAAAAAAGCCTTACTATACATGGTCGTTTTTTTGTTTGAAAAAAAAAAAGCCTTACTATACATGGTCATTTTTTATTAGAAAAAAGAGCCTTACTATACATGGTCGTTTTTTTGTCGGAAAAAAAAAACCTTACTATACATGGTCGTTTTTTTGTCGGAAAAAAAAAAGCCTTACTATACATGGTCGTTTTTTATTAGAAAAAAAAAGCCTTACTATACATGGTCATTTTTTGTTAGAAAAAAAAAAGCCTTACTATACATGGTCGTTTTTTATTAGAAAAAAAAGCCTTACTATACATGGTCGTTTTTTTGTTTGAAAAAAAAAAGCCTTACTATACATGGTAATTTTTTGTTAGAAAAAAAAAGCCTTACTATACATGGTCGTTTTTTTGTCGGAAAAAAAAGCCTTACTATACATGGTCGTTTTTTTGTCGGAAAAAAAAGCCTTACTATACATGGTCGTTTTTTTGTCGAAAAAAAAAAAGCCTTACTATATACATGGTCGTTTTTTTGTCGGAAAAAAAAGCCTTACTATACATGATCTTTTTTTGTCGGAAAAAAAAAGCCTTACTATACATGGTCGTTTTTTTGTCGAAAAAAAAAAAAGCCTTACTATACATGGTCGTTTTTTTGTCGGAAAAAAAACCCTTACTATACATGGTCGTTTTTTTGTCGGAAGAAAAAGCCTTACTATACATGTTCGTTTTTTGTTAGAAAAAAATAGTCTTACTATACATGGTCATTTTTTTGTTAGAAAAAAAAGCCTTACTATACATGGTCATTTTTTGTTAGAAAAAAAAGGCTTACTATACATGGTCGTTTTTTTTGTCAGAAAAAAAAGCCTTACTATACATGGTCATTTTTTATTAGAAAAAAAAGTCTTACTATACATGGTCATTTTTTGTTAGAAAAAAAAGTCTTATTATACATGGTCATTTTTTATTAGAAAAAAGAGCCTTACTATACATGGTCATTTTTTGTTAGAAAAAAAAAGCCTTACTATACATGGTCGTTTTTTTGTTTGAAAAAAAAAAGCCTTACTATACATGGTCATTTTTTATTAGAAAAAGGAGCCTTACTATACATGGTCATTTTTTGTTAGAAAAAAAAGCCTTACTATACATGGTCGTTTTTTTGTCGGAAAAAAAAAGCCTTACTATACATGGTCGTTTTTTTGTCGGAAAAAAAAGCCTTACTATACATGGTCGTTTTTTTGTCGGAAAAAAAAGCCTTACTATACATGGTCGTTTTTTGTTAGAAAAAAATAGTCTTACTATACATGGTCATTTTTTTGTTAGAAAAAAATAGTCTTACTATACATGGTCATTTTTTTGTTAGAAAAAAAAGCCTTACTATACATGGTCATTTTTTATTAGAAAAAAAGTCTTACTATACATGGTCATGTTTTGTTAGAAAAAAATAGCCTTACTATAAATGGTCATTTTTTGTTAGAAAAAAAAAAGCCTTAGTATACATGGTCGTTTTTTTGTCGGAAAAAAAAACCTTACTATACATGGTCGTTTTTCTGTCGGAAAAAAGAGCCTTACTATACATGGTCATTTTTTGTTATAAAAAAAAGCCTTACTATACATGGTCGTTTTTTTGTCGGAAAAAAAAACCTTACTATACATGGTCGTTTTTTTGTCAGAAAAAAAAGCCTTACTATACATGGTCATTTTTTATTAGAAAAAAAAGTCTTACTATACATGGTCATTTTTTGTTAGAAAAAAAAGCCTTAGTATACATGGTCATTTTTTTGTCAGAAAAAAAAGCCTTACTATACATGGTCGTTTTTTTGTTTGAAAAAAAAAAGCCTTACTATACATGGTAATTTTTTGTTAGAAAAAAAAAGCCTTACTATACATGGTCGTTTTTTTGTCGGAAAAAAAAGCCTTACTATACATGGTCGTTTTTTTGTCGGAAAAAAAAACCTTACTATACATTGTCGTTTTTTTGTCAGAAAAAAAAGCCTTACTATACATGGTCATTTTTTATTAGAAAAAAAAGCCTTACTATACATGGTCATTTTTTGTTAGAAAAAAAAAAGCCTTACTATACATGGTCGTTTTTTATTAGAAAAAAAAGCCTTACTATACATGGTCGTTTTTTTGTTTGAAAAAAAAAAGCCTTACTATACATGGTAATTTTTTGTTAGAAAAAAAAAGCCTTACTATACATGGTCGTTTTTTTGTCGGAAAAAAAAGCCTTACTATACATGGTCGTTTTTTTGTCGGAAAAAAAAGCCTTACTATACATGGTCGTTTTTTTGTCGAAAAAAAAAAAGCCTTACTATACATGGTCGTTTTTTTGTCGGAAAAAAAAGCCTTACTATACATGATCTTTTTTTGTCGGAAAAAAAAAGCCTTACTATACATGGTCGTTTTTTTGTCGAAAAAAAAAAAAGCCTTACTATACATGGTCGTTTTTTTGTCGGAAAAAAAAGCCTTACTATACATGGTCGTTTTTTTGTCGGAAGAAAAAGCCTTACTATACATGTTCGTTTTTTGTTAGAAAAAAATAGTCTTACTATACATGGTCATTTTTTTGTTAGAAAAAAAAGCCTTACTATACATGGTCATTTTTTGTTAGAAAAAAAAGGCTTACTATACATAGTCGTTTTTTTTGTCAGAAAAAAAAGCCTTACTATACATGGTCATTTTTTATTAGAAAAAAAAGTCTTACTATACATGGTCATTTTTTGTTAGAAAAAAAAGTCTTATTATACATGGTCATTTTTTATTAGAAAAAAAGAGCCTTACTATACATGGTCATTTTTTGTTAGAAAAAAAAAGCCTTACTATACATGGTCGTTTTTTTGTTTGAAAAAAAAAAGCCTTACTATACATGGTCATTTTTTATTAGAAAAAAGAGCCTTACTATACATGGTCATTTTTTGTTAGAAAAAAAAGCCTTACTATACATGGTCGTTTTTTTGTCGGAAAAAAAAAAGCCTTACTATACATGGTCGTTTTTTTGTCGGAAAAAAAAGCCTTACTATACATGGTCGTTTTTTTGTCGGAAAAAAAAGCCTTACTATACATGGTCGTTTTTTGTTAGAAAAAAATAGTCTTACTATACATGGTCATTTTTTTGTTAGAAAAAAAAGCCTTACTATACATGGTCATTTTTTGTTAGAAAAAAAAGGCTTACTATACATGGTCGTTTTTTTGTCAGAAAAAAAAGCCTTACTATACATGGTCATTTTTTATTAGAAAAAAAGTCTTACTATACATGGTCATGTTTTGTTAGAAAAAAAATAGCCTTACTATAAATGGTCATTTTTTGTTAGAAAAAAAAAAGCCTTAGTATACATGGTCATTTTTTTGTCAGAACAAAAAGCCTTACTATACATGGTCGTTTTTTTGTCGGGAAAAAAAAGCCTTCCTATACATGGTCGTTTTTTTGTTAGAAAAAAAAGCCTTACTATACATGGTCATTTTTTGTCAAAAAAAAAAGCCTTACTATACATGGTCGTTTTTTTGTCGAAAAAAAAAGCCTTACTATACATGGTCATTTTTTGTTAGAAAAAAAAGGCTTACTATACATGGTCGTTTTTTTTGTCAGAAAAAAAAGCCTTACTATACATGGTCATTTTTTATTAGAAAAAAAAGTCTTACTATACATGGTCATTTTTTGTTAGAAAAAAAAGTCTTATTATACATGGTCATTTTTTATTAGAAAAAAGAGCCTTACTATACATGGTCATTTTTTGTTAGAAAAAAAAAGCCTTACTATACATGGTCGTTTTTTTGTTTGAAAAAAAAAAGCCTTACTATACATGGTCATTTTTTATTAGAAAAAGGAGCCTTACTATACATGGTCATTTTTTGTTAGAAAAAAAAGCCTTACTATACATGGTCGTTTTTTTGTCGGAAAAAAAAAGCCTTACTATACATGGTCGTTTTTTTGTCGGAAAAAAAAGCCTTACTATACATGGTCGTTTTTTTGTCGGAAAAAAAAGCCTTACTATACATGGTCGTTTTTTGTTAGAAAAAAATAGTCTTACTATACATGGTCATTTTTTTGTTAGAAAAAAATAGTCTTACTATACATGGTCATTTTTTTGTTAGAAAAAAAAGCCTTACTATACATGGTCATTTTTTATTAGAAAAAAAGTCTTACTATACATGGTCATGTTTTGTTAGAAAAAAATAGCCTTACTATAAATGGTCATTTTTTGTTAGAAAAAAAAAAGCCTTAGTATACATGGTCGTTTTTTTGTCGGAAAAAAAAACCTTACTATACATGGTCGTTTTTCTGTCGGAAAAAAGAGCCTTACTATACATGGTCATTTTTTGTTATAAAAAAAAGCCTTACTATACATGGTCGTTTTTTTGTCGGAAAAAAAAACCTTACTATACATGGTCGTTTTTTTGTCAGAAAAAAAAGCCTTACTATACATGGTCATTTTTTATTAGAAAAAAAAGTCTTACTATACATGGTCATTTTTTGTTAGAAAAAAAAGCCTTAGTATACATGGTCATTTTTTTGTCAGAAAAAAAAGCCTTACTATACATGGTCGTTTTTTTGTTTGAAAAAAAAAAGCCTTACTATACATGGTAATTTTTTGTTAGAAAAAAAAAGCCTTACTATACATGGTCGTTTTTTTGTCGGAAAAAAAAGCCTTACTATACATGGTCGTTTTTTTGTCGGAAAAAAAAACCTTACTATACATTGTCGTTTTTTTGTCAGAAAAAAAAGCCTTACTATACATGGTCATTTTTTATTAGAAAAAAAAGCCTTACTATACATGGTCATTTTTTGTTAGAAAAAAAAAAGCCTTACTATACATGGTCGTTTTTTATTAGAAAAAAAAGCCTTACTATACATGGTCGTTTTTTTGTTTGAAAAAAAAAAGCCTTACTATACATGGTAATTTTTTGTTAGAAAAAAAAAGCCTTACTATACATGGTCGTTTTTTTGTCGGAAAAAAAAGCCTTACTATACATGGTCGTTTTTTTGTCGGAAAAAAAAGCCTTACTATACATGGTCGTTTTTTTGTCGAAAAAAAAAAAGCCTTACTATACATGGTCGTTTTTTTGTCGGAAAAAAAAGCCTTACTATACATGATCTTTTTTTGTCGGAAAAAAAAAGCCTTACTATACATGGTCGTTTTTTTGTCGAAAAAAAAAAAAGCCTTACTATACATGGTCGTTTTTTTGTCGGAAAAAAAAGCCTTACTATACATGGTCGTTTTTTTGTCGGAAGAAAAAGCCTTACTATACATGTTCGTTTTTTGTTAGAAAAAAATAGTCTTACTATACATGGTCATTTTTTTGTTAGAAAAAAAAGCCTTACTATACATGGTCATTTTTTGTTAGAAAAAAAAGGCTTACTATACATAGTCGTTTTTTTTGTCAGAAAAAAAAGCCTTACTATACATGGTCATTTTTTATTAGAAAAAAAAGTCTTACTATACATGGTCATTTTTTGTTAGAAAAAAAAGTCTTATTATACATGGTCATTTTTTATTAGAAAAAAAGAGCCTTACTATACATGGTCATTTTTTGTTAGAAAAAAAAAGCCTTACTATACATGGTCGTTTTTTTGTTTGAAAAAAAAAAGCCTTACTATACATGGTCATTTTTTATTAGAAAAAAGAGCCTTACTATACATGGTCATTTTTTGTTAGAAAAAAAAGCCTTACTATACATGGTCGTTTTTTTGTCGGAAAAAAAAAAGCCTTACTATACATGGTCGTTTTTTTGTCGGAAAAAAAAGCCTTACTATACATGGTCGTTTTTTTGTCGGAAAAAAAAGCCTTACTATACATGGTCGTTTTTTGTTAGAAAAAAATAGTCTTACTATACATGGTCATTTTTTTGTTAGAAAAAAAAGCCTTACTATACATGGTCATTTTTTGTTAGAAAAAAAAGGCTTACTATACATGGTCGTTTTTTTGTCAGAAAAAAAAGCCTTACTATACATGGTCATTTTTTATTAGAAAAAAAGTCTTACTATACATGGTCATGTTTTGTTAGAAAAAAAATAGCCTTACTATAAATGGTCATTTTTTGTTAGAAAAAAAAAAGCCTTAGTATACATGGTCATTTTTTTGTCAGAACAAAAAGCCTTACTATACATGGTCGTTTTTTTGTCGGGAAAAAAAAGCCTTCCTATACATGGTCGTTTTTTTGTCGAAAAAAAAAGCCTTACTATACATGGTCGTTTTTTTGTCGGAAAAAAGAGCCTTACTATACATGGTCATTTTTTGTTAGAAAAAAAGCCTTACTATACATGGTCGTTTTTTTGTCGGAAAAAAAAACCTTACTATACATGGTCGTTTTTCTGTCGGAAAAAAGAGCCTTACTATACATGGTCATTTTTTGTTATAAAAAAAAGCCTTACTATACATGGTCGTTTTTTTGTCGGAAAAAAAAACCTTACTATACATGGTCGTTTTTTTGTCAGAAAAAAAAGCCTTACTATACATGGTCATTTTTTATTAGAAAAAAAAGTCTTACTATACATGGTCATTTTTTGTTAGAAAAAAAAGCCTTAGTATACATGGTCATTTTTTTGTCAGAAAAAAAAGCCTTACTATACATGGTCATTTTTTATTAGAAAAAAAAGCCTTACTATACATGGTCGTTTTTTTGTCGGAAAAAAAAGCCTTACTATACATGGTCGTTTTTTTGTCGGAAAAAAAGCCTTACTATACATGGTCGTTTTTTTGTGGAAAAAAAAAGCCTTACTATACATGGTCGTTTTTTTGTCAAAAAAAAAAAAGCCTTACTATACATGGTCGTTTTTTTGTCGGAAAAAAAAGCCTTACTATACATGGTCGTTTTTTTGTTTGAAAAAAAAAAGCCTTACTATACATGGTCATTTTTTGTTAGAAAAAAAAGCCTTACTATACATGGTCATTTTTTGTCAAAAAAAAAAGCCTTACTATACATGGTCGTTTTTTTGTCGAAAAAAAAAGCCTTACTATACATGGTCATTTTTTGTTAGAAAAAAAAGGCTTACTATACATGGTCGTTTTTTTGTCAGAAAAAAAAGCCTTACTATACATGGTCATTTTTTATTAGAAAAAAAAGTCTTACTATACATGGTCATTTTTTATTAGAAAAAAGAGCCTTACTATACATGGTCATTTTTTGTTAGAAAAAAAAAGCCTTACTATACATGGTCGTTTTTTTGTTTGAAAAAAAAAAGCCTTACTATACATGGTCATTTTTTATTAGAAAAAAGAGCCTTACTATACATGGTCGTTTTTTTGTCGGAAAAAAAAAACCTTACTATACATGGTCGTTTTTTTGTCGGAAAAAAAAAAGCCTTACTATACATGGTCGTTTTTTATTAGAAAAAAAAAGCCTTACTATACATGGTCATTTTTTGTTAGAAAAAAAAAAGCCTTACTATACATGGTCGTTTTTTATTAGAAAAAAAAGCCTTACTATACATGGTCGTTTTTTTGTTTGAAAAAAAAAAGCCTTACTATACATGGTAATTTTTTGTTAGAAAAAAAAAGCCTTACTATACATGGTCGTTTTTTTGTCGGAAAAAAAAGCCTTACTATACATGGTCGTTTTTTTGTCGGAAAAAAAAGCCTTACTATACATGGTCGTTTTTTTGTCGAAAAAAAAAAAGCCTTACTATACATGGTCGTTTTTTTGTCGGAAAAAAAAGCCTTACTATACATGATCTTTTTTTGTCGAAAAAAAAAAGCCTTACTATACATGGTCGTTTTTTTGTCGAAAAAAAAAAAGCCTTACTATACATGGTCGTTTTTTTGTCGGAAAAAAAACCCTTACTATACATGGTCGTTTTTTTGTCGGAAGAAAAAGCCTTACTATACATGTTCGTTTTTTGTTAGAAAAAAATAGTCTTACTATACATGGTCATTTTTTTGTTAGAAAAAAAAGCCTTACTATACATGGTCATTTTTTGTTAGAAAAAAAAGGCTTACTATACATGGTCGTTTTTTTTGTCAGAAAAAAAAGCCTTACTATACATGGTCATTTTTTATTAGAAAAAAAAGCCTTACTATACATGGTCATTTTTTGTTAGAAAAAAAAGTCTTATTATACATGGTCATTTTTTATTAGAAAAAAGAGCCTTACTATACATGGTCATTTTTTGTTAGAAAAAAAAAGCCTTACTATACATGGTCATTTTTTATTAGAAAAAAGAGCCTTACTATACATGGTCATTTTTTGTTAGAAAAAAAAGCCTTACTATACATGGTCGTTTTTTTGTCGAAAAAAAAAGCCTTACTATACATGGTCGTTTTTTTGTCGGAAAAAAAAGCCTTACTATACATGGTCGTTTTTTTGTCGGAAAAAAAAGCCTTACTATACATGGTCGTTTTTTGTTAGAAAAAAATAGTCTTACTATACATGGTCATTTTTTTGTTAGAAAAAAAAGCCTTACTATACATGGTCATTTTTTGTTAGAAAAAAAAGGCTTACTATACATGGTCGTTTTTTTGTCAGAAAAAAAAGCCTTACTATACATGGTCATTTTTTATTAGAAAAAAAGTCTTACTATACATGGTCATGTTTTGTTAGAAAAAAATAGCCTTACTATAAATGGTCATTTTTTGTTAGAAAAAAAAAGCCTTAGTATACATGGTCATTTTTTTGTCAGAACAAAAAGCCTTACTATACATGGTCGTTTTTTTGTCGAAAAAAAAAGCCTTACTATACATGGTCGTTTTTTTGTCGGAAAAAAGAGCCTTACTATACATGGTCATTTTTTGTTAGAAAAAAAGCCTTACTATACATGGTCGTTTTTTTGTCGGAAAAAAAAACCTTACTATACATGGTCGTTTTTCTGTCGGAAAAAAGAGCCTTACTATACATGGTCATTTTTTGTTATAAAAAAAAGCCTTACTATACATGGTCGTTTTTTTGTCGGAAAAAAAAACCTTACTATACATGGTCGTTTTTTTGTCAGAAAAAAAAGCCTTACTATACATGGTCATTTTTTATTAGAAAAAAAAGTCTTACTATACATGGTCATTTTTTGTTAGAAAAAAAAGCCTTAGTATACATGGTCATTTTTTTGTCAGAAAAAAAAGCCTTACTATACATGGTCATTTTTTATTAGAAAAAAAAGCCTTACTATACATGGTAATTTTTTGTTAGAAAAAAAAAAGCCTTACTATACATGGTCGTTTTTTTGTCGGAAAAAAAAGCCTTACTATACATGGTCGTTTTTTTGTCGGAAAAAAAGCCTTACTATACATGGTCGTTTTTTTGTGGAAAAAAAAGCCTTACTATACATGGTACCGTTTTTTTGTCAAAAAAAAAAAAAGCCTTACTATACATGGTCGTTTTTTTGTCGGAAAAAAAAGCCTTACTATACATGGTCGTTTTTTTGTTTGAAAAAAAAAAGCCTTACTATACATGGTCATTTTTTGTTAGAAAAAAAAGCCTTACTATACATGGTCATTTTTTGTCAGAAAAAAAAGCCTTACTATACATGGTCGTTTTTTTGTCGGAAAAAAAAGCCTTACTATACATGGTCGTTTTTTTGTCGAAAAAAAAAAGCCTTACTATACATGGTCGTTTTTTTTGTCGGAAAAAAAAGCCTTACTATACATGGTCGTTTTTTTGTCGGAAAAAAAAGCCTTACTATACATGGTCGTTTTTTTGTCGAAAAAAAAAGCCTTACTATACATGGTCATTTTTTATTAGAAAAAAAAGTCTTACTATACATGGTCATTTTTTGTTAGAAAAAAAAGCCTTAGTATACATGGTCATTTTTTTGTCAGAAAAAAAAGCCTTACTATACATGGTCATTTTTTATTAGAAAAAAAAAGCCTTACTATACATGGTCATTTTTTGTTAGAAAAAAAAAGCCTTACTATACATGGTCATTTTTTGTTAGAAAAAAAAAAAGCCTTACTATACATGGTCGTTTTTTTGTCGGAAAAAAAAGCCTTACTATACATGGTCGTTTTTTTGTTTGGAAAAAAAAAAGCCTTACTATACATGGTCATTTTTTGTTAGAAAAAAAAGCCTTACTATACATGGTCATTTTTTGTCAGAAAAAAAAGCCTTACTATACATGGTCGTTTTTTTGTCGGGAAAAAAAGCCTTACTATACATGGTCGTTTTTTTGTCGAAAAAAAAAAGCCTTACTATACATGGTCGTTTTTTTTGTCGGAAAAAAAAGCCTTACTATACATGGTCGTTTTTTTGTCGGAAAAAAAAGCCTTACTATACATGGTCGTTTTTTTGTCGGAAAAAAAAGCCTTACTATACATGGTCGTTTTTTTGTCGAAAAAAAAAGCCTTACTATACATGGTCATTTTTTATTAGAAAAAAAAGTCTTACTATACATGGTCATTTTTTGTTAGAAAAAAAAGCCTTAGTATACATGGTCATTTTTTTGTCAGAAAAAAAAGCCTTACTATACATGGTCATTTTTTATTAGAAAAAAAAAGCCTTACTATACATGGTCATTTTTTGTTAGAAAAAAAAGCCTTACTATACATGGTCATTTTTTGTTAGAAAAAAAAAAAGCCTTACTATACATGGTCGTTTTTTTGTCGGAAAAAAAAGCCTTGCTATACATGGTCGTTTTTTTGTTTGAAAAAAAAAAGCCTTACTATACATGGTCATTTTTTGTTAGAAAAAAAAGCCTTACTATACATGGTCATTTTTTGTCAGAAAAAAAAGCCTTACTATACATGGTCGTTTTTTTGTCGGAAAAAAAAGCCTTACTATACATGGTCGTTTTTTTGTCGAAAAAAAAAAGCCTTACTATACATGGTCGTTTTTTTTGTCGGAAAAAAAAGCCTTACTATACATGGTCGTTTTTTTGTCGGAAAAAAAAGCCTTACTATACATGGTCGTTTTTTTGTCGAACAAAAAAGCCTTACTATACATGGTCATTTTTTATTAGAAAAAAAAGTCTTACTATACATGGTCATTTTTTGTTAGAAAAAAAAGCCTTAGTATACATGGTCATTTTTTTGTCAGAAAAAAAAGCCTTACTATACATGGTCATTTTTTATTAGAAAAAAAAAGCCTTACTATACATGGTCATTTTTTGTTAGAAAAAAAAGCCTTACTATACATGGTCATTTTTTGTTAGAAAAAAAAAAAGCCTTACTATACATGGTCGTTTTTTTGTCGGAAAAAAAAGCCTTACTATACATGGTCGTTTTTTTGTCGGAAAAAAAAGCCTTACTATACATGGTCGTTTTTTGTTAGAAAAAAATAGTCTTACTATACATGGTCATTTTTTTGTTAGAAAAAAAAACCTTACTATACATGGTCATTTTTTGTTAGAAAAAAAAGGCTTACTATACATGGTCGTTATTTTGTCAGAAAAAAAAGCCATGGTCATTTTTTATGAGAAAAAAAGTCTTACTATACATGGTCATGTTTTGTTAGAAAAAAATAGCCTTACTATAAATGGTCATTTTTTGTTAGAAAAAAAAAAGCCTTAGTATACATGGTCATTTTTTTGTCAGAAAAAAAAGCCTTACTATACATGGTCATTTTTTAATAGAAAAAAAAGCCTTACTATACATGGTCGTTTTTTTGTCGAAAAAAAAAAAAAGCCTTACTATACATGGTCGTTTTTTTGTTGAAAAAAAAAAGCCTTACTATACATGGTCGTTTTTTTGTCGGAAAAAAAAGCCTTACTATACATGGTCGTTTTTTTGTTTGAAAAAAAAAAGCCTTACTATACATGGTCATTTTTTATTAGAAAAAAAGCCTTACTATACATGGTCATTTTTTGTTAGAAAAAAAAAAGCCTTACTATACATGGTCGTTTTTTTGTCGGAAAAAAAAGCCTTACTATACATGGTCGTTTTTTTTGTCAGAAAAAAAAGCCTTACTATACATGGTCATTTTTTATTAGAAAAAAAAGTCTTACTATACATGGTCATTTTTTGTTAGAAAAAAAAGTCTTATTATACATGGTCATTTTTTATTAGAAAAAAGAGCCTTACTATACATGGTCATTTTTTGTTAGAAAAAAAAAGCCTTACTATACATGGTCGTTTTTTTGTTTGAAAAAAAAAAGCCTTACTATACATGGTCATTTTTTATTAGAAAAAAGAGCCTTACTATACATGGTCATTTTTTGTTAGAAAAAAAAGCCTTACTATACATGGTCATTTTTTTGTCGGAAAAAAAAGCCTTACTATACATGGTCGTTTTTTTGTCGGAAAAAAAAGCCTTACTATACATGGTCGTTTTTTGTTAGAAAAAAATAGTCTTACTATACATGGTCATTTTTTTGTTAGAAAAAAAAGCCTTACTATACATGGTCATTTTTTGTTAGAAAAAAAAGGCTTACTATACATGGTCGTTTTTTTGTCAGAAAAAAAAGCCTTACTATACATGGTAATTTTTTATTAGAAAAAAAGTCTTACTATACATGGTCATGTTTTGTTAGAAAAAAATAGCCTTACTATAAATGGTCATTTTTTGTTAGAAAAAAAAAAAGCCTTAGTATACATGGTCATTTTTTTGTCAGAACAAAAAGCCTTACTATACATGGTCGTTTTTTTGTCGGGAAAAAAAAGCCTTACTATACATGGTCGTTTTTTTGTCGAAAAAAAAAAGCCTTACTATACATGGTCGTTTTTTTGTCGGAAAAAAGAGCCTTACTATACATGGTCGTTTTTTTGTCGGAAAAAAAAACCTTACTATACATGGTCGTTTTTCTGTCGGAAAAAAGAGCCTTACTATACATGGTCATTTTTTGTTATAAAAAAAAAGCCTTACTATACATGGTCGTTTTTTTGTCGGAAAAAAAAACCTTACTATACATGGTCGTTTTTTTGTCGGAAAAAAAAGCCTTACTATACATGGTCGTTTTTTTGTTTGGAAAAAAAAAGCCTTACTATACATGGTCATTTTTTATTAGAAAAAAAAGCCTTACTATACATGGTCATTTTTTGTTAGAAAAAAAAAAGCCTTACTATACATGGTCGTTTTTTTGTCGGAAAAAAAAGCCTTACTATACATGGTCGTTTTTTTTGTCAGAAAAAAAAGCCTTACTATACATGGTCATTTTTTATTAGAAAAAAAAGTCTTACTATACATGGTCATTTTTTGTTAGAAAAAAAAGTCTTATTATACATGGTCATTTTTTATTAGAAAAAAGAGCCTTACTATACATGGTCATTTTTTGTTAGAAAAAAAAAGCCTTACTATACATGGTCGTTTTTTTGTTTGAAAAAAAAAAGCCTTACTATACATGGTCATTTTTTATTAGAAAAAAGAGCCTTACTATACATGGTCATTTTTTGTTAGAAAAAAAAGCCTTACTATACATGGTCGTTTTTTTGTCGGAAAAAAAAAGCCTTACTATACATGGTCGTTTTTTTGTCGGAAAAAAAAGCCTTACGATACATGGTCGTTTTTTTGTCGGAAAAAAAAAAAGCCTTACTATACATGGTCGTTTTTTGTTAGAAAAAAATAGTCTTACTATACATGGTCATTTTTTTGTTAGAAAAAAAAGCCTTACTATACATGGTCATTTTTTGTTAGAAAAAAAAGGCTTACTATACATGGTCGTTTTTTTGTCAGAAAAAAAAGCCTTACTATACATGGTCATTTTTTATTAGAAAAAAAGTCTTACTATACATGGTCATGTTTTGTTAGAAAAAAATAGCCTTACTATAAATGGTCATTTTTTGTTATAAAAAAAAAAAGCCTTAGTATACATGGTCATTTTTTTGTCAGAACAAAAAGCCTTACTATACATGGTCGTTTTTTTGTCGGGAAAAAAAAGCCTTACTATACATGGTCGTTTTTTTATCGAAAAAAAAAGCCTTACTATACATGGTCGTTTTTTTGTCGGAAAAAAGAGCCTTACTATACATGGTCATTTTTTGTTATAAAAAAAAGCCTAACTATACATGGTCGTTTTTTTGTCGGAAAAAAAAACCTTACTATACATGGTCGTTTTTTTGTCGGAAAAAAAAGCCTTACTATACATGGTCATTTTTTATTAGAAAAAAAAGTCTTACTATACATGGTCATTTTTTGTTAGAAAAAAAAGCCTTAGTATACATGGTCATTTTTTTGTCAGAAAAAAAAGCCTTACTATACATGGTCATTTTTTATTAGAAAAAAAAGCCTTACAATACATGGTCGTTTTTTTGTCGGAAAAAAAGCCTTACTATACATGGTCGTTTTTTTGTGGAAAAAAAAGCCTTACTATACATGGTCGTTTTTTTGTCGAAAAAAAAAAGCCTTACTATACATGGTCGTTTTTTTGTCGGAAAAAAAAGCCTTACTATACATGGTCGTTTTTTTGTTTGAAAAAAAAAAGCCTTACTATACATGGTCATTTTTTGTTAGAAAAAAAAGCCTTACTATACATGGTCATTTTTTGTCAGAAAAAAAAGCCTTACTATACATGGTCGTTTTTTTGTCGGAAAAAAAAGCCTTACTATACATGGTCGTTTTTTTGTCGAAAAAAAAAAGCCTTACTATACATGGTCGTTTTTTTTGTCGGAAAAAAAAGCCTTACTATACATGGTCGTTTTTTTGTCGGAAAAAAAAGCCTTACTATACATGGTCGTTTTTTTGTTTGGAAAAAAAAAGCCTTACTATACATGGTCATTTTTTATTAGAAAAAAAAGCCTTACTATACATGGTCATTTTTTGTTAGAAAAAAAAAAGCCTTACTATACATGGTCGTTTTTTTGTCGGAAAAAAAAGCCTTACTATACATGGTCATTTTTTATTAGAAAAAAAAGTCTTACTATACATGGTCATTTTTTGTTAGAAAAAAAAGCCTTAGTATACATGGTCATTTTTTTGTCAGAAAAAAAAGCCTTACTATACATGGTCATTTTTTATTAGAAAAAAAAAAGCCTTACTATACATGGTCATTTTTTGTTAGAAAAAAAAGCCTTACTATACATGGTCATTTTTTGTTAGAAAAAAAAAAAGCCTTACTATACATGGTCGTTTTTTTGTCGGAAAAAAAAGCCTTACTATACATGGTCATTTTTTATTAGAAAAAAAAGTCTTACTATACATGGTCATTTTTTGTTAGAAAAAAAAGCCTTAGTATACATGGTCATTTTTTTGTCAGAAAAAAAAGCCTTACTATACATGGTCATTTTTTATTAGAAAAAAAAGCCTTACTATACATGGTCATTTTTTGTTAAAAAAAAAAGCCTTACTATACATGGTCATTTTTTGTTAGAAAAAAAAAAGCCTTACTATACATGGTCGTTTTTTTGTCGAAAAAAAAAGCCTTACTATACATGGTCGTTTTTTTGTCGGAAAAAAAGCCTTACTATACATGGTCGTTTTTTTGTGGAAAAAAAAGCCTTACTATACATGGTCGTTTTTTTGTCGAAAAAAAAAAAGCCTTACTATACATGGTCGTTTTTTTGTCGGAAAAAAAAGCCTTACTATACATGGTCGTTTTTTTGTTTGAAAAAAAAAAGCCTTACTATACATGGTCATTTTTTGTTAGAAAAAAAAGCCTTACTATACATGGTCATTTTTTGTCAGAAAAAAAAGCCTTACTATACATGGTCGTTTTTTTGTCGGAAAAAAAAGCCTTACTATACATGGTCGTTTTTTTGTCGAAAAAAAAAAAGCCTTACTATACATGGTCGTTTTTTTGTCGGAAAAAAAAGCCTTACTATACATGGTCGTTTTTTTGTTTGAAAAAAAAAAGCCTTACTATACATGGTCATTTTTTGTTAGAAAAAAAAGCCTTACTATACATGGTCATTTTTTGTCAGAAAAAAAAGCCTTACTATACATGGTCGTTTTTTTGTCGGAAAAAAAAGCCTTACTATACATGGTCGTTTTTTTGTCGAAAAAAAAAAGCCTTACTATACATGGTCGTTTTTTTTGTCGGAAAAAAAAGCCTTACTATACATGGTCGTTTTTTTGTCGGAAAAAAAAGCCTTACTATACATGGTCATTTTTTTGTTTGAAAAAAAAAAAGCCTTACTATACATGGTCATTTTTTATTAGAAAAAAAAGCCTTACTATACATGGTCATTTTTTGTTAGAAAAAAAAAAGCCTTACTATACATGGTCGTTTTTTTGTCGAAAAAAAAAGCCTTACTATACATGGTCGTTTTTTTTGTCGGAAAAAAAAGCCTTACTATACATGGTCGTTTTTTTGTCGGAAAAAAAAGCCTTACTATACATGGTCGTTTTTTTGTTTGAAAAAAAAAAGCCTTACTATACATGGTCATTTTTTATTAGAAAAAAAAGCCTTACTATACATGGTCATTTTTTGTTAGAAAAAAAAAAGCCTTACTATACATGGTCGTTTTTTTGTCGAAAAAAAAAGCCTTACTATACATGGTCATTTTTTATTAGAAAAAAAAGTCTTACTATACATGGTCATTTTTTGTTAGAAAAAAAGTCTTACTATACATGGTCATGTTTTGTTAGAAAAAAATAGCCTTACTATAAATGGTCATTTTTTGTTATAAAAAAAAAAAAGCCTTAGTATACATGGTCATTTTTTTGTCAGAACAAAAAGCCTTACTATACATGGTCGTTTTTTTGTCGGGAAAAAAAAGCCTTACTATACATGGTCGTTTTTTTGTCGAAAAAAAAAGCCTTAGTATACATGGTCGTTTTTTTGTCGGAAAAAAGAGCCTTACTATACATGGTCATTTTTTGTTATAAAAAAAAGCCTTACTATACATGGTCGTTTTTTTGTCGGAAAAAAAAACCTTACTATACATGGTCGTTTTTTTGTCGGAAAAAAAAGCCTTACTATACATGGTCATTTTTTATTAGAAAAAAAAGTCTTACTATACATGGTCATTTTTTGTTAGAAAAAAAAGCCTTAGTATACATGGTCATTTTTTTGTCAGAAAAAAAAGCCTTACTATACATGGTCATTTTTTATTAGAAAAAAAAGCCTTACTATACATGGTCATTTTTTGTTAGAAAAAAAAGCCTTACTATACATGGTCATTTTTTGTTAGAAAAAAAAAAGCCTTACTATACATGGTCGTTTTTTTGTCGGAAAAAAAAAGCCTTACAATACATGGTCGTTTTTTTGTCGGAAAAAAAGCCTTACTATACATGGTCGTTTTTTTGTGGAAAAAAAAGCCTTACTATACATGGTCATTTTTTGTTAGAAAAAAAAAAGCCTTACTATACATGGTCGTTTTTTTGTCGGAAAAAAAAGCCTTACTATACATGGTCGTTTTTTTTGTCAGAAAAAAAAGCCTTACTATACATGGTCATTTTTTATTAGAAAAAAAAGTCTTACTATACATGGTCATTTTTTGTTAGAAAAAAAAGTCTTATTATACATGGTCATTTTTTATTAGAAAAAAGAGCCTTACTATACATGGTCATTTTTTGTTAGAAAAAAAAAGCCTTACTATACATGGTCGTTTTTTTGTTTGAAAAAAAAAAGCCTTACTATACATGGTCATTTTTTATTAGAAAAAAGAGCCTTACTATACATGGTCATTTTTTGTTAGAAAAAAAAGCCTTACTATACATGGTCGTTTTTTTGTCGAAAAAAAAAAGCCTTACTATACATGGTCGTTTTTTGTTAGAAAAAAATAGTCTTACTATACATGGTCATTTTTTGTTAGAAAAAAAAGCCTTACTATACATGGTCATTTTTTGTCAGAAAAAAAAGCCTTACTATACATGGTCATTTTTTATTAGAAAAAAAGTCTTACTATACATGGTCATGTTTTGTTAGAAAAAAATAGCCTTACTATAAATGGTCATTTTTTGTTATAAAAAAAAAAAAAAGCCTTAGTATACATGGTCATTTTTTTGTCAGAACAAAAAGCCTTACTATACATGGTCGTTTTTTTGTCGGGAAAAAAAAGCCTTACTATACATGGTCGTTTTTTTATCGAAAAAAAAAGCCTTACTATACATGGTCGTTTTTTTGTCGGAAAAAAGAGCCTTACTATACATGGTCATTTTTTGTTATAAAAAAAAGCCTTACTATACATGGTCGTTTTTTTGTCGGAAAAAAAAACCTTACTATACATGGTCGTTTTTTTGTCGGAAAAAAAAGCCTTACTATACATGGTCATTTTTTATTAGAAAAAAAAGTCTTACTATACATGGTCATTTTTTGTTAGAAAAAAAAGCCTTAGTATACATGGTCATTTTTTTGTCAGAAAAAAAAGCCTTACTATACATGGTCATTTTTTATTAGAAAAAAAAGCCTTACTATACATGGTCATTTTTTGTTAGAAAAAAAAGCCTTACTATACATGGTCATTTTTTGTTAGAAAAAAAAAAGCCTTACTATACATGGTCGTTTTTTTGTCGGAAAAAAAAGCCTTACAATACATGGTCGTTTTTTTGTCGGAAAAAAAGCCTTACTATACATGGTCGTTTTTTTGTGGAAAAAAAAGCCTTACTATACATGGTCGTTTTTTTGTCGAAAAAAAAAAAGCCTTACTATACATGGTCGTTTTTTTGTCGGAAAAAAAAGCCTTACTATACATGGTCGTTTTTTTGTTTGAAAAAAAAAAGCCTTACTATACATGGTCATTTTTTGTTAGAAAAAAAAGCCTTACTATACATGGTCATTTTTTGTCAGAAAAAAAAGCCTTACTATACATGGTCATTTTTTATTAGAAAAAAAAGCCTTACTATACATGGTCATTTTTTGTTAGAAAAAAAAGCCTTACTATACATGGTCATTTTTTGTTAGAAAAAAAAAAGCCTTACTATACATGGTCGTTTTTTTGTCGGAAAAAAAAGCCTTACAATACATGGTCGTTTTTTTGTCGGAAAAAAAGCCTTACTATACATGGTCGTTTTTTTGTCGGAAAAAAAGCCTTACTATACATGGTCGTTTTTTTGTGGAAAAAAAAGCCTTACTATACATGGTCATTTTTTGTTAGAAAAAAAAAAGCCTTACTATACATGGTCGTTTTTTTGTCGGAAAAAAAAGCCTTACTATACATGGTCGTTTTTTTGTCAGAAAAAAAAGCCTTACTATACATGGTCATTTTTTATTAGAAAAAAAAGTCTTACTATACATGGTCATTTTTTGTTAGAAAAAAAAGCCTTAGTATACATGGTCATTTTTTTGTCAGAAAAAAAAGCCTTACTATACATGGTCGTTTTTTTGTTTGAAAAAAAAAAGCCTTACTATACATGGTAATTTTTTGTTAGAAAAAAAAAGCCTTACTATACATGGTCGTTTTTTTGTCGGAAAAAAAAGCCTTACTATACATGGTCGTTTTTTTGTCGGAAAAAAAAACCTTACTATACATTGTCGTTTTTTTGTCAGAAAAAAAAGCCTTACTATACATGGTCATTTTTTATTAGAAAAAAAAGCCTTACTATACATGGTCATTTTTTGTTAGAAAAAAAAAAGCCTTACTATACATGGTCGTTTTTTATTAGAAAAAAAAGCCTTACTATACATGGTCGTTTTTTTGTTTGAAAAAAAAAAGCCTTACTATACATGGTAATTTTTTGTTAGAAAAAAAAAGCCTTACTATACATGGTCGTTTTTTTGTCGGAAAAAAAAGCCTTACTATACATGGTCGTTTTTTTGTCGGAAAAAAAAGCCTTACTATACATGGTCGTTTTTTTGTCGAAAAAAAAAAAGCCTTACTATACATGGTCGTTTTTTTGTCGGAAAAAAAAGCCTTACTATACATGATCTTTTTTTGTCGGAAAAAAAAAGCCTTACTATACATGGTCGTTTTTTTGTCGAAAAAAAAAAAAGCCTTACTATACATGGTCGTTTTTTTGTCGGAAAAAAAAGCCTTACTATACATGGTCGTTTTTTTGTCGGAAGAAAAAGCCTTACTATACATGTTCGTTTTTTGTTAGAAAAAAATAGTCTTACTATACATGGTCATTTTTTTGTTAGAAAAAAAAGCCTTACTATACATGGTCATTTTTTGTTAGAAAAAAAAGGCTTACTATACATAGTCGTTTTTTTTGTCAGAAAAAAAAGCCTTACTATACATGGTCATTTTTTATTAGAAAAAAAAGTCTTACTATACATGGTCATTTTTTGTTAGAAAAAAAAGTCTTATTATACATGGTCATTTTTTATTAGAAAAAAAGAGCCTTACTATACATGGTCATTTTTTGTTAGAAAAAAAAAGCCTTACTATACATGGTCGTTTTTTTGTTTGAAAAAAAAAAGCCTTACTATACATGGTCATTTTTTATTAGAAAAAAGAGCCTTACTATACATGGTCATTTTTTGTTAGAAAAAAAAGCCTTACTATACATGGTCGTTTTTTTGTCGGAAAAAAAAAAGCCTTACTATACATGGTCGTTTTTTTGTCGGAAAAAAAAGCCTTACTATACATGGTCGTTTTTTTGTCGGAAAAAAAAGCCTTACTATACATGGTCGTTTTTTGTTAGAAAAAAATAGTCTTACTATACATGGTCATTTTTTTGTTAGAAAAAAAAGCCTTACTATACATGGTCATTTTTTGTTAGAAAAAAAAGGCTTACTATACATGGTCGTTTTTTTGTCAGAAAAAAAAGCCTTACTATACATGGTCATTTTTTATTAGAAAAAAAGTCTTACTATACATGGTCATGTTTTGTTAGAAAAAAATAGCCTTACTATAAATGGTCATTTTTTGTTAGAAAAAAAAAAGCCTTAGTATACATGGTCATTTTTTTGTCAGAACAAAAAGCCTTACTATACATGGTCGTTTTTTTGTCGGGAAAAAAAAGCCTTCCTATACATGGTCGTTTTTTTGTCGAAAAAAAAAGCCTTACTATACATGGTCGTTTTTTTGTCGGAAAAAAGAGCCTTACTATACATGGTCATTTTTTGTTAGAAAAAAAGCCTTACTATACATGGTCGTTTTTTTGTCGGAAAAAAAAACCTTACTATACATGGTCGTTTTTCTGTCGGAAAAAAGAGCCTTACTATACATGGTCATTTTTTGTTATAAAAAAAAGCCTTACTATACATGGTCGTTTTTTTGTCGGAAAAAAAAACCTTACTATACATGGTCGTTTTTTTGTCAGAAAAAAAAGCCTTACTATACATGGTCATTTTTTATTAGAAAAAAAAGTCTTACTATACATGGTCATTTTTTGTTAGAAAAAAAAGCCTTAGTATACATGGTCATTTTTTTGTCAGAAAAAAAAGCCTTACTATACATGGTCATTTTTTATTAGAAAAAAAAGCCTTACTATACATGGTCGTTTTTTTGTCGGAAAAAAAAGCCTTACTATACATGGTCGTTTTTTTGTCGGAAAAAAAGCCTTACTATACATGGTCGTTTTTTTGTGGAAAAAAAAAGCCTTACTATACATGGTCGTTTTTTTGTCAAAAAAAAAAAAGCCTTACTATACATGGTCGTTTTTTTGTCGGAAAAAAAAGCCTTACTATACATGGTCGTTTTTTTGTTTGAAAAAAAAAAGCCTTACTATACATGGTCATTTTTTGTTAGAAAAAAAAGCCTTACTATACATGGTCATTTTTTGTCAAAAAAAAAAGCCTTACTATACATGGTCGTTTTTTTGTCGAAAAAAAAAGCCTTACTATACATGGTCATTTTTTGTTAGAAAAAAAAGGCTTACTATACATGGTCGTTTTTTTGTCAGAAAAAAAAGCCTTACTATACATGGTCATTTTTTATTAGAAAAAAAAGTCTTACTATACATGGTCATTTTTTATTAGAAAAAAGAGCCTTACTATACATGGTCATTTTTTGTTAGAAAAAAAAAGCCTTACTATACATGGTCGTTTTTTTGTTTGAAAAAAAAAAGCCTTACTATACATGGTCATTTTTTATTAGAAAAAAGAGCCTTACTATACATGGTCGTTTTTTTGTCGGAAAAAAAAAACCTTACTATACATGGTCGTTTTTTTGTCGGAAAAAAAAAAGCCTTACTATACATGGTCGTTTTTTATTAGAAAAAAAAAGCCTTACTATACATGGTCATTTTTTGTTAGAAAAAAAAAAGCCTTACTATACATGGTCGTTTTTTATTAGAAAAAAAAGCCTTACTATACATGGTCGTTTTTTTGTTTGAAAAAAAAAAGCCTTACTATACATGGTAATTTTTTGTTAGAAAAAAAAAGCCTTACTATACATGGTCGTTTTTTTGTCGGAAAAAAAAGCCTTACTATACATGGTCGTTTTTTTGTCGGAAAAAAAAGCCTTACTATACATGGTCGTTTTTTTGTCGAAAAAAAAAAAGCCTTACTATACATGGTCGTTTTTTTGTCGGAAAAAAAAGCCTTACTATACATGATCTTTTTTTGTCGGAAAAAAAAAGCCTTACTATACATGGTCGTTTTTTTGTCGAAAAAAAAAAAGCCTTACTATACATGGTCGTTTTTTTGTCGGAAAAAAAACCCTTACTATACATGGTCGTTTTTTTGTCGGAAGAAAAAGCCTTACTATACATGTTCGTTTTTTGTTAGAAAAAAATAGTCTTACTATACATGGTCATTTTTTTGTTAGAAAAAAAAGCCTTACTATACATGGTCATTTTTTGTTAGAAAAAAAAGGCTTACTATACATGGTCGTTTTTTTTGTCAGAAAAAAAAGCCTTACTATACATGGTCATTTTTTATTAGAAAAAAAAGCCTTACTATACATGGTCATTTTTTGTTAGAAAAAAAAGTCTTATTATACATGGTCATTTTTTATTAGAAAAAAGAGCCTTACTATACATGGTCATTTTTTGTTAGAAAAAAAAAGCCTTACTATACATGGTCATTTTTTATTAGAAAAAAGAGCCTTACTATACATGGTCATTTTTTGTTAGAAAAAAAAGCCTTACTATACATGGTCGTTTTTTTGTCGAAAAAAAAAAGCCTTACTATACATGGTCGTTTTTTTGTCGGAAAAAAAAGCCTTACTATACATGGTCGTTTTTTTGTCGGAAAAAAAAGCCTTACTATACATGGTCGTTTTTTGTTAGAAAAAAATAGTCTTACTATACATGGTCATTTTTTTGTTAGAAAAAAAAGCCTTACTATACATGGTCATTTTTTGTTAGAAAAAAAAGGCTTACTATACATGGTCGTTTTTTTGTCAGAAAAAAAAGCCTTACTATACATGGTCATTTTTTATTAGAAAAAAAGTCTTACTATACATGGTCATGTTTTGTTAGAAAAAAATAGCCTTACTATAAATGGTCATTTTTTGTTAGAAAAAAAAAGCCTTAGTATACATGGTCATTTTTTTGTCAGAACAAAAAGCCTTACTATACATGGTCGTTTTTTTGTCGGGAAAAAAAAGCCTTACTATACATGGTCGTTTTTTTGTCGAAAAAAAAAGCCTTACTATACATGGTCGTTTTTTTGTCGGAAAAAAGAGCCTTACTATACATGGTCATTTTTTGTTAGAAAAAAAGCCTTACTATACATGGTCGTTTTTTTGTCGGAAAAAAAAACCTTACTATACATGGTCGTTTTTCTGTCGGAAAAAAGAGCCTTACTATACATGGTCATTTTTTGTTATAAAAAAAAGCCTTACTATACATGGTCGTTTTTTTGTCGGAAAAAAAAACCTTACTATACATGGTCGTTTTTTTGTCAGAAAAAAAAGCCTTACTATACATGGTCATTTTTTATTAGAAAAAAAAGTCTTACTATACATGGTCATTTTTTGTTAGAAAAAAAAGCCTTAGTATACATGGTCATTTTTTTGTCAGAAAAAAAAGCCTTACTATACATGGTCATTTTTTATTAGAAAAAAAAGCCTTACTATACATGGTAATTTTTTGTTAGAAAAAAAAAAGCCTTACTATACATGGTCGTTTTTTTGTCGGAAAAAAAAGCCTTACTATACATGGTCGTTTTTTTGTCGGAAAAAAAGCCTTACTATACATGGTCGTTTTTTTGTGGAAAAAAAAGCCTTACTATACATGGTACCGTTTTTTTGTCAAAAAAAAAAAAAGCCTTACTATACATGGTCGTTTTTTTGTCGGAAAAAAAAGCCTTACTATACATGGTCGTTTTTTTGTTTGAAAAAAAAAAGCCTTACTATACATGGTCATTTTTTGTTAGAAAAAAAAGCCTTACTATACATGGTCATTTTTTGTCAGAAAAAAAAGCCTTACTATACATGGTCGTTTTTTTGTCGGAAAAAAAAGCCTTACTATACATGGTCGTTTTTTTGTCGAAAAAAAAAAGCCTTACTATACATGGTCGTTTTTTTTGTCGGAAAAAAAAGCCTTACTATACATGGTCGTTTTTTTGTCGGAAAAAAAAGCCTTACTATACATGGTCGTTTTTTTGTCGAAAAAAAAAGCCTTACTATACATGGTCATTTTTTATTAGAAAAAAAAGTCTTACTATACATGGTCATTTTTTGTTAGAAAAAAAAGCCTTAGTATACATGGTCATTTTTTTGTCAGAAAAAAAAGCCTTACTATACATGGTCATTTTTTATTAGAAAAAAAAAGCCTTACTATACATGGTCATTTTTTGTTAGAAAAAAAAAGCCTTACTATACATGGTCATTTTTTGTTAGAAAAAAAAAAAGCCTTACTATACATGGTCGTTTTTTTGTCGGAAAAAAAAGCCTTACTATACATGGTCGTTTTTTTGTTTGAAAAAAAAAAGCCTTACTATACATGGTCATTTTTTGTTAGAAAAAAAAGCCTTACTATACATGGTCATTTTTTGTCAGAAAAAAAAGCCTTACTATACATGGTCGTTTTTTTGTCGGGAAAAAAAGCCTTACTATACATGGTCGTTTTTTTGTCGAAAAAAAAAAGCCTTACTATACATGGTCGTTTTTTTTGTCGGAAAAAAAAGCCTTACTATACATGGTCGTTTTTTTGTCGGAAAAAAAAGCCTTACTATACATGGTCGTTTTTTTGTCGGAAAAAAAAGCCTTACTATACATGGTCGTTTTTTTGTCGAAAAAAAAAGCCTTACTATACATGGTCATTTTTTATTAGAAAAAAAAGTCTTACTATACATGGTCATTTTTTGTTAGAAAAAAAAGCCTTAGTATACATGGTCATTTTTTTGTCAGAAAAAAAAGCCTTACTATACATGGTCATTTTTTATTAGAAAAAAAAAGCCTTACTATACATGGTCATTTTTTGTTAGAAAAAAAAGCCTTACTATACATGGTCATTTTTTGTTAGAAAAAAAAAAAGCCTTACTATACATGGTCGTTTTTTTGTCGGAAAAAAAAGTCTTGCTATACATGGTCGTTTTTTTGTTTGAAAAAAAAAAGCCTTACTATACATGGTCATTTTTTGTTAGAAAAAAAAGCCTTACTATACATGGTCATTTTTTGTCAGAAAAAAAAGCCTTACTATACATGGTCGTTTTTTTGTCGGAAAAAAAAGCCTTACTATACATGGTCGTTTTTTTGTCGAAAAAAAAAAGCCTTACTATACATGGTCGTTTTTTTTGTCGGAAAAAAAAGCCTTACTATACATGGTCGTTTTTTTGTCGGAAAAAAAAGCCTTACTATACATGGTCGTTTTTTTGTCGAAAAAAAAAGCCTTACTATACATGGTCATTTTTTATTAGAAAAAAAAGTCTTACTATACATGGTCATTTTTTGTTAGAAAAAAAAGCCTTAGTATACATGGTCATTTTTTTGTCAGAAAAAAAAGCCTTACTATACATGGTCATTTTTTATTAGAAAAAAAAAGCCTTACTATACATGGTCATTTTTTGTTAGAAAAAAAAGCCTTACTATACATGGTCATTTTTTGTTAGAAAAAAAAAAAGCCTTACTATACATGGTCGTTTTTTTGTCGGAAAAAAAAGCCTTACTATACATGGTCGTTTTTTTGTCGGAAAAAAAAGCCTTACTATACATGGTCGTTTTTTGTTAGAAAAAAATAGTCTTACTATACATGGTCATTTTTTTGTTAGAAAAAAAAACCTTACTATACATGGTCATTTTTTGTTAGAAAAAAAAGGCTTACTATACATGGTCGTTATTTTGTCAGAAAAAAAAGCCATGGTCATTTTTTATGAGAAAAAAAGTCTTACTATACATGGTCATGTTTTGTTAGAAAAAAATAGCCTTACTATAAATGGTCATTTTTTGTTAGAAAAAAAAAAGCCTTAGTATACATGGTCATTTTTTTGTCAGAAAAAAAAGCCTTACTATACATGGTCATTTTTTAATAGAAAAAAAAGCCTTACTATACATGGTCGTTTTTTTGTCGAAAAAAAAAAAAGCCTTACTATACATGGTCGTTTTTTTGTTGAAAAAAAAAAGCCTTACTATACATGGTCGTTTTTTTGTCGGAAAAAAAAGCCTTACTATACATGGTCGTTTTTTTGTTTGAAAAAAAAAAGCCTTACTATACATGGTCATTTTTTATTAGAAAAAAAGCCTTACTATACATGGTCATTTTTTGTTAGAAAAAAAAAAGCCTTACTATACATGGTCGTTTTTTTGTCGGAAAAAAAAGCCTTACTATACATGGTCGTTTTTTTTGTCAGAAAAAAAAGCCTTACTATACATGGTCATTTTTTATTAGAAAAAAAAGTCTTACTATACATGGTCATTTTTTGTTAGAAAAAAAAGTCTTATTATACATGGTCATTTTTTATTAGAAAAAAGAGCCTTACTATACATGGTCATTTTTTGTTAGAAAAAAAAAGCCTTACTATACATGGTCGTTTTTTTGTTTGAAAAAAAAAAGCCTTACTATACATGGTCATTTTTTATTAGAAAAAAGAGCCTTACTATACATGGTCATTTTTTGTTAGAAAAAAAAGCCTTACTATACATGGTCATTTTTTTGTCGGAAAAAAAAGCCTTACTATACATGGTCGTTTTTTTGTCGGAAAAAAAAGCCTTACTATACATGGTCGTTTTTTGTTAGAAAAAAATAGTCTTACTATACATGGTCATTTTTTTGTTAGAAAAAAAAGCCTTACTATACATGGTCATTTTTTGTTAGAAAAAAAAGGCTTACTATACATGGTCGTTTTTTTGTCAGAAAAAAAAGCCTTACTATACATGGTAATTTTTTATTAGAAAAAAAGTCTTACTATACATGGTCATGTTTTGTTAGAAAAAAATAGCCTTACTATAAATGGTCATTTTTTGTTAGAAAAAAAAAAAGCCTTAGTATACATGGTCATTTTTTTGTCAGAACAAAAAGCCTTACTATACATGGTCGTTTTTTTGTCGGGAAAAAAAAGCCTTACTATACATGGTCGTTTTTTTGTCGAAAAAAAAAAGCCTTACTATACATGGTCGTTTTTTTGTCGGAAAAAAGAGCCTTACTATACATGGTCGTTTTTTTGTCGGAAAAAAAAACCTTACTATACATGGTCGTTTTTCTGTCGGAAAAAAGAGCCTTACTATACATGGTCATTTTTTGTTATAAAAAAAAAGCCTTACTATACATGGTCGTTTTTTTGTCGGAAAAAAAAACCTTACTATACATGGTCGTTTTTTTGTCGGAAAAAAAAGCCTTACTATACATGGTCGTTTTTTTGTTTGGAAAAAAAAAGCCTTACTATACATGGTCATTTTTTATTAGAAAAAAAAGCCTTACTATACATGGTCATTTTTTGTTAGAAAAAAAAAAGCCTTACTATACATGGTCGTTTTTTTGTCGGAAAAAAAAGCCTTACTATACATGGTCGTTTTTTTTGTCAGAAAAAAAAGCCTTACTATACATGGTCATTTTTTATTAGAAAAAAAAGTCTTACTATACATGGTCATTTTTTGTTAGAAAAAAAAGTCTTATTATACATGGTCATTTTTTATTAGAAAAAAGAGCCTTACTATACATGGTCATTTTTTGTTAGAAAAAAAAAGCCTTACTATACATGGTCGTTTTTTTGTTTGAAAAAAAAAAGCCTTACTATACATGGTCATTTTTTATTAGAAAAAAGAGCCTTACTATACATGGTCATTTTTTGTTAGAAAAAAAAGCCTTACTATACATGGTCGTTTTTTTGTCGGAAAAAAAAAGCCTTACTATACATGGTCATTTTTTATTAGAAAAAAAAGTCTTACTATACATGGTCATTTTTTGTTAGAAAAAAAAGTCTTATTATACATGGTCATTTTTTATTAGAAAAAAGAGCCTTACTATACATGGTCATTTTTTGTTAGAAAAAAAAAAGCCTTACTATACATGGTCGTTTTTTTGTCGGAAAAAAAAGCCTTACTATACATGGTCGTTTTTTTTGTCAGAAAAAAAAGCCTTACTATACATGGTCATTTTTTATTAGAAAAAAAAGTCTTACTATACATGGTCATTTTTTATTAGAAAAAAGAGCCTTACTATACATGGTCATTTTTTGTTAGAAAAAAAAGCCTTACTATACATGGTCATTTTTTTGTCGGAAAAAAAAGCCTTACTATACATGGTCGTTTTTTTGTCGGAAAAAAAAGCCTTACTATACATGGTCGTTTTTTGTTAGAAAAAAATAGTCTTACTATACATGGTCATTTTTTTGTTAGAAAAAAAAGCCTTACTATACATGGTCATTTTTTGTTAGAAAAAAAAGGCTTACTATACATGGTCGTTTTTTTGTCAGAAAAAAAAGCCTTACTATACATGGTAATTTTTTATTAGAAAAAAAGTCTTACTATACATGGTCATGTTTTGTTAGAAAAAAATAGCCTTACTATAAATGGTCATTTTTTGTTAGAAAAAAAAAAAGCCTTAGTATACATGGTCATTTTTTTGTCAGAACAAAAAGCCTTACTATACATGGTCGTTTTTTTGTCGGGAAAAAAAAGCCTTACTATACATGGTCGTTTTTTTGTCGAAAAAAAAAAGCCTTACTATACATGGTCGTTTTTTTGTCGGAAAAAAGAGCCTTACTATACATGGTCGTTTTTTTGTCGGAAAAAAAAACCTTACTATACATGGTCGTTTTTCTGTCGGAAAAAAGAGCCTTACTATACATGGTCATTTTTTGTTATAAAAAAAAAGCCTTACTATACATGGTCGTTTTTTTGTCGGAAAAAAAAACCTTACTATACATGGTCGTTTTTTTGTCGGAAAAAAAAGCCTTACTATACATGGTCGTTTTTTTGTTTGGAAAAAAAAAGCCTTACTATACATGGTCATTTTTTATTAGAAAAAAAAGCCTTACTATACATGGTCATTTTTTGTTAGAAAAAAAAAAGCCTTACTATACATGGTCGTTTTTTTGTCGGAAAAAAAAGCCTTACTATACATGGTCGTTTTTTTTGTCAGAAAAAAAAGCCTTACTATACATGGTCATTTTTTATTAGAAAAAAAAGTCTTACTATACATGGTCATTTTTTGTTAGAAAAAAAAGTCTTATTATACATGGTCATTTTTTATTAGAAAAAAGAGCCTTACTATACATGGTCATTTTTTGTTAGAAAAAAAAAGCCTTACTATACATGGTCGTTTTTTTGTTTGAAAAAAAAAAGCCTTACTATACATGGTCATTTTTTATTAGAAAAAAGAGCCTTACTATACATGGTCATTTTTTGTTAGAAAAAAAAGCCTTACTATACATGGTCGTTTTTTTGTCGGAAAAAAAAAGCCTTACTATACATGGTCGTTTTTTTGTCGGAAAAAAAAGCCTTACTATACATGGTCGTTTTTTTGTCGGAAAAAAAAAAAGCCTTACTATACATGGTCGTTTTTTGTTAGAAAAAAATAGTCTTACTATACATGGTCATTTTTTTGTTAGAAAAAAAAGCCTTACTATACATGGTCATTTTTTGTTAGAAAAAAAAGGCTTACTATACATGGTCGTTTTTTTGTCAGAAAAAAAAGCCTTACTATACATGGTCATTTTTTATTAGAAAAAAAGTCTTACTATACATGGTCATGTTTTGTTAGAAAAAAATAGCCTTACTATAAATGGTCATTTTTTGTTATAAAAAAAAAAAGCCTTAGTATACATGGTCATTTTTTTGTCAGAACAAAAAGCCTTACTATACATGGTCGTTTTTTTGTCGGGAAAAAAAAGCCTTACTATACATGGTCGTTTTTTTATCGAAAAAAAAAGCCTTACTATACATGGTCGTTTTTTTGTCGGAAAAAAGAGCCTTACTATACATGGTCATTTTTTGTTATAAAAAAAAGCCTAACTATACATGGTCGTTTTTTTGTCGGAAAAAAAAACCTTACTATACATGGTCGTTTTTTTGTCGGAAAAAAAAGCCTTACTATACATGGTCATTTTTTATTAGAAAAAAAAGTCTTACTATACATGGTCATTTTTTGTTAGAAAAAAAAGCCTTAGTATACATGGTCATTTTTTTGTCAGAAAAAAAAGCCTTACTATACATGGTCATTTTTTATTAGAAAAAAAAGCCTTACAATACATGGTCGTTTTTTTGTCGGAAAAAAAGCCTTACTATACATGGTCGTTTTTTTGTGGAAAAAAAAGCCTTACTATACATGGTCGTTTTTTTGTCGAAAAAAAAAAGCCTTACTATACATGGTCGTTTTTTTGTCGGAAAAAAAAGCCTTACTATACATGGTCGTTTTTTTGTTTGAAAAAAAAAAGCCTTACTATACATGGTCATTTTTTGTTAGAAAAAAAAGCCTTACTATACATGGTCATTTTTTGTCAGAAAAAAAAGCCTTACTATACATGGTCGTTTTTTTGTCGGAAAAAAAAGCCTTACTATACATGGTCGTTTTTTTGTCGAAAAAAAAAAGCCTTACTATACATGGTCGTTTTTTTTGTCGGAAAAAAAAGCCTTACTATACATGGTCGTTTTTTTGTCGGAAAAAAAAGCCTTACTATACATGGTCGTTTTTTTGTTTGGAAAAAAAAAGCCTTACTATACATGGTCATTTTTTATTAGAAAAAAAAGCCTTACTATACATGGTCATTTTTTGTTAGAAAAAAAAAAGCCTTACTATACATGGTCGTTTTTTTGTCGGAAAAAAAAGCCTTACTATACATGGTCATTTTTTATTAGAAAAAAAAGTCTTACTATACATGGTCATTTTTTGTTAGAAAAAAAAGCCTTAGTATACATGGTCATTTTTTTGTCAGAAAAAAAAGCCTTACTATACATGGTCATTTTTTATTAGAAAAAAAAAAGCCTTACTATACATGGTCATTTTTTGTTAAAAAAAAAAGCCTTACTATACATGGTCATTTTTTGTTAGAAAAAAAAAAGCCTTACTATACATGGTCGTTTTTTTGTCGAAAAAAAAAGCCTTACTATACATGGTCGTTTTTTTGTCGGAAAAAAAGCCTTACTATACATGGTCGTTTTTTTGTGGAAAAAAAAGCCTTACTATACATGGTCGTTTTTTTGTCGAAAAAAAAAAAGCCTTACTATACATGGTCGTTTTTTTGTCGGAAAAAAAAGCCTTACTATACATGGTCGTTTTTTTGTTTGAAAAAAAAAAGCCTTACTATACATGGTCATTTTTTGTTAGAAAAAAAAGCCTTACTATACATGGTCATTTTTTGTCAGAAAAAAAAGCCTTACTATACATGGTCGTTTTTTTGTCGGAAAAAAAAGCCTTACTATACATGGTCGTTTTTTTGTCGAAAAAAAAAAGCCTTACTATACATGGTCGTTTTTTTTGTCGGAAAAAAAAGCCTTACTATACATGGTCGTTTTTTTGTCGGAAAAAAAAGCCTTACTATACATGGTCATTTTTTTGTTTGAAAAAAAAAAAGCCTTACTATACATGGTCATTTTTTATTAGAAAAAAAAGCCTTACTATACATGGTCATTTTTTGTTAGAAAAAAAAAAGCCTTACTATACATGGTCGTTTTTTTGTCGAAAAAAAAAGCCTTACTATACATGGTCGTTTTTTTTGTCGGAAAAAAAAGCCTTACTATACATGGTCGTTTTTTTGTCGGAAAAAAAAGCCTTACTATACATGGTCGTTTTTTTGTTTGAAAAAAAAAAGCCTTACTATACATGGTCATTTTTTATTAGAAAAAAAAGCCTTACTATACATGGTCATTTTTTGTTAGAAAAAAATAGTCTTACTATACATGGTCATTTTTTTGTTAGAAAAAAAAGCCTTACTATACATGGTCATTTTTTGTTAGAAAAAAAAGGCTTACTATACATGGTCGTTTTTTTGTCAGAAAAAAAAGCCTTACTATACATGGTCATTTTTTATTAGAAAAAAAGTCTTACTATACATGGTCATGTTTTGTTAGAAAAAAATAGCCTTACTATAAATGGTCATTTTTTGTTATAAAAAAAAAAAGCCTTAGTATACATGGTCATTTTTTTGTCAGAACAAAAAGCCTTACTATACATGGTCGTTTTTTTGTCGGGAAAAAAAAGCCTTACTATACATGGTCGTTTTTTTATCGAAAAAAAAAGCCTTACTATACATGGTCGTTTTTTTGTCGGAAAAAAGAGCCTTACTATACATGGTCATTTTTTGTTATAAAAAAAAGCCTAACTATACATGGTCGTTTTTTTGTCGGAAAAAAAAACCTTACTATACATGGTCGTTTTTTTGTCGGAAAAAAAAGCCTTACTATACATGGTCATTTTTTATTAGAAAAAAAAGTCTTACTATACATGGTCATTTTTTGTTAGAAAAAAAAGCCTTAGTATACATGGTCATTTTTTTGTCAGAAAAAAAAGCCTTACTATACATGGTCATTTTTTATTAGAAAAAAAAGCCTTACAATACATGGTCGTTTTTTTGTCGGAAAAAAAGCCTTACTATACATGGTCGTTTTTTTGTGGAAAAAAAAGCCTTACTATACATGGTCGTTTTTTTGTCGAAAAAAAAAAGCCTTACTATACATGGTCGTTTTTTTGTCGGAAAAAAAAGCCTTACTATACATGGTCGTTTTTTTGTTTGAAAAAAAAAAGCCTTACTATACATGGTCATTTTTTGTTAGAAAAAAAAGCCTTACTATACATGGTCATTTTTTGTCAGAAAAAAAAGCCTTACTATACATGGTCGTTTTTTTGTCGGAAAAAAAAGCCTTACTATACATGGTCGTTTTTTTGTCGAAAAAAAAAAGCCTTACTATACATGGTCGTTTTTTTTGTCGGAAAAAAAAGCCTTACTATACATGGTCGTTTTTTTGTCGGAAAAAAAAGCCTTACTATACATGGTCGTTTTTTTGTTTGGAAAAAAAAAGCCTTACTATACATGGTCATTTTTTATTAGAAAAAAAAGCCTTACTATACATGGTCATTTTTTGTTAGAAAAAAAAAAGCCTTACTATACATGGTCGTTTTTTTGTCGGAAAAAAAAGCCTTACTATACATGGTCATTTTTTATTAGAAAAAAAAGTCTTACTATACATGGTCATTTTTTGTTAGAAAAAAAAGCCTTAGTATACATGGTCATTTTTTTGTCAGAAAAAAAAGCCTTACTATACATGGTCATTTTTTATTAGAAAAAAAAAAGCCTTACTATACATGGTCATTTTTTGTTAGAAAAAAAAGCCTTACTATACATGGTCATTTTTTGTTAGAAAAAAAAAAAGCCTTACTATACATGGTCGTTTTTTTGTCGGAAAAAAAAGCCTTACTATACATGGTCATTTTTTATTAGAAAAAAAAGTCTTACTATACATGGTCATTTTTTGTTAGAAAAAAAAGCCTTAGTATACATGGTCATTTTTTTGTCAGAAAAAAAAGCCTTACTATACATGGTCATTTTTTATTAGAAAAAAAAGCCTTACTATACATGGTCATTTTTTGTTAAAAAAAAAAGCCTTACTATACATGGTCATTTTTTGTTAGAAAAAAAAAAGCCTTACTATACATGGTCGTTTTTTTGTCGAAAAAAAAAGCCTTACTATACATGGTCGTTTTTTTGTCGGAAAAAAAGCCTTACTATACATGGTCGTTTTTTTGTGGAAAAAAAAGCCTTACTATACATGGTCGTTTTTTTGTCGAAAAAAAAAAAGCCTTACTATACATGGTCGTTTTTTTGTCGGAAAAAAAAGCCTTACTATACATGGTCGTTTTTTTGTTTGAAAAAAAAAAGCCTTACTATACATGGTCATTTTTTGTTAGAAAAAAAAGCCTTACTATACATGGTCATTTTTTGTCAGAAAAAAAAGCCTTACTATACATGGTCGTTTTTTTGTCGGAAAAAAAAGCCTTACTATACATGGTCGTTTTTTTGTCGAAAAAAAAAAGCCTTACTATACATGGTCGTTTTTTTTGTCGGAAAAAAAAGCCTTACTATACATGGTCGTTTTTTTGTCGGAAAAAAAAGCCTTACTATACATGGTCATTTTTTTGTTTGAAAAAAAAAAAGCCTTACTATACATGGTCATTTTTTATTAGAAAAAAAAGCCTTACTATACATGGTCATTTTTTGTTAGAAAAAAAAAAGCCTTACTATACATGGTCGTTTTTTTGTCGAAAAAAAAAGCCTTACTATACATGGTCGTTTTTTTTGTCGGAAAAAAAAGCCTTACTATACATGGTCGTTTTTTTGTCGGAAAAAAAAGCCTTACTATACATGGTCGTTTTTTTGTTTGAAAAAAAAAAGCCTTACTATACATGGTCATTTTTTATTAGAAAAAAAAGCCTTACTATACATGGTCATTTTTTGTTAGAAAAAAAAAAGCCTTACTATACATGGTCGTTTTTTTGTCGAAAAAAAAAGCCTTACTATACATGGTCATTTTTTATTAGAAAAAAAAGTCTTACTATACATGGTCATTTTTTGTTAGAAAAAAAGTCTTACTATACATGGTCATGTTTTGTTAGAAAAAAATAGCCTTACTATAAATGGTCATTTTTTGTTATAAAAAAAAAAAAGCCTTAGTATACATGGTCATTTTTTTGTCAGAACAAAAAGCCTTACTATACATGGTCGTTTTTTTGTCGGGAAAAAAAAGCCTTACTATACATGGTCGTTTTTTTGTCGAAAAAAAAAGCCTTAGTATACATGGTCGTTTTTTTGTCGGAAAAAAGAGCCTTACTATACATGGTCATTTTTTGTTATAAAAAAAAGCCTTACTATACATGGTCGTTTTTTTGTCGGAAAAAAAAACCTTACTATACATGGTCGTTTTTTTGTCGGAAAAAAAAGCCTTACTATACATGGTCATTTTTTATTAGAAAAAAAAGTCTTACTATACATGGTCATTTTTTGTTAGAAAAAAAAGCCTTAGTATACATGGTCATTTTTTTGTCAGAAAAAAAAGCCTTACTATACATGGTCATTTTTTATTAGAAAAAAAAGCCTTACTATACATGGTCATTTTTTGTTAGAAAAAAAAGCCTTACTATACATGGTCATTTTTTGTTAGAAAAAAAAAAGCCTTACTATACATGGTCGTTTTTTTGTCGGAAAAAAAAAGCCTTACAATACATGGTCGTTTTTTTGTCGGAAAAAAAGCCTTACTATACATGGTCGTTTTTTTGTGGAAAAAAAAGCCTTACTATACATGGTCATTTTTTGTTAGAAAAAAAAAAGCCTTACTATACATGGTCGTTTTTTTGTCGGAAAAAAAAGCCTTACTATACATGGTCGTTTTTTTTGTCAGAAAAAAAAGCCTTACTATACATGGTCATTTTTTATTAGAAAAAAAAGCCTTACTATACATGGTCATTTTTTGTTAGAAAAAAAAAAGCCTTACTATACATGGTCGTTTTTTTGTCGAAAAAAAAAGCCTTACTATACATGGTCGTTTTTTTTGTCGGAAAAAAAAGCCTTACTATACATGGTCGTTTTTTTGTCGGAAAAAAAAGCCTTACTATACATGGTCGTTTTTTTGTTTGAAAAAAAAAGCCTTACTATACATGGTCATTTTTTATTAGAAAAAAAAGCCTTACTATACATGGTCATTTTTTGTTAGAAAAAAAAAAGCCTTACTATACATGGTCGTTTTTTTGTCGAAAAAAAAAGCCTTACTATACATGGTCATTTTTTATTAGAAAAAAAAGTCTTACTATACATGGTCATTTTTTGTTAGAAAAAAAGTCTTACTATACATGGTCATGTTTTGTTAGAAAAAAATAGCCTTACTATAAATGGTCATTTTTTGTTATAAAAAAAAAAGCCTTAGTATACATGGTCATTTTTTTGTCAGAACAAAAAGCCTTACTATACATGGTCGTTTTTTTGTCGGGAAAAAAAAGCCTTACTATACATGGTCGTTTTTTTGTCGAAAAAAAAAGCCTTAGTATACATGGTCGTTTTTTTGTCGGAAAAAAGAGCCTTACTATACATGGTCATTTTTTGTTATAAAAAAAAGCCTTACTATACATGGTCGTTTTTTTGTCGGAAAAAAAAACCTTACTATACATGGTCGTTTTTTTGTCGGAAAAAAAAGCCTTACTATACATGGTCATTTTTTATTAGAAAAAAAAGTCTTACTATACATGGTCATTTTTTGTTAGAAAAAAAAGCCTTGGTATACATGGTCATTTTTTTGTCAGAAAAAAAAGCCTTACTATACATGGTCATTTTTAATTAGAAAAAAAAGCCTTACTATACATGGTCATTTTTTGTTAGAAAAAAAAGCCTTACTATACATGGTCATTTTTTGTTAGAAAAAAAAAAGCCTTACTATACATGGTCGTTTTTTTGTCGGAAAAAAAAGCCTTACTATACATGGTCGTTTTTTTGTCGGAAAAAAAGCCTTACTATACATGGTCGTTTTTTTGTGGAAAAAAAAGCCTTACTATACATGGTCGTTTTTTTGTCGAAAAAAAAAAAGCCTTACTATACATGGTCGTTTTTTTGTCGGAAAAAAAAGCCTTACTATACATGGTCGTTTTTTTGTTTGAAAAAAAAAAAGCCTTACTATACATGGTCATTTTTTGTTAGAAAAAAAAGCCTTACTATACATGGTCATTTTTTGTCAGAAAAAAAAGCCTTACTATACATGGTCGTTTTTTTGTCGGAAAAAAAAGCCTTACTATACATGGTCGTTTTTTTGTCGAAAAAAAAAAGCCTTACTATACATGGTCGTTTTTTTTGTCGGAAAAAAAAGCCTTACTATACATGGTCGTTTTTTTGTCGGAAAAAAAAGCCTTACTATACATGGTCATTTTTTTGTTTGAAAAAAAAAAGCCTTACTATACATGGTCATTTTTTATTAGAAAAAAAAGCCTTACTATACATGGTCATTTTTTGTTAGAAAAAAAAAAGCCTTACTATACATGGTCGTTTTTTTGTCGAAAAAAAAAGCCTTACTATACATGGTCGTTTTTTTTGTCGGAAAAAAAAGCCTTACTATACATGGTCGTTTTTTTGTCGGAAAAAAAAGCCTTACTATACATGGTCGTTTTTTTGTTTGAAAAAAAAAGCCTTACTATACATGGTCATTTTTTATTAGAAAAAAAAGCCTTACTATACATGGTCATTTTTTGTTAGAAAAAAAAAAGCCTTACTATACATGGTCGTTTTTTTGTCGAAAAAAAAAGCCTTACTATACATGGTCATTTTTTATTAGAAAAAAAAGTCTTACGATACATGGTCATTTTTTGTTAGAAAAAAAGTCTTACTATACATGGTCATGTTTTGTTAGAAAAAAATAGCCTTACTATAAATGGTCATTTTTTGTTATAAAAAAAAAAGCCTTAGTATACATGGTCATTTTTTTGTCAGAACAAAAAGCCTTACTATACATGGTCGTTTTTTTGTCGGGAAAAAAAAGCCTTACTATACATGGTCGTTTTTTTGTCGAAAAAAAAAGCCTTAGTATACATGGTCGTTTTTTTGTCGGAAAAAAGAGCCTTACTATACATGGTCATTTTTTGTTATAAAAAAAAGCCTTACTATACATGGTCGTTTTTTTGTCGGAAAAAAAAACCTTACTATACATGGTCGTTTTTTTGTCGGAAAAAAAAGCCTTACTATACATGGTCATTTTTTATTAGAAAAAAAAGTCTTACTATACATGGTCATTTTTTGTTAGAAAAAAAAGCCTTGGTATACATGGTCATTTTTTTGTCAGAAAAAAAAGCCTTACTATACATGGTCATTTTTAATTAGAAAAAAAAGCCTTACTATACATGGTCATTTTTTGTTAGAAAAAAAAGCCTTACTATACATGGTCATTTTTTGTTAGAAAAAAAAAAGCCTTACTATACATGGTCGTTTTTTTGTCGGAAAAAAAGGCCTTACAATACATGGTCGTTTTTTTGTCGGAAAAAAAGCCTTACTATACATGGTCGTTTTTTTGTGGAAAAAAAAGCCTTACTATACATGGTCGTTTTTTTGTCGAAAAAAAAAAAGCCTTACTATACATGGTCGTTTTTTTGTCGGAAAAAAAAGCCTTACTATACATGGTCGTTTTTTTGTTTGAAAAAAAAAAGCCTTACTATACATGGTCATTTTTTGTTAGAAAAAAAAGCCTTACTATACATGGTCATTTTTTGTCAGAAAAAAAAGCCTTACTATACATGGTCGTTTTTTTGTCGGAAAAAAAAGCCTTACTATACATGGTCGTTTTTTTGTCGAAAAAAAAAAGCCTTACTATACATGGTCGTTTTTTTTGTCGGAAAAAAAAGCCTTACTATACATGGTCGTTTTTTTGTCGGAAAAAAAAGCCTTACTATACATGGTCGTTTTTTTGTCGGAAAAAAAAAAGCCTTACTATACATGGTCGTTTTTTTGTCGGAAAAAAAAGCCTTACTATACATGGTCATTTTTTATTAGAAAAAAAAGTCTTACTATACATGGTCATTTTTTGTTAGAAAAAAAAGCCTTAGTATACATGGTCATTTTTTTGTCAGAAAAAAAAGCCTTACTATACATGGCCATTTTTTATTAGAAAAAAAAAGCCTTACTATACATGGTCATTTTTTGTTAGAAAAAAAAGCCTTACTATACATGGTCATTTTTTGTTAGAAAAAAAAAAAGCCTTACTATACATGGTCGTTTTTTTGTCGGAAAAAAAAGCCTTACTATACATGGTCATTTTTTATTAGAAAAAAAAGCCTTACTATACATGGTCGTTTTTTTGTGGAAAAAAAAGCCTTACTATACATGGTCGTTTTTTTGTCGAAAAAAAAAAAGCCTTACTATACATGGTCGTTTTTTTGTCGGAAAAAAAAGCCTTACTATACATGGTCGTTTTTTTGTTTGAAAAAAAAAAGCCTTACTATACATGGTCATTTTTTGTTAGAAAAAAAAGCCTTACTATACATGGTCATTTTTTGTCAGAAAAAAAAGCCTTACTATACATGGTCGTTTTTTTGTCGAAAAAAAAAGCCTTACTATACATGGTCGTTTTTTTTGTCGGAAAAAAAAGCCTTACTTTACATGGTCGTTTTTTTGTCGGAAAAAAAAGCCTTACTATACATGGTCGTTTTTTTGTTTGAAAAAAAAAAGCCTTACTATACATGGTCATTTTTTATTAGAAAAAAAAGCCTTACTATACATGGTCATTTTTTGTTAGAAAAAAAGAAGCCTTACTATACATGGTCGTTTTTTTGTCGAAAAAAAAAGCCTTACTATACATGGTCATTTTTTATTAGAAAAAAAAGTCTTACTATACATGGTCATTTTTTGTTAGAAAAAAAGCCTTAGTATACATGGTCATTTTTTTGTCAGAAAAAAAAGCCTTACTATACATGGTCATTTTTTATTAGAAAAAAAAAAGCCTTACTATACATGGTCATTTTTTGTTAGAAAAAAAAGCCTTACTATACATGGTCATTTTTTGTTAGAAAAAAAAAAGCCTTACTATACATGGTCGTTTTTTTGTCGGAAAAAAAAGCCTTACTATACATGGTCGTTTTTTTGTCGGAAAAAAAGCCTTACTATACATGGTCGTTTTTTTGTGGAAAAAAAAGCCTTACTATACATGGTCGTTTTTTTGTCGAAAAAAAAAAAGCCTTACTATACATGGTCGTTTTTTTGTCGGAAAAAAAAGCCTTACTATACATGGTCGTTTTTTTGTTTGAAAAAAAAAAGCCTTACTATACATGGTCATTTTTTGTTAGAAAAAAAAGCCTTACTATACATGGTCATTTTTTGTCAGAAAAAAAAGCCTTACTATACATGGTCGTTTTTTTGTCGGAAAAAAAAGCCTTACTATACATGGTCGTTTTTTTGTCGAAAAAAAAAAGCCTTACTATACATGGTCGTTTTTTTTGTCGGAAAAAAAAGCCTTACTATACATGGTCGTTTTTTTGTCGGAAAAAAAAGCCTTACTATACATGGTCATTTTTTTGTTTGAAAAAAAAAAGCCTTACTATACATGGTCATTTTTTATTAGAAAAAAAAGCCTTACTATACATGGTCATTTTTTGTTAGAAAAAAAAAAGCCTTACTATACATGGTCGTTTTTTTGTCGAAAAAAAAAGCCTTACTATACATGGTCATTTTTTATTAGAAAAAAAAGTCTTACTATACATGGTCATTTTTTGTTAGAAAAAAAGTCTTACTATACATGGTCATGTTTTGTTAGAAAAAAATAGCCTTACTATAAATGGTCATTTTTTGTTATAAAAAAAAAAGCCTTAGTATACATGGTCATTTTTTTGTCAGAACAAAAAGCCTTACTATACATGGTCGTTTTTTTGTCGGAAAAAAAAGCCTTACTATACATGGTCGTTTTTTTGTCGAAAAAAAAAAGCCTTACTATACATGGTCGTTTTTTTTGTCGGAAAAAAAAGCCTTACTATACATGGTCGTTTTTTTGTCGGAAAAAAAAGCCTTACTATACATGGTCATTTTTTTGTTTGAAAAAAAAAAGCCTTACTATACATGGTAATTTTTTATTAGAAAAAAAAGCCTTACTATACATGGTCATTTTTTGTTAGAAAAAAAAAAAGCCTTACTATACATGGTCGTTTTTTTGTCGAAAAAAAAAGCCTTACTATACATGGTCATTTTTTATTAGAAAAAAAAGTCTTACTATACATGGTCATTTTTTGTTAGAAAAAAAAGCCTTAGTATACATGGTCATTTTTTTGTCAGAAAAAAAAGCCTTACTATACATGGCCATTTTTTATTAGAAAAAAAAAGCCTTACTATACATGGTCATTTTTTGTTAGAAAAAAAAGCCTTACTATACATGGTCATTTTTTGTTAGAAAAAAAAAAAGCCTTACTATACATGGTCGTTTTTTTGTCGGAAAAAAAAGCCTTACTATACATGGTCATTTTTTATTAGAAAAAAAAGTCTTACTATACATGGTCATTTTTTGTTAGAAAAAAAAGCCTTAGTATACATGGTCATGTTTTTGTCAGAAAAAAAAGCCTTACTATACATGGTCATTTTTTATTAGAAAAAAAAGCCTTACTATACATGGTCATTTTTTGTTAGAAAAAAAAGCCTTACTATACATGGTCATTTTTTGTTAGAAAAAAAAAAGCCTTACTATCCATGGTCGTTTTTTTGTCGGAAAAAAAAGCCTTACTATACATGGTCGTTTTTTTGTCGGAAAAAAAGCCTTACTATACATGGTCGTTTTTTTGTGGAAAAAAAAGCCTTACTATACATGGTCGTTTTTTTGTCGAAAAAAAAAAGCCTTACTATACATGGTCGTTTTTTTGTCGGAAAAAAAAGCCTTACTATACATGGTCGTTTTTTTGTTTGAAAAAAAAAAGCCTTACTATACATGGTCATTTTTTGTTAGAAAAAAAAGCCTTACTATACATGGTCATTTTTTGTCAGAAAAAAAAGCCTTACTATACATGGTCGTTTTTTTGTCGGAAAAAAAAGCCTTACTATACATGGTCGTTTTTTTGTCGAAAAAAAAAAGCCTTTCTATACATGGTCGTTTTTTTTGTCGGAAAAAAAAGCCTTACTATACATGGTCGTTTTTTTGTCGGAAAAAAAAGCCTTACTATACATGGTCGTTTTTTTGTTTGAAAAAAAAAAAGCCTTACTATACATGGTCATTTTTTATTAGAAAAAAAAGCCTTACTATACATGGTCATTTTTTGTTAGAAAAAAAAAAGCCTTACTATACATGGTCGTTTTTTTGTCGAAAAAAAAAGCCTTACTATACATGGTCATTTTTTATTAGAAAAAAAAGTCTTACTATACATGGTCATTTTTTGTTAGAAAAAAAAGCCTTAGTATACATGGTCATTTTTTTGTCAGAAAAAAAAGCCTTACTATACATGGTCATTTTTTGTTAGAAAAAAAAAGCCTTACTATACATGGTCATTTTTTGTTAGAAAAAAAAAGCCTTACTATACATGGTCATTTTTTGTTAGAAAAAAAAAAAGCCTTACTATACATGGTCGTTTTTTTGTCGGAAAAAAAAGCCTTACTATACATGGTCGTTTTTTTGTCGGAAAAAAAAAGCCTTACTTTCCATGGTCGTTTTTTTGTCGGAAAAAAAAAGCCTTACTATACATGGTCGTTTTTTTGTCGGAAAAAAAAAAAGCCTTACTATACATGGTCGTTTTTTTGTCGAAAAAAAAAGCCTTACTATACATGGTCGTTTTTTTGTCGGAAAAAAAAGCCTTACTATACATGGTCGTTTTTTGTTAGAAAAAAATAGTCTTACTATACATGGTCATTTTTTTGTTAGAAAAAAAAACCTTACTATACATGGTCATTTTTTGTTAGAAAAAAAAGGCTTACTATACATGGTCGTTATTTTGTCAGAAAAAAAAGCCATGGTCATTTTTTATTAGAAAAAAAGTCTTACTATACATGGTCATGTTTTGTTAGAAAAAAATAGCCTTACTATAAATGGTCATTTTTTGTTAGAAAAAAAAAAGCCTTAGTATACATGGTCATTTTTTTGTCAGAAAAAAAAGCCTTACTATACATGGTCATTTTTTAATAGAAAAAAAAGCCTTACTATACATGGTCGTTTTTTTGTCGAAAAAAAAAAAGCTTTACTATACATGGTCGTTTTTTTGTCGGAAAAAAAAGCCTTACTATACATGGTCGTTTTTTTGTTTGAAAAAAAAAAGCCTTACTATACATGGTCATTTTTTGTTAGAAAAAAAAGCCTAACTATACATGGTCATTTTTTGTCAGAAAAAAAAGCCTTACTATACATGGTCGTTTTTTTGTCGGAAAAAAAAGCCTTACTATACATGGTCGTTTTTTTGTTGAAAAAAAAAAGCCTTACTATACATGGTCGTTTTTTTTGTCGGAAAAAAAAGCCTTACTATACATGGTCGTTTTTTTGTCGGAAAAAAAAGCCTTACTATACATGGTCGTTTTTTTGTTTGAAAAAAAAAAGCCTTACTATACATGGTCATTTTTTATTAGAAAAAAAAGCCTTACTATACATGGTCATTTTTTGTTAGAAAAAAAAAAGCCTTACTATACATGGTCGTTTTTTTGTCGGAAAAAAAAGCCTTACTATACATGGTCATTTTTTATTAGAAAAAAAAGTCTTACTATACATGGTCATTTTTTGTTAGAAAAAAAAGCCTTACTATACATGGTCATTTTTTGTTAGAAAAAAAAAAAGCCTTACTATACATGGTCGTTTTTTTGTCGGAAAAAAAAGCCTTACTATACATGGTCGTTTTTTTGTCGGAAAAAAAAGCCTTACTATACATGGTCGTTTTTTTGTCGGAAAAAAAAGCCTTACTATACATGGTCGTTTTTTTGTCGGAAAAAAAAGCCTTACTATACATGGTCGTTTTTTGTTAGAAAAAAATAGTCTTACTATACATGGTCGTTTTTTTGTCGGAAAAAAAAGCCTTACTATACATGGTCGTTTTTTTGTCGGAAAAAAAAAAGCCTTACTATACATGGTCGTTTTTTTGTCGGAAAAAAAAGCCTTACTATACATGGTCGTTTTTTAGTCGGAAAAAAAAGCCTTACTATACATGGTCGTTTTTTAGCGGAAAAAAAAGCCTTACTATACATGGTCATCTTTTTGTCAGAAAAAAAAGCCTTACTATACATGGTCATTTTTTATTAGAAAAAAAAGCCTTACTATACATGGTCATTTTTTGTTAGAAAAAAAAAAGCCTTACTATACATGGTCGTTTTTTTGTCGGAAAAAAAAGCCTTACTATACATGGTCGTTTTTTTGTCGGAAAAAAAAGCCTTACTATACATGGTCGTTTTTTAGTCGGAAAAAAAAGCCTTACTATACATGGTCGTTTTTTTGTCGGAAAAAAAAGCCTTACTATACATGGTCGTTTTTTTGTCGAAAAAAAAAAAGCCTTACTATACATGGTCGTTTTTTGTCAGAAAAAAAAAAGCCTTACTATACATGGTCATTTTTTGTTAGAAAAAAAAAAAGCCTTACTATACATGGTCGTTTTTTTGTCGGAAAAAAAAGCCTTACTATACATGGTCGTTTTTTTGTTGAAAAAAAAAAGCCTTACTATACATGGTCGTTTTTTTTGTCGGAAAAAAAAGCCTTACTATACATGGTCGTTTTTTTGTCGGAAAAAAAAGCCTTACTATACATGGTCGTTTTTTTGTTTGAAAAAAAAAAGCCTTACTATACATGGTCATTTTTTATTAGAAAAAAAAGCCTTACTATACATGGTCATTTTTTGTTAGAAAAAAAAAAGCCTTACTATACATGGTCGTTTTTTTGTCGGAAAAAAAAGCCTTACTATACATGGTCATTTTTTATTAGAAAAAAAAGTCTTACTATACATGGTCATTTTTTGTTAGAAAAAAAAGCCTTACTATACATGGTCATTTTTTGTTAGAAAAAAAAAAAGCCTTACTATACATGGTCGTTTTTTTGTCGGAAAAAAAAGCCTTACTATACATGGTCGTTTTTTTGTCGGAAAAAAAAGCCTTACTATACATGGTCGTTTTTTTGTCGGAAAAAAAAGCCTTACTATACATGGTCGTTTTTTGTTAGAAAAAAATAGTCTTACTATACATGGTCATTTTTTTGTTAGAAAAAAAAGCCTTACTATACATGGTCATTTTTTGTTAGAAAAAAAAGGCTTACTATACATGGTCGTTTTTTTGTCAGAAAAAAAAGCCTTACTATACATGGTCATTTTTTATTAGAAAAAAAGTCTTACTATACATGGTCATGTTTTGTTAGAAAAAAATAGCCTTACTATACATGGTCGTTTTTTTGTCGGAAAAAAAAGCCTTACTATACATGGTCGTTTTTTGTTAGAAAAAAATAGTCTTACTATACATGGTCATTTTTTTGTTAGAAAAAAAAGCCTTACTATACATGGTCATTTTTTGTTAGAAAAAAAAGGCTTACTATACATGGTCGTTTTTTTGTCAGAAAAAAAAGCCTTACTATACATGGTCATTTTTTATTAGAAAAAAAGTCTTCCTATACATGGTCATGTTTTGTTAGAAAAAAATAGCCTTACTATAAATGGTCATTTTTTGTTAGAAAAAAAAAAGCCTTAGTATACATGGTCATTTTTTTGTCAGAACAAAAAGCCTTACTATACATGGTCATTTTTTAATAGAAAAAAAAGCCTTACTATACATGGTCATTTTTTGTTAGAAAAAAAAAGCCTTTCTATACATGGTCGTTTTTTTGTCGGAAAAAAAAGCCTTACTATACATGGTCGTTTTTTTGTCGGAAAAAAATTCTTACTATACATTGTCATTTTTTTTGTCAGAAAAAAAAGCCTTACTATACATGGTCATTTTTTTGTCGGAAAAAAAAGCCTTACTATACATTGTCGTTTTATTGTCGAAAAAAAAAAAGCCTTACTATACCTGGTCTTTTTTTTGTCTGAAAAAAAAAGCCTTACTATACATGGTCATTTTTTGTGAGAAAAAAAAAGCCTTACTATACATGGTCGTTTTTTTTGTTAGAAAAAAAAAGCCTTACTATACATGGTAATTTTTTGTTAGAAAAAAAAGTCTTACTATACATGGTCATTTTTTGTTAGAAAAAAACTTTTTTTATCCATCCATCCATCCATCGTCTTCCGCTTATCCGAGGTCAGGTCGCGGGGGCAGCAGCTTGAGGAGGGAAACCCAGACCTCCGTCTCCCCAGCCACTTCAACCAGCTCCTGCGGCGGGATCCCAAGGCGTTCCCAGGCCAGCCGAGAGACATCGTCTCTCCAGCGTGTCGTGGGTCTTCCGGACATGCCTGGAACATCTCTCCAGGGAGGCGTCCAGGAGGCATCCGAACCAATGCCCGAGCCACCTCAGCTGGCTCCTCTCAACGCGGAGGAGCAGCAGCTCGACTCTTGAGTCCCTCCCGGATGACCGAGCTTCTCATCTCTAAGGGAGAGCCCGGACACCCTGCGGTGGAAACTCATTTCAAACTCATGTTATTTTAATAATAAAAAAAAAACCTTACTATACATGTTCCTTTTTTTTTTATTAAAAAAAAAAAGCCTTACTATACATTTTCATTTTTTTAAACAAAATAAAAGCCTTATACGTGGTTGTCTTTTATTTATGAAATAAAAAAAGCCTTACTATACATGGTCGTTTTTTTGTTTGAAAAAAAAAAAGCCTTACTATACATTGTCATTTTTTGTGAGAAAAAAAAGTCTTACTATACATGGTCATTTTTTGTTAGAAAAAAATAGCCTTACTATACATGGTCATTTTTTGTCAGAAAAAAAAAAAGCCTTACTATACATGGTCATTTTTTGTTAGAAAAAAAAAAGCCTTACTATACATGGTCGTTTTTTTAGCGGAAAAAAAAGGCTTACTATACATGGTCATCTTTTTGTCAGAAAAAAAAGCCTTACTATACATGGTCATTTTTTATTAGAAAAAAAAGCCTTACTATACATGGTCATTTTTTGTTAGAAAAAAAAAGCCTTACTATACATGGTCGTTTTTTTGTCGGAAAAAAAAGCCTTACTATACATGGTCGTTTTTTTGTCGGAAAAAAAAAAGCCTTACTATACATGGTCGTTTTTTTGTCGGAAAAAAAAGCCTTACTATACATGGTCGTTTTTTAGTCGGAAAAAAAAGCCTTACTATACATGGTCGTTTTTTTGTCGGAAAAAAAAGCCTTACTATACATGGTCGTTTTTTTGTCGAAAAAAAAAAAAGCCTTACTATACATGGTCGTTTTTTGTCAGAAAAAAAAAAAGCCTTACTATACATGGTCATTTTTTGTTAGAAAAAAAAAAGCCTTACTATACATGGTCGTTTTTTTAGCGGAAAAAAAAGCCTTACTATACATGGTCATCTTTTTGTCATAAAAAAAAGCCTTACTATACATGGTCATTTTTTATTAGAAAAAAAAGCCTTACTATACATGGTCATTTTTTGTTAGAAAAAAAAAGCCTTACTATACATGGTCGTTTTTTTTGTCGGAAAAAAAAGCCTTACTATACATGGTCATTTTTTGTTAGAAAAAAAAGTCTTACTATACATGGTCATTTTTTGTTAGAAAAAAATAGCCTTACTATACATGGTCATTTTTTGTCAGAAAAAAAAAAAGCCTTACTATACATGGTCATTTTTTGTTAGAAAAAAAAAAGCCTTACTATACATGGTCGTTTTTTTAGCGGAAAAAAAAGCCTTACTATACATGGTCATCTTTTTGTCAGAAAAAAAAGCCTTACTATACATGGTCATTTTTTGTCAGAAAAAAAAGCCTTACTATACATGGTCATTTTTTGTCGAAAAAAAAAAAGCCTTACTATACATGGTCGTTTTTTGTCAGAAAAAAAAAAAAGCCTTACTATACATGGTCATTTTTTGTTAGAAAAAAAAAAGCCTTACTATACATGGTCGTTTTTTTAGCGGAAAAAAAAGCCTTACTATACATGGTCATCTTTTTGTCATAAAAAAAAGCCTTACTATACATGGTCATTTTTTGTTAGAAAAAAAAAGCCTTACTATACATGGTCGTTTTTTTGTCGGAAAAAAAAGCCTTACTATACATGGTCATTTTTTGTTAGAAAAAAAAAGTCTTACTATACATGGTCATTTTTTGTTAGAAAAAAATAGCCTTACTATACATGGTCATTTTTTGTCAGAAAAAAAAAAAGCCTTACTATACATGGTCATTTTTTGTTAGAAAAAAAAAAAGCCTTACTATACATGGTCGTTTTTTTAGCGGAAAAAAAAGCCTTACTATACATGGTCATCTTTTTGTCAGAAAAAAAAGCCTTACTATACATGGTCATTTTTTGTCAGAAAAAAAAGCCTTACTATACATGGTCATTTTTTGTTAGAAAAAAAAAGCCTTACTATACATGGTCGTTTTTTTGTCGGAAAAAAAAGCCTTACTATACATGGTCGTTTTTTTGTCGGAAAAAAAAAAGCCTTACTATACATGGTCGTCTTTTTTGTCGGAAAAAAAAGCCTTACTATACATGGTCGTTTTTTAGTCGGAAAAAAAAGCCTTACTATACATGGTCGTTTTTTTGTCGGAAAAAAAAGCCTTACTATACATGGTCGTTTTTTTGTCGAAAAAAAAAAAGCCTTACTATACATGGTCGTTTTTTTGTCGGAAAAAAAAGCCTTACTATACATGGTCGTTTTTTTGTCGGAAAAAAAAGCCTTACTATACATGGTCGTTTTTTTGTTTGAAAAAAAAAAGCCTTACTATACATGGTCATTTTTTATTAGAAAAAAAAGCCTTACTATACATGGTCATTTTTTGTTAGAAAAAAAAGCCTTACTATACATGGTCATTTTTTGTTAGAAAAAAAAAGCCTTACTATACATGGTCGTTTTTTTGTCAGAAAAAAAAAGCCTTACTATACATGGTCATTTTTTATTAGAAAAAAAAGCCTTACTATACATGGTCATTTTTTGTTAGAAAAAAAAAAGCCTTACTATACATGGTCGTTTTTTGTTAGAAAAAAAAAGCCTTACTATACATGGTCGTTTTTTTGTCGGAAAAAAAAGCCTTACTATACATGGTCGTTTTTTTGTCGGAAAAAAAAAGCCTTACTATACATGGTCGTTTTTTTGTCGGAAAAAAAAGCCTTACTATACATTGGCGTTTTTTTTGTCGGAAAAAAAAAGCCTTACTATACATGGTCGTTTTTTTGTCGGGAAAAAAAAGCCTTACTATACATGGTCGTTTTTTTGTCGAAAAAAAAAGCCTTACTATACATGGTCGTTTTTTTGTCGGAAAAAAGAGCCTTACTATACATGGTCATTTTTTGTTAGAAAAAAAAGCCTTACTATACATGGTCGTTTTTCTGTCGGAAAAAAGAGCCTTACTATACATGGTCATTTTTTGTTATAAAAAAAAAGCCTTACTATACATGGTCGTTTTTTTGTCGGAAAAAAAAACCTTACTATACATGGTCGTTTTTTTGTCGGAAAAAAAAGCCTTACTATACATGGTCATTTTTTATTAGAAAAAAAAGTCTTACTATACATGGTCATTTTTTGTTAGAAAAAAAAGCCTTAGTATACATGGTCATTTTTTTGTCAGAAAAAAAAGCCTTACTATACATGGTCATTTTTTATTAGAAAAAAAAGCCTTACTATACATGGTCATTTTTTGTTAGAAAAAAAAGCCTTACTATACATGGTCATTTTTTGTTAGAAAAAAAAAAAGCCTTACTATACATGGTCGTTTTTTTGTCGGAAAAAAAAGCCTTACTATACATGGTCGTTTTTTCGTCGGAAAAAAAAGCCTTACTATACATGGTCGTTTTTTTGTCGGAAAAAAAAGCCTTACTATACATGGTCGTTTTTTTGTCGGAAAAAAAAAGCCTTACTATACATGGTCGTTTTTTTGTCGGAAAAAAAAGCCTTACTATACATTGGCGTTTTTTTTGTCGGAAAAAAAAAGCCTTACTATACATGGTCGTTTTTTTGTCGGGAAAAAAAAGCCTTACTATACATGGTCGTTTTTTTGTCGAAAAAAAAAGCCTTACTATACATGGTCGTTTTTTTGTCGGAAAAAAGAGCCTTACTATACATGGTCATTTTTTGTTAGAAAAAAAAGCCTTACTATACATGGTCGTTTTTCTGTCGGAAAAAAGAGCCTTACTATACATGGTCATTTTTTGTTATAAAAAAAAAGCCTTACTATACATGGTCGTTTTTTTGTCGGAAAAAAAAACCTTACTATACATGGTCGTTTTTTTGTCGGAAAAAAAAGCCTTACTATACATGGTCATTTTTTATTAGAAAAAAAAGTCTTACTATACATGGTCATTTTTTGTTAGAAAAAAAAGCCTTAGTATACATGGTCATTTTTTTGTCAGAAAAAAAAGCCTTACTATACATGGTCATTTTTTATTAGAAAAAAAAGCCTTACTATACATGGTCATTTTTTGTTAGAAAAAAAAGCCTTACTATACATGGTCATTTTTTGTTAGAAAAAAAAAAGCCTTACTATACATGGTCGTTTTTTTGTCGGAAAAAAAAGCCTTACTATACATGGTCGTTTTTTTGTCGGAAAAAAAAGCCTTACTATACATGGTCGTTTTTTTGTCGGAAAAAAAAGCCTTACTATACATGGTCGTTTTTTTGTCGAAAAAAAAAAGCCTTACTATAAATGGTCGTTTTTTTGTCGGAAAAAAAAGCCTTACTATACATGGTCGTTTTTTTGTCGGAAAAAAAAGCCTTACTATACATGGTCGTTTTTTTGTTTGAAAAAAAAAGCCTTACTATACATGGTCATTTTTTATTAGAAAAAAAAGCCTTACTATACATGGTCATTTTTTGTCAGAAAAAAAAGCCTTACTATACATGGTCGTTTTTTTGTCGGAAAAAAAAGCCTTACTATACATGGTCGTTTTTTTGTCGGGAAAAAAAGCCTCACTATACATGGTCGTTTTTTTGTCGAAAAAAAAAAGCCTTACTATACATGGTCGTTTTTTTGTCGGAAAAAAAAGCCTTACTATACATGGTCGTTTTTTTGTCGGAAAAAAAAGCCTTACTATACATGGTCGTTTTTTTGTCGGAAAAAAAAGCCTTACTATACATGGTCGTTTTTTTGTCGGAAAAAAAGCCTTACTATACATGGTCGTTTTTTGTTAGAAAAAAATAGTCTTACTATACATGGTCATTTTTTTGTTGGAAAAAAAAGCCTTACTATACATGGTCATTTTTTGTTAGAAAAAAAAGGCTTACTATACATGGTCATTTTTTTGTCAGAAAAAAAAGCCTTACTATACATGGTCATTTTTTATTAGAAAAAAAAGCCTTACTATACATGGTCATTTTTTGTTAGAAAAAAAGCCTTACTATACATGGTCATTTTTTGTTAGAAAAAAAAAAGCCTTACTATACATGGTCGTTTTTTTGTCGGAAAAAAAAGCCTTACTATACATGGTCGTTTTTTTGTCGGAAAAAAAAGCCTTACTATACATGGTCGTTTTTTTGTCGGAAAAAAAAGCCTTACTATACATGGTCGTTTTTTTGTCGGAAAAAAAGCCTTACTATACATGGTCGTTTTTTGTTAGAAAAAAATAGTCTTACTATACATGGTCATTTTTTTGTTAGAAAAAAAAGCCTTACTATACATGGTCATTTTTTGTTAGAAAAAAAAGGCTTACTATACATGGTCGTTTTTTTGTCAGAAAAAAAAGCCTTACTATACATGGTCATTTTTTATTAGAAAAAAAGTCTTACTATACATGGTCATGTTTTGTTAGAAAAAAATAGCCTTACTATAAATGGTCATTTTTTGTTAGAAAAAAAAAAGCCTTAGTATACATGGTCATTTTTTTGTCAGAACAAAAAGCCTTACTATACATGGTCATTTTTTAATAGAAAAAAAAGCCTTACTATACATGGTCATTTTTTGTTAGAAAAAAAAAGCCTTTCTATACATGGTCGTTTTTTTGTCGGAAAAAAAAGCCTTACTATACATGGTCGTTTTTTTGTCGGAAAAAAATTCTTACTATACATTGTCATTTTTTTGTCAGAAAAAAAAGCCTTACTATACATGGTCATTTTTTTGTCGGAAAAAAAGCCTTACTATACATTGTCGTTTTATTGTCGAAAAAAAAAAAGCCTTACTATACCTGGTCGTTTTTTTGTCGGAAAAAAAAGCCTTACTATACATGGTCATTTTTTATTAGAAAAAAAAGCCTTACTATACATGGTCGTTTTTTGTCGGGAAAAAAAAGCCTTACTATACATGGTCATTTTTTGTTAGAAAAAAAAGCCTTACTATACATGGTCATTTTTTGTTAGAAAAAAAAAAGCCTTACTATACATGGTCGTTTTTTGTCGGAAAAAAAAGCCTTACTATACATGGTCGTTTTTTTGTCGGAAAAAAAAGCCTTGCTATACATGGCTATTTTTTATTAGAAAAAAAAGTCTTACTATACATGGTCATTTTTTGTTAGAAAAAAAAAAGCCTTACTATACATGGTCATTTTTTGTTAGATAAAAAAGCCTTACTATACATGGTCATTTTTTGTTAGAAAAAAAAAGCCTTACTATACATGGTCGTTTTTTTTTCGGAAAAAAAAGCCTTACTATACATGGTCGTTTTTTTGTCGGAAAAAAAAAGCCTTACTATACATGGTCGTTTTTTTGTCGAAAAAAAAAAAGCCTTACTATACATGGTCGTTTTTTTGTCGGAAAAAAAAGCCTTACTATACATGGTCGTTTTTTTGTCGGAAAAAAAAGCCTTACTATACATGGTCGTTTTTTTGTTCGAAAAAAAAAAGCCTTACTATACATGGTCATTTTTTGTTAGAAAAAAATAGTCTTACTATACATGGTCATTTTTTTGTTAGAAAAAAAAGCCTTACTATACATGGTCATTTTTTGTTAGAAAAAAAAGGCTTACTATACATGGTCGTTTTTTTGTCAGAAAAAAAAGCCTTACTATACATGGTCATTTTTTATTAGAAAAAAAAGTCTTACTATACATGGTCATTTTTTGTTAGAAAAAAAGAGCCTTACTATACATGGTCATTTTTTGTTAGAAAAAAAAAGACCTTACTATACATGGTCATTTTTTGTTAGAAAAAAAGAGCCTTACTATACATGGTCATTTTTTGTTAGAAAAAAAAAGACCTTACTATACATGGTCGTTTTTTTGTCGGAAAAAAAAACCTTACTATACATGGTCGTTTTTTTGTCGGAAAAAAAAAAGCCTTACTATACATGGTCATTTTTTGTCGGAAAAAAAAAGCCTTACTATACATGGTCGTTTTTTATTAGAAAAAAAAGCCTTACTATACATGGTCATTTTTTGTCGAAAAAAAAAGCCTTACTATACATGGTCGTTTTTTTGTCTGGAAAAAAAAGCCTTACTATACATGGTCGTTTTTTTGTCGGAAAAAAAGCCTTACTATACATGGTCATTTTTTTTTAGAAAAAAAAGCCTTACTATACATGGTCATTTTTTGTCGGAAAAAAAAACCTTACTATACATGGTCGTTTTTTTGTCGAAAAAAAAAAAAGCCTTACTATACATGGTCGTTTTTTTGTCGGAAAAAAAAGCCTTACTATACATGGTTGTTTTTTTGTCGGAAAAAAAAAGCCTTACTTTACATGGTCATTTTTTGTTAGAAAAAAATAGTCTTACTATACATGGTCATTTTTTTGTTAATAAAAAAAGCCTTACTATACATGGTCATTTTTTGTTAGAAAAAAAAAGGCTTACTATACATGGTCGTTTTTTTGTCAGAAAAAAAAGCCTTACTATACATGGTCATTTTTTATTAGAAAAAAAAGTCTTACTATACATGGTCATTTTTTATTAGAAAAAAAAAGCCTTACTATACATGGTCGTTTTTTTGTTTGAAAAAAAAAAAGCCTTACTATACATGGTCATTTTTTATTAGAAAAAAGAGCCTTACTATACATGGTCGTTTTTTTGTCGGAAAAAAAAACCTTACTATACATGGTCGTTTTTTTGTCGGAAAAAAAAAAAGCCTTACTATACATGGTCGTTTTTTTGTCGGAAAAAAAAAGCCTTACTATACATGGTCGTTTTTTATTAGAAAAAAAAGCCTTACTATACATGGTCATTTTTTGTTAGAAAAAAAAAAGCCTTACTATACATGGTCGTTTTTTATTAGAAAAAAAAGCCTTACTATACATGGTCGTTTTTTTGTTTGAAAAAAAAAAGCCTTACTATACATGGTCATTTTTTGTTAGATAAAAAAGCCTTACTATACATGGTCATTTTTTGTTAGAAAAAAAAAGCCTTACTATACATGGTCGTTTTTTTTTCGGAAAAAAAAGCCTTACTATACATGGTCGTTTTTTTGTCGGAAAAAAAAAGCCTTACTATACATGGTCGTTTTTTTGTCGAAAAAAAAAAAGCCTTACTATACATGGTCGTTTTTTTGTCGGAAAAAAAAGCCTTACTATACATGGTCGTTTTTTTGTCGGAAAAAAAAGCCTTACTATACATGGTCGTTTTTTTGTTCGAAAAAAAAAAGCCTTACTATACATGGTCATTTTTTGTTAGAAAAAAATAGTCTTACTATACATGGTCATTTTTTTGTTAGAAAAAAAAGCCTTACTATACATGGTCATTTTTTGTTAGAAAAAAAAGGCTTACTATACATGGTCGTTTTTTTGTCAGAAAAAAAAGCCTTACTATACATGGTCATTTTTTATTAGAAAAAAAAGTCTTACTATACATGGTCATTTTTTGTTAGAAAAAAAGAGCCTTACTATACATGGTCATTTTTTGTTAGAAAAAAAAAGACCTTACTATACATGGTCATTTTTTGTTAGAAAAAAAGAGCCTTACTATACATGGTCATTTTTTGTTAGAAAAAAAAAGACCTTACTATACATGGTCGTTTTTTTGTCGGAAAAAAAAACCTTACTATACATGGTCGTTTTTTTGTCGGAAAAAAAAAAGCCTTACTATACATGGTCATTTTTTGTCGGAAAAAAAAAGCCTTACTATACATGGTCGTTTTTTATTAGAAAAAAAAGCCTTACTATACATGGTCATTTTTTGTCGAAAAAAAAAGCCTTACTATACATGGTCGTTTTTTTGTCTGGAAAAAAAAGCCTTACTATACATGGTCGTTTTTTTGTCGGAAAAAAAGCCTTACTATACATGGTCATTTTTTTTTAGAAAAAAAAGCCTTACTATACATGGTCATTTTTTGTCGGAAAAAAAAACCTTACTATACATGGTCGTTTTTTTGTCGAAAAAAAAAAAAAGCCTTACTATACATGGTCGTTTTTTTGTCGGAAAAAAAAGCCTTACTATACATGGTTGTTTTTTTGTCGGAAAAAAAAAGCCTTACTTTACATGGTCATTTTTTGTTAGAAAAAAATAGTCTTACTATACATGGTCATTTTTTTGTTAATAAAAAAAGCCTTACTATACATGGTCATTTTTTGTTAGAAAAAAAAAGGCTTACTATACATGGTCGTTTTTTTGTCAGAAAAAAAAGCCTTACTATACATGGTCATTTTTTATTAGAAAAAAAAGTCTTACTATACATGGTCATTTTTTATTAGAAAAAAAAAGCCTTACTATACATGGTCGTTTTTTTGTTTGAAAAAAAAAAAGCCTTACTATACATGGTCATTTTTTATTAGAAAAAAGAGCCTTACTATACATGGTCGTTTTTTTGTCGGAAAAAAAAACCTTACTATACATGGTCGTTTTTTTGTCGGAAAAAAAAAAAGCCTTACTATACATGGTCGTTTTTTTGTCGGAAAAAAAAAGCCTTACTATACATGGTCATTTTTTGTCGGAAAAAAAAAGCCTTACTATACATGGTCGTTTTTTATTAGAAAAAAAAGCCTTACTATACATGGTCATTTTTTGTTAGAAAAAAAAAAGCCTTACTATACATGGTCGTTTTTTATTAGAAAAAAAAGCCTTACTATACATGGTCGTTTTTTTGTTTGAAAAAAAAAAGCCTTACTATACATGGTAATTTTTTGTTAGAAAAAAAAAAGCCTTACTATACATGGTCGTTTTTTTGTCGGAAAAAAAAGCCTTACTATACATGGTCGTTTTTTTGTCGGAAAAAAAAGCCTTACTATACATGGTCGTTTTTTTGTCGGAAAAAAAAGCCTTACTATACATGGTCGTTTTTTTGTCGGAAAAAAAAGCCTTACTATACATGGTCGTTTTTTTGTCGGAAAAAAAAGCCTTACTATACATGGTCGTTTTTTTGTCGGAAAAAAAAGCCTTACTATACATGGTCGTTTTTTTGTCGGAAAAAAAAAGCCTTACTATACATGGTCATTTTTTGTCGGAAAAAAAAAGCCTTACTATACATGGTCGTTTTTTTGTCGAAAAAAAAAAGCCTTACTATACATGGTCGTTTTTTTGTCGGAAAAAAAAGCCTTACTATACATGGTCGTTTTTTTGTCGGAAAAAAAAGCCTTACTATACATGGTCGTTTTTTTGTTCGAAAAAAAAAAGCCTTACTATACATGGTCATTTTTTGTTAGAAAAAAATAGTCTTACTATACATGGTCATTTTTTTGTTAGAAAAAAAAGCCTTACTATACATGGTCATTTTTTGTTAGAAAAAAAGGCTTACTATACATGGTCGTTTTTTTGTTTGAAAAAAAAAGCCTTACTATACATGGTCATTTTTTTTGTTAGAAAAAAAGCCTTACTATACATGGTCATTTTTTTGTTAATAAAAAAAGCCTTACTATACATGGTCATTTTTTGTTAGAAAAAAATAGTCTTACTATACATGGTCATTTTTTTTGTTAGAAAAAAAGCCTTACTATACATGGTCATTTTTTGTTAGAAAAAAAAAGCCTTACTATACATGGTCGTTTTTTTGTCGGAAAAAAAAGCCTTACTATACATGGTCGTTTTTTTGTCTGGAAAAAAAAGCCTTACTATACATGGTCGTTTTTTTGTCGGAAAAAAAGCCTTACTATACATGGTCATTTTTTGTTAGAAAAAAAAAGCCTTACTATACATGGTCATTTTTTGTCGGAAAAAAAAACCTTACTATACATGGTCGTTTTTTTGTCGAAAAAAAAAAAAAGCCTTACTATACATGGTCGTTTTTTTGTCGGAAAAAAAAGCCTTACTATACATGGTTGTTTTTTTGTCGGAAAAAAAAGCCTTACTATACATGGTCGTTTTTTTGTTTGAAAAAAAAAGCCTTACTATACATGGTCATTTTTTGTTAGAAAAAAATAGTCTTACTATACATGGTCATTTTTTTTGTTAGAAAAAAAGCCTTACTATACATGGTCATTTTTTGTTAGAAAAAAAAAGCCTTACTATACATGGTCATTTTTTGTCGGAAAAAAAAACCTTACTATACATGGTCGTTTTTTTGTCGAAAAAAAAAAAAGCCTTACTATACATGGTCGTTTTTTTGTCGGAAAAAAAAGCCTTACTATACATGGTTGTTTTTTTGTCGGAAAAAAAAGCCTTACTATACATGGTCGTTTTTTTGTTTGAAAAAAAAAAGCCTTACTATACATGGTCATTTTTTGTTAGAAAAAAATAGTCTTACTATACATGGTCATTTTTTTTGTTAGAAAAAAAGCCTTACTATACATGGTCATTTTTTGTTAGAAAAAAAAAGTCTTACTATACATGGTCATTTTTTGTTAGAAAAAAATAGCCTTACTATAAATGGTCATTTTTTGTTAGAAAAAAAAGCCTTAGTCTACATGGTCATTTTTTTGTCAGAAAAAAAAGCCTTACTATACATGGTCGTTTTTTGTCGGGAAAAAAAAGCCTTACTATACATGGTCATTTTTTGTTAGAAAAAAAAGCCTTACTATACATGGTCATTTTTTGTTAGAAAAAAAAAGCCTTACTATACATGGTCGTTTTTTGTCGGAAAAAAAAGCCTTACTATACATGGTCGTTTTTTTGTCGGAAAAAAAAGCCTTGCTATACATGGCCATTTTTTATTAGAAAAAAAAGTCTTACTATACATGGTCATTTTTTGTTAGAAAAAAAAAAGCCTTACTATACATGGTCATTTTTTGTTAGAAAAAAAAGCCTTACTATACATGGTCATTTTTTGTTAGAAAAAAAAAGCCTTACTATACATGGTCGTTTTTTTGTCGGAAAAAAAAGCCTTACTATACATGGTCGTTTTTTTGTCGGAAAAAAAAGCCTTACTATACATGGTCGTTTTTTTGTCGGAAAAAAAAAGCCTTACTATACATGGTCGTTTTTTTGTCGAAAAAAAAAAGCCTTACTATACATGGTCGTTTTTTTGTCGGAAAAAAAAGCCTTACTATACATGGTCGTTTTTTTGTCGGAATAAAAAGCCTTACTATACATGGTCGTTTTTTTGTTCGAAAAAAAAAAGCCTTACTATACATGGTCATTTTTTGTTAGAAAAAAATAGTCTTACTATACATGGTCATTTTTTTGTTAGAAAAAAAAGCCTTACTATACATGGTCATTTTTTGTTAGAAAAAAAAGGCTTACTATACATGGTCGTTTTTTTGTTTGAAAAAAAAAGCCTTACTATACATGGTCATTTTTTGTTAGAAAAAAATAGTCTTACTATACATGGTCATTTTTTTTGTTAGAAAAAAAGCCTTACTATACATGGTCATTTTTTGTTAGAAAAAAAAAGTCTTACTATACATGGTCGTTTTTTTGTTTGAAAAAAAAAGCCTTACTATACATGGTCATTTTTTGTTAGAAAAAAATAGTCTTACTATACATGGTCATTTTTTTTGTTAGAAAAAAAGCCTTACTATACATGGTCATTTTTTGTTAGAAAAAAAAGTCTTACTATACATGGTCATTTTTTGTTAGAAAAAAATAGCCTTACTATAAATGGTCATTTTTTGTTAGAAAAAAAAGCCTTAGTATACATGGTCATTTTTTTGTCAGAAAAAAAAGCCTTACTATACATGGTCGTTTTTTGTCGGGAAAAAAAAGCCTTACTATACATGGTCATTTTTTGTTAGAAAAAAAAGCCTTACTATACATGGTCATTTTTTGTTAGAAAAAAAAAAGCCTTACTATACATGGTCGTTTTTTGTCGGAAAAAAAAGCCTTACTATACATGGTCGTTTTTTTGTCGGAAAAAAAAGCCTTGCTATACATGGCTATTTTTTATTAGAAAAAAAAGCCTTACTATACATGGTCATTTTTTGTTAGAAAAAAAAAGTCTTACTATACATGGTCATTTTTTGTTAGAAAAAAATAGCCTTACTATAAATGGTCATTTTTTGTTAGAAAAAAAAGCCTTAGTATACATGGTCATTTTTTTGTCAGAAAAAAAAGCCTTACTATACATGGTCGTTTTTTGTCGGGAAAAAAAAGCCTTACTATACATGGTCATTTTTTGTTAGAAAAAAAAGCCTTACTATACATGGTCATTTTTTGTTAGAAAAAAAAAGCCTTACTATACATGGTCGTTTTTTGTCGGAAAAAAAAGCCTTACTATACATGGTCGTTTTTTTGTCGGAAAAAAAAGCCTTGCTATACATGGCTATTTTTTATTAGAAAAAAAAGTCTTACTATACATGGTCATTTTTTGTTAGAAAAAAAAAAGCCTTACTATACATGGTCATTTTTTGTTAGATAAAAAAGCCTTACTATACATGGTCATTTTTTGTTAGAAAAAAAAAGCCTTACTATACATGGTCGTTTTTTTGTCGGAAAAAAAAGCCTTACTATACATGGTCGTTTTTTTGTCGGAAAAAAAAGCCTTACTATACATGGTCGTTTTTTTGTCGGAAAAAAAAAGCCTTACTATACATGGTCGTTTTTTTGTCGAAAAAAAAAAAGCCTTACTATACATGGTCGTTTTTTTGTCGGAAAAAAAAGCCTTACTATACATGGTCGTTTTTTTGTCGGAAAAAAAAGCCTTACTATACATGGTCGTTTTTTTGTTCGAAAAAAAAAAGCCTTACTATACATGGTCATTTTTTGTTAGAAAAAAATAGTCTTACTATACATGGTCATTTTTTTGTTAGAAAAAAAAGCCTTACTATACATGGTCATTTTTTGTTAGAAAAAAAAGGCTTACTATACATGGTCGTTTTTTTGTCAGAAAAAAAAGCCTTACTATACATGGTCATTTTTTATTAGAAAAAAAAAGTCTTACTATACATGGTCATTATTTGTTAGAAAAAAATAGCCTTACTATAAATGGTCATTTTTTGTTAGAAAAAAAAAGCCTTAGTATACATGGTCATTTTTTATTAGAAAAAAGAACCTTACTATACATGGTCATTTTTTGTTAGAAAAAAAAAGCCTTACTATACATGGTCGTTTTTTTGTTTGAAAAAAAAAAGCCTTACTATACATGGTAATTTTTTGTTAGAAAAAAAGAGCCTTACTATACATGGTCATTTTTTGTTAGAAAAAAAAAGACCTTACTATACATGGTCGTTTTTTTGTCGGAAAAAAAAGCCTTACTATACATGGTCATTTTTTATTAGAAAAAAGAGCCTTACTATACATGGTCGTTTTTTTGTCGGAAAAAAAAACCTTACTATACATGGTCGTTTTTTTGTCGGAAAAAAAAAAGCCTTACTATACATGGTCGTTTTTTTGTCGGAAAAAAAAGCCTTACTATACATGGTTGTTTTTTTGTCGGAAAAAAAAAGCCTTACTATACATGGTCATTTTTTGTTAGAAAAAAATAGTCTTACTATACATGGTCATTTTTTTGTTAATAAAAAAAGCCTTACTATACATGGTCATTTTTTGTTAGAAAAAAAAAGGCTTACTATACATGGTCGTTTTTTTGTCAGAAAAAAAAGCCTTACTATACATGGTCATTTTTTATTAGAAAAAAAAGTCTGACTATACATGGTCATTTTTTATTAGAAAAAAGAGCCTTACTATACATGGTCATTTTTTGTTAGAAAAAAAAAGCCTTACTTACATGGTCGTTTTTTTGTTTGAAAAAAAAAGCCTTACTATACATGGTCATTTTTTATTAGAAAAAAGAGCCTTACTATACATGGTCGTTTTTTTGTCGGAAAAAAAAACCTTACTATACATGGTCGTTTTTTTGTCGGAAAAAAAAAAGCCTTACTATACATGGTCGTTTTTTTGTCGGAAAAAAAAGCCTTACTATACATGGTCATTTTTTGTTAGAAAAAAATAGTCTTACTATACATGGTCATTTTTTTGTTAATAAAAAAAGCCTTACTATACATGGTCATTTTTTGTTAGAAAAAAAAAGGCTTACTATACATGGTCGTTTTTTTGTCAGAAAAAAAAGCCTTACTATACATGGTCATTTTTTATTAGAAAAAAAAGTCTTACTATACATGGTCATTTTTTATTAGAAAAAAGAGCCTTACTATACATGGTCATTTTTTGTTAGAAAAAAAAAGCCTTACTTACATGGTCGTTTTTTTGTTTGAAAAAAAAAGCCTTACTATACATGGTCATTTTTTATTAGAAAAAAGAGCCTTACTATACATGGTCGTTTTTTTGTCGGAAAAAAAAACCTTACTATACATGGTCGTTTTTTGTCGGAAAAAAAAAAGCCTTACTATACATGGTCGTTTTTTTGTCGGAAAAAAAAGCCTTACTATACATGGTCGTTTTTTTGTCGGAAAAAAAAGCCTTACTATACATGGTCGTTTTTTTGTTCGAAAAAAAAAAGCCTTACTATACATGGTCATTTTTTGTTAGAAAAAAATAGTCTTACTATACATGGTCATTTTTTTGTTAGAAAAAAAAGCCTTACTATACATGGTCATTTTTTGTTAGAAAAAAAAGGCTTACTATACATGGTCGTTTTTTTGTCAGAAAAAAAAGCCTTACTATACATGGTCATCTTTTATTAGAAAAAAAAGTCTTACTATACATGGTCATTATTTGTTAGAAAAAAATAGCCTTACTATAAATGGTCATTTTTTGTTAGAAAAAAAAAGCCTTAGTATACATGGTCATTTTTTATTAGAAAAAAGAACCTTACTATACATGGTCATTTTTTGTTAGAAAAAAAAAGCCTTACTATACATGGTCGTTTTTTTGTTTGAAAAAAAAAAGCCTTACTATACATGGTAATTTTTTGTTAGAAAAAAAGAGCCTTACTATACATGGTCATTTTTTGTTAGAAAAAAAAAGACCTTACTATACATGGTCGTTTTTTTGTCGGAAAAAAAAACCTTACTATACATGGTCGTTTTTTTGTCGGAAAAAAAAAAGCCTTACTATACATGGTCATTTTTTGTCGGAAAAAAAAAGCCTTACTATACATGGTCGTTTTTTATTAGAAAAAAAAGCCTTACTATACATGGTCATTTTTTGTCGAGAAAAAAAAGCCTTACTATACATGGTCGTTTTTTTGTCTGGAAAAAAAAGCCTTACTATACATGGTCGTTTTTTTGTCGGAAAAAAAGCCTTACTATACATGGTCATTTTTTGCTAGAAAAAAAAGCCTTACTATACATGGTCATTTTTTGTCGGAAAAAAAAACCTTACTATTCATGGTCGTTTTTTTGTCGAAAAAAAAAAAAGCCTTACTATACATGGTCGTTTTTTTGTCGGAAAAAAAAGCCTTACTATACATGGTCGTTTTTTTGTCGGAAAAAAAAGCCTTACTATACATGGTCATTTTTTGTTAGAAAAAAATAGTCTTACTATACATGGTCATTTTTTTGTTAATAAAAAAAGCCTTACTATACATGGTCATTTTTTGTTAGAAAAAAAAGGCTTACTATACATGGTCGTTTTTTTGTCAGAAAAAAAAGCCTTACTATACATGGTCATTTTTTATTAGAAAAAAAAGTCTTACTATACATGGTCATTTTTTATTAGAAAAAAGAGCCTTACTATACATGGTCATTTTTTGTTAGAAAAAAAAAGCCTTACTATACATGGTCGTTTTTTTGTTTGAAAAAAAAAAGCCTTACTATACATGGTCATTTTTTATTAGAAAAAAGAGCCTTACTATACATGGTCGTTTTTTTGTCGGAAAAAAAAACCTTACTATACATGGTCGTTTTTTTGTCGGAAAAAAAAAAGCCTTACTATACATGGTCGTTTTTTTGTCGGAAAAAAAAAGCCTTACTATACATGGTCATTTTTTTGTTAATAAAAAAAGCCTTACTATACATGGTCATTTTTTGTTAGAAAAAAAAAGGCTTACTATACATGGTCGTTTTTTTGTCAGAAAAAAAAGCCTTACTATACATGGTCATTTTTTATTAGAAAAAAAAGTCTTACTATACATGGTCATTTTTCATTAGAAAAAAGAGCCTTACTATACATGGTCATTTTTTGGTAGAAAAAAAAAGCCTTACTTACATGGTCGTTTTTTTGTTTGAAAAAAAAAAGCCTTACTATACATGGTCATTTTTTATTAGAAAAAGGAGCCTTACTATACATGGTCGTTTTTTTGTCGGAAAAAAAACCCTTACTATACATGGTCGTTTTTTTGTCGGAAAAAAAAAAGCCTTACTATACATGGTCGTTTTTTTGTCGGAAAAAAAAGCCTTACTATACATGGTCGTTTTTTTGTCGGAAAAAAAAGCCTTACTATACATGGTCGTTTTTTTGTTCGAAAAAAAAAAGCCTTACTATACATGGTCATTTTTTGTTAGAAAAAAATAGTCTTACTATACATGGTCATTTTTTTGTTAGAAAAAAAAGCCTTACTATACATGGTCATTTTTTGTTAGAAAAAAAAGGCTTACTATACATGGTCGTTTTTTTGTCAGAAAAAAAAGCCTTACTATACATGGTCATCTTTTATTAGAAAAAAAAGTCTTACTATACATGGTCATTATTTGTTAGAAAAAAATAGCCTTACTATAAATGGTCATTTTTTGTTAGAAAAAAAAAGCCTTAGTATACATGGTCATTTTTTATTAGAAAAAAGAACCTTACTATACATGGTCATTTTTTGTTAGAAAAAAAAAGCCTTACTATACATGGTCGTTTTTTTGTTTGAAAAAAAAAAGCCTTACTATACATGGTAATTTTTTGTTAGAAAAAAAGAGCCTTACTATAAATGGTCATTTTTTGTTAGAAAAAAAAAAGCCTTAGTATACATGGTCATTTTTTATTAGAAAAAAGAACCTTACTATACATGGTCATTTTTTGTTAGAAAAAAAAAGCCTTACTATACATGGTCGTTTTTTTGTCTAAAAAAAAAAGCCTTACTATACATGGTAATTTTTTGTTAGAAAAAAAGAGCCTTACTATACATGGTCATTTTTTGTTAGAAAAAAAAAGACCTTACTATACATGGTCGTTTTTTTGTCGGAAAAAAAAACCTTACTATACATGGTCGTTTTTTTGTCGGAAAAAAAAAAAGCCTTACTATACATGGTCATTTTTTGTCGGAAAAAAAAAGCCTTACTATACATGGTCGTTTTTTATTAGAAAAAAAAGCCTTACTATACATGGTCGTTTTTTTGTCTGGAAAAAAAAGCCTTACTATACATGGTCGTTTTTTTGTCGGAAAAAAAGCCTTACTATACATGGTCATTTTTTGCTAGAAAAAAAAGCCTTACTATACATGGTCATTTTTTGTCGGAAAAAAAAACCTTACTATTCATGGTCGTTTTTTTGTCGAAAAAAAAAAAAGCCTTACTATACATGGTCGTTTTTTTGTCTGAAAAAAAAGCCTTACTATACATGGTTGTTTTTTTGTCGGAAAAAAAAAGCCTTACTATACATGGTCATTTTTTGTTAGAAAAAAATAGTCTTACTATACATGGTCATTTTTTTGTTAATAAAAAAAGCCTTACTATACATGGTCATTTTTTGTTAGAAAAAAAAAAGGCTTACTATACATGGTCGTTTTTTTGTCAGAAAAAAAAGCCTTACTATACATGGTCATTTTTTATTAGAAAAAAAAGTCTTACTATACATGGTCATTTTTTATTAGAAAAAAGAGCCTTACTATACATGGTCATTTTTTGTTAGAAAAAAAAAGCCTTACTTACATGGTCGTTTTTTTGTTTGAAAAAAAAAAGCCTTACTATACATGGTCATTTTTTATTAGAAAAAGGAGCCTTACTATACATGGTCGTTTTTTTGTCGGAAAAAAAAACCTTACTATACATGGTCGTTTTTTTGTCGGAAAAAAAAAAGCCTTACTATACATGGTCGTTTTTTTGTCGGAAAAAAAAGCCTTACTATACATGGTCGTTTTTTTGTCGGAAAAAAAAGCCTTACTATACATGGTCGTTTTTTTGTTAGAAAAAAAAAGCCTTAGTATACATGGTCATTTTTTATTAGAAAAAAGAACCTTACTATACATGGTCATTTTTTGTTAGAAAAAAAAAGCCTTACTATACATGGTCGTTTTTTTGTTTGAAAAAAAAAAGCCTTACTATACATGGTAATTTTTTGTTAGAAAAAAAGAGCCTTACTACACATGGTCATTTTTTGTTAGAAAAAAAAAGACCTTACTATACATGGTCGTTTTTTTGTCGGAAAAAAAAACCTTACTATACATGGTCGTTTTTTTGTCGGAAAAAAAAAAGCCTTACTATACATGGTCATTTTTTGTCGGAAAAAAAAAGCCTTACTATACATGGTCGTTTTTTATTAGAAAAAAAAGCCTTACTATACATGGTCATTTTTTGTCGAGAAAAAAAAGCCTTACTATACATGGTCGTTTTTTTGTCTGGAAAAAAAAGCCTTACTATACATGGTCGTTTTTTTGTCGGAAAAAAAGCCTTACTATACATGGTCATTTTTTGCTAGAAAAAAAAGCCTTACTATACATGGTCATTTTTTGTCGGAAAAAAAAACCTTACTATTCATGGTCGTTTTTTTGTCGAAAAAAAAAAAAGCCTTACTATACATGGTCGTTTTTTTGTCGGAAAAAAAAGCCTTACTATACATGGTTGTTTTTTTGTCGGAAAAAAAAAGCCTTACTATACATGGTCATTTTTTGTTAGAAAAAAATAGTCTTACTATACATGGTCATTTTTTTGTTAATAAAAAAAGCCTTACTATACATGGTCATTTTTTGTTAGAAAAAAAAAGGCTTACTATACATGGTCGTTTTTTTGTCAGAAAAAAAAGCCTTACTATACATGGTCATTTTTTATTAGAAAAAAAAGTCTTACTATACATGGTCATTTTTTATTAGAAAAAAGAGCCTTACTATACATGGTCATTTTTTGTTAGAAAAAAAAAGCCTTACTATACATGGTCGTTTTTTTGTTTGAAAAAAAAAAGCCTTACTATACATGGTCATTTTTTATTAGAAAAAAGAGCCTTACTATACATGGTCGTTTTTTTGTCGGAAAAAAAAACCTTACTATACATGGTCGTTTTTTTGTCGGGAAAAAAAAAAGCCTTACTATACATGGTCGTTTTTTTGTCGGAAAAAAAAAGCCTTACTATACATGGTCATTTTTTGTCGGAAAAAAAAGCCTTACTATACATGGTCGTTTTTTATTAGAAAAAAAAACCTTACTATACATGGTCATTTTTTGTTAGAAAAAAAAAAGCCTTACTATACATGGTCGTTTTTTATTAGAAAAAAAAGCCTTACTATACATGGTCGTTTTTTTGTTTGAAAAAAAAAAGCCTTACTATACATGGTAATTTTTTGTTAGAAAAAAAAAAGCCTTACTATACATGGTCGTTTTTTTGTCGGAAAAAAAAGCCTTACTATACATGGTCGTTTTTTTGTCGGAAAAAAAAGCCTTACTATACATGGTCGTTTTTTGTCGAAAAAAAAAAGCCTTACTATACATGGTCGTTTTTTTGTCGGAAAAAAAAGCCTTACTATACATGGTCGTTTTTTTGTCGGAAAAAAAAAACCTTACTATACATGGTCGTTTTTTTGTCGAAAAAAAAAAAAGCCTTACTATACATGGTCGTTTTTTTGTCGGAAAAAAAAGCCTTACTATACATGGTTGTTTTTTTGTCGGAAAAAAAAGCCTTACTATACATGGTCGTTTTTTTGTTTGAAAAAAAAAGCCTTACTATACATGGTCATTTTTTGTTAGAAAAAAATAGTCTTACTATACATGGTCATTTTTTTTGTTAGAAAAAAAGCCTTACTATACATGGTCATTTTTTGTTAGAAAAAAAAAAGGCTTACTATACATGGTCGTTTTTTTGTCAGAAAAAAAAGCCTTACTATACATGGTCATTTTTTATTAGAAAAAAAAGTCTTACTATACATGGTCATTTTTTATTAGAAAAAAGAGCCTTACTATACATGGTCATTTTTTGTTAGAAAAAAAAAGCCTTACTTACATGGTCGTTTTTTTGTTTGAAAAAAAAAAGCCTTACTATACATGGTCATTTTTTATTAGAAAAAGGAGCCTTACTATACATGGTCGTTTTTTTGTCGGAAAAAAAAACCTTACTATACATGGTCGTTTTTTTGTCGGAAAAAAAAAAGCCTTACTATACATGGTCGTTTTTTTGTCGGAAAAAAAAGCCTTACTATACATGGTCGTTTTTTTGTCGGAAAAAAAAGCCTTACTATACATGGTCGTTTTTTTGTTAGAAAAAAAAAGCCTTAGTATACATGGTCATTTTTTATTAGAAAAAAGAACCTTACTATACATGGTCATTTTTTGTTAGAAAAAAAAAGCCTTACTATACATGGTCGTTTTTTTGTTTGAAAAAAAAAAGCCTTACTATACATGGTAATTTTTTGTTAGAAAAAAAGAGCCTTACTACACATGGTCATTTTTTGTTAGAAAAAAAAAGACCTTACTATACATGGTCGTTTTTTTGTCGGAAAAAAAAACCTTACTATACATGGTCGTTTTTTTGTCGGAAAAAAAAAAGCCTTACTATACATGGTCATTTTTTGTCGGAAAAAAAAAGCCTTACTATACATGGTCGTTTTTTATTAGAAAAAAAAGCCTTACTATACATGGTCATTTTTTGTCGAGAAAAAAAAGCCTTACTATACATGGTCGTTTTTTTGTCTGGAAAAAAAAGCCTTACTATACATGGTCGTTTTTTTGTCGGAAAAAAAGCCTTACTATACATGGTCATTTTTTGCTAGAAAAAAAAGCCTTACTATACATGGTCATTTTTTGTCGGAAAAAAAAACCTTACTATTCATGGTCGTTTTTTTGTCGAAAAAAAAAAAAGCCTTACTATACATGGTCGTTTTTTTGTCGGAAAAAAAAGCCTTACTATACATGGTTGTTTTTTTGTCGGAAAAAAAAAGCCTTACTATACATGGTCATTTTTTGTTAGAAAAAAATAGTCTTACTATACATGGTCATTTTTTTGTTAATAAAAAAAGCCTTACTATACATGGTCATTTTTTGTTAGAAAAAAAAAGGCTTACTATACATGGTCGTTTTTTTGTCAGAAAAAAAAGCCTTACTATACATGGTCATTTTTTATTAGAAAAAAAAGTCTTACTATACATGGTCATTTTTTATTAGAAAAAAGAGCCTTACTATACATGGTCATTTTTTGTTAGAAAAAAAAAGCCTTACTATACATGGTCGTTTTTTTGTTTGAAAAAAAAAAGCCTTACTATACATGGTCATTTTTTATTAGAAAAAAGAGCCTTACTATACATGGTCGTTTTTTTGTCGGAAAAAAAAACCTTACTATACATGGTCGTTTTTTTGTCGGGAAAAAAAAAAGCCTTACTATACATGGTCGTTTTTTTGTCGGAAAAAAAAAGCCTTACTATACATGGTCATTTTTTGTCGGAAAAAAAAGCCTTACTATACATGGTCGTTTTTTATTAGAAAAAAAAACCTTACTATACATGGTCATTTTTTGTTAGAAAAAAAAAAGCCTTACTATACATGGTCGTTTTTTATTAGAAAAAAAAGCCTTACTATACATGGTCGTTTTTTTGTTTGAAAAAAAAAAGCCTTACTATACATGGTAATTTTTTGTTAGAAAAAAAAAAGCCTTACTATACATGGTCGTTTTTTTGTCGGAAAAAAAAGCCTTACTATACATGGTCGTTTTTTTGTCGGAAAAAAAAGCCTTACTATACATGGTCGTTTTTTGTCGAAAAAAAAAAGCCTTACTATACATGGTCGTTTTTTTGTCGGAAAAAAAAGCCTTACTATACATGGTCGTTTTTTTGTCGGAAAAAAAAAACCTTACTATACATGGTCGTTTTTTTGTCGAAAAAAAAAAAAGCCTTACTATACATGGTCGTTTTTTTGTCGGAAAAAAAAGCCTTACTATACATGGTTGTTTTTTTGTCGGAAAAAAAAGCCTTACTATACATGGTCGTTTTTTTGTTTGAAAAAAAAAGCCTTACTATACATGGTCATTTTTTGTTAGAAAAAAATAGTCTTACTATACATGGTCATTTTTTTTGTTAGAAAAAAAGCCTTACTATACATGGTCATTTTTTGTTAGAAAAAAAAAGTCTTACTATACATGGTCATTTTTTGTTAGAAAAAAATAGCCTTACTATAAATGGTCATTTTTTGTTAGAAAAAAAAGCCTTAGTATACATGGTCATGTTTTTGTCAGAAAAAAAAGCCTTACTATACATGGTCGTTTTTTGTCGGGAAAAAAAAGCCTTACTATACATGGTCATTTTTTGTTAGAAAAAAAAGCCTTACTATACATGGTCATTTTTTGTTAGAAAAAAAAAGCCTTACTATACATGGTCGTTTTTTGTCGGAAAAAAAAGCCTAACTATACATGGTCGTTTTTTTGTCGGAAAAAAAAGCCTTGCTATACATGGCCATTTTTTATTAGAAAAAAAAGTCTTACTATACATGGTAATTTTTTGTTAGAAAAAAAGAGCCTTACTATAAATGGTCATTTTTTGTTAGAAAAAAAAAGACCTTACTATACATGGTCGTTTTTTTGTCGGAAAAAAAAACCTTACTATACATGGTCGTTTTTTTGTCGGAAAAAAAAAAGCCTTACTATACATGGTCATTTTTTGTCGGAAAAAAAAAGCCTTACTATACATGGTCGTTTTTTATTAGAAAAAAAAGCCTTACTATACATGGTCATTTTTTGTCGAGAAAAAAAAGCCTTACTATACATGGTCGTTTTTTTGTCTGGAAAAAAAAGCCTTACTATACATGGTCGTTTTTTTGTCGGAAAAAAAGCCTTACTATACATGGTCATTTTTTGCTAGAAAAAAAAGCCTTACTATACATGGTCATTTTTTGTCGGAAAAAAAAACCTTACTATTCATGGTCGTTTTTTTGTCGAAAAAAAAAAAAGCCTTACTATACATGGTCGTTTTTTTGTCGGAAAAAAAAGCCTTACTATACATGGTTGTTTTTTTGTCGGAAAAAAAAAGCCTTACTATACATGGTCATTTTTTGTTAGAAAAAAATAGTCTTACTATACATGGTCATTTTTTTGTTAATAAAAAAAGCCTTACTATACATGGTCATTTTTTGTTAGAAAAAAAAAGGCTTACTATACATGGTCGTTTTTTTGTCAGAAAAAAAAGCCTTACTATACATGGTCATTTTTTATTAGAAAAAAAAGTCTTACTATACATGGTCATTTTTTATTAGAAAAAAGAGCCTTACTATACATGGTCATTTTTTGTTAGAAAAAAAAAGCCTTACTATACATGGTCGTTTTTTTGTTTGAAAAAAAAAAGCCTTACTATACATGGTCATTTTTTATTAGAAAAAAGAGCCTTACTATACATGGTCGTTTTTTTGTCGGAAAAAAAAACCTTACTATACATGGTCGTTTTTTTGTCGGGAAAAAAAAAAGCCTTACTATACATGGTCGTTTTTTTGTCGGAAAAAAAAAGCCTTACTATACATGGTCATTTTTTGTCGGAAAAAAAAGCCTTACTATACATGGTCGTTTTTTATTAGAAAAAAAACCCTTACTATACATGGTCATTTTTTGTTAGAAAAAAAAAAGCCTTACTATACATGGTCGTTTTTTATTAGAAAAAAAAGCCTTACTATACATGGTCGTTTTTTTGTTTGAAAAAAAAAAGCCTTACTATACATGGTAATTTTTTGTTAGAAAAAAAAAAGCCTTACTATACATGGTCGTTTTTTTGTCGGAAAAAAAAGCCTTACTATACATGGTCGTTTTTTTGTCGGAAAAAAAAGCCTTACTATACATGGTCGTTTTTTGTCGAAAAAAAAAAGCCTTACTATACATGGTCGTTTTTTTGTCGGAAAAAAAAGCCTTACTATACATGGTCGTTTTTTTGTCGGAAAAAAAAAACCTTACTATACATGGTCGTTTTTTTGTCGAAAAAAAAAAAAGCCTTACTATACATGGTCGTTTTTTTGTCGGAAAAAAAAGCCTTACTATACATGGTTGTTTTTTTGTCGGAAAAAAAAGCCTTACTATACATGGTCGTTTTTTTGTTTGAAAAAAAAAGCCTTACTATACATGGTCATTTTTTGTTAGAAAAAAATAGTCTTACTATACATGGTCATTTTTTTTGTTAGAAAAAAAGCCTTACTATACATGGTCATTTTTTGTTAGAAAAAAAAAGTCTTACTATACATGGTCATTTTTTGTTAGAAAAAAATAGCCTTACTATAAATGGTCATTTTTTGTTAGAAAAAAAAGCCTTAGTATACATGGTCATTTTTTTGTCAGAAAAAAAAGCCTTACTATACATGGTCGTTTTTTGTCGGGAAAAAAAAGCCTTACTATACATGGTCATTTTTTGTTAGAAAAAAAAGCCTTACTATACATGGTCATTTTTTGTTAGAAAAAAAAAGCCTTACTATACATGGTCGTTTTTTGTCGGAAAAAAAAGCCTTACTATACATGGTCGTTTTTTTGTCGGAAAAAAAAGCCTTGCTATACATGGCCATTTTTTATTAGAAAAAAAAGTCTTACTATACATGGTCATTTTTTGTTAGAAAAAAAAAGCCTTACTATACATGGTCATTTTTTGTTAGAAAAAAAAGCCTTACTATACATGGTCATTTTTTGTTAGAAAAAAAAAGCCTTACTATACATGGTCGTTTTTTTGTCGGAAAAAAAAGCCTTACTATACATGGTCGTTTTTTTGTCGGAAAAAAAAGCCTTACTATACATGGTCGTTTTTTTGTCGGAAAAAAAATAGCCTTACTATACATGGTCGTTTTTTTGTCGAAAAAAAAAAAGCCTTACTATACATGGTCGTTTTTTTGTCGGAAAAAAAAGCCTTACTATACATGGTCGTTTTTTTGTCGGAAAAAAAAGCCTTACTATACATGGTCGTTTTTTTGTTCGAAAAAAAAAAGCCTTACTATACATGGTCGTTTTTTTGTCAGAAAAAAAAGCCTTACAATACATGGTCATTTTTTATTAGAAAAAAAAGTCTTACTATACATGGTCATTTTTTGTTAGAAAAAAATAGCCTTACTATAAATGGTCATTTTTTGTTAGAAAAAAAAAGCCTTAGTATACATGGTCATTTTTTATTAGAAAAAAGAACCTTACTATACATGGTCATTTTTTGTTAGAAAAAAAAAAGCCTTACTATACATGGTCGTTTTTTTGTTTGAAAAAAAAAAGCCTTACTATACATGGTCGTTTTTTTGTCGGAAAAAAAAAAGCTTACTATACATGGTCGTTTTTTTGTCGAAAAAAAAAAAAGCCTTACTATACATGGTCGTTTTTTTGTCGGAAAAAAAAGCCTTACTATACATGGTTGTTTTTTTGTCGGAAAAAAAAGCCTTACTATACATGGTCGTTTTTTTGTTTGAAAAAAAAAGCCTTACTATACATGGTCATTTTTTGTTAGAAAAAAATAGTCTTACTATACATGGTCATTTTTTTTGTTAGAAAAAAAGCCTTACTATACATGGTCATTTTTTGTTAGAAAAAAAAAGTCTTACTATACATGGTCATTTTTTGTTAGAAAAAAATAGCCTTACTATAAATGGTCATTTTTTGTTAGAAAAAAAAGCCTTAGTATACATGGTCATTTTTTTGTCAGAAAAAAAAGCCTTACTATACATGGTCGTTTTTTGTCGGGAAAAAAAAGCCTTACTATACATGGTCGTTTTTTTGTCGGAAAAAAAAGCCTTGCTATACATGGCCATTTTTTATTAGAAAAAAAAGTCTTACTATACATGGTCATTTTTTGTTAGAAAAAAAAGCCTTACTATACATGGTCATTTTTTGTTAGAAAAAAAAGCCTTACTATACATGGTCATTTTTTGTTAGAAAAAAAAAGCCTTACTATACATGGTCGTTTTTTTGTCGGAAAAAAAAGCCTTACTATACATGGTCGTTTTTTTGTCGGAAAAAAAAGCCTTACTATACATGGTCGTTTTTTTGTCGGAAAAAAAATAGCCTTACTATACATGGTCGTTTTTTTGTCGAAAAAAAAAAAGCCTTACTATACATGGTCGTTTTTTTGTCGGAAAAAAAAGCCTTACTATACATGGTCGTTTTTTTGTCGGAAAAAAAAGCCTTACTATACATGGTCGTTTTTTTGTTCGAAAAAAAAAAGCCTTACTATACATGGTCGTTTTTTTGTCAGAAAAAAAAGCCTTACAATACATGGTCATTTTTTATTAGAAAAAAAAGTCTTACTATACATGGTCATTTTTTGTTAGAAAAAAATAGCCTTACTATAAATGGTCATTTTTTGTTAGAAAAAAAAAGCCTTAGTATACATGGTCATTTTTTATTAGAAAAAAGAACCTTACTATACATGGTCATTTTTTGTTAGAAAAAAAAAAGCCTTACTATACATGGTCGTTTTTTTGTTTGAAAAAAAAAAAGCCTTACTATACATGGTCGTTTTTTTGTCGGAAAAAAAAAGCCTTACTATACATGGTCGTTTTTTTGTCGAAAAAAAAAAAAGCCTTACTATACATGGTCGTTTTTTTGTCGGAAAAAAAAGCCTTACTATACATGGTCGTTTTTTTGTCGGAAGAAAAAGCCTTACTATACATGGTCGTTTTTTGTTAGAAAAAAATAGTCTTACTATACATGGTCATTTTTTTGTTAGAAAAAAAAGCCTTACTATACATGGTCATTTTTTGTTAGAAAAAAAAGGCTTACTATACATGGTCGTTTTTTGTCAGAAAAAAAGCCTTACTATACATGGTCATTTTTTATTAGAAAAAAAAGCCTTACTATACATGGTCATTTTTTGTTAGAAAAAAAAGGCTTACTATACATGGTCGTTTTTTTGTCAGAAAAAAAAGCCTTACTATACATGGTCATTTTTTATTAGAAAAAAAAGTCTTACTATACATGGTCATTATTTGTTAGAAAAAAATAGCCTTACTATAAATGGTCATTTTTTGTTAGAAAAAAAAAGCCTTAGTATACATGGTCATTTTTTATTAGAAAAAAGAACCTTACTATACATGGTCATTTTTTGTTAGAAAAAAAAAGCCTTACTATACATGGTCGTTTTTTTGTTTGAAAAAAAAAAGCCTTACTATACATGGTAATTTTTTGTTAGAAAAAAAGAGCCTTACTATACATGGTCATTTTTTGTTAGAAAAAAAAAGACCTTACTATACATGGTCGTTTTTTTGTCGGAAAAAAAAGCCTTACTATACATGGTCATTTTTTATTAGAAAAAAGAGCCTTACTATACATGGTCGTTTTTTTGTCGGAAAAAAAAACCTTACTATACATGGTCGTTTTTTTGTCGGAAAAAAAAAAGCCTTACTATACATGGTCGTTTTTTTGTCGGAAAAAAAAGCCTTACTATACATGGTCGTTTTTTTGTCGGAAAAAAAAACCTTACTATACATGGTCGTTTTTTTGTCGAAAAAAAAAAAAGCCTTACTATACATGGTTGTTTTTTTGTCGGAAAAAAAAAGCCTTACTATACATGGTCATTTTTTGTTAGAAAAAAATAGTCTTACTATACATGGTCATTTTTTTGTTAATAAAAAAAGCCTTACTATACATGGTCATTTTTTGTTAGAAAAAAAAAGGCTTACTATACATGGTCGTTTTTTTGTCAGAAAAAAAAGCCTTACTATACATGGTCATTTTTTATTAGAAAAAAAAGTCTTACTATACATGGTCATTTTTTATTAGAAAAAAGAGCCTTACTATACATGGTCATTTTTTGTCGGAAAAAAAAACCTTACTATACATGGTCGTTTTTTTGTCGGAAAAAAAAAAGCCTTACTATACATGGTCGTTTTTTTGTCGGAAAAAAAAGCCTTACTATACATGGTCGTTTTTTTGTCGGAAAAAAAAGCCTTACTATACATGGTCGTTTTTTTGTTCGAAAAAAAAAAGCCTTACTATACATGGTCATTTTTTTGTTAGAAAAAAAAGCCTTACTATACATGGTCATTTTTTGTTAGAAAAAAAAGGCTTACTATACATGGTCGTTTTTTTGTCAGAAAAAAAAGCCTTACTATACATGGTCATCTTTTATTAGAAAAAAAAGTCTTACTATACATGGTCATTATTTGTTAGAAAAAAATAGCCTTACTATAAATGGTCATTTTTTGTTAGAAAAAAAAAGCCTTAGTATACATGGTCATTTTTTATTAGAAAAAAGAACCTTACTATACATGGTCATTTTTTGTTAGAAAAAAAAAAGCCTTACTATACATGGTCGTTTTTTTGTTTGAAAAAAAAAAGCCTTACTATACATGGTCATTTTTTGTTAGAAAAAAAGAGCCTTACTATACATGGTCATTTTTTGTTAGAAAAAAAAAGACCTTACTATACATGGTCGTTTTTTTGTCGGAAAAAAAAACCTTACTATACATGGTCGTTTTTTTGTCGGAAAAAAAAAAGCCTTACTATACATGGTCATTTTTTGTCGGAAAAAAAAAGCCTTACTATACATGGTCGTTTTTTATTAGAAAAAAAAGCCTTACTATACATGGTCATTTTTTGTTGAAAAAAAAAGCCTTACTATACATGGTCGTTTTTTTGTCTGGAAAAAAAAGCCTTACTATACATGGTCGTTTTTTTGTCGGAAAAAAAGCCTTACTATACATGGTCATTTTTTGTTAGAAAAAAAAGCCTTACTATACATGGTCATTTTTTGTCGGAAAAAAAAACCTTACTATACATGGTCGTTTTTTTGTCAAAAAAAAAAAAAGCCTTACTATACATGGTCGTTTTTTTGTCGGAAAAAAAAGCCTTACTATACATGGTTGTTTTTTTGTCGGAAAAAAAAAGCCTTACTATACATGGTCATTTTTTGTTAGAAAAAAATAGTCTTACTATACATGGTCATTTTTTTGTTAATAAAAAAAGCCTTACTATACATGGTCATTTTTTGTTAGAAAAAAAAAGGCTTACTATACATGGTCGTTTTTTTGTCAGAAAAAAAAGCCTTACTATACATGGTCATTTTTTATTAGAAAAAAAAGTCTTACTATACATGGTCATTTTTTATTAGAAAAAAGAGCCTTACTATACATGGTCATTTTTTGTTAGAAAAAAAAAGCCTTACTTACATGGTCGTTTTTTTGTTTGAAAAAAAAAAGCCTTACTATACATGGTCATTTTTTATTAGAAAAAAGAGCCTTACTATACATGGTCGTTTTTTTGTCGGAAAAAAAAACCTTACTATACATGGTCGTTTTTTTGTCGGAAAAAAAAAAGCCTTACTATACATGGTCGTTTTTTTGTCGGAAAAAAAAGCCTTGCTATACATGGTCGTTTTTTTGTCGGAAAAAAAAGCCTTACTATACATGGTCGTTTTTTTGTTCGAAAAAAAAAGCCTTACTATACATGGTCATTTTTTGTTAGAAAAAAATAGTCTTACTATACATGGTCATTTTTTTGTTAGAAAAAAAAGCCTTACTATACATGGTCATTTTTTGTTAGAAAAAAAAGGCTTACTATACATGGTCGTTTTTTTGTCAGAAAAAAAAGCCTTACTATACATGGTCATCTTTTATTAGAAAAAAAAGTCTTACTATACATGGTCATTATTTGTTAGAAAAAAATAGCCTTACTATAAATGGTCATTTTTTGTTAGAAAAAAAAAGCCTTAGTATACATGGTCATTTTTTATTAGAAAAAAGAACCTTACTATACATGGTCATTTTTTGTTAGAAAAAAAAAGCCTTACTATACATGGTCGTTTTTTTGTTTAAAAAAAAAAGCCTTACTATACATGGTAATTTTTTGTTAGAAAAAAAGAGCCTTACTATACATGGTCATTTTTTGTTAGAAAAAAAAAGACCTTACTATACATGGTCGTTTTTTTGTCGGAAAAAAAAACCTTACTATACATGGTCGTTTTTTTTGTCGGAAAAAAAAAAGCCTTACTATACATGGTCATTTTTTGTCGGAAAAAAAAAGCCTTACTATACATGGTCGTTTTTTATTAGAAAAAAAAGCCTTACTATACATGGTCATTTTTTGTCGAGAAAAAAAAGCCTTACTATACATGGTCGTTTTTTTGTCTGGAAAAAAAAGCCTTACTATACATGGTCGTTTTTTTGTCGGAAAAAAAGCCTTACTATACATGGTCATTTTTTGCTAGAAAAAAAAGCCTTACTATACATGGTCATTTTTTGTCGGAAAAAAAAACCTTACTATTCATGGTCGTTTTTTTGTCGAAAAAAAAAAAAGCCTTACTATACATGGTCGTTTTTTTGTCGGAAAAAAAAGCCTTACTATACATGGTTGTTTTTTTGTCGGAAAAAAAAAGCCTTACTATACATGGTCATTTTTTGTTAGAAAAAAATAGTCTTACTATACATGGTCATTTTTTTGTTAATAAAAAAAGCCTTACTATACATGGTCATTTTTTGTTAGAAAAAAAAAGGCTTACTATACATGGTCGTTTTTTTGTCAGAAAAAAAAGCCTTACTATACATGGTCATTTTTTATTAGAAAAAAAAGTCTTACTATACATGGTCATTTTTTATTAGAAAAAAGAGCCTTACTATACATGGTCATTTTTTGTTAGAAAAAAAAAGCCTTACTATACATGGTCGTTTTTTTGTTTGAAAAAAAAAAGCCTTACTATACATGGTCATTTTTTATTAGAAAAAAGAGCCTTACTATACATGGTCGTTTTTTTGTCGGAAAAAAAAACCTTACTATACATGGTCGTTTTTTTGTCGGAAAAAAAAAAGCCTTACTATACATGGTCGTTTTTTTGTCGGAAAAAAAAAGCCTTACTATACATGGTCATTTTTTTGTTAATAAAAAAAGCCTTACTATACATGGTCATTTTTTGTTAGAAAAAAAAAGGCTTACTATACATGGTCGTTTTTTTGTCAGAAAAAAAAGCCTTACTATACATGGTCATTTTTTATTAGAAAAAAAAGTCTTACTATACATGGTCATTTTTCATTAGAAAAAAGAGCCTTACTATACATGGTCATTTTTTGTTAGAAAAAAAAAGCCTTACTTACATGGTCGTTTTTTTGTTTGAAAAAAAAAAGCCTTACTATACATGGTCATTTTTTATTAGAAAAAGGAGCCTTACTATACATGGTCGTTTTTTTGTCGGAAAAAAAAACCTTACTATACATGGTCGTTTTTTTGTCGGAAAAAAAAAAGCCTTACTATACATGGTCGTTTTTTTGTCGGAAAAAAAAGCCTTACTATACATGGTCGTTTTTTTGTCGGAAAAAAAAGCCTTACTATACATGGTCGTTTTTTTGTTCGAAAAAAAAAAGCCTTACTATACATGGTCATTTTTTGTTAGAAAAAAATAGTCTTACTATACATGGTCATTTTTTTGTTAGAAAAAAAAGCCTTACTATACATGGTCATTTTTTGTTAGAAAAAAAAGGCTTACTATACATGGTCGTTTTTTTGTCAGAAAAAAAAGCCTTACTATACATGGTCATCTTTTATTAGGAAAAAAAGTCTTACTATACATGGTCATTATTTGTTAGAAAAAAATAGCCTTACTATAAATGGTCATTTTTTGTTAGAAAAAAAAAGCCTTAGTATACATGGTCATTTTTTATTAGAAAAAAGAACCTTACTATACATGGTCATTTTTTGTTAGAAAAAAAAAGCCTTACTATACATGGTCGTTTTTTTGTTTGAAAAAAAAAAGCCTTACTATACATGGTAATTTTTTGTTAGAAAAAAAGAGCCTTACTATAAATGGTCATTTTTTGTTAGAAAAAAAAAGCCTTAGTATACATGGTCATTTTTTATTAGAAAAAAGAACCTTACTATACATGGTCATTTTTTGTTAGAAAAAAAAAGCCTTACTATACATGGTCGTTTTTTTGTTTAAAAAAAAAAGCCTTACTATACATGGTAATTTTTTGTTAGAAAAAAAGAGCCTTACTATACATGGTCATTTTTTGTTAGAAAAAAAAAGACCTTACTATACATGGTCGTTTTTTTGTCGGAAAAAAAAACCTTACTATACATGGTCGTTTTTTTGTCGGAAAAAAAAAAGCCTTACTATACATGGTCATTTTTTGTCGGAAAAAAAAAGCCTTACTATACATGGTCGTTTTTTATTAGAAAAAAAAGCCTTACTATACATGGTCATTTTTTGTCGAGAAAAAAAAGCCTTACTATACATGGTCGTTTTTTTGTCTGGAAAAAAAAGCCTTACTATACATGGTCGTTTTTTTGTCGGAAAAAAAGCCTTACTATACATGGTCATTTTTTGCTAGAAAAAAAAGCCTTACTATACATGGTCATTTTTTGTCGGAAAAAAAAACCTTACTATTCATGGTCGTTTTTTTGTCGAAAAAAAAAAAAGCCTTACTATACATGGTCGTTTTTTTGTCTGAAAAAAAAGCCTTACTATACATGGTTGTTTTTTTGTCGGAAAAAAAAAGCCTTACTATACATGGTCATTTTTTGTTAGAAAAAAATAGTCTTACTATACATGGTCATTTTTTTGTTAATAAAAAAAGCCTTACTATACATGGTCATTTTTTGTTAGAAAAAAAAAGGCTTACTATACATGGTCGTTTTTTTGTCAGAAAAAAAAGCCTTACTATACATGGTCATTTTTTATTAGAAAAAAAAGTCTTACTATACATGGTCATTTTTTATTAGAAAAAAGAGCCTTACTATACATGGTCATTTTTTGTTAGAAAAAAAAAGCCTTACTATACATGGTCGTTTTTTTGTTTGAAAAAAAAAAGCCTTACTATACATGGTCATTTTTTATTAGAAAAAAGAGCCTTACTATACATGGTCGTTTTTTTGTCGGAAAAAAAAACCTTACTATACATGGTCGTTTTTTTGTCGGAAAAAAAAAAGCCTTACTATACATGGTCGTTTTTTTGTCGGAAAAAAAAAGCCTTACTATACATGGTCATTTTTTTGTTAATAAAAAAAGCCTTACTATACATGGTCATTTTTTGTTAGAAAAAAAAAGGCTTACTATACATGGTCGTTTTTTTGTCAGAAAAAAAAGCCTTACTATACATGGTCATTTTTTATTAGAAAAAAGAGCCTTACTATACATGGTCGTTTTTTTGTCGGAAAAAAAAACCTTACTATACATGGTCGTTTTTTTGTCGGAAAAAAAAAAGGCTTACTATACATGGTCGTTTTTTTGTCAGAAAAAAAAGCCTTACTATACATGGTCATCTTTTATTAGGAAAAAAAGTCTTACTATACATGGTCATTATTTGTTAGAAAAAAATAGCCTTACTATAAATGGTCATTTTTTGTTAGAAAAAAAAAGCCTTAGTATACATGGTCATTTTTTATTAGAAAAAAGAACCTTACTATACATGGTCATTTTTTGTTAGAAAAAAAAAGCCTTACTATACATGGTCGTTTTTTTGTTTGAAAAAAAAAAGCCTTACTATACATGGTAATTTTTTGTTAGAAAAAAAGAGCCTTACTATAAATGGTCATTTTTTGTTAGAAAAAAAAAGCCTTAGTATACATGGTCATTTTTTATTAGAAAAAAGAACCTTACTATACATGGTCATTTTTTGTTAGAAAAAAAAAGCCTTACTATACATGGTCGTTTTTTTGTTTAAAAAAAAAAGCCTTACTATACATGGTAATTTTTTGTTAGAAAAAAAGAGCCTTACTATACATGGTCATTTTTTGTTAGAAAAAAAAAGACCTTACTATACATGGTCGTTTTTTTGTCGGAAAAAAAAACCTTACTATACATGGTCGTTTTTTTGTCGGAAAAAAAAAAGCCTTACTATACATGGTCATTTTTTGTCGGAAAAAAAAAGCCTTACTATACATGGTCGTTTTTTATTAGAAAAAAAAGCCTTACTATACATGGTCATTTTTTGTCGAGAAAAAAAAGCCTTACTATACATGGTCGTTTTTTTGTCTGGAAAAAAAAGCCTTACTATACATGGTCGTTTTTTTGTCGGAAAAAAAGCCTTACTATACATGGTCATTTTTTGCTAGAAAAAAAAGCCTTACTATACATGGTCATTTTTTGTCGGAAAAAAAAACCTTACTATTCATGGTCGTTTTTTTGTCGAAAAAAAAAAAAGCCTTACTATACATGGTCGTTTTTTTGTCTGAAAAAAAAGCCTTACTATACATGGTTGTTTTTTTGTCGGAAAAAAAAAGCCTTACTATACATGGTCATTTTTTGTTAGAAAAAAATAGTCTTACTATACATGGTCATTTTTTTGTTAATAAAAAAAGCCTTACTATACATGGTCATTTTTTGTTAGAAAAAAAAAGGCTTACTATACATGGTCGTTTTTTTGTCAGAAAAAAAAGCCTTACTATACATGGTCATTTTTTATTAGAAAAAAAAGTCTTACTATACATGGTCATTTTTTATTAGAAAAAAGAGCCTTACTATACATGGTCATTTTTTGTTAGAAAAAAAAAGCCTTACTTACATGGTCGTTTTTTTGTTTGAAAAAAAAAAGCCTTACTATACATGGTCATTTTTTATTAGAAAAAGGAGCCTTACTATACATGGTCGTTTTTTTGTCGGAAAAAAAAAACCTTACTATACATGGTCGTTTTTTTGTCGAAAAAAAAAAAAGCCTTACTATACATGGTCGTTTTTTTGTCGGAAAAAAAAGCCTTACTATACATGGTTGTTTTTTTGTCGGAAAAAAAAGCCTTACTATACATGGTCGTTTTTTTGTTTGAAAAAAAAAGCCTTACTATACATGGTCATTTTTTGTTAGAAAAAAATAGTCTTACTATACATGGTCATTTTTTTTGTTAGAAAAAAAGCCTTACTATACATGGTCATTTTTTGTTAGAAAAAAAAAGTCTTACTATACATGGTCATTTTTTGTTAGAAAAAAATAGCCTTACTATAAATGGTCATTTTTTGTTAGAAAAAAAAGCCTTAGTATACATGGTCATTTTTTTGTCAGAAAAAAAAGCCTTACTATACATGGTCGTTTTTTGTCGGGAAAAAAAAGCCTTACTATACATGGTCATTTTTTGTTAGAAAAAAAAGCCTTACTATGCATGGTCATTTTTTGTTAGAAAAAAAAAGCCTTACTATACATGGTCGTTTTTTGTCGGAAAAAAAAGCCTTACTATACATGGTCGTTTTTTTGTCGGAAAAAAAAGCCTTGCTATACATGGCCATTTTTTATTAGAAAAAAAAGTCTTACTATACATGGTCATTTTTTGTTAGAAAAAAAAAGCCTTACTATACATGGTCATTTTTTGTTAGAAAAAAAAGCCTTACTATACATGGTCATTTTTTGTTAGAAAAAAAAAAAGCCTTACTATACATGGTCGTTTTTTTGTCGGAAAAAAAAGCCTTACTATACATGGTCGTTTTTTTGTCGGAAAAAAAAGCCTTACTATACATGGTCGTTTTTTTGTCGGAAAAAAAATAGCCTTACTATACATGGTCGTTTTTTTGTCGAAAAAAAAAAAGCCTTACTATACATGGTCGTTTTTTTGTCGGAAAAAAAAGCCTTACTATACATGGTCGTTTTTTTGTCGGAAAAAAAAGCCTTACTATACATGGTCGTTTTTTTGTTCGAAAAAAAAAAGCCTTACTATACATGGTCGTTTTTTTGTCAGAAAAAAAAGCCTTACTATACATGGTCATTTTTTATTAGAAAAAAAAGTCTTAGTATACATGGTCATTTTTTGTTAGAAAAAAATAGCCTTACTATAAATGGTCATTTTTTGTTAGAAAAAAAAAGCCTTAGTATACATGGTCATTTTTTATTAGAAAAAAGAACCTTACTATACATGGTCATTTTTTGTTAGAAAAAAAAAAGCCTTACTATACATGGTCGTTTTTTTGTTTGAAAAAAAAAAGCCTTACTATACATGGTCGTTTTTTTGTCGGAAAAAAAAAGCCTTACTATACATGGTCGTTTTTTTGTCGAAAAAAAAAAAAAGCCTTACTATACATGGTCGTTTTTTTGTCGGAAAAAAAAGCCTTACTATACATGGTCGTTTTTTTGTCGGAAGAAAAAGCCTTACTATACATGGTCGTTTTTTGTTAGAAAAAAATAGTCTTACTATACATGGTCATTTTTTTGTTAGAAAAAAAAGCCTTACTATACATGGTCATTTTTTGTTAGAAAAAAAAGGCTTACTATACATGGTCGTTTTTTGTCAGAAAAAAAGCCTTACTATACATGGTCATTTTTTATTAGAAAAAAAAGCCTTACTATACATGGTCATTTTTTGTCGGAAAAAAAAACCTTACTATACATGGTCGTTTTTTTGTCGAAAAAAAAAAAAGCCTTACTATACATGGTCGTTTTTTTGTCGGAAAAAAAAGCCTTACTATACATGGTTGTTTTTTTGTCGGAAAAAAAAAGCCTTACTATACATGGTCATTTTTTATTAGAAAAAAAAGCCTTACTATACATGGTTGTTTTTTTGTCGGAAAAAAAAAGCCTTACTATACATGGTCATTTTTTATTAGAAAAAAAAGCCTTACTATACATGGTCGTTTTTTGTCGGAAAAAAAAGCCTTACTATACATGGTCGTTTTTTTGTCGGAAAAAAAAGCCTTGCTATACATGGCCATTTTTTATTAGAAAAAAAAGTCTTACTATACATGGTCATTTTTTGTTAGAAAAAAAAAGCCTTACTATACATGGTCATTTTTTGTTAGAAAAAAAAGCCTTACTATACATGGTCGTTTTTTTGTCGGAAAAAAAAGCCTTACTATACATGGTCGTTTTTTTGTCGGAAAAAAAAGCCTTACTATACATGGTCGTTTTTTTGTCGGAAAAAAAAAGCCTTACTATACATGGTCGTTTTTTTGTCGAAAAAAAAAAAGCCTTACTATACATGGTCGTTTTTTTGTCGGAAAAAAAAGCCTTACTATACATGGTCGTTTTTTTGTCGGAAAAAAAAAGCCTTACTATACATGGTCATTTTTTGTTAGAAAAAAATAGTCTTACTATACATGGTCATTTTTTTGTTAATAAAAAAAAGCCTTACTATACATGGTCATTTTTTGTTAGAAAAAAAAAGGCTTACTATACATGGTCGTTTTTTTGTCAGAAAAAAAAGCCTTACTATACATGGTCATTTTTTATTAGAAAAAAAAGTCTTACTATACATGGTCATTTTTTATTAGAAAAAAGAGCCTTACTATACATGGTCATTTTTTGTTAGAAAAAAAAAGCCTTACTATACATGGTCGTTTTTTTGTTTGAAAAAAAAAAGCCTTACTATACATGGTCATTTTTTATTAGAAAAAAGAGCCTTACTATACATGGTCGTTTTTTTGTCGGAAAAAAAAAACCTTACTATACATGGTCGTTTTTTTGTCGGAAAAAAAAAAGCCTTACTTTTCATGGTCGTTTTTTTGTCGGAAAAAAAAAGCCTTACTATACATGGTCATTTTTTTGTTAATAAAAAAAGCCTTACTATACATGGTCATTTTTTGTTAGAAAAAAAAGGCTTACTATACATGGTCGTTTTTTTGTCAGAAAAAAAAGCCTTACTATACATGGTCATTTTTTATTAGAAAAAAAAGTCTTACTATACATGGTCATTTTTTATTAGAAAAAAGAGCCTTACTATACATGGTCATTTTTTGTTAGAAAAAAAAAGCCTTACTTACATGGTCGTTTTTTTGTTTGAAAAAAAAAAGCCTTACTATACATGGTCATTTTTTATTAGAAAAAGGAGCCTTACTATACATGGTCGTTTTTTTGTCGGAAAAAAAAACCTTACTATACATGGTCGTTTTTTTGTCGGAAAAAAAAAAGCCTTACTATACATGGTCGTTTTTTTGTCGGAAAAAAAAGCCTGACTATACATGGTCGTTTTTTTGTCGGAAAAAAAAGCCTTACTATACATGGTCGTTTTTTTGTTCGAAAAAAAAAAGCCTTACTATACATGGTCATTTTTTGTTAGAAAAAAATAGTCTTACTATACATGGTCATTTTTTTGTTAGAAAAAAAAGCCTTACTATACATGGTCATTTTTTGTTAGAAAAAAAAGGCTTACTATACATGGTCGTTTTTTTGTCAGAAAAAAAAGCCTTACTATACATGGTCATCTTTTATTAGAAAAAAAAGTCTTACTATACATGGTCATTATTTGTTAGAAAAAAATAGCCTTACTATAAATGGTCATTTTTTTGTTAGAAAAAAGAACCTTACTATACATGGTCATTTTTTGTTAGAAAAAAAAAGCCTTACTATACATGGTCGTTTTTTATTAGAAAAAAAAGCCTTACTATACATGGTCATTTTTTGTCGAGAAAAAAAAGCCTTACTATACATGGTCGTTTTTTTGTCTGGAAAAAAAAGCCTTACTATACATGGTCGTTTTTTTGTCGGAAAAAAAGCCTTACTATACATGGTCATTTTTTGCTAGAAAAAAAAGCCTTACTATACATGGTCATTTTTTGTCGGAAAAAAAAACCTTACTATTCATGGTCGTTTTTTTGTCGAAAAAAAAAAAAGCCTTACTATACATGGTCGTTTTTTTGTCGGAAAAAAAAGCCTTACTATACATGGTTGTTTTTTTGTCGGAAAAAAAAAGCCTTACTATACATGGTCATTTTTTGTTAGAAAAAAATAGTCTTACTATACATGGTCATTTTTTTGTAAATAAAAAAAGCCTTACTATACATGGTCATTTTTTGTTAGAAAAAAAAAGGCTTACTATACATGGTCGTTTTTTTGTCAGAAAAAAAAGCCTTACTATACATGGTCATTTTTTATTAGAAAAAAAAGTCTTACTATACATGGTCATTTTTTATTAGAAAAAAGAGCCTTACTATACATGGTCATTTTTTGTTAGAAAAAAAAAGCCTTACTATACATGGTCGTTTTTTTGTTTGAAAAAAAAAAGCCTTACTATACATGGTCATTTTTTATTAGAAAAAAGAGCCTTACTATACATGGTCGTTTTTTTGTCGGAAAAAAAGCCTTACTATACATGGTCATTTTTTGCTAGAAAAAAAAGCCTTACTATACATGGTCATTTTTTGTCGGAAAAAAAAACCTTACTATTCATGGTCGTTTTTTTGTCGAAAAAAAAAAAAGCCTTACTATACATGGTCGTTTTTTTGTCGGAAAAAAAAGCCTTACTATACATGGTTGTTTTTTTGTCGGAAAAAAAAAGCCTTACTATACATGGTCATTTTTTGTTAGAAAAAAATAGTCTTACTATACATGGTCATTTTTTTGTAAATAAAAAAAGCCTTACTATACATGGTCATTTTTTGTTAGAAAAAAAAAGGCTTACTATACATGGTCGTTTTTTTGTCAGAAAAAAAAGCCTTACTATACATGGTCATTTTTTATTAGAAAAAAAAGTCTTACTATACATGGTCATTTTTTATTAGAAAAAAGAGCCTTACTATACATGGTCATTTTTTGTTAGAAAAAAAAAGCCTTACTATACATGGTCGTTTTTTTGTTTGAAAAAAAAAAGCCTTACTATACATGGTCATTTTTTATTAGAAAAAAGAGCCTTACTATACATGGTCGTTTTTTTGTCGGAAAAAAAAACCTTACTATACATGGTCGTTTTTTTGTCGGGAAAAAAAAAAGCCTTACTATACATGGTCGTTTTTTTGTCGGAAAAAAAAAGCCTTACTATACATGGTCATTTTTTGTCGGAAAAAAAAGCCTTACTATACATGGTCGTTTTTTATTAGAAAAAAAAACCTTACTATACATGGTCATTTTTTGTTAGAAAAAAAAAAGCCTTACTATACATGGTCGTTTTTTATTAGAAAAAAAAGCCTTACTATACATGGTCGTTTTTTTGTTTGAAAAAAAAAAGCCTTACTATACATGGTAATTTTTTGTTAGAAAAAAAAAAAGCCTTACTATACATGGTCGTTTTTTTGTCGGAAAAAAAAGCCTTACTATACATGGTCGTTTTTTTGTCGGAAAAAAAAGCCTTACTATACATGGTCGTTTTTTGTCGAAAAAAAAAAGCCTTACTATACATGGTCGTTTTTTTGTCGGAAAAAAAAGCCTTACTATACATGGTCGTTTTTTTGTCGGAAAAAAAAAACCTTACTATACATGGTCGTTTTTTTGTCGGAAAAAAAAAAAGCCTTACTATACATGGTCGTTTTTTTGTCGGAAAAAAAAGCCTTACTATACATGTTTGTTTTTTTGTCGGAAAAAAAAGCCTTACTATACATGGTCGTTTTTTTGTTTGAAAAAAAAAGCCTTACTATACATGGTCATTTTTTGTTAGAAAAAAATAGTCTTACTATACATGGTCATTTTTTTTGTTAGAAAAAAAGCCTTACTATACATGGTCATTTTTTGTTAGAAAAAAAAAGTCTTACTATACATGGTCATTTTTTGTTAGAAAAAAATAGCCTTACTATAAATGGTCATTTTTTTGTTAGAAAAAAAAGCCTTACTATACATGGTCATTTTTTGTTAGAAAAAAAAGGCTTACTATACATGGTCGTTTTTTTGTCAGAAAAAAAAGCCTTACTATACATGGTCATCTTTTATTAGAAAAAAAAGTCTTACTATACATGGTCATTATTTGTTAGAAAAAAATAGCCTTACTATAAATGGTCATTTTTTGTTAGAAAAAAGAACCTTACTATACATGGTCATTTTTTGTTAGAAAAAAAAAGCCTTACTATACATGGTCGTTTTTTTGTTTGAAAAAAAAAAGCCTTACTATACATGGTAATTTTTTGTTAGAAAAAAAGAGCCTTACTATACATGGTCATTTTTTGTTAGAAAAAAAAAGACCTTACTATACATGGTCGTTTTTTTGTCGGAAAAAAAAACCTTACTATACATGGTCGTTTTTTTGTCGGAAAAAAAAAAGCCTTACTATACATGGTCATTTTTTGTCGGAAAAAAAAAGCCTTACTATACATGGTCGTTTTTTATTAGAAAAAAAAGCCTTACTATACATGGTCATTTTTTGTCGAGAAAAAAAAGCCTTACTATACATGGTCGTTTTTTTGTCTGGAAAAAAAAGCCTTACTATACATGGTCATTTTTTTTGTTAGAAAAAAAGCCTTACTATACATGGTCATTTTTTGTTAGAAAAAAAAAGTCTTACTATACATGGTCATTTTTTGTTAGAAAAAAATAGCCTTACTATAAATGGTCATTTTTTTGTTAGAAAAAAAAGCCTTACTATACATGGTCATTTTTTGTTAGAAAAAAAAGGCTTTCTATACATGGTCGTTTTTTTGTCAGAAAAAAAAAGCCTTACTATACATGGTCATCTTTTATTAGAAAAAAAAGTCTTACTATACATGGTCGTTTTTTTGTCGGAAAAAAAAACCTTACTATACATGGTCGTTTTTTTGTCGGAAAAAAAAAAGCCTTACTATACATGGTCATTTTTTGTCGGAAAAAAAAAGCCTTACTATACATGGTCGTTTTTTATTAGAAAAAAAAGCCTTACTATACATGGTCATTTTTTGTCGAGAAAAAAAAGCCTTACTATACATGGTCATTTTTTGTTAGAAAAAAATAGTCTTACTATACATGGTCATTTTTTTTGTTAGAAAAAAAGCCTTACTATACATGGTCATTTTTTGTTAGAAAAAAAAAGTCTTACTATACATGGTCATTTTTTGTTAGAAAAAAATAGCCTTACTATAAATGGTCATTTTTTTGTTAGAAAAAAAAGCCTTACTATACATGGTCATTTTTTGTTAGAAAAAAAAGGCTTACTATACATGGTCGTTTTTTTGTCAGAAAAAAAAGCCTTACTATACATGGTCATCTTTTATTAGAAAAAAAAGTCTTACTATACATGGTCATTATTTGTTAGAAAAAAATAGCCTTACAAAAATGGTCATTTTTTGTTAGAAAAAAGAACCTTACTATACATGGTCATTTTTTGTTAGAAAAAAAAAGCCTTACTATACATGGTCGTTTTTTTGTTTGAAAAAAAAAAGCCTTACTATACATGGTCGTTTTTTTGTCGGAAAAAAAAGCCTTACTATACATGGTCGTTTTTTTGTCGGAAAAAAAAGCCTTACTATACATGGTCGTTTTTTTGTTCGAAAAAAAAAAGCCTTACTATACATGGTCATTTTTTGTTAGAAAAAAATAGTCTTACTATACATGGTCATTTTTTTGTTAGAAAAAAAAGCCTTACTATACATGGTCATTTTTTGTTAGAAAAAAAAGGCTTACTATACATGGTCGTTTTTTTGTCAGAAAAAAAAGCCTTACTATACATGGTCATCTTTTATTAGAAAAAAAAGTCTTACTATACATGGTCATTATTTGTTAGAAAAAAATAGCCTTACTATAAATGGTCATTTTTTGTTAGAAAAAAAAAGCCTTAGTATACATGGTCATTTTTTATTAGAAAAAAGAACCTTACTATACATGGTCATTTTTTGTTAGAAAAAAAAAGCCTTACTATACATGGTCGTTTTTTTGTTTGAAAAAAAAAAGCCTTACTATACATGGTAATTTTTTGTTAGAAAAAAAGAGCCTTACTATACATGGTCATTTTTTGTTAGAAAAAAAAAGACCTTACTATACATGGTCGTTTTTTTGTCGGAAAAAAAAACCTTACTATACATGGTCGTTTTTTTGTCGGAAAAAAAAAAGCCTTACTATACATGGTCATTTTTTGTCGGAAAAAAAAAGCCTTACTATACATGGTCGTTTTTTATTAGAAAAAAAAGCCTTACTATACATGGTCATTTTTTGTCGAGAAAAAAAAGCCTTACTATACATGGTCGTTTTTTTGTCTGGAAAAAAAAGCCTTACTATACATGGTCGTTTTTTTGTCGGAAAAAAAGCCTTACTATACATGGTCATTTTTTGCTAGAAAAAAAAGCCTTACTATACATGGTCATTTTTTGTCGGAAAAAAAAACCTTACTATTCATGGTCGTTTTTTTGTCGAAAAAAAAAAAAGCCTTACTATACATGGTCGTTTTTTTGTCGGAAAAAAAAGCCTTACTATACATGGTCGTTTTTTTGTCGGAAAAAAAAGCCTTACTATACATGGTCATTTTTTGTTAGAAAAAAATAGTCTTACTATACATGGTCATTTTTTTGTTAATAAAAAAAGCCTTACTATACATGGTCATTTTTTGTTAGAAAAAAAAGGCTTACTATACATGGTCGTTTTTTTGTCAGAAAAAAAAGCCTTACTATACATGGTCATTTTTTATTAGAAAAAAAAGTCTTACTATACATGGTCATTTTTTATTAGAAAAAAGAGCCTTACTATACATGGTCATTTTTTGTTAGAAAAAAAAAGCCTTACTATACATGGTCGTTTTTTTGTTTGAAAAAAAAAAAGCCTTACTATACATGGTCATTTTTTATTAGAAAAAAGAGCCTTACTATACATGGTCGTTTTTTTGTCGGAAAAAAAAACCTTACTATACATGGTCGTTTTTTTGTCGGAAAAAAAAAAGCCTTACTATACATGGTCGTTTTTTTGTCGGAAAAAAAAAGCCTTACTATACATGGTCATTTTTTTGTTAATAAAAAAAGCCTTACTATACATGGTCATTTTTTGTTAGAAAAAAAAAGGCTTACTATACATGGTCGTTTTTTTGTCAGAAAAAAAAGCCTTACTATACATGGTCATTTTTTATTAGAAAAAAAAGTCTTACTATACATGGTCATTTTTCATTAGAAAAAAGAGCCTTACTATACATGGTCATTTTTTGGTAGAAAAAAAAAGCCTTACTTACATGGTCGTTTTTTTGTTTGAAAAAAAAAAGCCTTACTATACATGGTCATTTTTTATTAGAAAAAGGAGCCTTACTATACATGGTCGTTTTTTTGTCGGAAAAAAAACCCTTACTATACATGGTCGTTTTTTTGTCGGAAAAAAAAAAGCCTTACTATACATGGTCGTTTTTTTGTCGGAAAAAAAAGCCTTACTATACATGGTCGTTTTTTTGTCGGAAAAAAAAGCCTTACTATACATGGTCGTTTTTTTGTTCGAAAAAAAAAAGCCTTACTATACATGGTCATTTTTTGTTAGAAAAAAATAGTCTTACTATACATGGTCATTTTTTTGTTAGAAAAAAAAGCCTTACTATACATGGTCATTTTTTGTTAGAAAAAAAAGGCTTACTATACATGGTCGTTTTTTTGTCAGAAAAAAAAGCCTTACTATACATGGTCATCTTTTATTAGAAAAAAAAGTCTTACTATACATGGTCATTATTTGTTAGAAAAAAATAGCCTTACTATAAATGGTCATTTTTTGTTAGAAAAAAAAAGCCTTAGTATACATGGTCATTTTTTATTAGAAAAAAGAACCTTACTATACATGGTCATTTTTTGTTAGAAAAAAAAAGCCTTACTATACATGGTCGTTTTTTTGTTTGAAAAAAAAAAGCCTTACTATACATGGTAATTTTTTGTTAGAAAAAAAAGAGCCTTACTATAAATGGTCATTTTTTGTTAGAAAAAAAAAGCCTTAGTATACATGGTCATTTTTTATTAGAAAAAAGAACCTTACTATACATGGTCATTTTTTGTTAGAAAAAAAAAGCCTTACTATACATGGTCGTTTTTTTGTCTAAAAAAAAAAGCCTTACTATACATGGTAATTTTTTGTTAGAAAAAAAGAGCCTTACTATACATGGTCATTTTTTGTTAGAAAAAAAAAGACCTTACTATACATGGTCGTTTTTTTGTCGGAAAAAAAAACCTTACTATACATGGTCGTTTTTTTGTCGGAAAAAAAAAAGCCTTACTATACATGGTCATTTTTTGTCGGAAAAAAAAAGCCTTACTATACATGGTCGTTTTTTATTAGAAAAAAAAGCCTTACTATACATGGTCGTTTTTTTGTCTGGAAAAAAAAGCCTTACTATACATGGTCGTTTTTTTGTCGGAAAAAAAGCCTTACTATACATGGTCATTTTTTGCTAGAAAAAAAAGCCTTACTATACATGGTCATTTTTTGTCGGAAAAAAAAACCTTACTATTCATGGTCGTTTTTTTGTCGAAAAAAAAAAAAGCCTTACTATACATGGTCGTTTTTTTGTCTGAAAAAAAAGCCTTACTATACATGGTTGTTTTTTTGTCGGAAAAAAAAAGCCTTACTATACATGGTCATTTTTTGTTAGAAAAAAATAGTCTTACTATACATGGTCATTTTTTTGTTAATAAAAAAAGCCTTACTATACATGGTCATTTTTTGTTAGAAAAAAAAAAGGCTTACTATACATGGTCGTTTTTTTGTCAGAAAAAAAAGCCTTACTATACATGGTCATTTTTTATTAGAAAAAAAAGTCTTACTATACATGGTCATTTTTTATTAGAAAAAAGAGCCTTACTATACATGGTCATTTTTTGTTAGAAAAAAAAAGCCTTACTTACATGGTCGTTTTTTTGTTTGAAAAAAAAAAGCCTTACTATACATGGTCATTTTTTATTAGAAAAAGGAGCCTTACTATACATGGTCGTTTTTTTGTCGGAAAAAAAAACCTTACTATACATGGTCGTTTTTTTGTCGGAAAAAAAAAAGCCTTACTATACATGGTCGTTTTTTTGTCGGAAAAAAAAGCCTTACTATACATGGTCGTTTTTTTGTCGGAAAAAAAAGCCTTACTATACATGGTCGTTTTTTTGTTAGAAAAAAAAAGCCTTAGTATACATGGTCATTTTTTATTAGAAAAAAGAACCTTACTATACATGGTCATTTTTTGTTAGAAAAAAAAAGCCTTACTATACATGGTCGTTTTTTTGTTTGAAAAAAAAAAGCCTTACTATACATGGTAATTTTTTGTTAGAAAAAAAGAGCCTTACTATACATGGTCATTTTTTGTTAGAAAAAAAAAGACCTTACTATACATGGTCGTTTTTTTGTCGGAAAAAAAAACCTTACTATACATGGTCGTTTTTTTGTCGGAAAAAAAAAAGCCTTACTATACATGGTCATTTTTTGTCGGAAAAAAAAAGCCTTACTATACATGGTCGTTTTTTATTAGAAAAAAAAGCCTTACTATACATGGTCATTTTTTGTCGAGAAAAAAAAGCCTTACTATACATGGTCGTTTTTTTGTCTGGAAAAAAAAGCCTTACTATACATGGTCGTTTTTTTGTCGGAAAAAAAGCCTTACTATACATGGTCATTTTTTGCTAGAAAAAAAAGCCTTACTATACATGGTCATTTTTTGTCGGAAAAAAAAACCTTACTATTCATGGTCGTTTTTTTGTCGAAAAAAAAAAAAGCCTTACTATACATGGTCGTTTTTTTGTCGGAAAAAAAAGCCTTACTATACATGGTTGTTTTTTTGTCGGAAAAAAAAAGCCTTACTATACATGGTCATTTTTTGTTAGAAAAAAATAGTCTTACTATACATGGTCATTTTTTTGTTAATAAAAAAAGCCTTACTATACATGGTCATTTTTTGTTAGAAAAAAAAAGGCTTACTATACATGGTCGTTTTTTTGTCAGAAAAAAAAGCCTTACTATACATGGTCATTTTTTATTAGAAAAAAAAGTCTTACTATACATGGTCATTTTTTATTAGAAAAAAGAGCCTTACTATACATGGTCATTTTTTGTTAGAAAAAAAAAGCCTTACTATACATGGTCGTTTTTTTGTTTGAAAAAAAAAAGCCTTACTATACATGGTCATTTTTTATTAGAAAAAAGAGCCTTACTATACATGGTCGTTTTTTTGTCGGAAAAAAAAACCTTACTATACATGGTCGTTTTTTTGTCGGGAAAAAAAAAAGCCTTACTATACATGGTCGTTTTTTTGTCGGAAAAAAAAAGCCTTACTATACATGGTCATTTTTTGTCGGAAAAAAAAGCCTTACTATACATGGTCGTTTTTTATTAGAAAAAAAAACCTTACTATACATGGTCATTTTTTGTTAGAAAAAAAAAAGCCTTACTATACATGGTCGTTTTTTATTAGAAAAAAAAGCCTTACTATACATGGTCGTTTTTTTGTTTGAAAAAAAAAAGCCTTACTATACATGGTAATTTTTTGTTAGAAAAAAAAAAGCCTTACTATACATGGTCGTTTTTTTGTCGGAAAAAAAAGCCTTACTATACATGGTCGTTTTTTTGTCGGAAAAAAAAGCCTTACTATACATGGTCGTTTTTTGTCGAAAAAAAAAAGCCTTACTATACATGGTCGTTTTTTTGTCGGAAAAAAAAGCCTTACTATACATGGTCGTTTTTTTGTCGGAAAAAAAAAACCTTACTATACATGGTCGTTTTTTTGTCGAAAAAAAAAAAAGCCTTACTATACATGGTCGTTTTTTTGTCGGAAAAAAAAGCCTTACTATACATGGTTGTTTTTTTGTCGGAAAAAAAAGCCTTACTATACATGGTCGTTTTTTTGTTTGAAAAAAAAAGCCTTACTATACATGGTCATTTTTTGTTAGAAAAAAATAGTCTTACTATACATGGTCATTTTTTTTGTTAGAAAAAAAGCCTTACTATACATGGTCATTTTTTGTTAGAAAAAAAAAGTCTTACTATACATGGTCATTTTTTGTTAGAAAAAAATAGCCTTACTATAAATGGTCATTTTTTGTTAGAAAAAAAAGCCTTAGTATACATGGTCATTTTTTTGTCAGAAAAAAAAGCCTTACTATACATGGTCGTTTTTTGTCGGGAAAAAAAAGCCTTACTATACATGGTCATTTTTTGTTAGAAAAAAAAGCCTTACTATACATGGTCATTTTTTGTTAGAAAAAAAAAGCCTTACTATACATGGTCGTTTTTTGTCGGAAAAAAAAGCCTTACTATACATGGTCGTTTTTTTGTCGGAAAAAAAAGCCTTGCTATACATGGCCATTTTTTATTAGAAAAAAAAGTCTTACTATACATGGTAATTTTTTGTTAGAAAAAAAGAGCCTTACTATACATGGTCATTTTTTGTTAGAAAAAAAAAGACCTTACTATACATGGTCGTTTTTTTGTCGGAAAAAAAAACCTTACTATACATGGTCGTTTTTTTGTCGGAAAAAAAAAAGCCTTACTATACATGGTCATTTTTTGTCGGAAAAAAAAAGCCTTACTATACATGGTCGTTTTTTATTAGAAAAAAAAGCCTTACTATACATGGTCATTTTTTGTCGAGAAAAAAAAGCCTTACTATACATGGTCGTTTTTTTGTCTGGAAAAAAAAGCCTTACTATACATGGTCGTTTTTTTGTCGGAAAAAAAGCCTTACTATACATGGTCATTTTTTGCTAGAAAAAAAAGCCTTACTATACATGGTCATTTTTTGTCGGAAAAAAAAACCTTACTATTCATGGTCGTTTTTTTGTCGAAAAAAAAAAAAGCCTTACTATACATGGTCGTTTTTTTGTCGGAAAAAAAAGCCTTACTATACATGGTTGTTTTTTTGTCGGAAAAAAAAAGCCTTACTATACATGGTCATTTTTTGTTAGAAAAAAATAGTCTTACTATACATGGTCATTTTTTTGTTAATAAAAAAAGCCTTACTATACATGGTCATTTTTTGTTAGAAAAAAAAAGGCTTACTATACATGGTCGTTTTTTTGTCAGAAAAAAAAGCCTTACTATACATGGTCATTTTTTATTAGAAAAAAAAGTCTTACTATACATGGTCATTTTTTATTAGAAAAAAGAGCCTTACTATACATGGTCATTTTTTGTTAGAAAAAAAAAGCCTTACTATACATGGTCGTTTTTTTGTTTGAAAAAAAAAAGCCTTACTATACATGGTCATTTTTTATTAGAAAAAAGAGCCTTACTATACATGGTCGTTTTTTTGTCGGAAAAAAAAACCTTACTATACATGGTCGTTTTTTTGTCGGGAAAAAAAAAAGCCTTACTATACATGGTCGTTTTTTTGTCGGAAAAAAAAAGCCTTACTATACATGGTCATTTTTTGTCGGAAAAAAAAGCCTTACTATACATGGTCGTTTTTTATTAGAAAAAAAAACCTTACTATACATGGTCATTTTTTGTTTTGAAAAAAAAAAGCCTTACTATACATGGTCGTTTTTTATTAGAAAAAAAAGCCTTACTATACATGGTCGTTTTTTTGTTTGAAAAAAAAAAGCCTTACTATACATGGTAATTTTTTGTTAGAAAAAAAAAAGCCTTACTATACATGGTCGTTTTTTTGTCGGAAAAAAAAGCCTTACTATACATGGTCGTTTTTTTGTCGGAAAAAAAAGCCTTACTATACATGGTCGTTTTTTGTCGAAAAAAAAAAGCCTTACTATACATGGTCGTTTTTTTGTCGGAAAAAAAAGCCTTACTATACATGGTCGTTTTTTTGTCGGAAAAAAAAAACCTTACTATACATGGTCGTTTTTTTGTCGAAAAAAAAAAAAAGCCTTACTATACATGGTCGTTTTTTTGTCGGAAAAAAAAGCCTTACTATACATGGTTGTTTTTTTGTCGGAAAAAAAAGCCTTACTATACATGGTCGTTTTTTTGTTTGAAAAAAAAAGCCTTACTATACATGGTCATTTTTTGTTAGAAAAAAATAGTCTTACTATACATGGTCATTTTTTTTGTTAGAAAAAAAGCCTTACTATACGTGGTCATTTTTTGTTAGAAAAAAAAAGTCTTACTATACATGGTCATTTTTTGTTAGAAAAAAATAGCCTTACTATAAATGGTCATTTTTTGTTAGAAAAAAAAGCCTTAGTATACATGGTCATTTTTTTGTCAGAAAAAAAAGCCTTACTATACATGGTCGTTTTTTGTCGGGAAAAAAAAGCCTTACTATACATGGTCATTTTTTGTTAGAAAAAAAAGCCTTACTATACATGGTCATTTTTTGTTAGAAAAAAAAAGCCTTACTATACATGGTCGTTTTTTGTCGGAAAAAAAAGCCTTACTATACATGGTCGTTTTTTTGTCGGAAAAAAAAGCCTTGCTATACATGGCCATTTTTTATTAGAAAAAAAAGTCTTACTATACATGGTCATTTTTTGTTAGAAAAAAAAAGCCTTACTATACATGGTCATTTTTTGTTAGAAAAAAAAGCCTTACTATACATGGTCATTTTTTGTTAGAAAAAAAAAGCCTTACTATACATGGTCGTTTTTTTGTCGGAAAAAAAAGCCTTACTATACATGGTCGTTTTTTTGTCGGAAAAAAAAGCCTTACTATACATGGTCGTTTTTTTGTCGGAAAAAAAATAGCCTTACTATACATGGTCGTTTTTTTGTCGAAAAAAAAAAAGCCTTACTATACATGGTCGTTTTTTTGTCGGAAAAAAAAGCCTTACTATACATGGTCGTTTTTTTGTCGGAAAAAAAAGCCTTACTATACATGGTCGTTTTTTTGTTAGAAAAAAAAAGCCTTACTATACATGGTCATTTTTTGTTAGAAAAAAAAGCCTTACTATACATGGTCATTTTTTGTTAGAAAAAAAAAGCCTTACTATACATGGTCGTTTTTTTGTCGGAAAAAAAAGCCTTACTATACATGGTCGTTTTTTTGTCGGAAAAAAAAGCCTTACTATACATGGTCGTTTTTTTGTCGGAAAAAAAATAGCCTTACTATACATGGTCGTTTTTTTGTCGAAAAAAAAAAAGCCTTACTATACATGGTCGTTTTTTTGTCGGAAAAAAAAGCCTTACTATACATGGTCGTTTTTTTGTCGGAAAAAAAAGCCTTACTATACATGGTCATTTTTTATTAGAAAAAAAAGTCTTACTATACATGGTCATTTTTTGTTAGAAAAAAATAGCCTTACTATAAATGGTCATTTTTTGTTAGAAAAAAAAAGCCTTAGTATACATGGTCATTTTTTATTAGAAAAAAGAACCTTACTATACATGGTCATTTTTTGTTAGAAAAAAAAAAGCCTTACTATACATGGTCGTTTTTTTGTTTGAAAAAAAAAAGCCTTACTATACATGGTCGTTTTTTTGTCGGAAAAAAAAAACCTTACTATACATGGTCGTTTTTTTGTCGGAAAAAAAAGCCTTACTATACATGGTTGTTTTTTTGTCGGAAAAAAAAGCCTTACTATACATGGTCGTTTTTTTGTTTGAAAAAAAAAGCCTTACTATACATGGTCATTTTTTGTTAGAAAAAAATAGTCTTACTATACATGGTCATTTTTTTTGTTAGAAAAAAAGCCTTACTATACATGGTCATTTTTTGTTAGAAAAAAAAAGTCTTACTATACATGGTCATTTTTTGTTAGAAAAAAATAGCCTTACTATAAATGGTCATTTTTTGTTAGAAAAAAAAGCCTTAGTATACATGGTCATTTTTTTGTCAGAAAAAAAAGCCTTACTATACATGGTCGTTTTTTGTCGGGAAAAAAAAGCCTTACTATACATGGTCATTTTTTGTTAGAAAAAAAAGCCTTACTATACATGGTCGTTTTTTGTCGGAAAAAAAAGCCTTACTATACATGGTCGTTTTTTTGTCGGAAAAAAAAGCCTTGCTATACATGGCCATTTTTTATTAGAAAAAAAAGTCTTACTATACATGGTCATTTTTTGTTAGAAAAAAAAAGCCTTACTATACATGGTCATTTTTTGTTAGAAAAAAAAGCCTTACTATACATGGTCATTTTTTGTTAGAAAAAAAAAGCCTTACTATACATGGTCGTTTTTTTGTCGGAAAAAAAAGCCTTACTATACATGGTCGTTTTTTTGTCGGAAAAAAAAGCCTTACTATACATGGTCGTTTTTTTGTCGGAAAAAAAATAGCCTTACTATACATGGTCGTTTTTTTGTCGAAAAAAAAAAAGCCTTACTATACATGGTCGTTTTTTTGTCGGAAAAAAAAGCCTTACTATACATGGTCGTTTTTTTGTCGGAAAAAAAAGCCTTACTATACATGGTCGTTTTTTTGTTCGAAAAAAAAAAGCCTTACTATACATGGTCGTTTTTTTGTCAGAAAAAAAAGCCTTACAATACATGGTCATTTTTTATTAGAAAAAAAAGTCTTACTATACATGGTCATTTTTTGTTAGAAAAAAATAGCCTTACTATAAATGGTCATTTTTTGTTAGAAAAAAAAAGCCTTAGTATACATGGTCATTTTTTATTAGAAAAAAGAACCTTACTATACATGGTCATTTTTTGTTAGAAAAAAAAAAGCCTTACTATACATGGTCGTTTTTTTGTTTGAAAAAAAAAAAGCCTTACTATACATGGTCGTTTTTTTGTCGGAAAAAAAAAGCCTTACTATACATGGTCGTTTTTTTGTCGAAAAAAAAAAAAGCCTTACTATACATGGTCGTTTTTTTGTCGGAAAAAAAAGCCTTACTATACATGGTCGTTTTTTTGTCGGAAGAAAAAGCCTTACTATACATGGTCGTTTTTTGTTAGAAAAAAATAGTCTTACTATACATGGTCATTTTTTTGTTAGAAAAAAAAGCCTTACTATACATGGTCATTTTTTGTTAGAAAAAAAAGGCTTACTATACATGGTCGTTTTTTGTCAGAAAAAAAGCCTTACTATACATGGTCATTTTTTATTAGAAAAAAAAGCCTTACTATACATGGTCATTTTTTGTTAGAAAAAAAAGGCTTACTATACATGGTCGTTTTTTTGTCAGAAAAAAAAGCCTTACTATACATGGTCATTTTTTATTAGAAAAAAAAGTCTTACTATACATGGTCATTATTTGTTAGAAAAAAATAGCCTTACTATAAATGGTCATTTTTTGTTAGAAAAAAAAAGCCTTAGTATACATGGTCATTTTTTATTAGAAAAAAGAACCTTACTATACATGGTCATTTTTTGTTAGAAAAAAAAAGCCTTACTATACATGGTCGTTTTTTTGTTTGAAAAAAAAAAGCCTTACTATACATGGTAATTTTTTGTTAGAAAAAAAGAGCCTTACTATACATGGTCATTTTTTGTTAGAAAAAAAAAGACCTTACTATACATGGTCGTTTTTTTGTCGGAAAAAAAAGCCTTACTATACATGGTCATTTTTTATTAGAAAAAAAGAGCCTTACTATACATGGTCGTTTTTTTGTCGGAAAAAAAAACCTTACTATACATGGTCGTTTTTTTGTCGGAAAAAAAAAAGCCTTACTATACATGGTCGTTTTTTTGTCGAAAAAAAAAGCCTTACTATACATGGTCGTTTTTTTGTCGGAAAAAAAAACCTTACTATACATGGTCGTTTTTTTGTCGAAAAAAAAAAAAGCCTTACTATACATGGTCGTTTTTTTGTCGGAAAAAAAAGCCTTACTATACATGGTTGTTTTTTTGTCGGAAAAAAAAAGCCTTACTATACATGGTCATTTTTTGTTAGAAAAAAATAGTCTTACTATACATGGTCATTTTTTTGTTAATAAAAAAAGCCTTACTATACATGGTCATTTTTTGTTAGAAAAAAAAAGGCTTACTATACATGGTCGTTTTTTTGTCAGAAAAAAAAGCCTTACTATACATGGTCATTTTTTATTAGAAAAAAAAGTCTTACTATACATGGTCATTTTTTATTAGAAAAAAGAGCCTTACTATACATGGTCATTTTTTGTCGGAAAAAAAAACCTTACTATACATGGTCGTTTTTTTGTCGGAAAAAAAAAGCCTTACTATACATGGTCGTTTTTTTGTCGGAAAAAAAAGCCTTACTATACATGGTCGTTTTTTTGTCGGAAAAAAAAGCCTTACTATACATGGTCGTTTTTTTGTTCGAAAAAAAAAAGCCTTACTATACATGGTCATTTTTTTGTTAGAAAAAAAAGCCTTACTATACATGGTCATTTTTTGTTAGAAAAAAAAGGCTTACTATACATGGTCGTTTTTTTGTCAGAAAAAAAAGCCTTACTATACATGGTCATCTTTTATTAGAAAAAAAAGTCTTACTATACATGGTCATTATTTGTTAGAAAAAAATAGCCTTACTATAAATGGTCATTTTTTGTTAGAAAAAAAAAGCCTTAGTATACATGGTCATTTTTTATTAGAAAAAAGAACCTTACTATACATGGTCATTTTTTGTTAGAAAAAAAAAAGCCTTACTATACATGGTCGTTTTTTTGTTTGAAAAAAAAAAGCCTTACTATACATGGTCATTTTTTGTTAGAAAAAAAGAGCCTTACTATACATGGTCATTTTTTGTTAGAAAAAAAAAGACCTTACTATACATGGTCGTTTTTTTGTCGGAAAAAAAAAAGCCTTACTATACATGGTCATTTTTTGTCGGAAAAAAAAAGCCTTACTATACATGGTCGTTTTTTATTAGAAAAAAAAGCCTTACTATACATGGTCATTTTTTGTTGAAAAAAAAAGCCTTACTATACATGGTCGTTTTTTTGTCTGGAAAAAAAAGCCTTACTATACATGGTCGTTTTTTTGTCGGAAAAAAAGCCTTACTATACATGGTCATTTTTTGTTAGAAAAAAAAGCCTTACTATACATGGTCATTTTTTGTCGGAAAAAAAAACCTTACTATACATGGTCGTTTTTTTGTCAAAAAAAAAAAAAGCCTTACTATACATGGTCGTTTTTTTGTCGGAAAAAAAAGCCTTACTATACATGGTTGTTTTTTTGTCGGAAAAAAAAAGCCTTACTATACATGGTCATTTTTTGTTAGAAAAAAATAGTCTTACTATACATGGTCATTTTTTTGTTAATAAAAAAAGCCTTACTATACATGGTCATTTTTTGTTAGAAAAAAAAAGGCTTACTATACATGGTCGTTTTTTTGTCAGAAAAAAAAGCCTTACTATACATGGTCATTTTTTATTAGAAAAAAAAGTCTTACTATACATGGTCATTTTTTATTAGAAAAAAGAGCCTTACTATACATGGTCATTTTTTGTTAGAAAAAAAAAGCCTTACTTACATGGTCGTTTTTTTGTTTGAAAAAAAAAAGCCTTACTATACATGGTCATTTTTTATTAGAAAAAAGAGCCTTACTATACATGGTCGTTTTTTTGTCGGAAAAAAAAACCTTACTATACATGGTCGTTTTTTTGTCGGAAAAAAAAAAGCCTTACTATACATGGTCGTTTTTTTGTCGGAAAAAAAAGCCTTACTATACATGGTCGTTTTTTTGTCGGAAAAAAAAGCCTTACTATACATGGTCGTTTTTTTGTTCGAAAAAAAAAGCCTTACTATACATGGTCATTTTTTGTTAGAAAAAAATAGTCTTACTATACATGGTCATTTTTTTGTTAGAAAAAAAAGCCTTACTATACATGGTCATTTTTTGTTAGAAAAAAAAGGCTTACTATACATGGTCGTTTTTTTGTCAGAAAAAAAAGCCTTACTATACATGGTCATCTTTTATTAGAAAAAAAAGTCTTACTATACATGGTCATTATTTGTTAGAAAAAAATAGCCTTACTATAAATGGTCATTTTTTGTTAGAAAAAAAAAGCCTTAGTATACATGGTCATTTTTTATTAGAAAAAAGAACCTTACTATACATGGTCATTTTTTGTTAGAAAAAAAAAGCCTTACTATACATGGTCGTTTTTTTGTTTAAAAAAAAAAAGCCTTACTATACATGGTAATTTTTTGTTAGAAAAAAAGAGCCTTACTATACATGGTCATTTTTTGTTAGAAAAAAAAAGACCTTACTATACATGGTCGTTTTTTTGTCGGAAAAAAAAACCTTACTATACATGGTCGTTTTTTTGTCGGAAAAAAAAAAGCCTTACTATACATGGTCATTTTTTGTCGGAAAAAAAAAGCCTTACTATACATGGTCGTTTTTTATTAGAAAAAAAAGCCTTACTATACATGGTCATTTTTTGTCGAGAAAAAAAAGCCTTACTATACATGGTCGTTTTTTTGTCTGGAAAAAAAAGCCTTACTATACATGGTCGTTTTTTTGTCGGAAAAAAAGCCTTACTATACATGGTCATTTTTTGCTAGAAAAAAAAGCCTTACTATACATGGTCATTTTTTGTCGGAAAAAAAAACCTTACTATTCATGGTCGTTTTTTTGTCGAAAAAAAAAAAAGCCTTACTATACATGGTCGTTTTTTTGTCGGAAAAAAAAGCCTTACTATACATGGTTGTTTTTTTGTCGGAAAAAAAAAGCCTTACTATACATGGTCATTTTTTGTTAGAAAAAAATAGTCTTACTATACATGGTCATTTTTTTGTTAATAAAAAAAGCCTTACTATACATGGTCATTTTTTGTTAGAAAAAAAAAGGCTTACTATACATGGTCGTTTTTTTGTCAGAAAAAAAAGCCTTACTATACATGGTCATTTTTTATTAGAAAAAAAAGTCTTACTATACATGGTCATTTTTTATTAGAAAAAAGAGCCTTACTATACATGGTCATTTTTTGTTAGAAAAAAAAAGCCTTACTATACATGGTCGTTTTTTTGTTTGAAAAAAAAAAGCCTTACTATACATGGTCATTTTTTATTAGAAAAAAGAGCCTTACTATACATGGTCGTTTTTTTGTCGGAAAAAAAAACCTTACTATACATGGTCGTTTTTTTGTCGGAAAAAAAAAAGCCTTACTATACATGGTCGTTTTTTTGTCGGAAAAAAAAAGCCTTACTATACATGGTCATTTTTTTGTTAATAAAAAAAGCCTTACTATACATGGTCATTTTTTGTTAGAAAAAAAAAGGCTTACTATACATGGTCGTTTTTTTGTCAGAAAAAAAAGCCTTACTATACATGGTCATTTTTTATTAGAAAAAAAAGTCTTACTATACATGGTCATTTTTCATTAGAAAAAAGAGCCTTACTATACATGGTCATTTTTTGTTAGAAAAAAAAAGCCTTACTTACATGGTCGTTTTTTTGTTTGAAAAAAAAAAGCCTTACTATACATGGTCATTTTTTATTAGAAAAAGGAGCCTTACTATACATGGTCGTTTTTTTGTCGGAAAAAAAAACCTTACTATACATGGTCGTTTTTTTGTCGGAAAAAAAAAAGCCTTACTATACATGGTCGTTTTTTTGTCGGAAAAAAAAGCCTTACTATACATGGTCGTTTTTTTGTCGGAAAAAAAAGCCTTACTATACATGGTCGTTTTTTTGTTCGAAAAAAAAAAGCCTTACTATACATGGTCATTTTTTGTTAGAAAAAAATAGTCTTACTATACATGGTCATTTTTTTGTTAGAAAAAAAAGCCTTACTATACATGGTCATTTTTTGTTAGAAAAAAAAGGCTTACTATACATGGTCGTTTTTTTGTCAGAAAAAAAAGCCTTACTATACATGGTCATCTTTTATTAGGAAAAAAAGTCTTACTATACATGGTCATTATTTGTTAGAAAAAAATAGCCTTACTATAAATGGTCATTTTTTGTTAGAAAAAAAAAGCCTTAGTATACATGGTCATTTTTTATTAGAAAAAAGAACCTTACTATACATGGTCATTTTTTGTTAGAAAAAAAAAGCCTTACTATACATGGTCGTTTTTTTGTTTGAAAAAAAAAAGCCTTACTATACATGGTAATTTTTTGTTAGAAAAAAAGAGCCTTACTATAAATGGTCATTTTTTGTTAGAAAAAAAAAGCCTTAGTATACATGGTCATTTTTTATTAGAAAAAAGAACCTTACTATACATGGTCATTTTTTGTTAGAAAAAAAAAGCCTTACTATACATGGTCGTTTTTTTGTTTAAAAAAAAAAGCCTTACTATACATGGTAATTTTTTGTTAGAAAAAAAGAGCCTTACTATACATGGTCATTTTTTGTTAGAAAAAAAAAGACCTTACTATACATGGTCGTTTTTTTGTCGGAAAAAAAAACCTTACTATACATGGTCGTTTTTTTGTCGGAAAAAAAAAAGCCTTACTATACATGGTCATTTTTTGTCGGAAAAAAAAAGCCTTACTATACATGGTCGTTTTTTATTAGAAAAAAAAGCCTTACTATACATGGTCATTTTTTGTCGAGAAAAAAAAGCCTTACTATACATGGTCGTTTTTTTGTCTGGAAAAAAAAGCCTTACTATACATGGTCGTTTTTTTGTCGGAAAAAAAGCCTTACTATACATGGTCATTTTTTGCTAGAAAAAAAAGCCTTACTATACATGGTCATTTTTTGTCGGAAAAAAAAACCTTACTATTCATGGTCGTTTTTTTGTCGAAAAAAAAAAAAGCCTTACTATACATGGTCGTTTTTTTGTCTGAAAAAAAAGCCTTACTATACATGGTTGTTTTTTTGTCGGAAAAAAAAAGCCTTACTATACATGGTCATTTTTTGTTAGAAAAAAATAGTCTTACTATACATGGTCATTTTTTTGTTAATAAAAAAAGCCTTACTATACATGGTCATTTTTTGTTAGAAAAAAAAAGGCTTACTATACATGGTCGTTTTTTTGTCAGAAAAAAAAGCCTTACTATACATGGTCATTTTTTATTAGAAAAAAAAGTCTTACTATACATGGTCATTTTTTATTAGAAAAAAGAGCCTTACTATACATGGTCATTTTTTGTTAGAAAAAAAAAGCCTTACTATACATGGTCGTTTTTTTGTTTGAAAAAAAAAAGCCTTACTATACATGGTCATTTTTTATTAGAAAAAAGAGCCTTACTATACATGGTCGTTTTTTTGTCGGAAAAAAAAACCTTACTATACATGGTCGTTTTTTTGTCGGAAAAAAAAAAGCCTTACTATACATGGTCGTTTTTTTGTCGGAAAAAAAAAGCCTTACTATACATGGTCATTTTTTTGTTAATAAAAAAAGCCTTACTATACATGGTCATTTTTTGTTAGAAAAAAAAAGGCTTACTATACATGGTCGTTTTTTTGTCAGAAAAAAAAGCCTTACTATACATGGTCATTTTTTATTAGAAAAAAAAGTCTTACTATACATGGTCATTTTTTATTAGAAAAAAGAGCCTTACTATACATGGTCATTTTTTGTTAGAAAAAAAAAGCCTTACTTACATGGTCGTTTTTTTGTTTGAAAAAAAAAAGCCTTACTATACATGGTCATTTTTTATTAGAAAAAGGAGCCTTACTATACATGGTCGTTTTTTTGTCGGAAAAAAAAAACCTTACTATACATGGTCGTTTTTTTGTCGAAAAAAAAAAAGCCTTACTATACATGGTCGTTTTTTTGTCGGAAAAAAAAGCCTTACTATACATGGTTGTTTTTTTGTCGGAAAAAAAAGCCTTACTATACATGGTCGTTTTTTTGTTTGAAAAAAAAAGCCTTACTATACATGGTCATTTTTTGTTAGAAAAAAATAGTCTTACTATACATGGTCATTTTTTTTGTTAGAAAAAAAGCCTTACTATACATGGTCATTTTTTGTTAGAAAAAAAAAGTCTTACTATACATGGTCATTTTTTGTTAGAAAAAAATAGCCTTACTATAAATGGTCATTTTTTGTTAGAAAAAAAAGCCTTAGTATACATGGTCATTTTTTTGTCAGAAAAAAAAGCCTTACTATACATGGTCGTTTTTTGTCGGGAAAAAAAAGCCTTACTATACATGGTCATTTTTTGTTAGAAAAAAAAGCCTTACTATGCATGGTCATTTTTTGTTAGAAAAAAAAAGCCTTACTATACATGGTCGTTTTTTGTCGGAAAAAAAAGCCTTACTATACATGGTCGTTTTTTTGTCGGAAAAAAAAGCCTTGCTATACATGGCCATTTTTTATTAGAAAAAAAAGTCTTACTATACATGGTCATTTTTTGTTAGAAAAAAAAAGCCTTACTATACATGGTCATTTTTTGTTAGAAAAAAAAGCCTTACTATACATGGTCATTTTTTGTTAGAAAAAAAAAGCCTTACTATACATGGTCGTTTTTTTGTCGGAAAAAAAAGCCTTACTATACATGGTCGTTTTTTTGTCGGAAAAAAAAGCCTTACTATACATGGTCGTTTTTTTGTCGGAAAAAAAATAGCCTTACTATACATGGTCGTTTTTTTGTCGAAAAAAAAAAAGCCTTACTATACATGGTCGTTTTTTTGTCGGAAAAAAAAGCCTTACTATACATGGTCGTTTTTTTGTCGGAAAAAAAAGCCTTACTATACATGGTCGTTTTTTTGTTCGAAAAAAAAAAGCCTTACTATACATGGTCGTTTTTTTGTCAGAAAAAAAAGCCTTACTATACATGGTCATTTTTTATTAGAAAAAAAAGTCTTAGTATACATGGTCATTTTTTGTTAGAAAAAAATAGCCTTACTATAAATGGTCATTTTTTGTTAGAAAAAAAAAGCCTTAGTATACATGGTCATTTTTTATTAGAAAAAAGAACCTTACTATACATGGTCATTTTTTGTTAGAAAAAAAAAAGCCTTACTATACATGGTCGTTTTTTTGTTTGAAAAAAAAAAGCCTTACTATACATGGTCGTTTTTTTGTCGGAAAAAAAAAGCCTTACTATACATGGTCGTTTTTTTGTCGAAAAAAAAAAAAAGCCTTACTATACATGGTCGTTTTTTTGTCGGAAAAAAAAGCCTTACTATACATGGTCGTTTTTTTGTCGGAAGAAAAAGCCTTACTATACATGGTCGTTTTTTGTTAGAAAAAAATAGTCTTACTATACATGGTCATTTTTTTGTTAGAAAAAAAAGCCTTACTATACATGGTCATTTTTTGTTAGAAAAAAAAGGCTTACTATACATGGTCGTTTTTTGTCAGAAAAAAAGCCTTACTATACATGGTCATTTTTTATTAGAAAAAAAAGCCTTACTATACATGGTCATTTTTTGTCGGAAAAAAAAACCTTACTATACATGGTCGTTTTTTTGTCGAAAAAAAAAAAAGCCTTACTATACATGGTCGTTTTTTTGTCGGAAAAAAAAGCCTTACTATACATGGTTGTTTTTTTGTCGGAAAAAAAAAGCCTTACTATACATGGTCATTTTTTATTAGAAAAAAGAGCCTTACTATACATGGTCGTTTTTTTGTCGGAAAAAAAAACCTTACTATACATGGTCGTTTTTTTGTCGGAAAAAAAAAAGCCTTACTATACATGGTCGTTTTTTTGTCGGAAAAAAAAGCCTTACTATACATGGTCGTTTTTTTGTCGGAAAAAAAAGCCTTACTATACATGGTCGTTTTTTTGTTCGAAAAAAAAAAGCCTTACTATACATGGTCATTTTTTGTTAGAAAAAAATAGTCTTACTATACATGGTCATCTTTTATTAGAAAAAAAAGTCTTACTATACATGGTCATTATTTGTTAGAAAAAAATAGCCTTACTATAAATGGTCATTTTTTGTTAGAAAAAAAAAGCCTTAGTATACATGGTCATTTTTTATTAGAAAAAAGAACCTTACTATACATGGTCATTTTTTGTTAGAAATAAAAAGCCTTACTATACATAGTAATTTTTTGTTAGAAAAAAAGAGCCTTACTATACATGGTCGTTTTTTTGTCGGAAAAAAAAACCTTACTATACATGGTCGTTTTTTTGTCGGAAAAAAAAAAGCCTTACTATACATGGTCATTTTTTGTCGGAAAAAAAAAGCCTTACTATACATGGTCGTTTTTTATTAGAAAAAAAAGCCTTACTATACATGGTCATTTTTTGTCGAGAAAAAAAAGCCTTACTATACATGGTCGTTTTTTTGTCTGGAAAAAAAAAGCCTTACTATACATGGTCGTTTTTTTGTCGGAAAAAAAGCCTTACTATACATGGTCATTTTTTGTCGGAAAAAAAAACCTTACTATACATGGTCATTTTTTGTCGGAAAAAAAAACCTTACTATTCATGGTCGTTTTTTTGTCGAAAAAAAAAAAGCCTTACTATACATGGTCGTTTTTTTGTCGGAAAAAAAAGCCTTACTATACATGGTTGTTTTTTTGTCGGAAAAAAAAAGCCTTACTATACATGGTAATTTTTTGTTAGAAAAAAATAGTCTTACTATACATGGTCATTTTTTTGTTAATAAAAAAAGCCTTACTATACATGGTCGTTTTTTTGTTCGAAAAAAAAAAGCCTTACTATACATGGTCATTTTTTGTTAGAAAAAAATAGTCTTACTATACATGGTCATTTTTTTGTTAGAAAAAAAAGCCTTACTATACATGGTCATTTTTTGTTAGAAAAAAAAGGCTTACTATACATGGTCGTTTTTTTGTCAGAAAAAAAAGCCTTACTATACATGGTCATCTTTTATTAGAAAAAAAAGTCTTACTATACATGGTCATTATTTGTTAGAAAAAAATAGCCTTACATAAATGGTCATTTTTTGTTAGAAAAAAAAAGCCTTAGTATACATGGTCATTTTTTATTAGAAAAAAGAACCTTACTATACATGGTCATTTTTTGTTAGAAAAAAAAAGCCTTACTATACATGGTCGTTTTTTTGTTTGAAAAAAAAAAGCCTTACTATACATGGTAATTTTTTGTTAGAAAAAAAGAGCCTTACTATACATGGTCATTTTTTGTTAGAAAAAAAAAGACCTTACTATACATGGTCGTTTTTTTGTCGGAAAAAAAAACCTTACTATACATGGTCGTTTTTTTGTCGGAAAAAAAAAAGCCTTACTATACATGGTCATTTTTTGTCGGAAAAAAAAAGCCTTACTATACATGGTCGTTTTTTATTAGAAAAAAAAGCCTTACTATACATGGTCATTTTTTGTCGAGAAAAAAAAGCCTTACTATACATGGTCGTTTTTTTGTCTGGAAAAAAAAGCCTTACTATACATGGTCGTTTTTTTGTCGGAAAAAAAGCCTTACTATACATGGTCATTTTTTGCTAGAAAAAAAAGCCTTACTATACATGGTCATTTTTTGTCGGAAAAAAAAACCTTACTATTCATGGTCGTTTTTTTGTCGAAAAAAAAAAAAGCCTTACTATACATGGTCGTTTTTTTGTCGGAAAAAAAAGCCTTACTATACATGGTTGTTTTTTTGTCGGAAAAAAAAAGCCTTACTATACATGGTCATTTTTTGTTAGAAAAAAATAGTCTTACTATACATGGTCATTTTTTTGTTAATAAAAAAAGCCTTACTATACATGGTCATTTTTTGTTAGAAAAAAAAAGGCTTACTATACATGGTCGTTTTTTTGTCATAAAAAAAAGCCTTACTATACATGGTCATTTTTTATTAGAAAAAAAAGTCTTACTATACATGGTCATTTTTTATTAGAAAAAAGAGCCTTACTATACATGGTCATTTTTTGTTAGAAAAAAAAAGCCTTACTATACATGGTCGTTTTTTTGTTTGAAAAAAAAAAGCCTTACTATACATGGTCATTTTTTATTAGAAAAAAGAGCCTTACTATACATGGTCGTTTTTTTGTCGGAAAAAAAAACCTTACTATACATGGTCGTTTTTTTGTCGGGAAAAAAAAAAGCCTTACTATACATGGTCGTTTTTTTGTCGGAAAAAAAAAGCCTTACTATACATGGTCATTTTTTGTCGGAAAAAAAAGCCTTACTATACATGGTCGTTTTTTATTAGAAAAAAAAACCTTACTATACATGGTCATTTTTTGTTAGAAAAAAAAAAGCCTTACTATACATGGTCGTTTTTTATTAGAAAAAAAAGCCTTACTATACATGGTCGTTTTTTTGTTAGAAAAAAAAAAGCCTTACTATACATGGTAATTTTTTGTTAGAAAAAAAAAAGCCTTACTATACATGGTCGTTTTTTTGTCGGAAAAAAAAGCCTTACTATACATGGTCGTTTTTTTGTCGGAAAAAAAAGCCTTACTATACATGGTCGTTTTTTGTCGAAAAAAAAAACCTTACTATACATGGTCGTTTTTTTGTCGGAAAAAAAAGCCTTACTATACATGGTCGTTTTTTTGTCGGAAAAAAAAAACCTTACTATACATGGTCGTTTTTTTGTCGAAAAAAAAAAAAGCCTTACTATACATGGTCGTTTTTTTGTCGGAAAAAAAAGCCTTACTATACATGGTTGTTTTTTTGTCGGAAAAAAAAGCCTGACTATACATGGTCGTTTTTTTTGTTTGAAAAAAAAAGCCTTACTATACATGGTCATTTTTTGTTAGAAAAAAATAGTCTTACTATACATGGTCATTTTTTTTGTTAGAAAAAAAGCCTTACTATACATGGTCATTTTTTGTTAGAAAAAAAAAGTCTTACTATACATGGTCATTTTTTGTTAGAAAAAAATAGCCTTACTATAAATGGTCATTTTTTGTTAGAAAAAAAAGCCTTAGTATACATGGTCATTTTTTTGTCAGAAAAAAAAGCCTTACTATACATGGTCGTTTTTTGTCGGGAAAAAAAAGCCTTACTATACATGGTCGTTTTTTGTCGGAAAAAAAAGCCTTACTATACATGGTCGTTTTTTTGTCGGAAAAAAAAGCCTTGCTATACATGGCCATTTTTTATTAGAAAAAAAAGTCTTACTATACATGGTCATTTTTTGTTAGAAAAAAAAAGCCTTACTATACATGGTCATTTTTTGTTAGAAAAAAAAGCCTTACTATACATGGTCATTTTTTGTTAGAAAAAAAAAGCCTTACTATACATGGTCGTTTTTTTGTCGGAAAAAAAAGCCTTACTATACATGGTCGTTTTTTTGTCGGAAAAAAAAGCCTTACTATACATGGTCGTTTTTTTGTCGGAAAAAAAAAGCCTTACTATACATGGTCGTTTTTTTGTCGAAAAAAAAAAAGCCTTACTATACATGGTCGTTTTTTTGTCGGAAAAAAAAGCCTTACTATACATGGTCGTTTTTTTGTCGGAAAAAAAAAGCCTTACTATACATGGTCATTTTTTGTTAGAAAAAAATAGTCTTACTATACATGGTCATTTTTTTGTTAATAAAAAAAAAGCCTTACTATACATGGTCATTTTTTGTTAGAAAAAAAAAGGCTTACTATACATGGTCGTTTTTTTGTCAGAAAAAAAAGCCTTACTATACATGGTCATTTTTTATTAGAAAAAAAAGTCTTACTATACATGGTCATTTTTTATTAGAAAAAAGAGCCTTACTATACATGGTCATTTTTTGTTAGAAAAAAAAAGCCTTACTATACATGGTCGTTTTTTTGTTTGAAAAAAAAAAGCCTTACTATACATGGTCATTTTTTATTAGAAAAAAGAGCCTTACTATACATGGTCGTTTTTTTGTCGGAAAAAAAAAACCTTACTATACATGGTCGTTTTTTTGTCGGAAAAAAAAAAGCCTTACTATACATGGTCGTTTTTTTGTCGGAAAAAAAAAGCCTTACTATACATGGTCATTTTTTTGTTAATAAAAAAAGCCTTACTATACATGGTCATTTTTTGTTAGAAAAAAAAAGGCTTACTATACATGGTCGTTTTTTTGTCAGAAAAAAAAGCCTTACTATACATGGTCATTTTTTATTAGAAAAAAATAGCCTTACTATAAATGGTCATTTTTTGTTAGAAAAAAAAGCCTTACTATACATGGTCGTTTTTTATTAGAAAAAAAAACCTTACTATACATGGTCATTTTTTGTTAGAAAAAAAAAAGCCTTACTATACATGGTCGTTTTTTATTAGAAAAAAAAGCCTTACTATACATGGTCGTTTTTTTGTTAGAAAAAAAAAAGCCTTACTATACATGGTAATTTTTTGTTAGAAAAAAAAAAGCCTTACTATACATGGTCGTTTTTTTGTCGGAAAAAAAAGCCTTACTATACATGGTCGTTTTTTTGTCGGAAAAAAAAGCCTTACTATACATGGTCGTTTTTTGTCGAAAAAAAAAACCTTACTATACATGGTCGTTTTTTTGTCGGAAAAAAAAGCCTTACTATACATGGTCGTTTTTTTGTCGGAAAAAAAAAACCTTACTATACATGGTCGTTTTTTTGTCGAAAAAAAAAAAAGCCTTACTATACATGGTCGTTTTTTTGTCGGAAAAAAAAGCCTTACTATACATGGTTGTTTTTTTGTCGGAAAAAAAAGCCTGACTATACATGGTCGTTTTTTTTGTTTGAAAAAAAAAGCCTTACTATACATGGTCATTTTTTGTTAGAAAAAAATAGTCTTACTATACATGGTCATTTTTTTTGTTAGAAAAAAAGCCTTACTATAAATGGTCATTTTTTGTTAGAAAAAAAAAGTCTTACTATACATGGTCATTTTTTGTTAGAAAAAAATAGCCTTACTATAAATGGTCATTTTTTGTTAGAAAAAAAAGCCTTAGTATACATGGTCATTTTTTTGTCAGAAAAAAAAGCCTTACTATACATGGTCGTTTTTTGTCGGGAAAAAAAAGCCTTACTATACATGGTCGTTTTTTGTCGGAAAAAAAAGCCTTACTATACATGGTCGTTTTTTTGTCGGAAAAAAAAGCCTTGCTATACATGGCCATTTTTTATTAGAAAAAAAAGTCTTACTATACATGGTCATTTTTTGTTAGAAAAAAAAAGCCTTACTATACATGGTCATTTTTTGTTAGAAAAAAAAGCCTTACTATACATGGTCATTTTTTGTTAGAAAAAAAAAGCCTTACTATACATGGTCGTTTTTTTGTCGGAAAAAAAAGCCTTACTATACATGGTCGTTTTTTTGTCGGAAAAAAAAGCCTTACTATACATGGTCGTTTTTTTGTCGGAAAAAAAAAGCCTTACTATACATGGTCGTTTTTTTGTCGAAAAAAAAAAAGCCTTACTATACATGGTCGTTTTTTTGTCGGAAAAAAAAGCCTTACTATACATGGTCGTTTTTTTGTCGGAAAAAAAAAGCCTTACTATACATGGTCATTTTTTGTTAGAAAAAAATAGTCTTACTATACATGGTCATTTTTTTGTTAATAAAAAAAAGCCTTACTATACATGGTCATTTTTTGTTAGAAAAAAAAAGGCTTACTATACATGGTCGTTTTTTTGTCAGAAAAAAAAGCCTTACTATACATGGTCATTTTTTATTAGAAAAAAAAGTCTTACTATACATGGTCATTTTTTATTAGAAAAAAGAGCCTTACTATACATGGTCATTTTTTGTTAGAAAAAAAAAGCCTTACTATACATGGTCGTTTTTTTGTTTGAAAAAAAAAAGCCTTACTATACATGGTCATTTTTTATTAGAAAAAAGAGCCTTACTATACATGGTCGTTTTTTTGTCGGAAAAAAAAAACCTTACTATACATGGTCGTTTTTTTGTCGGAAAAAAAAAAGCCTTACTATACATGGTCGTTTTTTTGTCGGAAAAAAAAAGCCTTACTATACATGGTCATTTTTTTGTTAATAAAAAAAGCCTTACTATACATGGTCATTTTTTGTTAGAAAAAAAAAGGCTTACTATACATGGTCGTTTTTTTGTCAGAAAAAAAAGCCTTACTATACATGGTCATTTTTTATTAGAAAAAAAAGTCTTACTATACATGGTCATTTTTTATTAGAAAAAAGAGCCTTACTATACATGGTCATTTTTTGTTAGAAAAAAAAAGCCTTACTTACATGGTCGTTTTTTTGTTTGAAAAAAAAAAGCCTTACTATACATGGTCATTTTTTATTAGAAAAAGGAGCCTTACTATACATGGTCGTTTTTTTGTCGGAAAAAAAAACCTTACTATACATGGTCGTTTTTTTGTCGGAAAAAAAAAAGCCTTACTATACATGGTCGTTTTTTTGTCGGAAAAAAAAGCCTGACTATACATGGTCGTTTTTTTGTCGGAAAAAAAAGCCTTACTATACATGGTCGTTTTTTTGTTCGAAAAAAAAAAGCCTTACTATACATGGTCATTTTTTGTTAGAAAAAAATAGTCTTACTATACATGGTCATTTTTTTGTTAGAAAAAAAAGCCTTACTATACATGGTCATTTTTTGTTAGAAAAAAAAGGCTTACTATACATGGTCGTTTTTTTGTCAGAAAAAAAAGCCTTACTATACATGGTCATCTTTTATTAGAAAAAAAAGTCTTACTATACATGGTCATTATTTGTTAGAAAAAAATAGCCTTACTATAAATGGTCATTTTTTGTTAGAAAAAAGAACCTTACTATACATGGTCATTTTTTGTTAGAAAAAAAAAGCCTTACTATACATGGTCGTTTTTTATTAGAAAAAAAAGCCTTACTATACATGGTCATTTTTTGTCGAGAAAAAAAAGCCTTACTATACATGGTCGTTTTTTTGTCTGGAAAAAAAAGCCTTACTATACATGGTCGTTTTTTTGTCGGAAAAAAAGCCTTACTATACATGGTCATTTTTTGCTAGAAAAAAAAGCCTTACTATACATGGTCATTTTTTGTCGGAAAAAAAAACCTTACTATTCATGGTCGTTTTTTTGTCGAAAAAAAAAAAAGCCTTACTATACATGGTCGTTTTTTTGTCGGAAAAAAAAGCCTTACTATACATGGTTGTTTTTTTGTCGGAAAAAAAAAGCCTTACTATACATGGTCATTTTTTGTTAGAAAAAAATAGTCTTACTATACATGGTCATTTTTTTGTAAATAAAAAAAGCCTTACTATACATGGTCATTTTTTGTTAGAAAAAAAAAGGCTTACTATACATGGTCGTTTTTTTGTCAGAAAAAAAAGCCTTACTATACATGGTCATTTTTTATTAGAAAAAAAAGTCTTACTATACATGGTCATTTTTTATTAGAAAAAAGAGCCTTACTATACATGGTCATTTTTTGTTAGAAAAAAAAAGCCTTACTATACATGGTCGTTTTTTTGTTTGAAAAAAAAAAGCCTTACTATACATGGTCATTTTTTATTAGAAAAAAGAGCCTTACTATACATGGTCGTTTTTTTGTCGGAAAAAAAAACCTTACTATACATGGTCGTTTTTTTGTCGGGAAAAAAAAAAGCCTTACTATACATGGTCGTTTTTTTGTCGGAAAAAAAAAGCCTTACTATACATGGTCATTTTTTGTCGGAAAAAAAAGCCTTACTATACATGGTCGTTTTTTATTAGAAAAAAAAACCTTACTATACATGGTCATTTTTTGTTAGAAAAAAAAAAGCCTTACTATACATGGTCGTTTTTTATTAGAAAAAAAAGCCTTACTATACATGGTCGTTTTTTTGTTTGAAAAAAAAAAGCCTTACTATACATGGTAATTTTTTGTTAGAAAAAAAAAAAGCCTTACTATACATGGTCGTTTTTTTGTCGGAAAAAAAAGCCTTACTATACATGGTCGTTTTTTTGTCGGAAAAAAAAGCCTTACTATACATGGTCGTTTTTTGTCGAAAAAAAAAAGCCTTACTATACATGGTCGTTTTTTTGTCGGAAAAAAAAGCCTTACTATACATGGTCGTTTTTTTGTCGGAAAAAAAAAACCTTACTATACATGGTCGTTTTTTTGTCGGAAAAAAAAAAAGCCTTACTATACATGGTCGTTTTTTTGTCGGAAAAAAAAGCCTTACTATACATGTTTGTTTTTTTGTCGGAAAAAAAAGCCTTACTATACATGGTCGTTTTTTTGTTTGAAAAAAAAAGCCTTACTATACATGGTCATTTTTTGTTAGAAAAAAATAGTCTTACTATACATGGTCATTTTTTTTGTTAGAAAAAAAGCCTTACTATACATGGTCATTTTTTGTTAGAAAAAAAAAGTCTTACTATACATGGTCATTTTTTGTTAGAAAAAAATAGCCTTACTATAAATGGTCATTTTTTTGTTAGAAAAAAAAGCCTTACTATACATGGTCATTTTTTGTTAGAAAAAAAAGGCTTACTATACATGGTCGTTTTTTTGTCAGAAAAAAAAGCCTTACTATACATGGTCATCTTTTATTAGAAAAAAAAGTCTTACTATACATGGTCATTATTTGTTAGAAAAAAATAGCCTTACTATAAATGGTCATTTTTTGTTAGAAAAAAGAACCTTACTATACATGGTCATTTTTTGTTAGAAAAAAAAAGCCTTACTATACATGGTCGTTTTTTTGTTTGAAAAAAAAAAGCCTTACTATACATGGTAATTTTTTGTTAGAAAAAAAGAGCCTTACTATACATGGTCATTTTTTGTTAGAAAAAAAAAGACCTTACTATACATGGTCGTTTTTTTGTCGGAAAAAAAAACCTTACTATACATGGTCGTTTTTTTGTCGGAAAAAAAAAAGCCTTACTATACATGGTCATTTTTTGTCGGAAAAAAAAAGCCTTACTATACATGGTCGTTTTTTATTAGAAAAAAAAGCCTTACTATACATGGTCATTTTTTGTCGAGAAAAAAAAGCCTTACTATACATGGTCGTTTTTTTGTCTGGAAAAAAAAGCCTTACTATACATGGTCATTTTTTTTGTTAGAAAAAAAGCCTTACTATACATGGTCATTTTTTGTTAGAAAAAAAAAGTCTTACTATACATGGTCATTTTTTGTTAGAAAAAAATAGCCTTACTATAAATGGTCATTTTTTTGTTAGAAAAAAAAGCCTTACTATACATGGTCATTTTTTGTTAGAAAAAAAAGGCTTACTATACATGGTCGTTTTTTTGTCAGAAAAAAAAAGCCTTACTATACATGGTCATCTTTTATTAGAAAAAAAAGTCTTACTATACATGGTCGTTTTTTTGTCGGAAAAAAAAACCTTACTATACATGGTCGTTTTTTTGTCGGAAAAAAAAAAGCCTTACTATACATGGTCATTTTTTGTCGGAAAAAAAAAGCCTTACTATACATGGTCGTTTTTTATTAGAAAAAAAAGCCTTACTATACATGGTCATTTTTTGTCGAGAAAAAAAAGCCTTACTATACATGGTCATTTTTTGTTAGAAAAAAATAGTCTTACTATACATGGTCATTTTTTTTGTTAGAAAAAAAGCCTTACTATACATGGTCATTTTTTGTTAGAAAAAAAAAGTCTTACTATACATGGTCATTTTTTGTTAGAAAAAAATAGCCTTACTATAAATGGTCATTTTTTTGTTAGAAAAAAAAGCCTTACTATACATGGTCATTTTTTGTTAGAAAAAAAAGGCTTACTATACATGGTCGTTTTTTTGTCAGAAAAAAAAGCCTTACTATACATGGTCATCTTTTATTAGAAAAAAAAGTCTTACTATACATGGTCATTATTTGTTAGAAAAAAATAGCCTTACAAAAATGGTCATTTTTTGTTAGAAAAAAGAACCTTACTATACATGGTCATTTTTTGTTAGAAAAAAAAAGCCTTACTATACATGGTCGTTTTTTTGTTTGAAAAAAAAAAGCCTTACTATACATGGTAATTTTTTGTTAGAAAAAAAGAGCCTTACTATACATGGTCATTTTTTGTTAGAAAAAAAAAGACCTTACTATACATGGTCGTTTTTTTGTCGGAAAAAAAAACCTTACTATACATGGTCGTTTTTTTGTCGGAAAAAAAAAAGCCTTACTATACATGGTCATTTTTTGTCGGAAAAAAAAAGCCTTACTATACATGGTCGTTTTTTATTAGAAAAAAAAGCCTTACTATACATGGTCATTTTTTGTCGAGAAAAAAAAGCCTTACTATACATGGTCGTTTTTTTGTCTGGAAAAAAAAGCCTTACTATACATGGTCGTTTTTTTGTCGGAAAAAAAGCCTTACTATACATGGTCATTTTTTGCTAGAAAAAAAAGCCTTACTATACATGGTCATTTTTTGTCGGAAAAAAAAACCTTACTATTCATGGTCGTTTTTTTGTCGAAAAAAAAAAAAGCCTTACTATACATGGTCGTTTTTTTGTCGGAAAAAAAAAGCCTTACTATACATGGTTGTTTTTTTGTCGGAAAAAAAAAGCCTTACTATACATGGTCATTTTTTGTTAGAAAAAAATTGTCTTACTATACATGGTCATTTTTTTGTTAATAAAAAAAGCCTTACTATACATGGTCATTTTTTGTTAGAAAAAAAAAGGCTTACTATACATGGTCGTTTTTTTGTCAGAAAAAAAAGCCTTACTATACATGGTCATTTTTTATTAGAAAAAAAAGTCTTACTATACATGGTCATTTTTTATTAGAAAAAAGAGCCTTACTATACATGGTCATTTTTTGTTAGAAAAAAAAAGCCTTACTATACATGGTCGTTTTTTTGTTTGAAAAAAAAAAGCCTTACTATACATGGTCATTTTTTATTAGAAAAAAGAGCCTTACTATACATGGTCGTTTTTTTGTCGGAAAAAAAAACCTTACTATACATGGTCGTTTTTTTGTCGGGAAAAAAAAAAGCCTTACTATACATGGTCGTTTTTTTGTCGGAAAAAAAAAGCCTTACTATACATGGTCATTTTTTGTCGGAAAAAAAAGCCTTACTATACATGGTCGTTTTTTATTAGAAAAAAAAACCTTACTATACATGGTCATTTTTTGTTAGAAAAAAAAAAGCCTTACTATACATGGTCGTTTTTTATTAGAAAAAAAAGCCTTACTATACATGGTCGTTTTTTTGTTTGAAAAAAAAAAGCCTTACTATACATGGTAATTTTTTGTTAGAAAAAAAAAAAGCCTTACTATACATGGTCGTTTTTTTGTCGGAAAAAAAAGCCTTACTATACATGGTCGTTTTTTTGTCGGAAAAAAAAGCCTTACTATACATGGTCGTTTTTTGTCGAAAAAAAAAAGCCTTACTATACATGGTCGTTTTTTTGTCGGAAAAAAAAGCCTTACTATACATGGTCGTTTTTTTGTCGGAAAAAAAAAACCTTACTATACATGGTCGTTTTTTTGTCGGAAAAAAAAAAGCCTTACTATACATGGTCGTTTTTTTGTCGGAAAAAAAAGCCTTACTATACATGTTTGTTTTTTTGTCGGAAAAAAAAGCCTTACTATACATGGTCGTTTTTTTGTTTGAAAAAAAAAGCCTTACTATACATGGTCATTTTTTGTTAGAAAAAAATAGTCTTACTATACATGGTCATTTTTTTTGTTAGAAAAAAAGCCTTACTATACATGGTCATTTTTTGTTAGAAAAAAAAAGTCTTACTATACATGGTCATTTTTTGTTAGAAAAAAATAGCCTTACTATAAATGGTCATTTTTTGTTAGAAAAAAAAGCCTTAGTATACATGGTAATTTTTTTGTCAGAAAAAAAAGCCTTACTATACATGGTCGTTTTTTGTCGGGAAAAAAAAGCCTTACTATACATGGTCATTTTTTGTTAGAAAAAAAAGCCTTACTATACATGGTCATTTTTTGTTAGAAAAAAAAAGCCTTACTATACATGGTCGTTTTTTGTCGGAAAAAAAAGCCTTACTATACATGGTCGTTTTTTTGTCGGAAAAAAAAGCCTTGCTATACATGGCCATTTTTTATTAGAAAAAAAAGTCTTACTATACATGGTCATTTTTTGTTAGAAAAAAAAAGCCTTACTATACATGGTCATTTTTTGTTAGAAAAAAAAGCCTTACTATACATGGTCATTTTTTGTTAGAAAAAAAAAGCCTTACTATACATGGTCGTTTTTTTGTCGGAAAAAAAAACCTTACTATACATGGTCATTTTTTGTTAGAAAAAAAAAAGCCTTACTATACATGGTCGTTTTTTATTAGAAAAAAAAGCCTTACTATACATGGTCGTTTTTTTGTTTGAAAAAAAAAAGCCTTACTATACATGGTCATTTTTTGTTAGAAAAAAAAGCCTTACTATACATGGTCATTTTTTGTTAGAAAAAAAAAGCCTTACTATACATGGTCGTTTTTTGTCGGAAAAAAAAGCCTTACTATACATGGTCGTTTTTTTGTCGGAAAAAAAAGCCTTGCTATACATGGCCATTTTTTATTAGAAAAAAAAGTCTTACTATACATGGTCATTTTTTGTTAGAAAAAAAAAGCCTTACTATACATGGTCATTTTTTGTTAGAAAAAAAAGCCTTACTATACATGGTCATTTTTTGTTAGAAAAAAAAAGCCTTACTATACATGGTCGTTTTTTTGTCGGAAAAAAAAACCTTACTATACATGGTCATTTTTTGTTAGAAAAAAAAAAGCCTTACTATACATGGTCGTTTTTTATTAGAAAAAAAAGCCTTACTATACATGGTCGTTTTTTTGTTTGAAAAAAAAAAGCCTTACTATACATGGTAATTTTTTGTTAGAAAAAAAAAAAGCCTTACTATACATGGTCGTTTTTTTGTCGGAAAAAAAAGCCTTACTATACATGGTCGTTTTTTTGTCGGAAAAAAAAGCCTTACTATACATGGTCGTTTTTTGTCGAAAAAAAAAAGCCTTACTATACATGGTCGTTTTTTTGTCGGAAAAAAAAACCTTACTATACATGGTCGTTTTTTTGTCGGGAAAAAAAAGCCTTACTATACATGGTCGTTTTTTTGTCGGAAAAAAAAGCCTTACTATACATGGTCGTTTTTTTGTCGGAAAAAAAAGCCTTACTATACATGGTCGTTTTTTTGTTCGAAAAAAAAAAGCCTTACTATACATGGTCATTTTTTGTTAGAAAAAAATAGTCTTACTATACATGGTCATTTTTTTGTTAGAAAAAAAAGCCTTACTATACATGGTCATTTTTTGTTAGAAAAAAAAGGCTTACTATACATGGTCGTTTTTTTGTCAGAAAAAAAAGCCTTACTATACATGGTCATCTTTTATTAGAAAAAAAAGTCTTACTATACATGGTCATTATTTGTTAGAAAAAAATAGCCTTACTATAAATGGTCATTTTTTGTTAGAAAAAAAAAGCCTTAGTATACATGGTCATTTTTTATTAGAAAAAAGAACCTTACTATACATGGTCATTTTTTGTTAGAAAAAAAAAGCCTTACTATAAATGGTCATTTTTTGTTAGAAAAAAAAAGCCTTAGTATACATGGTCATTTTTTATTAGAAAAAAGAACCTTACTATACATGGTCATTTTTTGTTAGAAAAAAATAGCCTTACTATAAATGGTCATTTTTTGTTAGAAAAAAAAGCCTTAGTATACATGGTAATTTTTTTGTCAGAAAAAAAAGCCTTACTATACATGGTCGTTTTTTGTCGGGAAAAAAAAGCCTTACTATACATGGTCATTTTTTGTTAGAAAAAAAAGCCTTACTATACATGGTCATTTTTTGTTAGAAAAAAAAAGCCTTACTATACATGGTCGTTTTTTGTCGGAAAAAAAAGCCTTACTATACATGGTCGTTTTTTTGTCGGAAAAAAAAGCCTTGCTATACATGGCCATTTTTTATTAGAAAAAAAAGTCTTACTATACATGGTCATTTTTTGTTAGAAAAAAAAAGCCTTACTATACATGGTCATTTTTTGTTAGAAAAAAAAGCCTTACTATACATGGTCATTTTTTGTTAGAAAAAAAAAGCCTTACTATACATGGTCGTTTTTTTGTCGGAAAAAAAAACCTTACTATACATGGTCATTTTTTGTTAGAAAAAAAAAAGCCTTACTATACATGGTCGTTTTTTATTAGAAAAAAAAGCCTTACTATACATGGTCGTTTTTTTGTTTGAAAAAAAAAAGCCTTACTATACATGGTCATTTTTTGTTAGAAAAAAAAGCCTTACTATACATGGTCATTTTTTGTTAGAAAAAAAAAGCCTTACTATACATGGTCGTTTTTTGTCGGAAAAAAAAGCCTTACTATACATGGTCGTTTTTTTGTCGGAAAAAAAAGCCTTGCTATACATGGCCATTTTTTATTAGAAAAAAAAGTCTTACTATACATGGTCATTTTTTGTTAGAAAAAAAAAGCCTTACTATACATGGTCATTTTTTGTTAGAAAAAAAAGCCTTACTATACATGGTCATTTTTTGTTAGAAAAAAAAAGCCTTACTATACATGGTCGTTTTTTTGTCGGAAAAAAAAACCTTACTATACATGGTCATTTTTTGTTAGAAAAAAAAAAGCCTTACTATACATGGTCGTTTTTTATTAGAAAAAAAAGCCTTACTATACATGGTCGTTTTTTTGTTTGAAAAAAAAAAGCCTTACTATACATGGTAATTTTTTGTTAGAAAAAAAAAAAGCCTTACTATACATGGTCGTTTTTTTGTCGGAAAAAAAAGCCTTACTATACATGGTCGTTTTTTTGTCGGAAAAAAAAGCCTTACTATACATGGTCGTTTTTTGTCGAAAAAAAAAAGCCTTACTATACATGGTCGTTTTTTTGTCGGAAAAAAAAACCTTACTATACATGGTCGTTTTTTTGTCGGGAAAAAAAAGCCTTACTATACATGGTCGTTTTTTTGTCGGAAAAAAAAGCCTTACTATACATGGTCGTTTTTTTGTCGGAAAAAAAAGCCTTACTATACATGGTCGTTTTTTTGTTCGAAAAAAAAAAGCCTTACTATACATGGTCATTTTTTGTTAGAAAAAAATAGTCTTACTATACATGGTCATTTTTTTGTTAGAAAAAAAAGCCTTACTATACATGGTCATTTTTTGTTAGAAAAAAAAGGCTTACTATACATGGTCGTTTTTTTGTCAGAAAAAAAAGCCTTACTATACATGGTCATCTTTTATTAGAAAAAAAAGTCTTACTATACATGGTCATTATTTGTTAGAAAAAAATAGCCTTACTATAAATGGTCATTTTTTGTTAGAAAAAAAAAGCCTTAGTATACATGGTCATTTTTTATTAGAAAAAAGAACCTTACTATACATGGTCATTTTTTGTTAGAAAAAAAAAGCCTTACTATACATGGTCGTTTTTTTGTTTAAAAAAAAAAAGCCTTACTATACATGGTCGTTTTTTGTCGAAAAAAAAAAGCCTTACTATACATGGTCGTTTTTTTGTCGGAAAAAAAAGCCTTACTATACATGGTCGTTTTTTTGTCGGAAAAAAAAAACCTTACTATACATGGTCGTTTTTTTGTCGGAAAAAAAAAAAGCCTTACTATACATGGTCGTTTTTTTGTCGGAAAAAAAAGCCTTACTATACATGTTTGTTTTTTTGTCGGAAAAAAAAGCCTTACTATACATGGTCGTTTTTTTGTTTGAAAAAAAAAGTCTTACTATACATGGTCATTATTTGTTAGAAAAAAATAGCCTTACTATAAATGGTCATTTTTTGTTAGAAAAAAAAAGCCTTAGTATACATGGTCATTTTTTATTAGAAAAAAGAACCTTACTATACATGGTCATTTTTTGTTAGAAAAAAATAGCCTTACTATAAATGGTCATTTTTTGTTAGAAAAAAAAGCCTTAGTATACATGGTAATTTTTTTGTCAGAAAAAAAAGCCTTACTATACATGGTCGTTTTTTGTCGGGAAAAAAAAGCCTTACTATACATGGTCATTTTTTGTTAGAAAAAAAAACCTTACTATACATGGTCATTTTTTGTTAGAAAAAAAAAAGCCTTACTATACATGGTCGTTTTTTATTAGAAAAAAAAGCCTTACTATACATGGTCGTTTTTTTGTTTGAAAAAAAAAAGCCTTACTATACATGGTCATTTTTTGTTAGAAAAAAAAGCCTTACTATACATGGTCATTTTTTGTTAGAAAAAAAAAGCCTTACTATACATGGTCGTTTTTTGTCGGAAAAAAAAGCCTTACTATACATGGTCGTTTTTTTGTCGGAAAAAAAAGCCTTGCTATACATGGCCATTTTTTATTAGAAAAAAAAGTCTTACTATACATGGTCATTTTTTGTTAGAAAAAAAAAGCCTTACTATACATGGTCATTTTTTGTTAGAAAAAAAAGCCTTACTATACATGGTCATTTTTTGTTAGAAAAAAAAAGCCTTACTATACATGGTCGTTTTTTTGTCGGAAAAAAAAACCTTACTATACATGGTCATTTTTTGTTAGAAAAAAAAAAGCCTTACTATACATGGTCGTTTTTTATTAGAAAAAAAAGCCTTACTATACATGGTCGTTTTTTTGTTTGAAAAAAAAAAGCCTTACTATACATGGTAATTTTTTGTTAGAAAAAAAAAAAGCCTTACTATACATGGTCGTTTTTTTGTCGGAAAAAAAAGCCTTACTATACATGGTCGTTTTTTTGTCGGAAAAAAAAGCCTTACTATACATGGTCGTTTTTTGTCGAAAAAAAAAAGCCTTACTATACATGGTCGTTTTTTTGTCGGAAAAAAAAACCTTACTATACATGGTCGTTTTTTTGTCGGGAAAAAAAAGCCTTACTATACATGGTCGTTTTTTTGTCGGAAAAAAAAGCCTTACTATACATGGTCGTTTTTTTGTCGGAAAAAAAAGCCTTACTATACATGGTCGTTTTTTTGTTCGAAAAAAAAAGCCTTACTATACATGGTCATTTTTTGTTAGAAAAAAATAGTCTTACTATACATGGTCATTTTTTTGTTAGAAAAAAAAGCCTTACTATACATGGTCATTTTTTGTTAGAAAAAAAAGGCTTACTATACATGGTCGTTTTTTTGTCAGAAAAAAAAGCCTTACTATACATGGTCATCTTTTATTAGAAAAAAAAGTCTTACTATACATGGTCATTATTTGTTAGAAAAAAATAGCCTTACTATAAATGGTCATTTTTTGTTAGAAAAAAAAAGCCTTAGTATACATGGTCATTTTTTATTAGAAAAAAGAACCTTACTATACATGGTCATTTTTTGTTAGAAAAAAAAAGCCTTACTATACATGGTCGTTTTTTTGTTTAAAAAAAAAAAGCCTTACTATACATGGTCGTTTTTTGTCGAAAAAAAAAAGCCTTACTATACATGGTCGTTTTTTTGTCGGAAAAAAAAGCCTTACTATACATGGTCGTTTTTTTGTCGGAAAAAAAAAACCTTACTATACATGGTCGTTTTTTTGTCGGAAAAAAAAAAAGCCTTACTATACATGGTCGTTTTTTTGTCGGAAAAAAAAGCCTTACTATACATGTTTGTTTTTTTGTCGGAAAAAAAAGCCTTACTATACATGGTCGTTTTTTTGTTTGAAAAAAAAAGTCTTACTATACATGGTCATTATTTGTTAGAAAAAAATAGCCTTACTATAAATGGTCATTTTTTGTTAGAAAAAAAAAGCCTTAGTATACATGGTCATTTTTTATTAGAAAAAAGAACCTTACTATACATGGTCATTTTTTGTTAGAAAAAAATAGCCTTACTATAAATGGTCATTTTTTGTTAGAAAAAAAAGCCTTAGTATACATGGTAATTTTTTTGTCAGAAAAAAAAGCCTTACTATACATGGTCGTTTTTTGTCGGGAAAAAAAAGCCTTACTATACATGGTCATTTTTTGTTAGAAAAAAAAGCCTTACTATACATGGTCATTTTTTGTTAGAAAAAAAAAGCCTTACTATACATGGTCGTTTTTTGTCGGAAAAAAAAGCCTTACTATACATGGTCGTTTTTTTGTCGGAAAAAAAAGCCTTGCTATACATGGCCATTTTTTATTAGAAAAAAAAGTCTTACTATACATGGTCATTTTTTGTTAGAAAAAAAAAGCCTTACTATACATGGTCATTTTTTGTTAGAAAAAAAAGCCTTACTATACATGGTCATTTTTTGTTAGAAAAAAAAAGCCTTACTTATACATGGTCGTTTTTTTGTCGGAAAAAAAAACCTTACTATACATGGTCATTTTTTGTTAGAAAAAAAAAAGCCTTACTATACATGGTCGTTTTTTATTAGAAAAAAAAAGCCTTACTATACATGGTCGTTTTTTTGTTTGAAAAAAAAAAGCCTTACTATAGATGGTCATTTTTTGTTAGAAAAAAAAGCCTTACTATACATGGTCATTTTTTGTTAGAAAAAAAAAGCCTTACTATACATGGTCGTTTTTTGTCGGAAAAAAAAGCCTTACTATACATGGTCGTTTTTTTGTCGGAAAAAAAAGCCTTGCTATACATGGCCATTTTTTATTAGAAAAAAAAGTCTTACTATACATGGTCATTTTTTGTTAGAAAAAAAAAGCCTTACTATACATGGTCATTTTTTGTTAGAAAAAAAAGCCTTACTATACATGGTCATTTTTTGTTAGAAAAAAAAAGCCTTACTATACATGGTCGTTTTTTTGTCGGAAAAAAAAACCTTACTATACATGGTCATTTTTTGTTAGAAAAAAAAAAGCCTTACTATACATGGTCGTTTTTTATTAGAAAAAAAAGCCTTACTATACATGGTCGTTTTTTTGTTTGAAAAAAAAAAGCCTTACTATACATGGTAATTTTTTGTTAGAAAAAAAAAAAGCCTTACTATACATGGTCGTTTTTTTGTCGGAAAAAAAAGCCTTACTATACATGGTCGTTTTTTTGTCGGAAAAAAAAGCCTTACTATACATGGTCGTTTTTTGTCGAAAAAAAAAAGCCTTACTATACATGGTCGTTTTTTTGTCGGAAAAAAAAACCTTACTATACATGGTCGTTTTTTTGTCGGAAAAAAAAAAAGCCTTACTATACATGGTCGTTTTTTTGTCGGAAAAAAAAGCCTTACTATACATGGTCGTTTTTTTGTCGGAAAAAAAAGCCTTACTATACATGGTCGTTTTTTTGTTCGAAAAAAAAAAGCCTTACTATACATGGTCATTTTTTGTTAGAAAAAAATAGTCTTACTATACATGGTCATTTTTTTGTTAGAAAAAAAAGCCTTACTATACATGGTCATTTTTTGTTAGAAAAAAAAGGCTTACTATACATGGTCGTTTTTTTGTCAGAAAAAATAGCCTTACTATACATGGTCATCTTTTATAAAAAAAAAAATCTTACTATACATGGTCATTATTTGTTAGAAAAAAATAGCCTTACTATAAATGGTCATTTTTTGTTAGAAAAAAAAAGCCTTAGTATACATGGTCATTTTTTATTAGAAAAAAGAACCTTACTATACATGGTCATTTTTTGTTAGAAAAAAAAAGCCTTACTATACATGGTCGTTTTTTTGTTTAAAAAAAAAAAGCCTTACTATACATGGTAATTTTTTGTTAGAAAAAAAGAGCCTTACTATACATGGTCATTTTTTGTTAGAAAAAAAAAGACCTTACTATACATGGTCGTTTTTTTGTCGGAAAAAAAAACCTTACTATACATGGTCGTTTTTTTGTCGGAAAAAAAAAAGCCTTACTATACATGGTCATTTTTTGTCGGAAAAAAAAAGCCTTACTATACATGGTCGTTTTTTATTAGAAAAAAAAGCCTTACTATACATGGTCATTTTTTGTCGAGAAAAAAAAGCCTTACTATACATGGTCGTTTTTTTGTCTGGAAAAAAAAGCCTTACTATACATGGTCGTTTTTTTGTCGGAAAAAAAGCCTTACTATACATGGTCATTTTTTGCTAGAAAAAAAAGCCTTACTATACATGGTCATTTTTTGTCGGAAAAAAAAACCTTACTATTCATGGTCGTTTTTTTGTCGAAAAAAAAAAAAGCCTTACTATACATGGTCGTTTTTTTGTCGGAAAAAAAAGCCTTACTATACATGGTTGTTTTTTTGTCGGAAAAAAAAAGCCTTACTATACATGGTCATTTTTTGTTAGAAAAAAATAGTCTTACTATACATGGTCATTTTTTTGTTAATAAAAAAAGCCTTACTATACATGGTCATTTTTTGTTAGAAAAAAAAAGGCTTACTATACATGGTCGTTTTTTTGTCAGAAAAAAAAGCCTTACTATACATGGTCATTTTTTATTAGAAAAAAAAGTCTTACTATACATGGTCATTTTTTATTAGAAAAAAGAGCCTTACTATACATGGTCATTTTTTGTTAGAAAAAAAAAGCCTTACTATACATGGTCGTTTTTTTGTTTGAAAAAAAAAAGCCTTACTATACATGGTCATTTTTTATTAGAAAAAAGAGCCTTACTATACATGGTCGTTTTTTTGTCGGAAAAAAAAACCTTACTATACATGGTCGTTTTTTTGTCGGAAAAAAAAAAGCCTTACTATACATGGTCGTTTTTTTGTCGGAAAAAAAAAGCCTTACTATACATGGTCATTTTTTTGTTAATAAAAAAAGCCTTACTATACATGGTCATTTTTTGTTAGAAAAAAAAAGGCTTACTATACATGGTCGTTTTTTTGTCAGAAAAAAAAGCCTTACTATACATGGTCATTTTTTATTAGAAAAAAAAGTCTTACTATACATGGTCATTTTTTATTAGAAAAAAGAGCCTTACTATACATGGTCATTTTTTGTTAGAAAAAAAAAAGCCTTACTTGCATGGTCGTTTTTTTGTTTGAAAAAAAAAAGCCTTACTATACATGGTCATTTTTTATTAGAAAAAGGAGCCTTACTATACATGGTCGTTTTTTTGTCGGAAAAAAAAACCTTACTATACATGGTCGTTTTTTTGTCGGAAAAAAAAAAGCCTTACTATACATGGTCGTTTTTTTGTCGGAAAAAAAAGCCTTACTATACATGGTCGTTTTTTTGTCGGAAAAAAAAGCCTTACTATACATGGTCGTTTTTTTGTTCGAAAAAAAAAAGCCTTACTATACATGGTCATTTTTTGTTAGAAAAAAATAGTCTTACTATACATGGTCATTTTTTTGTTAGAAAAAAAAGCCTTAATATACATGGTCATTTTTTGTTAGAAAAAAAAGGCTTACTATACATGGTCGTTTTTTTGTCAGAAAAAAAAGCCTTACTATACATGGTCATCTTTTATTAGAAAAAAAAGTCTTACTATACATGGTCATTATTTGTTAGAAAAAAATAGCCTTACTATAAATGGTCATTTTTTGTTAGAAAAAAAAAACCTTAGTATACATGGTCGTTTTTTTGTTTGAAAAAAAAAAGCCTTACTATACATGGTAATTTTTTGTTAGAAAAAAAGAGCCTTACTATAAATGGTCATTTTTTGTTAGAAAAAAAAAACCTTAGTATACATGGTCATTTTTTGTTAGAAAAAAAATGACCTTACTATACATGGTCGTTTTTTTGTCGGAAAAAAAAACCTTACTATACATGGTCGTTTTTTTGTCGGAAAAAAAAAAGCCTTACTATACATGGTCATTTTTTGTCGGAAAAAAAAAGCCTTACTATACATGGTCGTTTTTTATTAGAAAAAAAAGCCTTACTATACATGGTCATTTTTTGTCGAGAAAAAAAAGCCTTACTATACATGGTCGTTTTTTTGTCTGGAAAAAAAAGCCTTACTATACATGGTCGTTTTTTTGTCGGAAAAAAAGCCTTACTATACATGGTCATTTTTTGCTAGAAAAAAAAGCCTTACTATACATGGTCATTTTTTGTTAGAAAAAAAGAGCCTTACTATACATGGTCATTTTTTGTTAGAAAAAAAATGACCTTACTATACATGGTCGTTTTTTTGTCGGAAAAAAAAACCTTACTATACATGGTCGTTTTTTTGTCGGAAAAAAAAAAGCCTTACTATACATGGTCATTTTTTGTCGGAAAAAAAAAGCCTTACTATACATGGTCGTTTTTTATTAGAAAAAAAAGCCTTACTATACATGGTCATTTTTTGTCGAGAAAAAAAAGCCTTACTATACATGGTCGTTTTTTTGTCTGGAAAAAAAAGCCTTACTATACATGGTCGTTTTTTTGTCGGAAAAAAAGCCTTACTATACATGGTCATTTTTTGCTAGAAAAAAAAGCCTTACTATACATGGTCATTTTTTGTCGGAAAAAAAAACCTTACTATTCATGGTCGTTTTTTTGTCGAAAAAAAAAAAAAGCCTTACTATACATGGTCGTTTTTTTGTCGGAAAAAAAAGCCTTACTATACATGGTTGTTTTTTTGTCGGAAAAAAAAAGCCTTACTATACATGGTCATTTTTTGTTAGAAAAAAATAGTCTTACTATACATGGTCATTTTTTTGTTAATAAAAAAAGCCTTACTATACATGGTCATTTTTTGTTAGAAAAAAAAAGGCTTACTATACATGGTCGTTTTTTTGTCATAAAAAAAAGCCTTACTATACATGGTCATTTTTTATTAGAAAAAAAAGTCTTACTATACATGGTCATTTTTTATTAGAAAAAAGAGCCTTACTATACATGGTCATTTTTTGTTAGAAAAAAAAAGCCTTACTATACATGGTCGTTTTTTTGTTTGAAAAAAAAAAGCCTTACTATACATGGTCATTTTTTATTAGAAAAAAGAGCCTTACTATACATGGTCGTTTTTTTGTCGGAAAAAAAAACCTTACTATACATGGTCGTTTTTTTGTCGGGAAAAAAAAAAGCCTTACTATACATGGTCGTTTTTTTGTCGGAAAAAAAAAGCCTTACTATACATGGTCATTTTTTGTCGGAAAAAAAAGCCTTACTATACATGGTCGTTTTTTATTAGAAAAAAAAACCTTACTATACATGGTCATTTTTTGTTAGAAAAAAAAAAGCCTTACTATACATGGTCGTTTTTTATTAGAAAAAAAAGCCTTACTATACATGGTCGTTTTTTTGTTTGAAAAAAAAAAGCCTTACTATACATGGTAATTTTTTGTTAGAAAAAAAAAAGCCTTACTATACATGGTCGTTTTTTTGTCGGAAAAAAAAGCCTTACTATACATGGTCGTTTTTTTGTCGGAAAAAAAAGCCTTACTATACATGGTCGTTTTTTGTCGAAAAAAAAAAGCCTTACTATACATGGTCGTTTTTTTGTCGGAAAAAAAAGCCTTACTATACATGGTCGTTTTTTTGTCGGAAAAAAAAAACCTTACTATACATGGTCGTTTTTTTGTCGAAAAAAAAAAAAGCCTTACTATACATGGTCGTTTTTTTGTCGGAAAAAAAAGCCTTACTATACATGGTTGTTTTTTTGTCGGAAAAAAAAGCCTTACTATACATGGTCGTTTTTTTGTTTGAAAAAAAAAGCCTTACTATACATGGTCATTTTTTGTTAGAAAAAAATAGTCTTACTATACATGGTCATTTTTTTTGTTAGAAAAAAAGCCTTACTATACATGGTCATTTTTTGTTAGAAAAAAAAAGTCTTACTATACATGGTCATTTTTTGTTAGAAAAAAATAGCCTTACTATAAATGGTCATTTTTTGTTAGAAAAAAAAGCCTTAGTATACATGGTCATTTTTTTGTCAGAAAAAAAAGCCTTACTATACATGGTCGTTTTTTGTCGGGAAAAAAAAGCCTTACTATACATGGTCATTTTTTGTTAGAAAAAAAAGCCTTACTATACATGGTCATTTTTTGTTAGAAAAAAAAAGCCTTACTATACATGGTCGTTTTTTGTCGGAAAAAAAAGCCTTACTATACATGGTCGTTTTTTTGTCGGAAAAAAAAGCCTTGCTATACATGGCCATTTTTTATTAGAAAAAAAAGTCTTACTATACATGGTCATTTTTTGTTAGAAAAAAAAAGCCTTACTATACATGGTCATTTTTTGTTAGAAAAAAAGCCTTACTATACATGGTCATTTTTTGTTAGAAAAAAAAAGCCTTACTATACATGGTCGTTTTTTTGTCGGAAAAAAAAAGCCTTACTATACATGGTCGTTTTTTTGTCGAAAAAAAAAAAGCCTTACTATACATGGTCGTTTTTTTGTCGGAAAAAAAAGCCTTACTATACATGGTCGTTTTTTTGTCGGAAAAAAAAGCCTTACTATACATGGTCGTTTTTTTGTTCGAAAAAAAAAAGCCTTACTATACATGGTCGTTTTTTTGTCAGAAAAAAAAGCCTTACTATACATGGTCATTTTTTATTAGAAAAAAAAGTCTTACTATACATGGTCATTTTTTGTTAGAAAAAAATAGCCTTACTATAAATGGTCATTTTTTGTTAGAAAAAAAAAGCCTTAGTATACATGGTCATTTTTTATTAGAAAAAAGAACCTTACTATACATGGTCATTTTTTGTTAGAAAAAAAAAAAGCCTTACTATACATGGTCGTTTTTTTGTTTGAAAAAAAAAAGCCTTACTATACATGGTCGTTTTTTTGTCGGAAAAAAAAAGCCTTACTATACATGGTCGTTTTTTTGTCGAAAAAAAAAAAAGCCTTACTATACATGGTCGTTTTTTTGTCGGAAAAAAAAGCCTTACTATACATGGTCGTTTTTTTGTCGGAAGAAAAAGCCTTACTATACATGGTCGTTTTTTGTTAGAAAAAAATAGTCTTACTATACATGGTCATTTTTTTGTTAGAAAAAAAAGCCTTACTATACATGGTCATTTTTTGTTAGAAAAAAAAGGCTTACTATACATGGTCGTTTTTTGTCAGAAAAAAAGCCTTACTATACATGGTCATTTTTTATTAGAAAAAAAAGCCTTACTATACATGGTCATTTTTTGTCGGAAAAAAAAACCTTACTATACATGGTCGTTTTTTTGTCGAAAAAAAAAAAGCCTTACTATACATGGTCGTTTTTTTGTCGGAAAAAAAAGCCTTACTATACATGGTTGTTTTTTTGTCGGAAAAAAAAAGCCTTACTATACATGGTCATTTTTTGTTAGAAAAAAATAGTCTTACTATACATGGTCATTTTTTTGTTAGAAAAAAAAGCCTTACTATACATGGTCATTTTTTGTTAGAAAAAAAAGGCTTACTATACATGGTCGTTTTTTTGTCAGAAAAAAAAGCCTTACTATACATGGTCATTTTTTATTAGAAAAAAAAGTCTTACTATACATGGTCATTTTTTATTAGAAAAAAGAGCCTTACTATACATGGTCATTTTTTGTTAGAAAAAAAAGCCTTACTATACATGGTCGTTTTTTTGTTTGAAAAAAAAAAAGCCTTACTATACATGGTCATTTTTTATTAGAAAAAAGAGCCTTACTATACATGGTCGTTTTTTTGTCGGAAAAAAAAACGTTACTATACATGGTCGTTTTTTTGTCGGAAAAAAAAAAAGCCTTACTATACATGGTCGTTTTTTTGTCGGAAAAAAAAAAAGCCTTACTATACATGGTCGTTTTTTTGTCGGAAAAAAAAAGCCTTACTATACATGGTCATTTTTTGTCGGAAAAAAAAGCCTTACTATACATGGTCGTTTTTTATTAGAAAAAAAAAGCCTTACTATACATGGTCATTTTTTGTTAGAAAAAAAAAAGCCTTACTATACATGGTCGTTTTTTATTAGAAAAAAAAGCCTTACTATACATGGTCGTTTTTTTGTTTGAAAAAAAAAAGCCTTACTATACATGGTAATTTTTTGTTAGAAAAAAAAAGCCTTACTATACATGGTCGTTTTTTGGTCGGAAAAAAAAGCCTTACTATACATGGTCGTTTTTTTGTCGGAAAAAAAAGCCTTACTATACATGGTCGTTTTTTTGTCGAAAAAAAAAAGCCTTACTATATATACATGGTCGTTTTTTTGTCGGAAAAAAAAGCCTTACTATACATGGTCGTTTTTTTGTCGAAAAAAATAGTCTTACTATACATGGTCATTTTTTTGTTAGAAAAAAAAGCCTTACTATACATGGTCATTTTTTGTTAGAAAAAAAAGGCTTGCTACACATGGTCATATTTTGTTAGAAAAAAAATAGCCTTACTATACATGGTCATTTTTTGTTAGAAAAAAAAAAAGCCTTAGTATACATGGTCATTTTTTTGTTAGAAAAAAAAAGCCTTACTATACATGGTCGTTTTTTTGTCAGAAAAAAAAGCCTTACTATACATGGTCATTTTTTATTAGAAAAAAAAGTCTTACTATACATGGTCATTTTTTGTTAGAAAAAAATAGCCTTACTATAAATGGTCATTTTTTGTTAGAAAAAAAAAGCCTTAGTATACATGGTCATTTTTTTGTCAGAGAAAAAAAGCCTTACTATACATGGTCATTTTTTATTAGAAAAAAAAGCCTTACTATACATGGTCATTTTTTGTTAGAAAAAAAAAGCCTTTCTATACATGGTCGTTTTTTTGTCGGGAAAAAAAGCCTTACTATACATGGTCGTTTTTTTGTCGGAAAAAAAAGCCTTACTATACATGGTCATTTTTTGTCGGAAAAAAAAGCCTTACATGGTCGTTTTTTTGTCGGAAAAAAAAAGCCTTACTATACATGGTCATTTTTTGTCGGAAAAAAAAGCCTTACTATACATGGTCGTTTTTTATTAGAAAAAAAAGCCTTACTATACATGGTCATTTTTTGTTAGAAAAAAAAAAGCCTTACTATACATGGTCGTTTTTTATTAGAAAAAAAAGCCTTACTATACATGGTCGTTTTTTTGTTTGAAAAAAAAAAGCCTTACTATACATGGTAATTTTTTGTTAGAAAAAAAAAAAAGCCTTACTATACATGGTCGTTTTTTTGTCGGGAAAAAAAAGCCTTACTATACATGGTCGTTTTTTTGTCGGAAAAAAAAAGCCTTACTATACATGGTAATTTTTTGTTAGAAAAAAAAAGCCTTACTATACATGGTCGTTTTTTGGTCGGAAAAAAAAGCCTTACTATACATGGTCGTTTTTTTGTCGAAAAAAAAAGCCTTACTATACATGGTCATTTTTTGTTAGAAAAAAAAGGCTTGCTACACATGGTCATTTTTTGTTAGAAAAAAAAGCCTTACTATACATGGTCATTTTTTGTTAGAAAAAAAAAGCCTTACTATACATGGTCGTTTTTTTGTCGGGAAAAAAAAGCCTTACTATACATGGTCGTTTTTTTGTCGGAAAAAAAAGCCTTACTATACATGGTCGTTTTTTTGTCGGAAAAAAAAGCCTTACTATACATGGTCGTTTTTTTGTCGGAAAAAAAAGCCTTACTATACATGGTCGTTTTTTTGGCGAAAAAAAAAAAAGCCTTACTATACATTGTCGTTTTTTTGTCGGAAAAAAAAGCCTTACTATACATGGTAGTTTTTTTGTCGAAAAAAAAAAAGCCTTACTATACATGGTCATTTTTTGTCGGAAAAAAATAGTCTTACTATACATGGTCATTTTTTTGTTAGAAAAAAAAGCCTTACTATACATGGTCATTTTTTGTTAGAAAAAACGCTTACTAATGGTCGTTTTTTTGTCAGAAAAAAAAGCCTTACTATACATGGTCATTTTTTATTAGAAAAAAAAGTCTTACTATACATGGTCATTTTTTGTTAGAAAAAAATAGCCTTACTATAAATTGTCATTTTTTGTTAGAAAAAAAAAGCCTTAGTATACATGGTCATGTTTTTGTCAGAAAAAAAGCCTTACTATACATGGTCATTTTTTATTAGAAAAAAAAGCCTTACTATACATGGTCATTTTTTGTTAGAAAAAAAAAGCCTTTCTATACATGGTCGTTTTTTTGTCGGAAAAAAAAGCCTTACTATACATGGTCGTTTTTTTGTCGGGAAAAAAAGCCTTACTATACATGGTCGTTTTTTTGTCGGAAAAAAAAGCCTTACTATACATGGTCATTTTTTGTCGGAAAAAAAAGCCTTACATGGTCGTTTTTTTGTCGGAAAAAAAAAGCCTTACTATACATGGTCATTTTTTGTCGGAAAAAAAAGCCTTACTATACATGGTCGTTTTTTATTAGAAAAAAAAGCCTTACTATACATGGTCATTTTTTGTTAGAAAAAAAAAAGCCTTACTATACATGGTCGTTTTTTATTAGAAAAAAAAGCCTTACTATACATGGTCGTTTTTTTGTTTGAAAAAAAAAAGCCTTACTATACATGGTAATTTTTTGTTAGAAAAAAAAAAAGCCTTACTATACATGGTCGTTTTTTTGTCGGGAAAAAAAAGCCTTACTATACATGGTCGTTTTTTTGTCGAAAAAAAAAGCCTTACTATACATGGTCGTTTTTTTGTCGGGAAAAAAGCCTTACTATACATGGTCGTTTTTTTGTTTGAAAAAAAAAAGCCTTACTATACATGGTAATTTTTTGTTAGAAAAAAAAAGCCTTACTATACATGGTCGTTTTTTGGTCGGAAAAAAAAGCCTTACTATACATGGTCGTTTTTTTGTCGAAAAAAAAAAGCCTTACTATACATGGTCGTTTTTTTGTCGAAAAAAAAAAGCCTTACTATATATACATGGTCGTTTTTTTGTCGGAAAAAAAAGCCTTACTATACATGGTCGTTTTTTTGTCGAAAAAAAAAGCCTTGCTATACATGGTCGTTTTTTTGTTTGAAAAAAAAAAGCCTTACTATACATGGTCGTTTTTTTGTCGGGAAAAAAAGCCTTACTATACATGGTCGTTTTTTTGTCGGAAAAAAAAGCCTTACTATACATGGTCATTTTTTGTCGGAAAAAAAAGCCTTACATGGTCGTTTTTTTGTCGGAAAAAAAAAGCCTTACTATACATGGTCATTTTTTGTCGGAAAAAAAAGCCTTACTATACATGGTCGTTTTTTATTAGAAAAAAAAGCCTTACTATACATGGTCATTTTTTGTTAGAAAAAAAAAAGCCTTACTATACATGGTCGTTTTTTATTAGAAAAAAAAGCCTTACTATACATGGTCGTTTTTTTGTTTGAAAAAAAAAAGCCTTACTATACATGGTAATTTTTTGTTAGAAAAAAAAAAAGCCTTACTATACATGGTCGTTTTTTTGTCGGGAAAAAAAAGCCTTACTATACATGGTCGTTTTTTTGTCGAAAAAAAAAGCCTTACTATACATGGTCGTTTTTTTGTCGGGAAAAAAGCCTTACTATACATGGTCGTTTTTTTGTTTGAAAAAAAAAAGCCTTACTATACATGGTAATTTTTTGTTAGAAAAAAAAAGCCTTACTATACATGGTCGTTTTTTGGTCGGAAAAAAAAGCCTTACTATACATGGTCGTTTTTTTGTCGAAAAAAAAAAGCCTTACTATACATGGTCGTTTTTTTGTCGAAAAAAAAAAGCCTTACTATATATACATGGTCGTTTTTTTGTCGGAAAAAAAAGCCTTACTATACATGGTCGTTTTTTTGTCGAAAAAAAAAGCCTTGCTATACATGGTCGTTTTTTTGTTTGAAAAAAAAAAGCCTTACTATACATGGTCATTTTTTGTTAGAAAAAAATAGTCTTACTATACATGGTCATTTTTTTGTTAGAAAAAAAAGCCTTACTATACATGGTCATTTTTTGTTAGAAAAAAAAGGCTTGCTACACATGGTCATATTTTGTTAGAAAAAAAATAGCCTTACTATACATGGTCATTTTTTGTTAGAAAAAAAAAAAAGCCTTAGTATACATGGTCATTTCTTTGTTAGAAAAAAAAAGCCTTACTATACATGGTCGTTTTTTTGTCAGAAAAAAAAGCCTTACTATACATGGTCATTTTTTATTAGAAAAAAAAGTCTTACTATACATGGTCATTTTTTGTTAGAAAAAAATAGCCTTACTATAAATGGTCATTTTTTGTAAGAAAAAAAAAGCCTTAGTATACATGGTCATTTTTTTGTCAGAGAAAAAAAGCCTTACTATACATGGTCATTTTTTATTAGAAAAAAAAGCCTTACTATACATGGTCATTTTTTGTTAGAAAAAAAAGCCTTACTATACATGGTCATTTTTTGTTAGAAGAAAAAAGCCTTACTATACATGGTCGTTTTTTTGTCGGGAAAAAAAAGCCTTACTATACATGGTCGTTTTTTTGTCGGAAAAAAAAGCCTTACTATACATGGTCGTTTTTTTGTCGGAAAAAAAAGCCTTACTATACATGGTCGTTTTTTTGTCGGAAAAAAAAGCCTTACTATACATGGTCGTTTTTTTGTCGAAAAAAAAAAAGCCTTACTATACATGGTCATTTTTTGTCGGAAAAAAATAGTCTTACTATACATGGTCATTTTTTTGTTAGAAAAAAAAGCCTTACTATACATGGTCATTTTTTGTTAGAAAAAACGCTTACTAATGGTCGTTTTTTTGTCAGAAAAAAAAGCCTTACTATACATGGTCATTTTTTATTAGAAAAAAAAGTCTTACTATACATGGTCATTTTTTGTTAGAAAAAAATAGCCTTACTATAAATTGTCATTTTTTGTTAGAAAAAAAAAGCCTTAGTATACATGGTCATGTTTTTGTCAGAAAAAAAGCCTTACTATACATGGTCATTTTTTATTAGAAAAAAAAGCCTTACTATACATGGTCATTTTTTGTTAGAAAAAAAAAGCCTTTCTATACATGGTCGTTTTTTTGTCGGAAAAAAAAGCCTTACTATACATGGTCGTTTTTTTGTCGGGAAAAAAAGCCTTACTATACATGGTCGTTTTTTTGTCGGAAAAAAAAGCCTTACTATACATGGTCATTTTTTGTCGGAAAAAAAAGCCTTACATGGTCGTTTTTTTGTCGGAAAAAAAAAGCCTTACTATACATGGTCATTTTTTGTCGGAAAAAAAAGCCTTACTATACATGGTCGTTTTTTATTAGAAAAAAAAGCCTTACTATACATGGTCATTTTTTGTTAGAAAAAAAAAAGCCTTACTATACATGGTCGTTTTTTATTAGAAAAAAAAGCCTTACTATACATGGTCGTTTTTTTGTTTGAAAAAAAAAAGCCTTACTATACATGGTAATTTTTTGTTAGAAAAAAAAAAAAGCCTTACTATACATGGTCGTTTTTTTGTCGGGAAAAAAAAGCCTTACTATACATGGTCGTTTTTTTGTCGGAAAAAAAAAGCCTTACTATACATGGTAATTTTTTGTTAGAAAAAAAAAGCCTTACTATACATGGTCGTTTTTTGGTCGGAAAAAAAAGCCTTACTATACATGGTCGTTTTTTTGTCGAAAAAAAAAGCCTTACTATACATGGTCATTTTTTGTTAGAAAAAAAAGGCTTGCTACACATGGTCATATTTTGTTAGAAAAAAAATAGCCTTACTATACATGGTCATTTTTTGTTAGAAAAAAAAAGCCTTAGTATACATGGTCATTTCTTTGTTAGAAAAAAAAAGCCTTACTATACATGGTCGTTTTTTTGTCAGAAAAAAAAGCCTTACTATACATGGTCATTTTTTATTAGAAAAAAAAGTCTTACTATACATGGTCATTTTTTGTTAGAAAAAAATAGCCTTACTATAAATGGTCATTTTTTGTAAGAAAAAAAAGCCTTAGGATACATGGTCATTTTTTTGTCAGAGAAAAAAAGCCTTACTATACATGGTCATTTTTTATTAGAAAAAAAAGCCTTACTATACATGGTCATTTTTTGTTAGAAAAAAAAGCCTTACTATACATGGTCATTTTTTGTTAGAAAAAAAAAGCCTTACTATACATGGTCGTTTTTTTGTCGGGAAAAAAAAGCCTTACTATACATGGTCGTTTTTTTGTCGGAAAAAAAAGCCTTACTATACATGGTCGTTTTTTTGTCGGAAAAAAAAGCCTTACTATACATGGTCGTTTTTTTGTCGGAAAAAAAAGCCTTACTATACATGGTCGTTTTTTTGGCGAAAAAAAAAAAGCCTTACTATACATTGTCGTTTTTTTTGTCGGAAAAAAAAGCCTTACTATACATGGTCGTTTTTTTGTCGAAAAAAAAAAAGCCTTACTATACATTGTCGTTTTTTTTGTCGGAAAAAAAAGCCTTACTATACATGGTCGTTTTTTTTTCGAAAAAAAAAAAGCCTTACTATACATGGTCATTTTTTGTCGGAAAAAAATAGTCTTACTATACATGGTCATTTTTTTGTTAGAAAAAAAAGCCTTACTATACATGGTCATTTTTTGTTAGAAAAAACGCTTACTAATGGTCGTTTTTTTGTCAGAAAAAAAAGCCTTACTATACATGGTCATGTTTTTGTCAGAAAAAAAGCCTTACTATACATGGTCATTTTTTATTAGAAAAAAAAGCCTTACTATACATGGTCATTTTTTGTTAGAAAAAAAAAGCCTTTCTATACATGGTCGTTTTTTTGTCGGAAAAAAAAGCCTTACTATACATGGTCGTTTTTTTGTCGGGAAAAAAAGCCTTACTATACATGGTCGTTTTTTTGTCGGAAAAAAAAGCCTTACTATACATGGTCATTTTTTGTCGGAAAAAAAAGCCTTACATGGTCGTTTTTTTGTCGGAAAAAAAAAGCCTTACTATACATGGTCATTTTTTGTCGGAAAAAAAAGCCTTACTATACATGGTCGTTTTTTATTAGAAAAAAAAGCCTTACTATACATGGTCATTTTTTGTTAGAAAAAAAAAAGCCTTACTATACATGGTCGTTTTTTATTAGAAAAAAAAGCCTTACTATACATGGTCGTTTTTTTGTTTGAAAAAAAAAAGCCTTACTATACATGGTAATTTTTTGTTAGAAAAAAAAAAAAGCCTTACTATACATGGTCGTTTTTTTGTCGGGAAAAAAAAGCCTTACTATACATGGTCGTTTTTTTGTCGAAAAAAAAAAGCCTTACTATACATGGTCGTTTTTTTGTCGGGAAAAAAGCCTTACTATACATGGTCGTTTTTTTGTTTGAAAAAAAAAAGCCTTACTATACATGGTAATTTTTTGTTAGAAAAAAAAAGCCTTACTATACATGGTCGTTTTTTGGTCGGAAAAAAAAGCCTTACTATACATGGTCGTTTTTTTGTCGAAAAAAAAAGCCTTACTATACATGGTCATTTTTTGTTAGAAAAAAAAGGCTTGCTACACATGGTCATATTTTGTTAGAAAAAAAATAGCCTTACTATACATGGTCATTTTTTGTTAGAAAAAAAAAGCCTTAGTATACATGGTCATTTCTTTGTTAGAAAAAAAAAGCCTTACTATACATGGTCGTTTTTTTGTCAGAAAAAAAAGCCTTACTATACATGGTCATTTTTTATTAGAAAAAAAAGTCTTACTATACATGGTCATTTTTTGTTAGAAAAAAATAGCCTTACTATAAATGGTCATTTTTTGTAAGAAAAAAAAAGCCTTAGTATACATGGTCATTTTTTTGTCAGAGAAAAAAAGCCTTACTATACATGGTCATTTTTTATTAGAAAAAAAAGCCTTACTATACATGGTCATTTTTTGTTAGAAAAAAAAGCCTTACTATACATGGTCATTTTTTGTTAGAAAAAAAAAGCCTTACTATACATGGTCGTTTTTTTGTCGGGAAAAAAAAGCCTTACTATACGTGGTCGTTTTTTTGTCGGAAAAAAAAGCCTTAATATACATGGTCGTTTTTTTGTCGGAAAAAAAAGCCTTACTATACATGGTCGTTTTTTTGTCGGAAAAAAAAGCCTTACTATACATGGTCGTTTTTTTGGCGAAAAAAAAAAAGCCTTACTATACATTGTCGTTTTTTTTGTCGGAAAAAAAAGCCTTACTATACATGGTCATTTTTTGTCGGAAAAAAATAGTCTTACTATACATGGTCATTTTTTTGTTAGAAAAAAAAGCCTTACTATACATGGTCATTTTTTGTTAGAAAAAACGCTTACTAATGGTCGTTTTTTTGTCAGAAAAAAAAGCCTTACTATACATGGTCATTTTTTATTAGAAAAAAAAGTCTTACTATACATGGTCATTTTTTGTTAGAAAAAAATAGCCTTACTATAAATTGTCATTTTTTGTTAGAAAAAAAAAGCCTTAGTATACATGGTCATGTTTTTGTCAGAAAAAAAGCCTTACTATACATGGTCATTTTTTATTAGAAAAAAAAGCCTTACTATACATGGTCATTTTTTGTTAGAAAAAAAAAGCCTTTCTATACATGGTCGTTTTTTTGTCGGAAAAAAAAGCCTTACTATACATGGTCGTTTTTTTGTCGGGAAAAAAAGCCTTACTATACATGGTCGTTTTTTTGTCGGAAAAAAAAGCCTTACTATACATGGTCATTTTTTGTCGGAAAAAAAAGCCTTACATGGTCGTTTTTTTGTCGGAAAAAAAAAGCCTTACTATACATGGTCATTTTTTGTCGGAAAAAAAAGCCTTACTATACATGGTCGTTTTTTATTAGAAAAAAAAGCCTTACTATACATGGTCATTTTTTGTTAGAAAAAAAAAAGCCTTACTATACATGGTCGTTTTTTATTAGAAAAAAAAGCCTTACTATACATGGTCGTTTTTTTGTTTGAAAAAAAAAAGCCTTACTATACATGGTAATTTTTTGTTAGAAAAAAAAAAAGCCTTACTATACATGGTCGTTTTTTTGTCGGGAAAAAAAAGCCTTACTATACATGGTCGTTTTTTTGTCGAAAAAAAAAAGCCTTACTATACATGGTCGTTTTTTTGTCGGGAAAAAAGCCTTACTATACATGGTCGTTTTTTTGTTTGAAAAAAAAAAGCCTTACTATACATGGTAATTTTTTGTTAGAAAAAAAAAAGCCTTACTATACATGGTCGTTTTTTGGTCGGAAAAAAAAGCCTTACTATACATGGTCGTTTTTTTGTCGAAAAAAAAAGCCTTACTATACATGGTCGTTTTTTTGTCGAAAAAAAAAAGCCTTACTATATATACATGGTCGTTTTTTTGTCGGAAAAAAAAGCCTTACTATACATGGTCGTTTTTTTGTCGAAAAAAAAAGCCTTGCTATACATGGTCGTTTTTTTGTTTGAAAAAAAAAAGCCTTACTATACATGGTCATTTTTTGTTAGAAAAAAATAGTCTTACTATACATGGTCATTTTTTTGTTAGAAAAAAAAGCCTTACTATACATGGTCATTTTTTGTTAGAAAAAAAAGGCTTGCTACACATGGTCATATTTTGTTAGAAAAAAAATAGCCTTACTATACATGGTCATTTTTTGCTAGAAAAAAAAAAAGCCTTAGTATACATGGTCATTTCTTTGTTAGAAAAAAAAAGCCTTACTATACATGGTCGTTTTTTTGTCAGAAAAAAAAGCCTTACTATACATGGTCATTTTTTATTAGAAAAAAAAGTCTTACTATACATGGTCATTTTTTGTTAGAAAAAAATAGCCTTACTATAAATGATCATTTTTTGTTAGAAAAAAAAAGCCTTAGTATACATGGTCATTTTTTTGTCAGAGAAAAAAAGCCTTACTATACATGGTCATTTTTTATTAGAAAAAAAAGCCTTACTATACATGGTCATTTTTTGTTAGAAAAAAAAGCCTTACTATAAATGGTCATTTTTTGTTAGAAAAAAAAAGCCTTAGTATACATGGTCATTTTTTATTAGAAAAAAGAACCTTACTATACATGGTCATTTTTTGTTAGAAAAAAAAAAAAGCCTTAGTATACATGGTCATTTCTTTGTTAGAAAAAAAAAGCCTTACTATACATGGTCGTTTTTTTGTCAGAAAAAAAAGCCTTACTATACATGGTCATTTTTTATTAGAAAAAAAAGCCTTACTATACATGGTCGTTTTTTTGGCGAAAAAAAAAAAAGCCTTACTATACATTGTCGTTTTTTTGTCGGAAAAAAAAGCCTTACTATACATGGTAGTTTTTTTGTCGAAAAAAAAAAAGCCTTACTATACATGGTCATTTTTTGTCGGAAAAAAATAGTCTTACTATACATGGTCATTTTTTTGTTAGAAAAAAAAGCCTTACTATACATGGTCATTTTTTGTTAGAAAAAACGCTTACTAATGGTCGTTTTTTTGTCAGAAAAAAAAGCCTTACTATACATGGTCATTTTTTATTAGAAAAAAAAGTCTTACTATACATGGTCATTTTTTGTTAGAAAAAAAATAGCCTTACTATAAATTGTCATTTTTTGTTAGAAAAAAAAAGCCTTAGTATACATGGTCATGTTTTTGTCAGAAAAAAAGCCTTACTATACATGGTCATTTTTTATTAGAAAAAAAAGCCTTACTATACATGGTCATTTTTTGTTAGAAAAAAAAAGCCTTTCTATACATGGTCGTTTTTTTGTCGGAAAAAAAAGCCTTACTATACATGGTCGTTTTTTTGTCGGGAAAAAAAGCCTTACTATACATGGTCGTTTTTTTGTCGGAAAAAAAAGCCTTACTATACATGGTCATTTTTTGTCGGAAAAAAAAGCCTTACATGGTCGTTTTTTTGTCGGAAAAAAAAAGCCTTACTATACATGGTCATTTTTTGTCGGAAAAAAAAGCCTTACTATACATGGTCGTTTTTTATTAGAAAAAAAAGCCTTACTATACATGGTCATTTTTTGTTAGAAAAAAAAAAGCCTTACTATACATGGTCGTTTTTTATTAGAAAAAAAAGCCTTACTATACATGGTCGTTTTTTTGTTTGAAAAAAAAAAGCCTTACTATACATGGTAATTTTTTGTTAGAAAAAAAAAAAGCCTTACTATACATGGTCGTTTTTTTGTCGGGAAAAAAAAGCCTTACTATACATGGTCGTTTTTTTGTCGAAAAAAAAAGCCTTACTATACATGGTCGTTTTTTTGTCGGGAAAAAAGCCTTACTATACATGGTCGTTTTTTTGTTTGAAAAAAAAAAGCCTTACTATACATGGTAATTTTTTGTTAGAAAAAAAAAGCCTTACTATACATGGTCGTTTTTTGGTCGGAAAAAAAAGCCTTACTATACATGGTCGTTTTTTTGTCGAAAAAAAAAGCCTTACTATACATGGTCGTTTTTTTGTCGAAAAAAAAAAGCCTTACTATATATACATGGTCGTTTTTTTGTCGGAAAAAAAAGCCTTACTATACATGGTCGTTTTTTTGTCGAAAAAAAAAGCCTTGCTATACATGGTCGTTTTTTTGTTTGAAAAAAAAAAGCCTTACTATACATGGTCATTTTTTGTTAGAAAAAAATAGTCTTACTATACATGGTCATTTTTTTGTTAGAAAAAAAAGCCTTACTATACATGGTCATTTTTTGTTAGAAAAAAAAGGCTTGCTACACATGGTCATATTTTGTTAGAAAAAAAATAGCCTTACTATACATGGTCATTTTTTGTTAGAAAAAAAAAAAAGCCTTAGTATACATGGTCATTTCTTTGTTAGAAAAAAAAAGCCTTACTATACATGGTCGTTTTTTTGTCAGAAAAAAAAGCCTTACTATACATGGTCATTTTTTATTAGAAAAAAAAGTCTTACTATACATGGTCATTTTTTGTTAGAAAAAAATAGCCTTACTATAAATGGTCATTTTTTGTAAGAAAAAAAAAGCCTTAGTATACATGGTCATTTTTTTGTCAGAGAAAAAAAGCCTTACTATACATGGTCATTTTTTATTAGAAAAAAAAGCCTTACTATACATGGTCATTTTTTGTTAGAAAAAAAAGCCTTACTATACATGGTCATTTTTTGTTAGAAGAAAAAAGCCTTACTATACATGGTCGTTTTTTTGTCGGGAAAAAAAAGCCTTACTATACATGGTCGTTTTTTTGTCGGAAAAAAAAGCCTTACTATACATGGTCGTTTTTTTGTCGGAAAAAAAAGCCTTACTATACATGGTCGTTTTTTTGTCGGAAAAAAAAGCCTTACTATACATGGTCGTTTTTTTGTCGAAAAAAAAAAAGCCTTACTATACATGGTCATTTTTTGTCGGAAAAAAATAGTCTTACTATACATGGTCATTTTTTTGTTAGAAAAAAAAGCCTTACTATACATGGTCATTTTTTGTTAGAAAAAACGCTTACTAATGGTCGTTTTTTTGTCAGAAAAAAAAGCCTTACTATACATGGTCATTTTTTATTAGAAAAAAAAGTCTTACTATACATGGTCATTTTTTGTTAGAAAAAAATAGCCTTACTATAAATTGTCATTTTTTGTTAGAAAAAAAAAGCCTTAGTATACATGGTCATGTTTTTGTCAGAAAAAAAGCCTTACTATACATGGTCATTTTTTATTAGAAAAAAAAGCCTTACTATACATGGTCATTTTTTGTTAGAAAAAAAAAGCCTTTCTATACATGGTCGTTTTTTTGTCGGAAAAAAAAGCCTTACTATACATGGTCGTTTTTTTGTCGGGAAAAAAAGCCTTACTATACATGGTCGTTTTTTTGTCGGAAAAAAAAGCCTTACTATACATGGTCATTTTTTGTCGGAAAAAAAAGCCTTACATGGTCGTTTTTTTGTCGGAAAAAAAAAGCCTTACTATACATGGTCATTTTTTGTCGGAAAAAAAAGCCTTACTATACATGGTCGTTTTTTATTAGAAAAAAAAGCCTTACTATACATGGTCATTTTTTGTTAGAAAAAAAAAAGCCTTACTATACATGGTCGTTTTTTATTAGAAAAAAAAGCCTTACTATACATGGTCGTTTTTTTGTTTGAAAAAAAAAAGCCTTACTATACATGGTAATTTTTTGTTAGAAAAAAAAAAAAGCCTTACTATACATGGTCGTTTTTTTGTCGGGAAAAAAAAGCCTTACTATACATGGTCGTTTTTTTGTCGGAAAAAAAAAGCCTTACTATACATGGTAATTTTTTGTTAGAAAAAAAAAGCCTTACTATACATGGTCGTTTTTTGGTCGGAAAAAAAAGCCTTACTATACATGGTCGTTTTTTTGTCGAAAAAAAAAGCCTTACTATACATGGTCATTTTTTGTTAGAAAAAAAAGGCTTGCTACACATGGTCATATTTTGTTAGAAAAAAAATAGCCTTACTATACATGGTCATTTTTTGTTAGAAAAAAAAAGCCTTAGTATACATGGTCATTTCTTTGTTAGAAAAAAAAAGCCTTACTATACATGGTCGTTTTTTTGTCAGAAAAAAAAGCCTTACTATACATGGTCATTTTTTATTAGAAAAAAAAGTCTTACTATACATGGTCATTTTTTGTTAGAAAAAAATAGCCTTACTATAAATGGTCATTTTTTGTAAGAAAAAAAAGCCTTAGTATACATGGTCATTTTTTTGTCAGAGAAAAAAAGCCTTACTATACATGGTCATTTTTTATTAGAAAAAAAAGCCTTACTATACATGGTCATTTTTTGTTAGAAAAAAAAGCCTTACTATACATGGTCATTTTTTGTTAGAAAAAAAAAGCCTTACTATACATGGTCGTTTTTTTGTCGGAAAAAAAAGCCTTACTATACATGGTCGTTTTTTTGTCGGAAAAAAAAGCCTTACTATACATGGTCGTTTTTTTGTCGGAAAAAAAAGCCTTACTATACATGGTCGTTTTTTTGGCGAAAAAAAAAAAGCCTTACTATACATTGTCGTTTTTTTTGTCGGAAAAAAAAGCCTTACTATACATGGTCGTTTTTTTGTCGAAAAAAAAAAAGCCTTACTATACATTGTCGTTTTTTTTGTCGGAAAAAAAAGCCTTACTATACATGGTCGTTTTTTTGTCGAAAAAAAAAAAGCCTTACTATACATGGTCATTTTTTGTCGGAAAAAAATAGTCTTACTATACATGGTCATTTTTTTGTTAGAAAAAAAAGCCTTACTATACATGGTCATTTTTTGTTAGAAAAAACGCTTACTAATGGTCGTTTTTTTGTCAGAAAAAAAAGCCTTACTATACATGGTCATGTTTTTGTCAGAAAAAAAGCCTTACTATACATGGTCATTTTTTATTAGAAAAAAAAGCCTTACTATACATGGTCATTTTTTGTTAGAAAAAAAAAGCCTTTCTATACATGGTCGTTTTTTTGTCGGAAAAAAAAGCCTTACTATACATGGTCGTTTTTTTGTCGGGAAAAAAAGCCTTACTATACATGGTCGTTTTTTTGTCGGAAAAAAAAGCCTTACTATACATGGTCATTTTTTGTCGGAAAAAAAAGCCTTACATGGTCGTTTTTTTGTCGGAAAAAAAAAGCCTTACTATACATGGTCATTTTTTGTCGGAAAAAAAAGCCTTACTATACATGGTCGTTTTTTATTAGAAAAAAAAGCCTTACTATACATGGTCATTTTTTGTTAGAAAAAAAAAAGCCTTACTATACATGGTCGTTTTTTATTAGAAAAAAAAGCCTTACTATACATGGTCGTTTTTTTGTTTGAAAAAAAAAAGCCTTACTATACATGGTAATTTTTTGTTAGAAAAAAAAAAAAGCCTTACTATACATGGTCGTTTTTTTGTCGGGAAAAAAAAGCCTTACTATACATGGTCGTTTTTTTGTCGAAAAAAAAAAGCCTTACTATACATGGTCGTTTTTTTGTCGGGAAAAAAGCCTTACTATACATGGTCGTTTTTTTGTTTGAAAAAAAAAAGCCTTACTATACATGGTAATTTTTTGTTAGAAAAAAAAAGCCTTACTATACATGGTCGTTTTTTGGTCGGAAAAAAAAGCCTTACTATACATGGTCGTTTTTTTGTCGAAAAAAAAAGCCTTACTATACATGGTCATTTTTTGTTAGAAAAAAAAGGCTTGCTACACATGGTCATATTTTGTTAGAAAAAAAATAGCCTTACTATACATGGTCATTTTTTGTTAGAAAAAAAAAGCCTTAGTATACATGGTCATTTCTTTGTTAGAAAAAAAAAGCCTTACTATACATGGTCGTTTTTTTGTCAGAAAAAAAAGCCTTACTATACATGGTCATTTTTTATTAGAAAAAAAAGTCTTACTATACATGGTCATTTTTTGTTAGAAAAAAATAGCCTTACTATAAATGGTCATTTTTTGTAAGAAAAAAAAAGCCTTAGTATACATGGTCATTTTTTTGTCAGAGAAAAAAAGCCTTACTATACATGGTCATTTTTTATTAGAAAAAAAAGCCTTAGTATACATGGTCATGTTTTTGTCAGAAAAAAAGCCTTACTATACATGGTCATTTTTTATTAGAAAAAAAAGCCTTACTATACATGGTCATTTTTTGTTAGAAAAAAAAAGCCTTTCTATACATGGTCGTTTTTTTGTCGGAAAAAAAAGCCTTACTATACATGGTCGTTTTTTTGTCGGGAAAAAAAGCCTTACTATACATGGTCGTTTTTTTGTCGGAAAAAAAAGCCTTACTATACATGGTCATTTTTTGTCGGAAAAAAAAGCCTTACATGGTCGTTTTTTTGTCGGAAAAAAAAAGCCTTACTATACATGGTCATTTTTTGTCGGAAAAAAAAGCCTTACTATACATGGTCGTTTTTTATTAGAAAAAAAAGCCTTACTATACATGGTCATTTTTTGTTAGAAAAAAAAAAGCCTTACTATACATGGTCGTTTTTTATTAGAAAAAAAAGCCTTACTATACATGGTCGTTTTTTTGTTTGAAAAAAAAAAGCCTTACTATACATGGTAATTTTTTGTTAGAAAAAAAAAAAAGCCTTACTATACATGGTCGTTTTTTTGTCGGGAAAAAAAAGCCTTACTATACATGGTCGTTTTTTTGTCGGAAAAAAAAAGCCTTACTATACATGGTAATTTTTTGTTAGAAAAAAAAAGCCTTACTATACATGGTCGTTTTTTGGTCGGAAAAAAAAGCCTTACTATACATGGTCGTTTTTTTGTCGAAAAAAAAAGCCTTACTATACATGGTCATTTTTTGTTAGAAAAAAAAGGCTTGCTACACATGGTCATATTTTGTTAGAAAAAAAATAGCCTTACTATACATGGTCATTTTTTGTTAGAAAAAAAAAGCCTTAGTATACATGGTCATTTCTTTGTTAGAAAAAAAAAGCCTTACTATACATGGTCGTTTTTTTGTCAGAAAAAAAAGCCTTACTATACATGGTCATTTTTTATTAGAAAAAAAAGTCTTACTATACATGGTCATTTTTTGTTAGAAAAAAATAGCCTTACTATAAATGGTCATTTTTTGTAAGAAAAAAAAGCCTTAGTATACATGGTCATTTTTTTGTCAGAGAAAAAAAGCCTTACTATACATGGTCATTTTTTATTAGAAAAAAAAGCCTTACTATACATGGTCATTTTTTGTTAGAAAAAAAAGCCTTACTATACATGGTCATTTTTTGTTAGAAAAAAAAAGCCTTACTATACATGGTCGTTTTTTTGTCGGAAAAAAAAGCCTTACTATACATGGTCGTTTTTTTGTCGGAAAAAAAAGCCTTACTATACATGGTCGTTTTTTTGTCGGAAAAAAAAGCCTTACTATACATGGTCGTTTTTTTGGCGAAAAAAAAAAAGCCTTACTATACATTGTCGTTTTTTTTGTCGGAAAAAAAAGCCTTACTATACATGGTCGTTTTTTTGTCGAAAAAAAAAAAGCCTTACTATACATTGTCGTTTTTTTTGTCGGAAAAAAAAGCCTTACTATACATGGTCGTTTTTTTGTCGAAAAAAAAAAAGCCTTACTATACATGGTCATTTTTTGTCGGAAAAAAATAGTCTTACTATACATGGTCATTTTTTTGTTAGAAAAAAAAGCCTTACTATACATGGTCATTTTTTGTTAGAAAAAACGCTTACTAATGGTCGTTTTTTTGTCAGAAAAAAAAGCCTTACTATACATGGTCATGTTTTTGTCAGAAAAAAAGCCTTACTATACATGGTCATTTTTTATTAGAAAAAAAAGCCTTACTATACATGGTCATTTTTTGTTAGAAAAAAAAAGCCTTTCTATACATGGTCGTTTTTTTGTCGGAAAAAAAAGCCTTACTATACATGGTCGTTTTTTTGTCGGGAAAAAAAGCCTTACTATACATGGTCGTTTTTTTGTCGGAAAAAAAAGCCTTACTATACATGGTCATTTTTTGTCGGAAAAAAAAGCCTTACATGGTCGTTTTTTTGTCGGAAAAAAAAAGCCTTACTATACATGGTCATTTTTTGTCGGAAAAAAAAGCCTTACTATACATGGTCGTTTTTTATTAGAAAAAAAAGCCTTACTATACATGGTCATTTTTTGTTAGAAAAAAAAAAGCCTTACTATACATGGTCGTTTTTTATTAGAAAAAAAAGCCTTACTATACATGGTCGTTTTTTTGTTTGAAAAAAAAAAGCCTTACTATACATGGTAATTTTTTGTTAGAAAAAAAAAAAAGCCTTACTATACATGGTCGTTTTTTTGTCGGGAAAAAAAAGCCTTACTATACATGGTCGTTTTTTTGTCGAAAAAAAAAAGCCTTACTATACATGGTCGTTTTTTTGTCGGGAAAAAAGCCTTACTATACATGGTCGTTTTTTTGTTTGAAAAAAAAAAGCCTTACTATACATGGTAATTTTTTGTTAGAAAAAAAAAGCCTTACTATACATGGTCGTTTTTTGGTCGGAAAAAAAAGCCTTACTATACATGGTCGTTTTTTTGTCGAAAAAAAAAGCCTTACTATACATGGTCATTTTTTGTTAGAAAAAAAAGGCTTGCTACACATGGTCATATTTTGTTAGAAAAAAAATAGCCTTACTATACATGGTCATTTTTTGTTAGAAAAAAAAAGCCTTAGTATACATGGTCATTTCTTTGTTAGAAAAAAAAAGCCTTACTATACATGGTCGTTTTTTTGTCAGAAAAAAAAGCCTTACTATACATGGTCATTTTTTATTAGAAAAAAAAGTCTTACTATACATGGTCATTTTTTGTTAGAAAAAAATAGCCTTACTATAAATGGTCATTTTTTGTAAGAAAAAAAAAGCCTTAGTATACATGGTCATTTTTTTGTCAGAGAAAAAAAGCCTTACTATACATGGTCATTTTTTATTAGAAAAAAAAGCCTTACTATACATGGTCATTTTTTGTTAGAAAAAAAAGCCTTACTATACATGGTCATTTTTTGTTAGAAAAAAAAAGCCTTACTATACATGGTCGTTTTTTTGTCGGGAAAAAAAAGCCTTACTATACATGGTCGTTTTTTTGTCGGAAAAAAAAGCCTTAATATACATGGTCGTTTTTTTGTCGGAAAAAAAAGCCTTACTATACATGGTCGTTTTTTTGTCGGAAAAAAAAGCCTTACTATACATGGTCGTTTTTTTGGCGAAAAAAAAAAAGCCTTACTATACATTGTCGTTTTTTTTGTCGGAAAAAAAAGCCTTACTATACATGGTCATTTTTTGTCGGAAAAAAATAGTCTTACTATACATGGTCATTTTTTTGTTAGAAAAAAAAGCCTTACTATACATGGTCATTTTTTGTTAGAAAAAACGCTTACTAATGGTCGTTTTTTTGTCAGAAAAAAAAGCCTTACTATACATGGTCATTTTTTATTAGAAAAAAAAGTCTTACTATACATGGTCATTTTTTGTTAGAAAAAAATAGCCTTACTATAAATTGTCATTTTTTGTTAGAAAAAAAAAGCCTTAGTATACATGGTCATGTTTTTGTCAGAAAAAAAGCCTTACTATACATGGTCATTTTTTATTAGAAAAAAAAGCCTTACTATACATGGTCATTTTTTGTTAGAAAAAAAAAGCCTTTCTATACATGGTCGTTTTTTTGTCGGAAAAAAAAGCCTTACTATACATGGTCGTTTTTTTGTCGGGAAAAAAAGCCTTACTATACATGGTCGTTTTTTTGTCGGAAAAAAAAGCCTTACTATACATGGTCATTTTTTGTCGGAAAAAAAAGCCTTACATGGTCGTTTTTTTGTCGGAAAAAAAAAGCCTTACTATACATGGTCATTTTTTGTCGGAAAAAAAAGCCTTACTATACATGGTCGTTTTTTATTAGAAAAAAAAGCCTTACTATACATGGTCATTTTTTGTTAGAAAAAAAAAAGCCTTACTATACATGGTCGTTTTTTATTAGAAAAAAAAGCCTTACTATACATGGTCGTTTTTTTGTTTGAAAAAAAAAAGCCTTACTATACATGGTAATTTTTTGTTAGAAAAAAAAAAAGCCTTACTATACATGGTCGTTTTTTTGTCGGGAAAAAAAAGCCTTACTATACATGGTCGTTTTTTTGTCGAAAAAAAAAAGCCTTACTATACATGGTCGTTTTTTTGTCGGGAAAAAAGCCTTACTATACATGGTCGTTTTTTTGTTTGAAAAAAAAAAGCCTTACTATACATGGTAATTTTTTGTTAGAAAAAAAAAAGCCTTACTATACATGGTCGTTTTTTGGTCGGAAAAAAAAGCCTTACTATACATGGTCGTTTTTTTGTCGAAAAAAAAAGCCTTACTATACATGGTCGTTTTTTTGTCGAAAAAAAAAAGCCTTACTATATATACATGGTCGTTTTTTTGTCGGAAAAAAAAGCCTTACTATACATGGTCGTTTTTTGTCGAAAAAAAAAGCCTTGCTATACATGGTCGTTTTTTTGTTTGAAAAAAAAAAGCCTTACTATACATGGTCATTTTTTGTTAGAAAAAAATAGTCTTACTATACATGGTCATTTTTTTGTTAGAAAAAAAAAGCCTTACTATACATGGTCATTTTTTGTTAGAAAAAAAAGGCTTGCTACACATGGTCATATTTTGTTAGAAAAAAAATAGCCTTACTATACATGGTCATTTTTTGCTAGAAAAAAAAAAAGCCTTAGTATACATGGTCATTTCTTTGTTAGAAAAAAAAAGCCTTACTATACATGGTCGTTTTTTTGTCAGAAAAAAAAGCCTTACTATACATGGTCATTTTTTATTAGAAAAAAAAGTCTTACTATACATGGTCATTTTTTGTTAGAAAAAAATAGCCTTACTATAAATGATCATTTTTTGTTAGAAAAAAAAAGCCTTAGTATACATGGTCATTTTTTTGTCAGAGAAAAAAAGCCTTACTATACATGGTCATTTTTTATTAGAAAAAAAAGCCTTACTATACATGGTCATTTTTTGTTAGAAAAAAAAGCCTTACTATAAATGGTCATTTTTTGTTAGAAAAAAAAAGCCTTAGTATACATGGTCATTTTTTATTAGAAAAAAGAACCTTACTATACATGGTCATTTTTTGTTAGAAAAAAAAAAAGCCTTAGTATACATGGTCATTTCTTTGTTAGAAAAAAAAAGCCTTACTATACATGGTCGTTTTTTTGTCAGAAAAAAAAGCCTTACTATACATGGTCATTTTTTATTAGAAAAAAAAGTCTTACTATACATGGTCATTTTTTGTTAGAAAAAAATAGCCTTACTATAAATGGTCATTTTTTGTTAGAAAAAAAAAGCCTTAGTATACATGGTCATTTTTTTGTCAGAGAAAAAAAAGCCTTACTATACATGGTCATTTTTTATTAGAAAAAAAAGCCTTACTATACATGGTCATTTTTTGTTAGAAAAAAAAGCCTTACTATACATGGTCATTTTTTGTTAGAAAATAAAAGCCTTACTATACATGGTCGTTTTTTTGTCGGAAAAAAAAGCCTTACTATACATGGTCGTTTTTTTGTCGGAAAAAAAAGCCTTACTATACATGGTCATTTTTTATTAGAAAAAAAAGTCTTACTATACATGGTCGTTTTTTTGTCGGAAAAAAAAGCCTTACTATACATGGTCGTTTTTTTGTTGGAAAAAAAAGCCTTACTATACATGGTCATTTTTTATTAGAAAAAAAAGGCCTTACTATACATGGTCATTTTTTGTTAGAAAAAAAAAAAGCCTTACTATACATGGTCGTTTTTTTGTCGGAAAAAAAAAGCCTTACTATACATGGTCGTTTTTTTGTCGGAAAAAAAAGCCTTACTATACATGGTCGTTTTTTTGTCGGAAAAAAAAGCCTTACTATACATGGTCGTTTTTTTGGCGAAAAAAAAAAAGCCTTACTATACATTGTCGTTTTTTTGTCGGAAAAAAAAGCCTTACTATACATGGTCGTTTTTTTGTCGAAAAAAAAAAAGCCTTGCTATACATGGTCATTTTTTGTCGGAAAAAAATAGTCTTACTATACATGGTCATTTTTTTGTTAGAAAAAAAAGCCTTACTATACATGGTCATTTTTTGTTAGAAAAACGCTTACTAATGGTCGTTTTTTTGTCAGAAAAAAAAGCCTTACTATACATGGTCATTTTTTATTAGAAAAAAAAGTCTTACTATACATGGTCATTTTTTGTTAGAAAAAAATAGCCTTACTATAAATTGTCATTTTTTGTTAGAAAAAAAAAGCCTTAGTATACATGGTCATGTTTTTGTCAGAAAAAAAGCCTTACTATACATGGTCATTTTTTATTAGAAAAAAAGCCTTACTATACATGGTCATTTTTTGTTAGAAAAAAAAAGCCTTACTATACATGGTCGTTTTTTTGTCGGAAAAAAAAGCCTTACTATACATGGTCATTTTTTGTCGGAAAAAAAAGCCTTACATGGTCGTTTTTTTGTCGGGAAAAAAAAAGCCTTACTATACATGGTCATTTTTTATAAGAAAAATAGCCTTACTATACATGGTCATTTTTTGTTAGAAAAAAAAAGCCTTAGTATACATGGTCATTTTTTTGTTAGAAAAAAAAAAAGTCTTACTATACATGGTCATGTTTTGTTAGAAAAAAATAGCCTTACTATAAATGGTCATTTTTTGTTAGAAAAAAAAAGCCTTAGTATACATGGAAATTTTTTGGTCAGAAAAAAAAGCCTTACTATACATGGTCATTTTTTATTAGAAAAAAAAGCCTTACAATACATGGTCATTTTTTGTTAGAAAAAAAAGCCTTACTATACATGGTCATTTTTTGTTAGAAAAAAAAAAGCCTTACTATACATGGTCGTTTTTTTGTCGGAAAAAAAAGCCTTACTATACATGGTCGTTTTTTTGTTTGAAAAAAAAAAGCCTTACTATACATGGTCATTTTTTGTGAGAAAAAAATAGTCTTACTATACATGGTCATTTTTTTGTTAGAAAAAAAAGCCTTACTATACATGGTCATTTTTTGTTAGAAAAAAATAGCCTTAGTATACATGGTCGTTTTTTTGTTTGAAAAAAAAAAGCCTTACTATACATGGTCATTTTTTATTAGAAAAAAGAGCCTTACTATACATGGTCATTTTTTGTTAGAAAAAAAAAGCCTTACTATACATGGTCGTTTTTTTGTCGGAAAAAAAAACCTTACTATACATGGTCGTTTTTTTGTCGGAAAAAAAAAAGCCTTACTATACATGGTCGTTTTTTTGTCGGAAAAAAAAAGCCTTAGTATACATGGTCATGTTTTTGTCAGAAAAAAAGCCTTACTATACATGGTCATTTTTTATTAGAAAAAAAGCCTTACTATACATGGTCATTTTTTGTTAGAAAAAAAAAGCCTTTCTATACATGGTCGTTTTTTTGTCGGAAAAAAAAGCCTTACTATACATGGTCGTTTTTTTGTCGGGAAAAAAAGCCTTACTATACATGGTCGTTTTTTTGTCGGAAAAAAAAGCCTTACTATACATGGTCATTTTTTGTCGGAAAAAAAAGCCTTACATGGTCGTTTTTTTGTCGGGAAAAAAAAGCCTTACTATACATGGTCATTTTTTGTTAGAAAAAAAAGGCTTACTATACATGGTCGTTTTTTTGTCAGAAAAAAAAGCCTTACTATACATGGTCATTTTTTATTAGAAAAAAAAGTCTTACTATACATGGTCATTTTTTGTTAGAAAAAAAAGTCTTACTATACATGGTCATTTTTTATTAGAAAAAAGAGCCTTACTATACATGGTCATTTTTTGTTAGAAAAAAAAAAGCCTTACTATACATGGTCGTTTTTTTGTTTGAAAAAAAAAAGCCTTACTATACATGGTCATTTTTTATTAGAAAAAAGAGCCTTACTATACATGGTCATTTTTTGTTAGAAAAAAAAGCCTTACTATACATGGTCGTTTTTTTGTCGGAAAAAAAAAACCTTACTATACATGGTCGTTTTTTTGTCGGAAAAAAAAAGCCTTACTATATATACATGGTCGTTTTTTTGTCGAAAAAAAAAAAGCCTTACTATACATGGTCATTTTTTGTCGGAAAAAAAAGCCTTACTATACATGGTCGTTTTTTATTAGAAAAAAAAGCCTTACTATACATGGTCATTTTTTGTTAGAAAAAAAAAGCCTTACTATACATGGTCGTTTTTTTGTCGGAAAAAAAAGCCTTACTATACATTGTCGTTTTTTTTGTCGGAAAAAAAAAAGCCTTACTGTACATGGTCGTTTTTTTGTCGGGAAAAAAAAGCCTTACTATACATGGTCGTTTTTTTGTCGAAAAAAAAAAGCCTTACTATACATGGTCGTTTTTTTGTCGGGAAAAAAGCCTTACTATACATGGTCGTTTTTTTGTTTGAAAAAAAAAAGCCTTACTATACATGGTAATTTTTTGTTAGAAAAAAAAAAGCCTTACTATACATGGTCGTTTTTTGGTCGGAAAAAAAAGCCTTACTATACATGGTCGTTTTTTTGTCGAAAAAAAAAGCCTTACTATACATGGTCGTTTTTTTGTCGAAAAAAAAAAGCCTTACTATATATACATGGTCGTTTTTTTGTCGGAAAAAAAAGCCTTACTATACATGGTCGTTTTTTTGTCGAAAAAAAAAGCCTTGCTATACATGGTCGTTTTTTTGTTTGAAAAAAAAAAGCCTTACTATACATGGTCATTTTTTGTTAGAAAAAAATAGTCTTACTATACATGGTCATTTTTTTGTTAGAAAAAAAAGCCTTACTATACATGGTCATTTTTTGTTAGAAAAAAAAGGCTTGCTACACATGGTCATATTTTGTTAGAAAAAAAATAGCCTTACTATACATGGTCATTTTTTGTTAGAAAAAAAAAGCCTTAGTATACATGGTCATTTCTTTGTTAGAAAAAAAAAGCCTTACTATACATGGTCGTTTTTTTGTCAGAAAAAAAAGCCTTACTATACATGGTCATTTTTTATTAGAAAAAAAAGTCTTACTATACATGGTCATTTTTTGTTAGAAAAAAATAGCCTTACTATAAATGGTCATATTTTGTTAGAAAAAAAAAGCCTTAGTATACATGGTCATTTTTTTGTCAGAGAAAAAAAGCCTTACTATACATGGTCATTTTTTATTAGAAAAAAAAGCCTTACTATACATGGTCATTTTTTGTTAGAAAAAAAAGCCTTACTATACATGGTCATTTTTTGTTAGAAAAAAAAAGCCTTACTATACATGGTCGTTTTTTTGTCGGAAAAAAAAGCCTTACTATACATGGTCGTTTTTTTGTCGGAAAAAAAAGCCTTACTATACATGGTCATTTTTTATTAGAAAAAAAAGTCTTACTATACATGGTCGTTTTTTTGTCGGAAAAAAAAGCCTTACTATACATGGTCGTTTTTTTGTCGGAAAAAAAAGCCTTACTATACATGGTCATTTTTTATTAGAAAAAAAAGGCCTTACTATACATGGTCATTTTTTGTTAGAAAAAAAAAAGCCTTACTATACATGGTCGTTTTTTTGTCGGAAAAAAAAAGCCTTACTATACATGGTCGTTTTTTTGTCGGAAAAAAAAGCCTTACTATACATGGTCGTTTTTTTGTCGGAAAAAAAAGCCTTACTATACATGGTCGTTTTTTTGGCGAAAAAAAAAAAGCCTTACTATACATTGTCGTTTTTTTGTCGAAAAAAAAAAGCCTTACTATACATGGTCGTTTTTTTGTCGAAAAAAAAAAAGCCTTACTATACATGGTCATTTTTTGTCGGAAAAAAATAGTCTTACTATACATGGTCATTTTTTTGTTAGAAAAAAAAGCCTTACTATACATGGTCATTTTTTGTTAGAAAAAACGCTTACTAATGGTCGTTTTTTTTGTCAGAAAAAAAAGCCTTACTATACATGGTCATTTTTTATTAGAAAAAAAAGTCTTACTATACATGGTCATTTTTTGTTAGAAAAAAATAGCCTTACTATAAATTGTCATTTTTTGTTAGAAAAAAAAAGCCTTAGTATACATGGTCATGTTTTTGTCAGAAAAAAAGCCTTACTATACATGGTCATTTTTTATTAGAAAAAAAGCCTTACTATACATGGTCATTTTTTGTTAGAAAAAAAAAGCCTTTCTATACATGGTCGTTTTTTTGTCGGAAAAAAAAGCCTTACTATACATGGTCGTTTTTTTGTCGGGAAAAAAAGCCTTACTATACATGGTCGTTTTTTTGTCGGAAAAAAAAGCCTTACTATACATGGTCATTTTTTGTCGGAAAAAAAAGCCTTACATGGTCGTTTTTTTGTCGGAAAAAAAAAGCCTTACTATACATGGTCATTTTTTATAAGAAGAATAGCCTTACTATACATGGTCATTTTTTGTTAGAAAAAAAAAGCCTTAATATACATGGTCATTTTTTTGTTAGAAAAAAAAAAAAGTCTTACTATACATGGTCATGTTTTGTTAGAAAAAAATAGCCTTACTATAAATGGTCATTTTTTGTTAGAAAAAAAAAGCCTTAGTTTACATGGAAATTTTTTTGTCGAAAAAAAAGCCTTACTATACATGGTCATTTTTTGTTAGAAAAAAAAGGCTTGCTACACATGGTCATATTTTGTTAGAAAAAAAATAGCCTTACTATACATGGTCATTTTTTGTTAGAAAAAAAAAGCCTTACTATACATGGTCGTTTTTTTGTCGGAAAAAAAAGCCTTACTATACATGGTCGTTTTTTTGTCGGAAAAAAAAGCCTTACTATACATGGTCGTTTTTTTGTTTGAAAAAAAAAAGCCTTACTATACATGGTCATTTTTTGTTAGAAAAAAATAGTCTTACTATACATGGTCATTTTTTTGTTAGAAAAAAATAGTCTTACTATACATGGTCGTTTTTTTGTCGGAAAAAAAAAGCCTTACTATACATGGTCATTTTTTTTCGGAAAAAAAAGCCTTACTATACATGGTCGTTTTTTATTAGAAAAAAAAGCCTTACTATACATTGTCGTTTTTTTTGTCGGAAAAAAAAAAGCCTTACTGTACATGGTCGTTTTTTTGTCGGGAAAAAAAAGCCTTACTATACATGGTCGTTTTTTTGTCGAAAAAAAAAAAGCCTTACTATACATGGTCGTTTTTTTGTCGAAAAAAAAGCCTTACTATACATGGTCATTTTTTGTTAGAAAAAAAAGGCTTGCTACACATGGTCATATTTTGTTAGAAAAAAAATAGCCTTACTATACATGGTCATTTTTTGTTAGAAAAAAAAAGCCTTAGTATACATGGTCATTTCTTTGTTAGAAAAAAAAAGCCTTACTATACATGGTCGTTTTTTTGTCAGAAAAAAAAGCCTTACTATACATGGTCATTTTTTATTAGAAAAAAAAGTCTTACTATACATGGTCATTTTTTGTTAGAAAAAAATAGCCTTACTATAAATGGTCATATTTTGTTAGAAAAAAAAAGCCTTAGTATACATGGTCATTTTTTTGTCAGAGAAAAAAAGCCTTACTATACATGGTCATTTTTTATTAGAAAAAAAAGCCTTACTATACATGGTCATTTTTTGTTAGAAAAAAAAGCCTTACTATACATGGTCATTTTTTGTTAGAAAAAAAAAGCCTTACTATACATGGTCGTTTTTTTGTCGGAAAAAAAAGCCTTACTATACATGGTCGTTTTTTATTAGAAAAAAAAGTCTTACTATACATGGTCGTTTTTTTGTCGGAAAAAAAAGCCTTACTATACATGGTCGTTTTTTTGTCGGAAAAAAAAGCCTTACTATACATGGTCATTTTTTATTAGAAAAAAAAGGCCTTACTATACATGGTCATTTTTTGTTAGAAAAAAAAAAGCCTTACTATACATGGTCGTTTTTTTGTCGGAAAAAAAAAGCCTTACTATACATGGTCGTTTTTTTGTCGGAAAAAAAAGCCTTACTATACATGGTCGTTTTTTTGTCGGAAAAAAAAGCCTTACTATACATGGTCGTTTTTTTGGCGAAAAAAAAAAAGCCTTACTATACATTGTCGTTTTTTTGTCGAAAAAAAAAAGCCTTACTATACATGGTCGTTTTTTTGTCGAAAAAAAAAAAGCCTTACTATACATGGTCATTTTTTGTCGGAAAAAAATAGTCTTACTATACATGGTCATTTTTTTGTTAGAAAAAAAAGCCTTACTATACATGGTCATTTTTTGTTAGAAAAAACGCTTACTAATGGTCGTTTTTTTTGTCAGAAAAAAAAGCCTTACTATACATGGTCATTTTTTATTAGAAAAAAAAGTCTTACTATACATGGTCATTTTTTGTTAGAAAAAAATAGCCTTACTATAAATTGTCATTTTTTGTTAGAAAAAAAAAGCCTTAGTATACATGGTCATGTTTTTGTCAGAAAAAAAGCCTTACTATACATGGTCATTTTTTATTAGAAAAAAAGCCTTACTATACATGGTCATTTTTTGTTAGAAAAAAAAAGCCTTTCTATACATGGTCGTTTTTTTGTCGGAAAAAAAAGCCTTACTATACATGGTCGTTTTTTTGTCGGGAAAAAAAGCCTTACTATACATGGTCGTTTTTTTGTCGGAAAAAAAAGCCTTACTATACATGGTCATTTTTTGTCGGAAAAAAAAGCCTTACATGGTCGTTTTTTTGTCGGAAAAAAAAAGCCTTACTATACATGGTCATTTTTTATAAGAAGAATAGCCTTACTATACATGGTCATTTTTTGTTAGAAAAAAAAAGCCTTAATATACATGGTCATTTTTTTGTTAGAAAAAAAAAAAAGTCTTACTATACATGGTCATGTTTTGTTAGAAAAAAATAGCCTTACTATAAATGGTCATTTTTTGTTAGAAAAAAAAAGCCTTAGTATACATGGAAATTTTTTTGTCAGAAAAAAAAGCCTTACTATACATGGTCATTTTTTATTAGAAAAAAAGCCTTACAATACATGGTCATTTTTTGTTAGAAAAAAAAGCCTTACTATACATGGTCATTTTTTGTTAGAAAAAAAAAAGCCTTACTATACATGGTCGTTTTTTTGTCGGAAAAAAAAGCCTTACTATACATGGTCGTTTTTTTGTCGGAAAAAAAAGCCTTACTATACATGGTCGTTTTTTTGTTTGAAAAAAAAAAGCCTTACTATACATGGTCATTTTTTGTTAGAAAAAAATAGTCTTACTATACATGGTCATTTTTTTGTTAGAAAAAAATAGTCTTACTATACATGGTCGTTTTTTTGTCGGAAAAAAAAAGCCTTACTATACATGGTCATTTTTTTTCGGAAAAAAAAGCCTTACTATACATGGTCGTTTTTTATTAGAAAAAAAAGCCTTACTATACATTGTCGTTTTTTTTGTCGGAAAAAAAAAAGCCTTACTGTACATGGTCGTTTTTTTGTCGGGAAAAAAAAGCCTTACTATACATGGTCGTTTTTTTGTTTGAAAAAAAAAAAGCCTTACTATACATGGTAATTTTTTGTTAGAAAAAAAAAGCCTTACTATACATGGTCGTTTTTTTGTCGGAAAAAAAAGCCTTACTATACATGGTCGTTTTTTTGCCGGAAAAAAAAGCCTTACTATACATGGTCGTTTTTTTGTCGAAAAAAAAAAAGCCTTACTATACATGGTCGTTTTTTTGTCGGAAAAAAAAGCCTTACTATACATGGTCGTTTTTTTGTCGAAAAAAAAAGCCTTACTATACATGGTCGTTTTTTTGTTTGAAAAAAAAAAGCCTTACTATACATGGTCATTTTTTGTTCGAAAAAAATAGTCTTACTATACATGGTCATTTTTTGTTAGAAAAAAAAGGCTTACTATACATGGTCGTTTTTTTTGTCAGAAAAAAAAGCCTTACTATACATGGTCATTTTTTATTAGAAAAAAAAGTCTTACTATACATGGTCATTTTTTGTTAGAAAAAAATAGCCTTACTATAAATGGTCATTTTTTTGTCGAAAAAAAAAGCCTTGCTATACATGGTCGTTTTTTTGTTTGAAAAAAAAAAGCCTTACTATACATGGTCATTTTTTGTTAGAAAAAAATAGTCTTACTATACATGGTCATTTTTTTGTTAGAAAAAAAAGCCTTACTATACATGGTCATTTTTTGTTAGAAAAAAAAGGCTTGCTACACATGGTCATATTTTGTTAGAAAAAAAATAGCCTTACTATACATGGTCATTTTTTGTTAGAAAAAAAAAAGCCTTAGTATACGTGGTCATTTTTTTGTTAGAAAAAAAAAAGCCTTACTATACATGGTCGTTTTTTTGTCAGAAAAAAAAGCCTTACTATACATGGTCATTTTTTATTAGAAGAAAAAGTCTTACTATACATGGTCATTTTTTTGTCGGAAAAAAAAGCCTTACTATACATGGTCATTTTTTATTAGAAAAAAAAGCCTTACTATACATGGTCATTTTTTGTTAGAAAAAAAAGCCTTACTATACATGGTCATTTTTTGTTAGAAAAAAAAAGCCTTACTATACATGGTCGTTTTTTTGTCGGGAAAAAAAGCCTTACTATACATGGTCGTTTTTTTGTCGGAAAAAAAAGCCTTACTATACATGGTCGTTTTTTGTTAGAAAAAAAAAAAAAGCCTTAGTATACATGGTCGTTTTTTTGTTAGAAAAAAAAGCCTTACTATACATGGTCATTTTTTGTTAGAAAAAAAAAGCCTTACTTTACATGTCATTTTTTTGTTAGAAAAAAAAGCCTTACTATACATGGCCGTTTTTTTGTCGGAAAAAAAAGCCTTACTATACATGGTCGTTTTTTTGTCGGAAAAAAAAGCCTTACTATACATGGTCGTTTTTTTGTCGGAAAAAAAAGCCTTACTATACATGGTCGTTTTTTGTTAGAAAAAAAAAAGCCTTAGTATACATGGTCGTTTTTTTGTTAGAAAAAAAAGCCTTACTATACATGGTCATTTTTTGTTAGAAAAAAAAAGCCTTACTTTACATGTCATTTTTTTGTTAGAAAAAAAAGCCTTACTATACATGGTCGTTTTTTTGTCGGAAAAAAAAGCCTTACTATACATGGTCGTTTTTTTGTCGGAAAAAAAAGCCTTACTATACATGGTCGTTTTTTTGTCGGAAAAAAAAGCCTTACTATACATGGTCGTTTTTTGTTAGAAAAAAAAAAAGCCTTAGTATACATGGTCGTTTTTTTGTTAGAAAAAAAAGCCTTACTATACATGGTAATTTTTTGTTAGAAAAAAAAAGCCTTAATATACATGGTCATTTTTTTTTAAGAAAAATAAGCCTTATTATACATAGTCATTTTTATAGGAAAAAAACAGCCTTACTATACATGGCCATTTTTTGAAGAATTAAAAAAATATATTTTTTTTTTTCATGGTATGCTTTCATTGTCAATCCACATCGGTCTCGTCGTGAAATTGCTACCATTGAGTCACTTATGTACTTTATTAGAAGAAACAAACATGAATTCAATACATTACACTTTTTTTTCCACACTAAAAGTCCAAGTTAACTCTGGGGAACAAATGTGGGGACACTTGGGGGTGGGGTCATTGCCAGACTCGTCATCTGGTGCTCTCACAGGTACGCCAGAGGTTGGAAGAGGACCCAAGGGCACCACGTGTTCTCTGCTGTGGAGGTAGGGAGACAAGGACACTACATTAGGTTCAAATGCACAATCAAAATACATCTTTAGGAAAAAAAATATATAAATCCTGATCCATTTATTTTGGCTTAAAACTGCACAAAAGTAATGGCAAATTTTGGTTATCTTTTATTTCATGTTCACACAAACACACATTTTATTTATTGACAAAAGTTTTTTATTTTTTTTTATTTTATAAAGACCACACAATTCAATTCATTTCCCTAATAAGTACCGTTGAAAATATTTTGAAAGCATTTGTGTTTTTATTCCATCAAACTGTGCGTGTAGCGTCATTTGGCCTATTAATGTAACTGACCACAAGAGGGCGCCAAAGCTACATTAATCGCAGAGGACCTTTTGACACTAGATGAAGCAATTTCTAAAGAAATTACATGTAAAGGCTGAAATTGCTGAATGAAAAAAAATTATATATAAATAAGAAACTTGGAATCATATTGAATGAGATGTAATGTTGAATTGTATGGAATTATGTCAAATGGTGTTGACTGTTTTGGAATGATATTGAATAATTTAGAAGGATCCCGAATGGTAGTGATGAAAATGCATGCATTGAATGATATTGAATTGAAATATACATTTTTTTTTGCTATGTATGGAATTGGAGGAGTGTTCCAAGGTGAATTGAATGAGCTGAACGGTTTGAATTTTGAATGGGGGATGAATTTTTGACAGTTTAAAAAGAAATAATAATAATGATAATTAATAAATAAAGGTGAATCACAATAACAGTCACCTATTAATGTGATCATCAACTATCTTCATCTTTTGGGGGTTATTTGAAAAACACTGTCTTAACGTGTCCCCATTGATTTTTTCAGGTGAAAGTCTGCCACCTAGTGGCCTGCATTATGATTGCCATTTCTAAAGAATTCCGATTTTAATTCACGACAAGAACAATTTAAAAAGAAAGCGACATGATTTCCGCTCGCGTCTGTTTTCATAATGAAAATCACTGTTTTGAAAAAATGTTGGATTATAAGACCTGCTGGACTTCAGAGGATGTAGGCCGGATACAGCAAGTCCTTGGGGACGATACCCACAATGCCGTTCAGCTCGCCGACCCACCAGCCGTCAATGCTGTACTCCTGGAAATATGAAACACCTGTCAATCATTCTCATTTAGGATCTCTCAGAACAAAGCAAAATGAAATTTACAGCAGGGGTGGGCAAGCATTTGAGTTTTAACGTTGTAACGTTTTTTTTTTTTCACCCTCCCATAAAATTACAAATGTATATACAAAAAGTGTTTATTTTTTTAACAATAGGAACTTGTGATCGGAATAGGTAAGAAAAAAAACAAAACTGTATTGTTTACTGTATGAAACCTGATGAACTTCTGTTGCCTTGAGTCATTCGATTCTATTTGTGTTGCACAATATTAAAAAAAAAAAAAAAACTTTAAATGAAACAATTTAGCCGCCAGCAGCTGGACAAACAGATGTTAATTGGCTCTTTATTGCATAAGTTAATTGCTTCATTGCTGTTGTTTTTGTTAAGAGTGATTTGAAGAATCACGGTGCAATCTAGTTTACACATTTTGCATATTAGGCAGGGTCAATTATTTCCCATTTTGTATTTATTATATAAATATGACTATAGCATAATAATACATTTTAGGCATCATATGATAACATTGTCTTTATCTGTGCAAAAACACTTAAATTCCCGCCCGGAAAGGTCTTTCGGCTTATCGGCGGCGCCATTTTAATAGGAGGCGGGCTGGCGCAGCCAATGGCGGTTGGGAGTCCGTCAGGCGTGCAGAGTCCATCTTCCTGCCGCTCGCAACGGGTTCATCCAGAGTACACCTGCTGTAATGGCCACATCCCCGAGTGAATTATCCAAATGACAAAAAACTACGTGCTCCTCCTTCTGTTTGATGTCTTTTTTTTTTTTCTTTTTTTTTAAAGAGGGAGGGGGGGGGGGGCTGAGCAGGGGGCGGTGATGGAGCAACTCACTAAAATAAAAATATTCCGACCAAATGCAGGGGCGGCAAACATGACCGAAAATACCCTTTTGCCTTTATTTAGTTATTTATGTAATTATTCATTCATCCACTTAACTACTTGTTGCTAATTTAAAATTTATTCACTTTTATACTTACTTAGAATGTTCTGTTTTGTTCTTATTTTACTTACTTATCTTTACTGCATGTCTGATTCCTGTTTCATGTATCACACTTTGTATAAAGCAATGCTTGTTTTAAAGTGCTTAATAAATAAAGTTTTGTTAAAAAAAATAAAAATAGAAACAGGTTTTCTTTTTGAAAATACACTTGGATTTTTAAATTGGAAAAAGTTGCATTTAGTTCGTAAAAGTGATCTTGATTTTTTTTTAATGCTTTTATTTTAACCACATTTAACAAGGGGTATCGAAAGTTGATTTTATTTATTTTTAGTCACATTTATTACTTTGAGGGGAAAAAAACTATTAAGTCATTTTTTTTTCAAAAAAAATTCCTTTTTAGATTTTTTTTCCGCAAAGTGGAAAAGTTTTTTTTTTTTTTTTTTAAAGTAATTGATTTTTTTTAAAATACTTTTGTTGTAATCACATTTTACAAAAAAGTTGATTATTTTTTAGTCAAATTTATTTGAAGGGAAAAGATTTTTTTTTTCTAAATAAATAAATAAATCATTTATGTTTACATTTCCCCCCAAAGTCAACGAAAAATTTCATTACATTTTTTTTTTTTTTTTGGGGGGGGGGGGGGGGTGGCATACATTTTGAGGGGAAGTAACTTATTAACTTGTGCTTTTTCTTTAGAGGAAAAAGGTATATGTTTTCAAGTATTTTTTTCTAATTAAAAAAAGGCCTAGAAAATCCAGTAATACACTGATTTTTGACAGAAAATGTCTTATTTAAGTAGGGAAAAAAAATCTTTACTGAGAGAAAAAAAAAAGGAATTAATTTTAAAGTCTTTTTAAAAAGGGGAAGTCAATTTCCAATTTTTCTTTACAAAATGCTCTATGTGCCCCCAATAATCCAAACACGGCATTCGGATTACTATTATGTTTGTGAAATTTGAATTAAACCGCAAAATCCGCCCATTTTTGTCCATTTTAAGGGGCGGCCATTTTGACATTATACCGCTCTCAGATGTCGACTGAAAATGACATCACAGATCCGATGCTCGTCCCTCCTTTCGTCTTCAAAGCTTTTCATGTTCTTCCTGTTTGCTGCATGGCCGGACACTCAGCGGTCCCAACAGCGCCGTGTTGCGGGGGAGCTTCGACTCGTTGACCTCCCGGTGACTTCTTCTCCTTCCATCCGCCATCGAGGGAGTTGCCATGGCAACAGCAGCCGTGTGCCCGCCGCCGCCTTCGTCCTTTATTTACCACTCGGGGGGGGCTGGGTAATGGCGGCGTCCTGATAGGCACATCGCTCACCGCCAGGAGGGAAGGTGAGCCCGTGGCGTCATCGCCGCCGCTTCATCTTCTTCCTCGCGCTTGCTGCTTAAAAATATTTGTCTATTAACACGTTAATCCCATTATAGATGGACAGGTTATGGTTTTAAGGTGCACGAGTACGATATGTATTCTATTTTTATAAGTGATAATTAAGGACTAATAGCATGCTATGCTAGCTATCTGTCAATCATCTATCTATGTATCTACCATCCATTTATGTATCCATCTGGAGCTAGTTTGGCGCTAATAATGGTACATGAGAGGTGCTCGCTGGCCACCAGCTGACTCGAGGCAGGCCTTGGGAGTGATGGAGCGCAGGAAGTCTCTCATTGCCCCGCCGCTGAACCCGTCGCCTAACGCTCTCCCCACCCCCTCCCCCGCCCCGCCCCTTCCGCCTACCTCCTCTTCCTCATTCTCTTCCTCCTCGCCTGCCCTCAGATAGGCTGCACTTCCTCCATCACGCTAACAAAGAAACATGGAGGAGGCCTCGAGAAAGCCGTCATCTGTGACCTGCAGGCAGGTACGACGCAGATGCCGAGTTATGTGCCAAACGAATTGTTCCAGACAGGAAATGACATCGTCTTTAAATAATAGGATGGAAAAGTTGTCATTTGGGGGGAGAATAAAATGTATTTCTAGGGGTGAAATGTCACATTTATTTAGTCGTTTTTGTTCTTTACAAATAGCCAGCCTTTTTGGGGGGGGCAAAGTCTTTTTTTTTCTTTTTTTTTTAAGATAATTTTGTAAGTCATATTTATATAAATAAATAAATAAATAAATAAAAAAAGTCTGTTTCAACATTAAGTTATGTTTTTAGAATTATTATATTAGTCTTTTTTATGGAGATGTAATTTATTTAGGAGATTTTTTTATAAGAGAATTTTTTTTTAAGAAAAAATAAATTTGATATTTTTCAAATTAAAAAATATATGTATTGACTGCCTGGATAACAGTCAATCACATAGAGCACCACGAACATACTTGCTGCTGTTGGCCACAGCTCACACCAAGACTCGCATACACAGGCCGACGATGTCACAAACCACACCCACCAGGCCCCACCTCTTAAAGGCATTGAACCAAAAAAACAGACTTTACAATACTTGTAAAATTTTGCTTCCATTTGACACTAAAACATTCAGTCAAAAAAAAATAACCCAAATTGGTTCAAAAAGGACGCCCCAACTTTTTGGGTTATTTAACCAAAATATCCCAAAAAGTTGGGTTAAATTAATAACCCGCAAAGGAATTAAAAAATCTTGAATTTTTGCGTACAAAAACTTTATTTTTATTTTATTAACTTTATTATTATTTAAATGAATTACCCCAAAGGTTGTGTCAGTCCCTTTATGTCTAGTGTTAATTTCGTCAATGAAAATTAAACAAAAATAATTTCGCCAACACATATTTTTCACCGGACTACTAGACCAAAACCCTCATTAATAAACAATAACTGGGACTAAAATCAGTATGCATTTTCTGCGACTAATAAAGACAAGATTAAAATGTACTTCACTTAATAAAAACTGGACTAAAATCATATAGACATTTTAGTTCATGAACAAAAAAACAGATGAAAATTATGTGATTTTGTAAAATCTTGTGTGCTAATCTGTCTCTGCATGTGACACTGTCATGTGACACAGTCACCTTTGAGTGCAACATGCAGAAAACACACATGGGACAGAGGGGAAGTTAAAAAATATAATTATAATGTAATATTAATCCGACAGCTATAGCGTTCCAACAATAATGTTATTCTGACCACTAACTCATACTGGCTAACTTTTTAGCTCATAGCATGGAACCATAGTAGCAACATGTTGATATACTGTTACTGTAATTGTGTGTCAAGTTATTTTTCATCAAAGAGATGAGAGAAAATTTGATGTGAAATAGTTTTAGATCAGAAACGTGTGACATAATTTGCTGCCAAAAAAATATACAGGGGTAAAATGATTGTCCTGACCAAAACTAGACTAAAACGTTGACAGTTTTTGTTGACTAAATTTAAGAATGGCGGATAAAATTAGCACTATTTATGATCCCAATTGAATTATTTGACCCAACAGTATCTAATTGCTCATTTTGAAAAATTCAAATCAATTTCAAACGTACGTTTTACTACCTTTGAGCATCTATTCTTGAAAAAAAAAAATGGAAAAAAAAAGAAATGTATTTATGAAGCGTATCAAACTGCGAATCAAAAGGTAAGCATTTCCGAAATACGAATGCCACTTGCGCACCTGCGCCCGTCCAAAGGGCCACTTAGTGTCCGTCTTTGTTCCAAGAGGGCTTTTAATTAGTGAGGAGAATGGTCGGGAAGAGCGAAAGGAGAAGCTCGGCGAAGATCTCATCACGACGAGATGAAAAGAAAGGAAAACGCGTGCTTTGGGACGACGCCGGGCTGCTTAAGCTAATGGCCATTTAAAGAGCATTTGTGTACGCCACTGAGCGTCTGTAATGATGACGGCTGTTTACGCCCCCCTCCCACCCCCGCATTCATAATAATTACGCGGAATGGATCGGGCTATCGGCCGGGCTGAATAATGACCTACTGTAGTTGACCGGACGGTGACCGTTGCCTCCTGCGTGACCCCCGGACCCCAGACTCACCCCCTGCTACTCGGGGTGGTAAATAGGATGTCTTGCTTGGTGTCTATGGCCACAATAGCAGCGGGGGTCCTTAAATGGCTGCGTGACAGAGAGAGAGAGAGAGGGGGGTGACAGAGTTCACACAAAAGAAGAAAGGGAGACCTCAGCATCCCTTTTGTCTCCCACGTTTGACTTTTTACGGAACCCGGGCGACGACGTGAACGCTTGAGTTGAAAATCTTGCAAGATACGCAAGCACGCTCGAAGCAAGTTGACTGTGCAAAATACTACAATTGCAATTAACTGAGTGACTACTAATCAATTATGAAATTGATTTAAAAGTAATCGAATCATCAATGAATTGTTAAGAGATCTGGTTTACTTAAAATTGTGCAAATAGGCAAATGTTTGGCACTGCCAATTTGAAAGGGATGAATTTTTTTTTAAAAGAGATTTAATCTGATTCAACAAAAAAGTAATGATCAGATTAAAACAATTATTTGCAGCCTTAATATATACCAATATAAACCATTTGCAAATTTAGCAAATCTCGCAATAAGTCGTTTTCTGAAAAACAAATTAATAGTTGTGTATTTTTGTGAATTTTTCTGTTATGCCCTTTAAAATAGCACCAAAATGTTGACCAATGTGAACGTAGTAATTGGCATCAAGGAAGTAAATGACTGAGTTACCGTTTAAAATATTAATTAAAGACAATTTTTTTAAATTGCGTGTCACAGATTATTTTTTCACAATTCAGGGCGCTCTATCCCCCCTGGGATCATTGTAATGTTTTCATTTGATTTCATCTATTAAAGTGACATTTACTGAACGCAGTTAAATCTCGTAAATGCTGAAAATGTCCACTTTCAACATTGGATCATTCCTTTCCAAGCTTTCCAAAAAAATGCGATACACAAATTCCTATCGGCATCCATTTGGATAAACGTATCACGAAAGGGAAAATAGGGTCTCAAGTCAAATGTTTTGTTGGAAGGCGCCACGAGATGTCGCTGCCGTCCACGCTCTTTGGTCTCGTTTGACAAGCAGCCGGACACTTTGGGGCTGGCCCGCCATTGGTTGGCCGCCCTCGTTCTGATTGGCCGGCGCTCTGAGGAAGAGGGGGGAGACAACGGGGGAGAGGCAGGAGAGGCGGGTTTGCGCCATAAATCTCCTCCCCGTCCATCCCGCCGTTCCCCATGAGCGCCCGTGGGAATACTGGAATGTGACAGCTGACCTGTGGAGTCCACGTCGCCGGGCACATCAATTAGACGGGCAGAATGCAGGGACAAGCTGATGTTGTAGCGAGGGACGCATGTGAAACAACAGCCCTTAAGCCAGTGTGACAAATTCCAGCAATAGCGAAAGCGCGTGTAAATCAATAATCAATCGGTGCTGGAGCAGCGGGCTACGGAGCGGCAGGCTTGACGTGAAGGGAAAATGAAACCGTGGCCACAATAAAGATAGAACGTGTTGCACAAATTTGTAGCCACAAAATATTCATCTGTAGCCAAGTCATATTTTTTGAGGAAAAAGTCATACAGACAAACAAGCTACATTCTAGTCACTCGTTATTTTATAATTTCTCTACTGTTACAATCGTTCATATTAAAGTTTTTTTTGCACTTGCAGCCTTGTCATTCATCCAAAAGTGGTATAACTTGTGCAATGAATGATGTATTATTAATTCTTATTTGTGCCCACAATTGAGTACTGCATGGCCAGAAATGATCATGTCATATAGGACAACAATGTAGCTTTTTTTTTTTTTTTTTAGGTCAATGTACATATCTGGCATAATAAATTTCAATAACTGATTCGTCACATGATTGTGCAAATGCTGAAAAGCATTCTCACATATGCTATTTGGATTCTTTATTGTGGGAATAATCACATAATTTATCTTTCAATTTCCTTCATAAGCATTCAAATATTAGCATTCAGCTTTCAGCATTCCCACGCAATTTACTCAGAAATTGCAATTTATTTACTTTATTTTTAAGAAAATATATTTAGTAATAATAAACCTTTTTCTTTTTAATTTATATTAAAATATATTATTTATATTATTAATATTCGAGAGAAATATCTAGTCACTGTCACCATCGAATATTTTTAGAATCGATTAATCGATTATTCAAACAATCGAGTAATCAGATTCATTTAAATTTTTCATTAAAGTGCATTACAAAAGCATTTCTTTACTTGATAACTTTATTAACCAGTGATTGGAGGTTATTTCATACTTTGTGTTAAAAGTGGGGGGGGGGGGTAATTGATTTTGTATACAGCAATGCTTGTTTTAAAGTGCTTTATAAATAAAGTTGAGTTGAGTTGAGTTGAGTACTATGTTACCGGTTCGGTCATTGTTTTCCAAAGTAAAAACTCCTATTTGGATTATTAAAAAAATAAAAAGACCAAAAAAAGGTCAATTTTTGCCGATATAGCTGTTTATAACTGCTACTATCAACTTATTAAATTATTAATCAGTTGGGCCTTAATATGGCATTTATGCTACGATATATCTATATTGTGGCTGCAATTTGAACTCCACAGCGTCGTGTCAGGTCATTTTATTTTATTTTTTTAACTTCAGCACAGTGTCATGACACGTTCTGAAAAACGCACATGATCCAAAATGAGATGCCAGCGCTCAAGAACTCAGTGAAGGATCTGGCAGCGACCCGCGTCGCATGCATCAGAACCAGCCAACATGGCGACCGAGAGATGAATTCTCCCCAGCTAATGGGATTCCCATGAGTTGTGAGCTTCCTAATTTATTTACTTTGTCATTGATATGCGCACACATACAGTAAAAATGTGCGCACTTTACAGTAAGCGCGGGGTCGATAATGATGGACGAGGGTCTTGTGCACAACGGGCACGTTGCGCTCCGTTCACAGCCACATGACACCGCGTGTCCATTCCGCAACGCCAACACTCAGTCTTCAACGCAACACGTTGTTAGCGCCATTGATTTAGCACTTGTCCCGATTACCTTGCAATTATGCTCGGTGTTGACATAACAGCATGGACAAGCGGCCCCCAAACAATTTATGAGCTTTTATTACACTCATTTCACGTGTGTGGCTCCCAGTTTTATAGGCGACAGACTGGAGTCCCAGCCCGCCGCCCGTATTTCACTGCGAGAGGTCAAGGTTCTTCGGAATCCTGCCGTAAAAGTCGACGGCTCGCACACGACGCGGGGAAGTCCTCCCGGAGGGCTCGTTAAAGTAAATAGGCGATTGCGGGCTATAATCGGCGCGGTGCTATTCAGGGGGTGTTATACGGACGCGGGTCATCAAAGCAGACACTTAGGAGACGACAGGAGATTGTCTCCGTTCAAATTTACGGCCGCATCCTCCAAAACACGCATGAAAGTGAACTTTGACTTGAAGCTGAGTTACAACAGTTGTTCACAGATGCTATTATGTCCGTAAAAGGAAGTCGAGGCAAAACTTTTCTTGACGATATGTATGCTGCGTTTCTAGAATATAAATTGACCTGTTTTGATCATCTCAGTGGGCGGCCATTTTGACATTATACCGCCATCTCCCATCGAGTAAAAGACATCACAGCGCCTAAGTGTTCGGGTAACAACCAGGGATGTAACGATAAGGGCAATATCGTGATATTAAAACTGCCACAATATCATCGTCGTCATGTTCACAATATTTAAAAGGAACACATTTGTTAAAAAAAAGTCATGTTGATTTACATTTGTTCAGTTCTAGCACCCTCTAGTAGCCAGTTTATTACTGCAATTTATTTTTTATTAGGGATGTTTTGGCCTTCTATGTTTAAAATCTATACTAATTGTCAGATGAAGGGTCACCTAATTTGCTTGTGAAGCGATCAATGTGTGCTTGCATCAGCAAGTAAGAGCCTCAATATTGTTATTAGAGATTGTAGGTGGTTTATATCCATTGCGGTTATGTACAAAAGCACAATATTGCGTGTGATTTTTTTTGGTATGAGCTTTTTTTTTTTTTTTTTACAATATTGTGATCTTTTTTAAATATCGCCAACCATGTGACGTTCACAAGCTGATCCCTGAGACACTGTGATGTCATTTTCAGTCGACAGCAGAGGGTGGTATAATGTCAAAATATATAAAAAGAAATATATTTACTTTTTAGTTAACCGCACTACAGTATATCGGTTCTTGTGTTTCATACTATTTTAATATATTTTATTGTTTATTTATTAATTTTATTATGTATTTTATGTCATTTTTGTATTGCTTGAGTGTCATGAAAGGCGCCCAAAATAAAATGCATTATTGTTATTATGACGCACGTTGAAGAGACAAATGTAAGGTAGCCATTTTGACATTTTCAGCCGATCAGTAGAGCTGGATAGGCTGCAAATGTCAAAACATGCGACCATTTCATCCATCTGGCGGTGCCAGGAGGAGCCGACAACTTATTTTCACCTGCCTGCGCGTCAGCCACAAAGCAAACACCCTTAAGTGTCTTTAAATGTTGATTAAATGCGTACTCTCGCACTCGTCTGCTTCCAGGCATTCTGTGGGGGGGGGGGAATAAATAAATAAATAAATAAATAAAAAAAAACTTTTTGCACGTACAAGACAATTTCCTATTCTATTTTATGACTTGAAAGATGACCTGTATAAGTTTCATTTTGTATGATGGTGAAAGTTAAAAACCCTTGGAACCTTTTTACCATTTTTTATGGGTTTATTGTAACAGTTTGAGTAAAAAATAACCCAAATTGGGTGGTTTTGAATAGTTTAGTTTTGAATTATTCAACACAAAAAGTTGGTCCCAAAATTAATTAGTAACTCACAAAGCAGGCCATTTTTGGGGAGTTGCTTTTGTAGGTTATTAATTTAATTTTTACCCAATTTTTTGGGGTTAATTATATAACCTGATTGAATTGGGTCAAAAATGTATTTTTGAGTTATTTACCCCCAAAATTACAAGGAAACCCATTTTTTGGGGTTGATTTGTGGGTTATTCATTGACCCAGGCTTTTGGGTTAATCAAAAGAAACAATTAAATTGGGTCAAAAATAAACTAACCCAACATTTTGAGTAGTTTAACCCAAAATGTTGGTTCAAATGAAATAAATAACCCATAATGCAGCCTAAATTTTCGGGTTATTTGTGGGTTATTCATTTGGTTCAAATTCTTGGGTAAATTGAATAACCCAAAAAGTTGGGTCAAAAATGAACCAACCCAGCTAATTGAGTTAGTTAAACCTCAGAGTTGGGTCAAATTATTTTAAAGGGATACTTGACTCATTGAGCCATTTTCAGCAGTAAAAAGTTAATATTTTGTCTATCATTAATGTGGCAGCTTCATTATTTTTAATGTACAATTAAAACCTTTAAAAAGTAATTTTTCTACTTGCTGTCAACTGATGATGACATCACTTGTGCTGAGGAAGTAGTTAACTGCCAATCATGGCTCACTTGTATTCTGGGTTTGGTCAGTAAACTGAGCCATTATTGGTCGACAGCAAGTAGAAAAATTACTTTTTAAAGGTATTAATTACGCATTAAAAATGATGAAGCTACCACATTAATTATCGACAAAATATTAACTTTTTACTGCTGTTGCGTCAGTCCCTTTTTGACACAATTTGGGTTATGTCTCCATGTTTGAAACACAAAAAGTAAGAGCACTGCTTTCCAGAAGGGGGTGCTGCAGGGAGAGAGCGAGAACCGAATCACCTTTGGTTTCTGTCAAGCGGGAAGGAAGGAAGGAAGGAAGGAAAAAAGCTGCTGGCAGACTCAATTAACCCCCGAGATGGCGCCGCCATAATGAACAACAGCGCCATTACCCAGCGCCGTCGTGGCACTTCGCCATCGCGCCTGTGAGGAGAATGATGCCCCCGCTAAGCTGTCTGGCGCTCACATGCTCTGTAGGGAATGTCACTACCATAATAAGGAATTTCACTGCTCTCTAACGGCGAGTTTCATGGCTGTCTGACAGGGAATACCGCCGCTAATAGCCGCCACACACCGAGCGACGCGGCCGAACGCTGTGGAACTGACGCGTATTGTGCGCCGGTCTGTAACTCGTTTTCAGGAATGGCCAACCACTCGTTTTGCTGCGGTTCAAAATTTGGATATGAGGCCAAAAATGCAAAAGTGCAGTCCAAATGAGCCAACTGCTTCTCAAACGTCCACACTCTCCCTTATTCCCCCTCCGTTTCCTGTCTTGGTATTATAATAAATGAATACAAATAAATAAAACACGTGAGCGTGTCCAAACAGACCTTGCTGAGGATAACGATGACGTCTCCTCTGCAAAAGGACAGCTCGTCTGGATTGTCAGCCTGGCATTCCCACACGGCCTGGTAGTAGTTGGCATAATCCAACACTGGCCAGCACATAACATCAAGAAAACAAAAACACTGTTTTTTTTTTGTTTGTTTTTTTAATAATCAATGAATTAATCAAATATGTGACTGTTTCACCTGCTTTGTTGGTTGATTCCCAGCAGTTGGCTGGTGGATCTGGGAAGTCCTCATCTAATAAAATAAAGAACACTTTATTTATTAGTATGGTATTTTTTTGTTTTCATCTTCTGTAATGTTAGTGCAGTATGTGTGTATTATGCATCTAATTTAGGCCAGATCAATAGTAATCATGAAATATTTTAAACACTTACACCCATTTTGAAATATGTATTGGTCGACATTCAATTATGGCATTTAAAATGTGTAATAGCAAACAAAACGAGAGTATTGACAGTTTGAATTGAAGCACAGCATTTTACATTGACATTAAAAAGTCCCGCAGAGCTCAATGCTAACATTTGCTGATGCGCATCCATTGAAAAAGACAATAAAAGAGCCGTTAAAAAATAAATAAAATGGATCTGGAGTCAATGTGAGATTCATGTGAATGCAGCGCGGGGTGATTGTTGTTCTCGCCGCAGACTGCCTTCCCACGTGACGATCGATAACGCGGAAGAGGAATTCGCCGCGCCTGATTGGCCGAGCCGACCGATTGGGGGGGGGGGGTAGGTTTGTGGCGCACCCGGCTGGTTGCGCTGGGACACAGTGATACCGTCGTGGGTCCCGCACATCCATCGTCAACACTCGCAGGATGACAGCCACGCCAGCGCCAGGCAATACTATCCCGCCTGCCGGCAAGCTGCACTCGTGCTTCCAGGAAGAGAAGCACGCACACACGAGCACACACACACACAACTATATTGTCACACAATGCCAATGATTGACAAGTCCGACTGTCCAATTGTGCTGTTTGTTTTTTGTTTTTTTGTGTGTGGTTTATTTGTCCTGACTCAGCAGATTCTGCATCAAACAGAAAATGACTCCAATGATTCTTCAAACACTAAAAATATCTTCCCAATATAAACGTTAAAACACTAAAAATATAGAAAATATGGTATGGTTCAAAAGTATAGTTCCGATATGACTATACAGGCCATGAAAAATATGGTTCTAAATGGTTCTAAATATGATTTTAAACGTCACTAATATGTTTCTGAACCTATGGTTTTAATTGGGTTCTACAAGAATAACAATATGGTTTGCATACAGTACTACAGGTACAAAATATAAAAACTATGGCTGTCCATATACTAAATCATATTCCGCGGGTTCCATGATTGCTTCCCCCCCAAAATGTCTCCAGCAAACAAGGACGAAGCCAACAATTGAGGACAACGTGCGGTTGTTGCCAAGGTAAACTCTTGCGTTACAAAGCGCGGCCGCTTTCATTAGTCTTTGCGATCGCGCCGCATGAAAACGGCCATAAATACGAATTGAAGCGAAAGTAATGAGCGCGTGCGGGCCGCCAGAGAGCAAAGTGCGGCGCGCGGTGATTGATAAGCGACGGGGTGAGAATGTGAACGAAAGAGGCCGTCATCCGATCCGCCATCTGTGGTCGGGCCCTGTACCTCCTTCCCAGATGGCTTTGAACGGCGGCGTGACACACACAAGAGTGATCAGCCTCTCAGCACAGATTTGGGCAAAGGTAATGTACTCAGTGAGTGAAACTGAATCTTGATGTATCTTATTTAATAGAAGCAGTGATGGACGACGGACCTGAGAAGATCGGGTCGCGCCTTTTGTCCTTTTTTCCCTCCCGGACACGTGGGCGCGTGTGCCCTCAGCCACGACTTGCAGGAACATTCTCAATCAAATCCCCAAAATCTATCCCAGATTTGACATGAGGGCTGCGCAACTATTTTAAGCTCCCAGATGGGTCTTCATTACTACTAAATTGCTGTTGCTAGGCAATTTTATCCAAAACTCTACTTTGTGGGCTGAAATGTGAGGCTATTTGTTGCCTGGCAACATCACTTAATTGGATGTGCTATAACACAAGGAAGGATCCCTCTATCTATCCGTCCATTTGCTATGCAGCTTTCCTTATCATTAGTTGAACTGGCTGGTTCAAAAATGTTTTTATGTACAAACTACAAAAGACAACTTCTGAGTTGAGACTCCATACCTGGCAGAACCTCGTAAATTTCGCTGTCGTCGTCCTCGTCAGCATCCTCCCGCCTTCCCATGCTACTGTGAGACGCCCGGTTGGCGACGGCGGCCGCGAGCCAGGGCGGGGGCCGGTCGCTTGACCTTTCAATGTCATCGTAGGTCGTCTCCCCGTCCTCCTCCTCCTCCTCCTCCTCGTCCTCCTCGTCCTCCTCGTCCGCTTCATCCTCCTCGTCCTCGTCGATTGGAATGGTGTTGGAGCTAAGATCTGATGATGGAAGAATGTTCGCAAAAAGAGCTTATGTTTGGATTTCAGGCTGCACCTGGTTGTGATTAGCTTGTCATTGCAAAGAACTAACAACCAGAAAGTCTCAAATGTTTATTAATTTAATCTATCAACTGATATATGGATTCTTTCATTTTGGACATTTTCCCAATGAGGTTCTCTTCCCTTTTCTCCAAATCATCTTCTAATATTGTTTTATACGTACTTTAGGGGTGTGAATTGCCTAGTACCTGACGATTCGATTCGTATCCCGATTCACGGGTCACGATTCAATTCGATACCGATTAATCCCGATACGAATTTATAAGTCGATTGTTGCGATTTTTTTTCATTCAAATTTAGAAAATACTAATCAGTAAGCTTGTAGAGTGTAAGATTTATATGAAAATGTATGATTTATTTATCTGAAATTTCAGTCTTATAGAGGTTGTAATCTGTTTCATGTTTGAACAGCATTAAAGTAAAATATTAAGGCTTAATGTTCCGTTCATATAACATTCTTCCATGCTCAAGGTGTGAATCCTAACCCGAAGTCAGACGTTTTGTTGAATATTTTTCCATTAAAAATGGAAGTTGAAAAATCTATTCACACACACACAAAAAAAAAAAAAAAAAAAAAAGGCAATGATGATAAGACGTTGAATCGGTAAGACTACCGAATGAACAATTCTGAGCTCTTAAAAAAAAAATATATATCGATTTTTTTTTATTGAATCGATTCGAGAATCGCGCGATGTAGTATCGCGATATATCGCCGAATCGATTTTTTTTAACACCCCTACGTACTAAGATATAGTTTTAATATGGTTCTAGGATTACTAAATGTATATGGCTCTACCATTCACTCATTCAAAACCAAAAACGTATAAATACGTTTAATACTTTGTCCCTCACTTCGAAAAAAGGTTTTTATACGTTTTTTGTTTTGTTCTTTTATGCTATAGCATACAACAGGCTTTGATACAGCTTCTGACATGAGGAGGTCGCTTAAAGCAATGGTAGTTATTACAAAAAAAGCCAGTAGGTGGCAGCAGAGTATAAGAGATCAGCCAGGGCCATGTTGCAGCAAGCTCTTTTTGCCATTGTTTTCAACAGGTTTGTAAATAATGATGACATTTAGCTATATTCTAATGCTAATTGCTGCAAAACGGAAACAGATAGAAACACACTTTTTTTCCTGATTAAAGAAGATAGTCTAATCTTTCTTTTGATAGGTTCCATGCTTTTATAGCAATAGAACAGAATATTCGGTGGGCCTTGCAAAATCAGTCAAAATCCAGTAAAACAGCCGGGATCGAAGGGGGTTGCTTCAGTGAAAATGCCTGGGAGTGAATGAGTTAAATGAGAACAAAAATGCTGTTCTAATGTAGTTTTCTAGGTACGAAAAAAGATTGAAAATATTTACTAGAAATTGAAAATATTTACTACAAATTTCATTCTAACATGGTATAAATGTGGTTCTAATATGGCTGTAATGCACCAAAAATAAGGTTCTAACATGGTTATATCATACTAGAAAGTAGTTTTTAAACATGGTCTATGAGGACTAAAAACATGGTTCTAATACGGTTCCCTGAGGAACTAAAAACACCATTGAATGAAAATAAAAATGTGATTCTTTGGGCACTAAAAATACGGTACTGACATGGTTCTACAGGGCGACGTGAAAAATATGGTTCGACTGTACCAAACGTGGAAAATATGGTCTTGGGGGTACAAAAAATATGCCTCTACAGATACTAAACATGGTTCTACTGATACCAAACATATGGTTCTAATATGACCCTCTGGGTAGAAACATTTGGTCTGATTTGATCTGCAATTCTTTAGAGGGGAAAAAAAAAAAAAAAACTGAAGATGTAGTGCAGCCTTTCGAGTCGAAGAGGCCCATCCATCATCGGGTCGCTTTTTCTTTTTGTCATCCCAAAAAAAAAAAAAAAAGGAAGTAAGACAAACTGCTGAGTGTCCGTTACTTCCCGCAAGTGGCGCGGCCCGAGCCCGAGCCCGTTTTAGAGTAGCCGGGGAGGGCACAGCGGCCCCCTCGCTCGCTCCAGATGGACGAGCGGCCTCATTGCGGGCGACGGGGCCCGCTGCAACACGAGGTATCAGGTCCAAGCAGAAATCAATGTCACGGGAGGATAACCAGAACAGCTACAAATCAATTTCCTGTAAGCTGGAATTCAGTAGGAGGGGAACGAGGGGGGTTCGACGTCATGTACAGCAGACGGAGAGTGACATGCAAGTTATGTGCTTTAGTTAAGATTTTTTTTTTTTTTTGGTGAGATTTCAGATATGGCTGAACAAGATTGCTTTTAATCTGTTTTTCAATTTTAATCCATCTTTTCTACACGTTTTTTTTTTTCCTTAATACATGTTCACTTACCTCGCAGCACAAAGCTGATGTAATTGACCCACTCTCGAGCCTCCTGAGGACTGCTGGCCGCGAACTGAAGAGAAACAGATTAAAAGTGTGATTATAAGATAACATCACACCACAATGTACCCCTTTCTAAATTGAACTATCGCTTCAATCTGCAGTTTTAGTAGCATTTAGCATGTCCTACCAACCTGGAAAGTACGCCGTCCGGGAGCAAACAACTCAAAACAGGCGTTCCTTTTGGAGTCTTTCCTCAGGTTGTTGACGAGCTGGACGCTGTAGTCGTTGATGTAAAACGAGCCTTTCTGTTGTTTGTCTGCGGGGGGAAGACGCGTCAAATGAGGGATGCTAACCAATTTAGCTCACCTGCAGCTTGCTTGTGCGTTTGCCAGCCAACCTTTGTCGCTGCCAAAGTAAAAGAAGATGGAATTGTTGAGGACACACCATCTCTTCTGCCACTCGGAGCCGAAGAAGCTGTGATCTGGAGAGAAATGCATATTTTAAAATTGCTGTTCGGATAAGGTAATGGTCATGAGTGGGAGTCAAGGTCAAGGCAAATCTCAGAAATATTATGTTAAGGTCAAGTTGGGTCTTGCATGCTATAACTACTTGGCTCATTACCCGTTCTGCATTCCTGTCTTATTTGCTCCTCGACTTCTATGTAACATTTTAGCAGTCATATTATTTATACCTCGACGTCTTTTTTCCAAGTAGCCCTGCTTCAGGATGTTGCCAAGGTCTTGAGCTGCTCTGAGAGGGATGTCCTCCAAGTCTGAAAACATAAAGTATCTATCATAAAAATGATTCATTCACAGTGATGCCGGCACAGTAGGCGACTAGTTAGCACGGTCACCCTCAGTAGTTGCACACCCTGGAAAGTTAGAAAAAAAATAATAAATTAGTCAGCCCTGGATATCAGTTTCAATGATCGACATTGAAATGGGTAGACATGCTTAAAAAAAAACAGGTCATATGAAAAACTCTTAAGGTATTTCTGCTAGCAAGCCACTTTTTTTATTTTCTGTGTAAATGGTTTTAAATGTTTCATTTCAATTATGCGAAGCTAGGACTTATGCCCAAATTTCAACATGATTGTTTTTTATTATTTTTTTGTTTGAAACAGCCCCTATCGGGAAAAAAAGTATAAGTAGAACAGCAGTGCCAAATTTTAACTTTTATTTTTTTGCGCTTACGCCATCCAAAGTAGTCAAAGAATATGTCAAAGTTTGACGATTATTACAAGAATTGGCAGGAAAAAAAAAGGCTTATTAATCGTTGCTTGCAGCTTTGAATTCATCTTGATTGTTTCAGCACCGGTTCCTTCCAAGATGATCTTTATTCCCGAGGCGGGTCATCATGGCGATGTAGCCCTCCGCACTATGGATTAAATACATGGCCGCGAGGCTTTGGGGGAAGTGAGGATCAATACATTTACAGTGCTGCTGAGATCTGCAACCATTCATCTGCTCACGCTGCACCGACGACATGACCCGTTTCATTTGCAAAGTCACATCTCCGACGTGATGTTTACATCCATGACTGCTTGACAAACACGCTAATAAGAGCTTGTTTACATTAGCGTTGCAGCACCGGGTGGAAAAAATGTGTACATTGGTGTCTTTTTTCAGCCTTCAGTCGGGGGGAAGAAAAAATGGTGAAACTGACCCAAGGTGAGCCTCAGGGGTCAGGTTGTGATGTGTCATTTCCGCGTGTCAAAAACAAAGTTCAGCTTCCACCGCGATCATTCGTCACCGGTGGAAAGCCAGCCGAGGGTTAACACAGAGTTTTGCTGCAAAGAAAATTTAGAGGTGGCCACCAAATTACAGGCCCGTTTAAAACGATTACTGAACCAGTGCCATTTTCAACTGCAATTGCAGAACAACTTTCCAGAAGCTCCCCAGAATGTCTCCTGCATTCCGCGCGTACGATTCTGACAGATGATGGCGTCACCCGGGCGTTAACGCATCGCCATCCCGCCTTTGTGGATGGACTGACCGCCGACACTATAAATACGGAGGTGCGAGAAGGGGCGGCTTTGTCAAAGAACCCGATTCAGTCCATCATAACAAACGGCGGCCATTACGCTCCCCTCCCACCTCATCTATCCGCCGGCAGCCCGCCTTCTAATCCCCTCATCCGTCTGCTTCCTCGCTCTTCATTCGTCTCAAGAGGTCGAGCCCGGCTAATGGTGAAGTAGGTGCAACATGCTTGAGTCAATAAACATCACACATTTAGGCGCAAAGTACACTCTTGAGTCACCTGACCTCGCGCCACCTTAAGAAAATGGGATTGTTCTACATTATTCCACTGGGGGGCAGCATGCACAGCAAACAATCACAGAAAATGGGATTTTATTTGCACGGTAAATCCTCGGCTATTTGCCACTCGCTATCTCACCTACTGGTGAAAGGTGGAAGTTAACATACAGTATGATGAGATGCTAACAGCTAGCTGCTCAATGTTGATGACCAACTACACCACAAAATGGTTAACCAGTTAACCAAATGTAGGGAAAAAACAAAGATGAAACCATATGTGGCCCACGGGCCATATTTTGCCCACCACTGCCCTCTAATGCATGTTATTAAGGCCTCATCAAAATGTGCGAGCAGACGGCTGCACTCGTTCATAAAAATCATAAATTGCTCAATCAATTATTCAGGCCAATAGCACGACTTCATTTTCATCTCCTTTTGAGTTTTAATTAGCACCATCCACAGCTCCGCTATTGACATTAATTTGATGGGAACGTATCGATCTTTCCCGCATAAACTATTTAGTGGGGCGCAATTAGCCGCAGAGACAAGCGGACGGATGCGGCGTGTTTGCTAAATGGAGGTGATGTGGAGGAGCAACAATAGGCCAAAAAAAAAGAAGCAAAAATGAACAGCAAGTTTTGCACTAATAGAGATGGAGAGAGACATGCAGAGATGTAAGATGTAGAGACAGAGATACAGTGGTGCCTTGAGATATGAGTGACCTGACCCAGAAGTTTTTTCTTTGACAAAAATTTAAGATACAAGCAGTGTATGCTAGCTCAACTCAACTCACAGATAGTAAAGAATTCTTTAAAAAAAAAACTGTTTACTGCCACTCCCAATCAAAGCTTACTGACATATTTCAAATACAACAAAGAATGACTAGTGTATTTAAAAACAACCACGTAGCTTTGTCTTCACTCATTTGCTTCCAATAACGTGGAAATACGTTTTTTAAATGTTTTAAGTGTCCCAAAGACGTATTTATAAGTTTGTTTTTATGCTAGAGCATACAGAAGGCTTTGATGCAGCCTCTCAACTGCAAAGAACGGTTGCAGAAATGGTAGTTATTACACAAATGGCCAGCAGGTGGCAGCAGAGCAAAGGACATCAACCAGGGCCATCTAGAAAAAAAAGCTAAATTACTTACAATTTTAAATAGATTTGTGAAAACTGATGAAACTTAGCTATCTTCTAATGCTAATTGCTGCAAAACGGAAACAGATAGAAACATACTTTTTTTCCTGATGAAAGACGAGACTTTAATCTTTCTTTTGATAGGTTCCATATTTTTATAGCAATAGAACACAATATTCTGTGGGCCTAGCAAAATCAGTCAAAATCCAGTAAAACAGCCAGGAGCGAACGGGATTGCTTCTGTGAAAATGGCTGGGAGCGAATGAGTTAATGGTGACTGTTTAGATAAATGCTAGCAAACAATGCAAAAAAAAAAAAAAACAGGCTAACGAATAGCAGCAGTGTTGCGGTGTCATTTTTCTTATGAAAAACATTACAGTTTTTTTGTCAGTGTTTTTCTGGGAGGTTGGAACGGATTACTGGCATTTCCATTCATTTCAATAGGGAAATATGATTTGAGACAAGTATATTGGTCAAGGATTAATTAAAAGCATCACAAGGCACCCCTGTACAGAGATAGAGAAATTATAGCGTATAGATGGATGGATAGATAGATAATAGAGACAGAAAGACAGACATTAGCATTGAGGAGAGTCGACACAACAAGGCATGGGGCGGCCAGCTGTTTGGCACATCTCTCATTTGGTTGCTCACCCCGTCTCAGCGTGACGTTACGAGCTCAGAAGACTGAAGGCTGATGGATGACGGATGGCGGCAACGGCAGCAGAGGAACGTAATGACCGCTCTCATTAAAATCCACTCCGGTCGAGCCGAAAGTCAATCAGGAATGGAAGGAAATGCTCGGGCGGCCCGGCTAATACGCCGCATTAGAACTAACGGTGGTCATAATGCGGCGTTGATGCCCGCCATGACGCGCCGGTGCAGCAGAGATCCAGATGAGAGGATGCAGGAGAGTATGGGGATGATGCGGTGCGAGTGTAGTGGTTCACACAGCAGGTGGTCGCCATTTGGAAAAGGCCGTTTGACTGTATCCGCGGGAGGCCGAACATGGAAGTTGATCGCTGTCAGTGTTCTCTATGTTGATGTATATTACGTAATATGAGACACATTTTGGACTTTTTGTCACTTATGTAACTTGTTTGTTCCATGCCTTGCATTTAATTTTGTTAATTTTTAACCCCACGTTTTCGTAGAAATGATACATGATGCACTTAGTGGGATGAGGCCAGGAGGTGACAAAGTGCAGGTAGGCATCAAGATGTCACATGTTTCCTCTCTCCTTTGCTTAGTCCTTGGATGTGAGACGTATTGCATTGAATGCAGTGTTTGGGGGGGGGTTGCAGAACATGACCCCTGCGTGAACCCTGCTGATGAGGTGAAACAGAAGGCAGAGCGAGGTGGCTCGGCCCTGAGGGGGCCGCGGGGAGGAATGCTGCCGATTCCGGGGAGCGAGCGACCGCAGAGCCTCTCCGATGGCGTCCTTGATTAGGAAAAAGGATTCACCGGGTGCACCTTCACCCGCCCGCCGCTCAATCTGCGCACGGGCCCTGGCCAAATTGAGGCATTTTTCCTCATTATGGGAGGGGAGGCCTTTGCGAGCCGGCGCGCAGACCGACAGGCACTGAGGTTAAGGGCACCGCGTCCTCCCTTTCCCTCCTCCCTGGGCCTGATTTGATTAGGACCCGAGTCGTCGATACAGAGAGCGTGTTTAGAAGCTCCTAATGCACACAAAACATGCGGCGCATTACGGCAGGCCGGGGAGATGCCTGCGTCGTCATCGAATCAGCTTTAATGGCGCCGGCAATTTATGCTGGGCTTTTTGATCAGGCGCGTCAATCCGATTAAGCCGCAGGTAAAAAGCCTTCGGAGGCCCCCGACACAAAGCAGAAGTGATTGGGCAATTTCTTCCTGGTACAGTTTTGAACACAGGAAGTTTTCAGTTTTATTTTCAATTGTCATAACAACACATTCATATGGAGCTCAGATTTGACATGGGGGTGATAGGGGCAGGTCTCAAAATTGTAGCCGCAATATTAATATGTGCCCTGCGATTGGCTGGCAACCAGTCCAGGGTGTCCCCCGCCTACTGCCCAGAGCCAGCTGAGATAGGCGCCAGCACCCCCCGCGACCCTTGTGAGGAATAAGCGGTCAAGAAAATGGATGGATATTAATATGTGCACTACACTCTACTACATGACTGCACTCTAAAAACAGTTGGGTCAAAAAGAACCCAAATTGGGTCATGAATGGACCGACCCAACTTTTTAACTATTTAACCCAAACAGTTGGGTCAAATTAAATAAATAACCCACAAAATTACAAATTTTGGGGGGTTGTTTTGTAGGTTATTCATTTGACTAAATTTTTTTGGTTTAATTGAAAAAAAAAACAAAAAAACAATTGAATTGGGTCAAAGATGAACAGACCCATTTTTTTTTTTTTAGCTATTTAACCCAAAAAGATGGGTCAAATGAAATTAGTAACCCACAAACCAACCCAATTATTTTGGTTAAATGAATAACCCAATTGAATTGGGTCAAAAAATGAACCGACCCAACTAAGTTATTTACCCCAAAAGTTGGGTCAAATGAAATTAAAAAGTAACCCACAAAACAACCTGACTATGTTGGGTTGTTTTGTGGATTATTCATTTTTTACCCAGCTTTTTGGGTTAATTGAAATGGGTCAAAAAAATGAACCGACCCAACTAAGTTATTTTAGACCAAAAGTTGGGTCAAATGAAATTGATAACCCACAAGGCAACCAATTTTTGGGGGATGTTTTGTGGGTAACCCACAACACAATCCAATTTTTGGGCTGTTTTGTCGATTATTAATTTAACCCAACTTTTTGAGTTAATTGAATAACCCAAATAGGGTCAAGATAAGATGAGACCATAAGATGAACCAACTTTTGCAGTTATTTAATCCAAGACGTTGGGTCAAATAAAATTAATAACCCACAACGTAACCCAGTTATCTGGTATTTTGGGGTAGATTTAATAACTCAAAGTTGGGTCGGTCCCTTTTTGACCCAATTTGAGTTATGTGTGACACAACTGTTTTTAAAGTGAACAAACTAGTTCTAATATGCACATGAAACACTTAATTTGCATCCGGCCACAAAATAAGGTATAACATGCTCATAAAAATACAAATAAATAATTACATAAATAAAATAGTATATTCATTTCTGGACCGTTGTGTAAGCAAATTGAGAAGAAACTCAGTTAAACACACAACTTAATACGAATACAAATATGTCAGAAAGGTAGGCACAAAATACAAATTTCTATTGATATTATTCCTGGACAGTCGGGTGAGCAAATGGAGCGCACCTTCTCTCGAAACAACATTGCAGATTTTAGCTTGCATTTCCATTTCATTTGTTTACCCCAATGTCCAAGTTGTTCATGATATCACAAATTCCGCACACACATCATATTATATTTACGATGTTGAGGCCACAAATGAGCATTTTGAACATTATACCTATTTCATGGCCACAATATACTTCACAATTGTATGTATTTTGTGTACATGATGTTACATGTGCATTTTTTTTTGTTTCATTTTCACGCAACTTGAAGACAAGACAAGTTCTCCATCTTGGCGATGGAATAAGCACACGCGAAAGCACACTAAGGGGCTAAATTTACTACGTGACACGGGCTTCCCCCCCTGGGCGGCCATAAGCGGCGTCGACGGTGACCCTGAATTTCCCTTTTGTAGATTTACTGCCACCATTCAAATGCTTAAGAGCAGATACAATGATCCTCTAATCGCAGGGGACGCTTTGCAGCCGCTTGGACGGGAAAAAAAGGAATATAAATACTAACAAGGAAAGGCGTTCGGGGGCCCACAGGAGAGGCGGCGGATGGGCGATAAAAACGGGACGCGGGTTCGTCAAAAGTCAGCCTGGAGGCCAAAACACTTTGGGAAAAATCAACACGCTTAAACGTACGGTTATTGTTATTTGGACTAGCTTTTACTTCCACTGAAATGCCACTAATACAAAATACATATTTTCTTAACGGGAATCTTAAGCAATTCTGCTGTCATTTTTTTTTTAAACAATCTTGTATTGTTATTTACAATAACAAACATGCTACATTGCAATATTGATTTTGAAACTACTAATACAAACAAATTTTGCTGGTGGAATTTTATGTTATTTTAGTACATAAAACATAATTACTTGAATATTTATGTATATATGTTATTGGCAAATGCACACATGTTTAAGTGCACTTATATATATAACCAGGTTTATACATTTTATTTTAAAAATTATATTAAACTAGTATTGTATTAATAATGAAATAAGATTAAATATACAATGTATAAGATACGAGATAAGTTTTTAACTTCTTCCTTCTCCCTTTTGAACATGTAAACTGTGATTGATTGATGATTTTATTGGTGGTTTTCTTTTCTTTTTCATTTCCGTTTTTCTGCTGTTTGCTTGTTGATATGTTCAATAAATCAGAAAAAAAAAATCACTGAAAATTGTTGATTTAATTTTTCCTTGTATATGTGTAAATTAGAGTGATATAATTGTGTTATATGGCATTTACATTGTTTGAATTCTTCATATGGTTTTGATTCATAAATAAGAATAAGAAATAGTTTCATAATCACTTTGAATGTGTACCTAATTGAGAAAATTGTTTTTGTTCATTTTACCATTAATATTTTGTTTCCAATTTACTATGCCAAATTCAAAAAAATGCTTTAATACAACATATGTAAATATTTTTAAATGATACCATTATTATTATTATTGCTCTAAAATAAGATAATACATTAGAATGAATGAATTAAATTAATGATTTGTCAATTTTTATTACAGCTACACACACCAAGTTAATGGAATTTCGACTGAACAGACTATATATAAATATGTTACTTACATTTGAATAAAAATCGATTCAACAGAAAATATTTTACACATGTTAATTATTTGGTGATTTCCCCCCCCCCCCCAAAAAAAAAAATAATTGTAATAAAGCTTGACACTTAACATTATGAAAAAATGTCAAATGAATAAATACATTTAACTGGGTTTGTAATCTGCCATTTTCTTGAGAAAAAGCCAACTCAAATTGGGATTGATTTGAAATGTATTCATGTCAAAAACAAACAAATCTTTGTCCAAAGTGAAAACAGGTGCTCCCAAAGAATTTCCCTAACTAACCGTCAACATGGCGTCGTAAAGCAAAACAACAACGCGGCTGCTGCACTTGGCTTCGGCCGAGAGGGATGCGTCGTCAACATCCTCCAATAAGTCCACAAGGGCACGTTAATGAGCCCAAAGTGCTCATTAGAGCAACAATTAAACACACGGATCCCGGAGGCTTTTGGGAGTGCGTCAAGTGCGCGGCCGCGCATCTCCCGCCGCCATTTATTTCCCCAAGAAATCAGCGAGGCCACCTGGGCTTGGCGCCGCCACTTCATTCATCTCCGCGAATGGATTCCAGCGGAGGGCAAAATCAAATTCTCATTAGCAAACGGCGGCGGAGAAAAGGAGAGAGAGAGAGCGAGCGCGGGAGGGTACCTGGGAACGCTAACCTCCGCGTGAACCCGCCGCATCTGATGCTTTTGCTATTTGTCTGTGACATTGACAGCTCTGGGGGAGATTAGGACTTCCCACTTTGCATTCTGCCCGTGCGCCGCCTTACAGATGGACTGCAGCACAATTCCACTCTGCCTCTTTCTTCCTTTTTTTTTTTTTCCTCTCTCACTCTCCATCCGGCGAAGCGCTCGGATCGCACCGTCGTCGCTTGTAATTAGAACGAGCGCGACGATAAAACAAAGCAAACGAGGAGGATGCAACCGCTGCACAGCGGTTGCATGGCGTTGGGGAGGGGGTGGGTTGGGTGAGAGTGATGGATGCCCTTTAGTTAAATACGGCCAACCCCCCCCCCCACTTCAAGCTGCTCTCGTCTTGCCAGCCAGTGCGAATGAGTGAGAGAGAGAGCACAAGATTAAGAGAGCGGACTATCAGCATCTGCAGCAGCAGCAGCAGCAGCAGCACAGTAGCCCCCCCACCCAGGGGGAACTCGGTGAACTTTTGAACCCCGATGGCGAACGAGCAGTCGCAAGCGATGCAAAGCGCCCGTCCCCGCCTGGTAATGGCCGCCTGCCTCGCGGCGCGGAGGTCATTAGCATACTTGTCGCCTCCGTCGTAAACGAGCCGCCGAGCGTCGCCGGGGCAAACTTGTGGCGCGAGGAAGCCCCCGCGCGCCGGACGCGGGAATGTCGCGCGGGGGTTCGGCTGGAGTTCAAAAGGTGAAAAGGTGGTTTACAGACGGAGACGTATGAACGGAGCGGTTCTATTAATCGGCGATCTGTTACTGTCATACGTACATATTTGATAGGACCAAGGTTTTTTTTTTACTGCCACATGTTATTAAAAAACCAAAAAAAACAAAAAACATCCACAATAGCAGCCGATTTCGAGCATTTTAACTCATCTTTCAAGGCAAACAGAATAGCGAATATTCATATTAATTTCTAATTTAAATAAAATCGATTTTTGGATATTAATATCGATTTGATTCGATGAATAAATTAGAATCTCAATTCTTTTATGAATCGATTTTTTTGGCACACCCCTAATAGGAATATGTCAAAAACACGTCAAATATAATTTCCCTTTCTCTTTCAAAGTTGTCTGCGAGTGAACTTTGCGAGTGCGGCCGCAAGCAGCCAGTTGGCAGCGAGAAGGTCGCTGATGGAGAACGTTTCGCTTTTCCGGCGCGCTCGGCCCCTCGTAACGCCGTTCCAAACTGACAGCCTCGAGATTTAAGATTCCATTTTGCCAGCTTGGCGTAATAATGTTGTGACTGCAGATTGGCCGCTCGTATTCAAATGAGCGAGCCGTGAGACACTCACTTTCACGCTGGTTAGAACGCCGCTAAATTCCTCTGCCAATATTGGAATTGCTGGAGGGAAGCCTGGCGGTCCTTAAATAGGCTTCAAACACACCTGCCGTTGCTCAATCACCAAAGATATGACTTCAGAGATATTATTTCTTAATAAACACAATGTTGCTGCAAGCTAGCCTGGTTTAGTTAAGACACGATCACAATGTGCATCTGTGCTCGCCACTAGCGCTTACGCTAACACCGGAAACAACAAGACAACTATCTACCTGATTATTCAACAACTAATCAATTATTAAATTAATCGATAACTACTTTCGTAATCGAGCCATCGTTTAGAGACATTGTTTAAAGTTGTCCCTGACTGCTGATTTATTGTTTATTAAATTAATCAAATAATAAAATTGAGGTGTTTATTCAACAACTACTCGATTATCAAATTAATCGATTACTACTTTAGTAATCGAGTCCTCGTTTATAGAGACATTGTTTAGCTTAAAATTGTCCATGACTTCTGATTTATTGTTTATCACATAAATGGAATAATAAAATAAAGGTGTTTATTCGACGACTAATCAATTATCAAAATGAATCGACAATTACTTTAGTAATCGTTACGAGACAACATTTATCTTAAAATTGTCCATGACAGAGTTTGGTAACATTTGTTGCAAAAACTGTGTCCTGAAGTTGATTCATTTAAATCTATCAATATTTTTTTAATTACATTTTTTTCGTTAAGGGTGAGTGAATTGTAAATAAAAGAAATGACTATTATTTTACTATAAACAATTACAATTTCAAAATAATACTATGAAAAATAAATGAATTACAAATGGCGAAAGAATAATTTTAACATTTTTTTTTTTTTTTTTTACTTGATCTTTGAATGTTGTTGTCCATTTTAAAAATCATTTCCCACACCTGTACCAGATTGCTGCAATGTATCTTGTGTGTGTGCGTGTTTATGTATTCAGATGTGCTGGAATGCGACGCATGCAAAAAAAATAAAAAAATAAAAAAAATAAAAAAAAAATAAAAAAATTAAAAAAAAATAAAAAAAAAAAAAAAAATAAAAAAAAAAAAGGAGGGGGCGCGTGCGTGCGTGCGGGTGAAAAATGGCGCACGACGCATGAGCCCCGAATAGCCGCTTTTGCGCGAAGCGGAGGGCACGCTCGGCGTCGGGCGAGGACGAGCCGAAGGGGTCGGCGGTTGCGGTCAGCGGGTGAAACCAAGTTCACATTAGCATGCAGACAGCCGGACGAACAATGGAGCCTCCCATCTGTTCCCGTCGGCCATTACAAATCTGGTGTCAGACGCTCCGGCGAAGACAACGGCCCGCCGCATCTCATCAGAGCCGGCCGGGCGAAGGGAAAAACCAAAAGCCGTCCCGCTTGGCACTCGCTCACGCTCCGGTTAGGGGACGAACGAGGGGGAGAGAGAGAGAGAGAGATCGGCGGTTGCCGACGATGATGCATCCTCGCCCTTGAGGAACTCGCAAATGTAATAAAACCAATCGGCGAAATAAGCAGGAAGGCAGCATTGGGAGGGGAGGCGCCATTTTGTGGCGCCGTTCGAATGTATAGGTAAACGTTATCCCCGATAACGCCTTTAATGTATCCCACAATGCATTTGGAAAAGATGCTAAGTGGGCAATACAGAAAAAAAGACTTTCAGCTTCTGGGATATTAACTCATATTCAGTTTGAGACATAACTTGTGGCGGGAAAATATCTTCAAAAGAAGTAAGTGTAGAAGTGTGACGATTAATCGGCAACTCGATTACCAAATTAATTATTTAGTAATTTAATTTAATTTAAAATTGTCCAAATGCTCAGAAATTCAGCTCCTCAACAGTAAATATTCTACGATGTCTGTAGCACTCCATGAAAGTAAACCGATTTAATCAATGAAAACATTTTTGCTGATTTTCTTTACATTACAGACCAATAACTGAATCAAAATTCATTTTTTTTGTACATTGTCAATTTGAAATAATGTCCTGTTTTTGAAACAAGGGATAGAAATGCAAAAGTTTTTTTTTTTTAGTTTTTTTATCCAATTCATCAATTAATCGAAACAATTGACAGATTAATTAATTACTAAAATAATTGTTAGTTTCAATGCATCACAGCACGGAGAGACAAAGTGCTTTGTTTGGAGGGTTGAAACTAAAACATTTTTTTAATAAATGAATCCGTCTATTATTTTGACGATTAATCGTATTTTTTAGGGATAGACCGATTATCGGCTGGGCCGATTATCGGCGCCGATATTCAGCATTTTGAGAAATATCGGCATCGGCCATTTTGAAGAATCATATGGCCGATAATAGATCCTTTTTTATTATTATTATTATTTTTTTTTTAAGTGTTAACTTCAGGGAACTAATTTAAATGTCAATTTAAAAAAAAGTTTTTATTTTCATTTTTGTCGACCCTGGGAACTCTCTGCACCTTGTGTTTTTGATTGAAATTAAAACTAAGATAAGTAAAAATGTAATACTTTGGATATTTTGGAAGACTTATTTTTTGTAGAAAATAATTGTTTGTTTTTATTTAACTTTTGAAAACATGCTACTGCGCCTGGGAGATCCCAGAACTTGTCTATTGACTAAGATTTAAAAAAAAAAAATATATATATATATATATATATATATATTTTACTAACCCTAAAAGTTGCTCAATAAACATGTGCTTTAAAATAAAAAAAAAATAAAAAAATAAAAAAAGATAAGAGCTGGAGTTTGTATTTTTTCCAAATTTTGATGTCCCTTTTTAGTGAAAATGAATATCGTCTCCAAATATCGGTTATCGGCATCCTTCACTACTAATAATTGGTATCGGTATTGGGCCCAAAAAAACCTTATCGGTCTATCTCTAGTATTTTTAAAAACGTTTTAAATTTTCACCCTTGTATTCAAAAACAGTACATTATTTCAAATTGACAGTTGCAGAAAAACATGGCCGATTTAGCTCCATTTCAGGTTTGGGCCAAAACGTGCCAGAAAATCGGCGAAAATATTGATCCGTTTTTTAAATTAAAAGTGAATTATTGCGATTCAACACAAAAAAATAGTTTTCTTTGGTGGACTACAGAAATCAGAATATTTACTATTATCAAAATAATTGTCGATTACTTTGTGAATCAATTAATTGTCGATTAATTGATTAATTGATGCACCTATGTTTTTATTAATATTGTAAAATGCTCTCCATTAAAAACAATCTAATAAAGTGAACTAGCGGTATGTTGCAATTATGCAAGACTTTCATTTGATTATTTTTCATTGGACTGATGAGTGAACGATATAGTCTGCCATATGAAAAACTCGATCTCATGATTAAGGAATATGGAATGAGCGAATGATTCCACCCTCGACCAAAGACACGACTGCAACTCCTCCTCGTCCAATCAAACACCTCCTGAGGGAATCGAAATGAGCAGCGCCTGACGTATGATGTCACTGATTTCCATTAAGCGGTTTTTTTTTTGTTTTTTTTTTTTTCCCCCTCTGCAAGAAAGTGCACCCGGTGAACACAAGTTGAACTTTGAACTCCGCATGCCCTTTTGGCTGAGGACATAAGCCATTCACTACGCTAACACCATCATGGGGGGGGGGGCGTGCAGAGCGCCAGAGGCAGCAAAGGTTGCGCTTGTTAATGCCGCGCTAAAATGTTTACATTTCAAGTGCAACCATCTGATGTTGCTTCATTCGGGCCAAATTGCACTTTAGGGGCCTGATTGGATATCGTTCACATTTAACACTGGCAATGGCGGTGCACTCTGGTAGAGTTTAAAAAATATATATACGTTTATTTATTTGTAGTGTCTAAATTAGGGCCCTGAACGTGTGGATTTTTATTTATTTATTTATTTTTTTTAAACAAATGCTGATTTTTGGGAGGGAAAAAAAAATACAGATTCCTTTTTGGTTCCCAGAAAGCATTGCAAATTGCATTATATTTATTTTTATTTATATATTCATTATATTTTATTTTATTTTATTATATTTATATTTAAGATACAAGGTAATTGTATAGATTTATGTGCAATAAATGATAACAGTCAAAAAAATGTGTAATAACGTGCAAAATATAACATGTAATGGTATAGATTTGTCTAATAAATAATTACACAGTAATAAATGTGTAATAAATAATGACTCCTGTATTACTTTCGTACAACTGCTATAAATGGTTAGAGTACATAGAATCGGATATTAAATTGCAATCACAATAGTGAGGGAGGGAAAAAAAATGTTTTTAACGTGGGAGGAAATTCGAGAAAGTCGGAGCTGACATTCGAACCCGGGACACTTCAGAACTGTGAGGCCGACTTTCTAGCCGCTCCCAATATTAAAGCAAAAATAAATAAATAATAATAACAATAATAATAATAATCATGATTGTCCCACCATTTGCTGCGCTTTCCCTGTGTCGCGGAGCCGCACGACTTCACGTAGCCATATTTGACGACAACCAGCTGGCATTAACGAGCGGCGCGTTAAAACCGCCGTAAACACCCCCCCCCCCCCCCCTTTGTACGCACGGAATCGTCTACATGTGCTCCCAGAAAAAAAAAATAATAATAAATAAAAAAGAAAGGGGCACCAGAGGCGCCCGAGTCAATAATGCCCACCTGCGGCATGTCAAGGGCGATTAGCTGGCGCGGCGAGTTGGGAATACTAAAAATTCTGGAGGGGAGCAAGATGGAGGGAAAGATTGATAAAGCCAGAGAGGGACAGGACACACATGGCCCCTCAGGTACAGTGTTGTATTTCAAACCCGCTTGTGAAAGGATAGAGGGGCCGCGCTTCAATCAATCACCGACGTTAGCCCGCGGCTACAAAGCCTCCTGCCTGTGTGGGCCGCCCGCAGTACGCGCGACCGCCACCGGGGGGAGCTCGAGCTCACCAATCGGCCCTGTGAGACAGCAGCGCAAGCCCACCGGCTAGCTGGCCAATAATAGAAGGGGGTGGGGGGGGGGGGGGAGGAGTCGGTGATGTCACGGAGGAATGGCGTGATCCGTTTTCTCAAATGAGGACAACAATGTGCGCTTCCCGTGGAGCCAAGAGGCCATCTGAGAGGGTGTTAAAAGTGCAGCCGGGCAGCTTCCTCACCGGAAATCAACAATAACTCTTCCGTTTAATTGCCGCGGCCCGTCAACAACGCGCGCGCGCAGACGAGAGCGAGGACGGCGGGCACTTACACTCAGCCGCTCCGTCCTCCTGGTAGTCGGAAGCCAGCGAGGCGTCGTCGGACGGCGCCGAGCGACCCAGGCTGGAGCTGCGGTTGTCGTCAGAGCCGTCTTCCTCCCTCGAGTCGGCTGGGTGGGGCGGGGGGAGCGGGAGGGGGAGGGGGAGGAGAGGACAGTCAGCACAGGTGGCTCATGTATGAGGTACTCGAGTACAAGCACAGATGCTTGGAGAGGTGCAACGATTCATCGACAACTCACCGATGATGAAATTAATCGATAATTATTCTCAAAAGTGATTGAATGGATTACTTATCGTTATTAATAGACAACTGTTTGATTGTCAAATTAGTCGATAATTATTTTCAAAATCGATTGAATGGATTACTCATCGATATTGACAACTATTCGATTGTCAAATTAATCGATATATATTTTTTAAAAGCAATTGAATGGATTACTCATCGATATTGACAACTATTCGATTATCAAATTAATCGATAAATATTTTCAAAAAGCGATTGAATGATTACTCATCGATATTGACAACTATTTGATTATCAAATTAATTGATAATTATTTTCAAAAATCAGTTGAATGGATTACTCATCGATATTAATCGACAAGTAATAGATTATCAAGCCATCTTTATTTATATAGCGCTTTCAAACAGCCATAGCTGTCACAAAGCGCTTTACAGAAACACATACAATACTAACAATATGCAATAATTATTTTATAAAATCTATTAACTCAATTGCTCCCAAAAATGTATAAATACGTTCTATTTTAAATTTTACCAGTGTCCTAAAGACATATTTACATTTTCTTTTAATGTTTTGCTTTTATGCTAGAGTTTCAATGCAGTCTCTGAACTCAACGGTTTAAGCAATTGTAGTTATTACAAAAACAGCCATCAGGTGGCAGCAGAGTATAAGAGATCATCCAGGGCCACGTTGCAACAAGTTATTTTCCCCACTGTTTTAAACAGATTTGTGAATAATGATGAAACTTAGCTATATTCTAATGCTAATTGTTGCAAAACAGAAACAGATAGATATATTTTTTTTTCTGATGAAAGAAGAGACCATGTTTTGATGTAGGCTAACTGCTACTTTGCTAACTGTGTGACAATAATTGAATGATACTTACAGGGGAAGGGGAATTCCTGAGGGTTTCTGCAAAGAAAAAAAAAAAGAAAAAATCAGCTTCTTAAATTAAAAACCACAAAAGCAGCAGAGGTTTCTCTGCACCGACACATGGTGTTGTTTCCGGGCTCTTCTTTACAAGCGATTCTGTCACTATTCCATCCACAAATTGAATCAAATTAAAAGGAAATGATAAGAAAAAAGCTCCTCTGGCACGAGACCTTTAAAAAAGTGATAACAGCAATAAGCCATTCGAATCAATGAGTTGATCTGAATGTAGCAAACTGTGTTTAAGGCAATTAGAGCACCAATTAGACTTCTTGTTCGGTATTAGCAACAAACATTAGATAATTGGGCCATGAAATTACACCGTGATGCTTGAGCGGTCCTTCCAAAAAAAAAAAAAAAAAAAAAAAAAAAAAAAAAAAAAATAAGCTCCACATTGATGATGTGGATTCTCACCTCACGTGCACCACCCTGAAATTATTCAGTAAGACTTTGCGTGTCTCTGCCGCATTTTTGCTCAGCTGCTCGTCCTGGAGGATCTCCGACACAAACAGCTCACAGTCTGAACACAAAGAAAGAAGAACACAAAGAATGTTAAAATAGGGTGCTCAGTAGACTTCGAGCCATCAGGACAATGCTGCTTATTGGTGTTCATATTGGGATTTTTTTGGGGGGGGGTTGGGGGTTAAAATCTGATCTTTTAATTAGGGATGTAACGATAAGGGCAATATCGTGACATCATAATATTAAAACTGCCACAATATCGTCGTCGTCATGTTCACAATATTTAAAGGGAAATGGATGGATGGACATCTGTTAACTCATTTGCTCCCAATAACGTGTAAATATGTTGTTTTTTTTATGCAAGTGTCCCAAAGACGTATTTATATGTTTTTTTGTTGTTTTCTTTTATGCTAGAGCATACAGAAGAGAGTTCCGTACCCGTCGGCTGTCGGGTAAGGTTTCGAGGTGGCCGGGCCGCGCTGGCATAAACCAAGCTTGAGCCCGCATAAAGTTGAACTGTATAGAATGTGCCACAGACGATCTAGCCGATCCGTCAGCTTTATGAGATCGTCAACAAGTTCTTAACGATCCAATATGTTGACGTTCTTCTTTTGGAGAATGACAAACGGGAACCACTGGCCTAAATGATGCCATCATCCAAAACCGCAAATGTAACCGAGCGTCCATTTTGTGTGATGGGGCGAGCAAACAGGTTGGCCCACATCACTAATCTGATTTCTCAACCCTCACTGATATCAAAACACATGCAAATCTTTGTGCAAAGGCCTGGTGGCTTTAAGCCTGGCTGTGTATGACGATCCCCAAAAGCTTCATCCAATCCTGATGGTCGCTTTACTTAGCATATTCTTGTAGGCCTGAACCTGAGAAGGACATGAGAGTGGCAAGATGGCAACTTTGAACATGAGTAAAAGGTACTCCTTTACGAGGCATGAGCCAGTCACAAAGAAACCAGGGTGATTACATAAGGAAAGAGCCAATGGCATTCATAATACGTCACTGCAGGGGTTTTTTTTTTAATCATTTTTAAAAGGGCCAAAGGAGAGCACATTGTCATGGCGTCATAAAGCACAATATCCCTTCCATATGTGTGGCCATGATGAATTGAAAGCAATGTCAAAATGTGGATATAATATTTCATCTGTGGCTAAAATTGATGAGTAACAATTATAAAATGCATTTTGTTTTTTTAAACTTGACACGGCTTTTCAAAGGTCAATCAAATGGCACCCTTTATTTCGCCTGGAACGATGTTTTAGAAAAACCTGTGTAAAATGCTAATTTTTTGTAATATTATTGTCAAACCTGAACTGGAACTAGGGAAGACCTCAAGCTTTCATTTTGTAGCGTTTTCCAGTCCAGCACAACATTCTACATTCATTTTCAAGGCACATTTTGTGAAAAATAATTAGACGAAAATAAAATGTGTGGTTTTTTTTTGTATTCAAACTTCCATTACTCAGTGCCAGTTGCACTTAAACAGATTCTGACTGTTGGGGAGAAAAAATTCAAAGTGTTATTTTTAAAAAGAGACCAAAGTTCTGGTGCTAGTCCAAATGGTTCAAGAACAGCTTCAAGTTTACTTTGGGTGCACCTTTTTTTAGGCATTTTCGGCAAAAATGACAGGAATGATGAAAAAACAAGAACAAAAAGTTAAGTAATTTAAAAAAAAAAAAAAAGATTACCATCTAGTAGTCTCCTGATGTCGTTTGGGATGGTCCCCATTCCTGACGTCCACAAGTGTGCTCGCCCTTGCGTAGTATTTTTTTCCTTTTAACTCGCACACTCGGCCCGACGTCCTGTCACGGTGTTGACACAGAAACAAGAGCCACCTGCGCTCCGAAACACAACTTCCGTGCCAGTAGCATCGAGATGCACACGATAGATGGGTTTGGTGGTGGGGGGGGCGTGTGCGCAAGATGATAACTTCCTGTGGTTTCTCAGTCGATGCTGACACAAAGTTTGACAGGAAGTGAAGGCCCCAGTTCGTCCTGCAGCGTCACAGATGTACAAAACTCAGGGTTACTTTAAAAAAAAAAAAAGTATGGAGGAAAAGGATGTACAAAAAAGTATTATTGTATTGTTACTTGTTAGTTTTAAACCTCTCAAACTGTTTTCTAGATTTGACCAAACCAAACTTGAATCCTATAAAAAATTACCTTTAGTATGTGTACTCGCTTCAGGACGAACGCCATTTTGAGTGTTCGCTTCCGGGAAAGGTAGAGGGGAGGGGCTTTGTTGTGACGCAGTTGCCAACATGCCAATCAGATTACCTTATTTGTCAACCCGGAAACATTTGCTCTGGATTAAACTACATAAATAAAAACAATATTTAAAAATAAAAATAAGATATTAAAAAAATGAACAAATTAAGAATTATATCATATAATTTATCACTACACTCAAACAATTGTTGCTTCGTGATTTGTTTATCTGAAGCTCCGTTCGCCACAGTACTGTTTCACGGGCGATGCGTTTTACCTAAAGTTTGCGCTCTAGTCTTAAACTACTCAAATATTACAGCCTGTTTAAGTCCCAGTAACCCTACACGTTTAGCAACTCGTACCAGAAAAAAAAAAACTCTAAAAAGAGTTTAAAGTGTCGAACATCGAACTTACTGCGCGGTTGGCCTCCATGTTGATGTGGATGCTGCATTCAGGAGCCTTAGTGAAATCGGAAATTACAGCGTTATTATTTTGGAAAGCGCTGCAGTTTTTGTTTTGAGAGATAATCCCACCAAAACGTTTCAGTACAAAATGGATGCCCTGATATGTTTAATGCATAGTGCATACACTCATTGGATACTTTGTTTGAGAAAGAATTATTGCATTTGTTTTCCCAATGTGTTTTTATGTTGATGGTAATGTACTGCTTCTTTGAGCTTGCATACAGAATATTTCATCACACTTGGGAGGTGACATTAATTATGCTTAAATCCAGTTACCATGTAGATTTGCGAGCTGACTTGTCTGCAAGTGGTAAACGCAAACCCACTGTTTTTCAAATTCAATAATGGCTACTGCATTGTGTTTAGAAATTACACTACAGCGACTGTTGTTTGGTCTCCGTCTTAGCCGATTAGGTTTTGAAAGGATCCATACATTACTTTCAGAGAAGAGCACATATTAGCAAATGCTTTAATAGATTTAATTCCCTCTCCCTGGGTTTAAATCATCGTATTGACCATTCTGATGGCTCTCCGATGTGGGCTGAGAAACTAATTAGGATATTTGTGACAACACAAGCTTCTCTAAATTGGTCCCTCACAGTATCTGAGCAATGATTTATAACAGCAGTAGATGTGTGACTGAACACAAACAGTTTGAACGTGCACGGGGAGTGTAAAATGAATAGAACGCACGCTGGGCCTCGCCTATCGTTTTATTGATCGCGCAAACACAACTGACGCACGGCAAGGGAAGCCATCAAATGACCGCAGCTCAATCACGCGTGGCTCAAGGCGCCAACTCGGGCTGAGCTTTTAATTTCCTTTTTAAATATGGAAGTTCATCATCTGGATTTGCCCTTCCTTGCTTTGTGCACTGGGAACAGGCAAGAACATCCCTAAACTATTCGCACAACATTGGAAGCACACAATTGTCTTAATAAGATGAAAAAGGAAGATTGAGGGTCATTAGAGGTTTAGTCCAACCTCTTTATTGACTATATAATGAGTAGGTGTGTCCTGAGGCTTTTGTTCATGTAGTGGAGTGGTTTTACTTGCATCATCTGATCTCAGTGTTTTATTAAGAGCTAAATTGTGCTTCAAGCTGTTTGTCAGTTTGCAGTAAAACACTTTAACAGAAGAGAATTAAACATTTTCTATTTGACCACCAAAATGTAAAAAAAAAAAAAAAAAAAAAAAAAAAAATTTAATCTGACGAAAGTGCGCTAATGCTAACCTAATATGTGAAATGCAGACAAAATGTAGACAAACAGAAAACAAACAAACAGAAATTGGGATAGAAATTAGGATGTTTATAAACTGGAATGCATAAAAATAAGTTTTGAAAAAAATCACATTCACATATTCTCTCTGCTCTGTGGTAAAATCAACTATTATTATATATTAGTTTGGGGCATTTTCTCCCTTTGGTTCTTGCTCTTATGTTAATAATGCAGCATGTCTTTCAGGAGAACTCAGTGCTGCCTGGCATTTGGTGGCTCAATGTGGTACTGCAAGGCACCCAACTCTAAATTCGGAATCCATCCATCTATCCATTTTGTAAACCGCTTGCTCCTCACAAGGGTCGCGGAGGTGCTGGAGCCTATCCCAGCTGGCTTGGGGCAGTAGGCGGGGTACACTCTGGACTGGTTGCCAGCCAATCGCAGAACAATAAAATCTATTTAAAAAAAATAAAAATCAATAAAATTCTTCAGGAATGATGGGGGGAACGCTTTTTATTTCCAATAACATATCTTTGTGCAGAGTTCGACGACGGCCTCCTTCCCTGTCGCGTCCCCACAGGAAGCCGCGGGGTCAGGCCGAGTTGAGTCCCGCGTCGGAATTGTCCCCACGTTGACCTGCGCCTGACTGGCCTCCTAGCAAAAAGCCCCTGTGAAGGTGAGAGGAACTGGGGGTCCCCTCCCTTTTGGAAAAAGAGGTTCCCTCCCCTTGACAGCTCCACAGAGCCGCAGCCACCTGCCTGCTGGGTCAGCCCCCATATGAAAAGGGAAGCCCTTTGTAATCCGACGGGGATTACACCGGGCAACAATGCGCCGCTGAAAGAGCGACAAAAGCCCTGTATCAAACGCCGCTGAGGGGGAGCGAGGCTATGATCTCCCACTACTAGCAACACTGACTCCTTGGCCACCTCTCATCTCACCAAAGTGGCTCCCCCCCTACGCACTCGAACCCCTGCCACACTCCCCCGACACCCCCCATTTTGGAATCACCGGCTCTGTCCTCCTCCTGCCCTCTCATCTTTGGGATCTGGCCTTTTATCAGCGCATTCCTTTTCATTTGCATAGCGGTGTGGGGAGGGACAGCGGGTCTCTCTGATCTGATAGCGCCAGGAGAGCGAGTCAGGAGGTTCCTCGGGGCGCGCGGGGTGTTGGAGTCTGTATCTGTGTCCTGTCCTAGCTACGCACGTACACTCTAGAAACATTTGGGTCAAAAGTAAGCCAAATTGGGTCAAAAACGGACAGGTCAAGCTTTTTGGGTTGTTCAATTGACACAAAAAGTTGGGTCAAATGAATAAAACATAAAACAAACCATATAATTGGGTTGCTTTCTTAATTTAATCCCCCCCCCAAAAAAAATGGGTCAATTAATTTTTGACTTGATTTAATAAACCACAAAACAACACCAAAAATTGGCTGCTTTGTGGGTTATTAATTTAATTTGACCCAACTTTTTGAGTTATTCACGCCAAAAAAATTTGACCCAATTCAATCAGGCTATTCAATTAATCCAAAAAGTTGGGTCAAGTGAATAAAACATAAAACAAACCATATAATTGGGTTGCTTTCTTAATTTAATCCCCCCCCCCTTCTCAAAAAAAAAAAAAAAAAAAAAATTGGGTCAATTCATTTTTGACCTGTTCAATTGGGTTAAACAATTAACCCAAAAAGTTGGGTTGATTTAATAAACCACAAAACAACACCAAAAATTGGCTGCTTTGTGGGTTATTGTGGGTTATTAATTTAATTTGACCCAACTTTTTCAGTTATTCATGCCAAAAAAATTTGACCCAATTCAATCAGGCTGTTCAATTAACCCAAAAAGTTGGGTCAAGTGAATAAAACATAAAACAAACCATATAATTGGGTTGCTTTCTTAATTTAATTCCCCCCCCCCCAAAAAAAAAAATGGGTCAATTCATTTTTGACTTGAGTTAATAAACCACAAAACAACACCAAAAACTTTTTCAGTTATTCACGCCAAAAAAATTTGACCCAATTCAATCAGGCTGTTCAATTAACCCAAAAAGTTGGGTCAAGTGAATAAAACATAAAACAAAACATACAATTGGGTTGCTTACTGGGTTATTGATTTAATTTCACTACAAAAAAAAAAAAAAAAAATGGGTTGGTTCATTTTTTACCTGTTCAATTAGGTTAAACAATTAACCCCAAAAGTTGGGTTGATTTAATAAACCACAAAACAACACCAAAATATTGGTTACTTTGTGGGTCATTTATTTATTTTTTTAAAGTGCTGCTTTGTGGGTTATTAATTTTATTTGACTCAACTTTTTGGAGTGAATAACTCAAAAAGTCGGGTCGATTAATTTTTGACCCAATTCAATCAGGTTATGCAATTAACCAAAAAAGTTGGGTCAAATTAATAACTCACAAAACAACCCCCCCCAATAAAGGGGTTGCTTTATGAGTTATTTTGCTTTGTGATTTATTCATTTAATTTGACCCAACTTTTTGGGTAAAATAACTCAAAAAAATTGGTTTGTACCCAATTTTGGACCCAACTGTTTTTGCTTTAAAAAAAAAAAAAAAAGCTATGTCATGGCTCTGGATTTTGAGCAGACTGGGTTACTTTTACCCAAGGTTGGGTTATTATTTATTATTTTGAAGTTGAAGATTGGATTTTTGAAAAGCTAAAGCTGCTCGCAGGAAATGTTAGTCATTAAAAATTTTCACCACAGCTATAATAATAACTTTGCAATCAATTTCTTGGTATTAAGTCTTGATGGATGAAGTTATTGACCCAACGTGCTGGGTCAAAATAATATATAAAATACCCCAGAATTGGATCAGTCCCTTTTGGACCCAACGTTGGGTTAGCAGATTGAGCTTCTTTTGAGGAAGCAACAATTAGTTTTTCGCTGCATTTAATCACTATTATTTTTTTCTCTCTTAGAACTGATAGGTCAAAAATAACCCAATTTCAGTTTAAAAATGTTTTTTTTATCAACCTGCCATTTGGGTCAATTTGAGCCAACTTGCTGGGTTTATTTGTACCAACACTTTCCAAGGGTCACCGGCAAATGTTTGTGTTGCCGGAGAAGATAAAAAGAAGCAGTTTGCGTTTCGGATTTCCTCACAATACTTGTATTCCCAGCCCACCCATTGCTCACACACATGTCAGTGCAGGGGGGGGGGGGGGGGGGGGGAGTTTTGAGAATGGTGGGGGGGGCGCAAAGGTAAGAAGCGATGATAGATTGAGGACACAAAAGACAATAAGAGCTAACGCGACGTGCGCAGCGTTCCTTGTGGTTACTTCGGCGTATAGGAAGCCGGATGGGGAGATTGTATTATTGTAGAATATATGAGCCATGTGCAAATATTAATCCAGCATTATTTGAAGTGTCCGCTAAGCATAGCGATTGCGGCTCGCTCACTGAGCGATGACATACCTCCATTACACGTGATGTATGCACGCATGAGCGCGGCCTATTTTTCACGGCCAAGACTGTTGTCCCCGGAGGCGCTTCGCGCCAGAAGAATCCATGAATTATCTCGCTGAAACAAGTGAGCCAACGCTATTGATACAAGTGGGATTGAGATACTGGAAGGACGCCAGGAGAACGTGTCCGCGCGCGATCCCGCCGCCTCCCTTCCCCGTCGACTTAATTGGAATACAAAGCAGAGCGAGGTCGATGAGGGAACGGCGTTGAGGAAGAAGGAGGGTGGGGGTGGGGGGGGGGTGATGCTGTCTGTCTCCAGCAACCTTCACTCCTCGCTGGGAATTGACTGGGGAGCCAGCGAGTGAGACCGACACGCTGTCAGCGGTAAAATGAACTGTCACCTTGCATTTCTCAACCTGCTGGCACCGGCGAATTGGCCGCTTTGAACCATGTGACGTGACACTGATTGAGTTCTGGAAGGAGCCGCTCCAATTTCCACGAGGAGCATCCTCCCGCATCCCGACGCCGCACGTGACGCTCACGCCTCAGCGTTACAGTGGCGCCAATTTCTAAGTGATTGCTTTTTATGTTTTGATCTCAAAATGGCCACCCCCTTTTTATGTTTTGCATTTTTTAGCATGAAGCTAGCTGGCTTTTTTATGATACGGGCCTGGATTTTCCAGATGATGGCTGTCATGCTGGAAATGTATAAAAATTAATGTTTTTTTTTGTTTTTTTTAAAATCCCGCCTTTGATTATCTGCATGCACTCACGGCGAGCAATGAGGCGCTCTAAAGCACTTTTCAACTTATGTGTATCAATTAGTTTAGATGTTGTTTAACTGTAAACGTTTATTATGATCTCTATATATAACGGATATTCACTAGTGATAGACCAATATGTATTTTTTTTTTCAAGGCCAAAATGATACCGATTATTGGTAGTCAATGTGCAGATAACCGATATTTCAAGCCGATATTCATTTGTGGTAAAAGAGAAACTAGTAGCATAAAAAAAACTTCTTATTTTAATTTCAAACATATAAACAATTGACAGGTTTGTTTAATAATTATAAAAAAAAATTGCATGGCGCTTCCAGGATTATTAGCATGTGAGCTAAGTTAAAAACTAAGCAAGTAAATATTTCAACACAATTTCTTATTTTATTTTTTATTTTTTTAATTAAAAAAACGTAGGTAGTTCCCAGTGTCAGCGTCATTTTTTATAAAGTGAAAATTTAAATACAGTATTCCCTCATTATAACGCGGTTCACTTTTCGCAGTCTCGCGCATTTTTAGTGCAATTTTGCATGCATTTTTTTTTCTACAGTAATGTATCTATTTTATGAAATTTATGAAGGTTTGAACATTGAGAATGTGTAAACAAGAGAGAAATGACAAAAGTGTATAAACTGTGGGGTGAGGGGTTTTAGAGCTTTAAAACATTTATAATAAATGTAAAACATAAAGCTAACTACTTAGCTTACTTACTAATTACTACAGTGGAAAACGAGGGAACACTGTAAATCCATAAATGAAAAATACATAAAAATGTATGTCGTTAATTTAAGGTTTTCGTCTGAGTTCGTGAAAGCTTTCCAATGAATTTTGCAGACAGTGAAATATTTAATATGTTTGAAACGTCTTTGTGACAAGTAAAAACTGACTGTGAACATCTTGTAAATAAATCCTGATGAAACCTCTAAATTTAGATACCAACTTAATCAGCCGTCAGGTTCGTAAAAATATTCATGGCCTTTGCAGGTGGTTCTCGAACATATCCCACGCGATAAACTCCGTTTCTCTGTACTCGGCGGTGCCGCTCGGCCGCGCCGCCTCCTTTGCTACTCTTGTTTTTCTTCCCGACTCGACAGGAGGAAAACTATTAGGGCTCGCCGCTCGGATCCTGGAGGCAATCCCAGCGAGTATTGAGACGTTAACCATGGCCAAGTCACCTGTCTCTCCCAGTTACCGCACTGACGGGGCGGAGAAAGGATGCGGCCGCTGGGGGGGATCCGAGAGGCCGGGCCTTCGGGCTTGCACATCCATTAAGAGCCTGACACGGATGGGGCGGGGGGGGGTCGCGAGTTAAATGGAGCTTCAGTTCCACAACAAAGGAAGAAGCGAGCGTGTTGGTCATAACGAGGCGGCTTTCCTTCGCGGCACGGTTGCCGTTTTCACCACGGTGTCACTTTTGAGATATCAATTTGTTGAACGTATTATGTGCGAGAAAAACAAATCTCCAATTGATTCTGCACATGTAAACAATATATGCTCACCTGTAGGGGTGTTAAAAAAAAAATCGATTCGGCGATATATCGCGATACTACATCGCACGATTCTCGAATCGATTCAATAAAAAAAAAAATCGATTTATTTTTATTTTTTTTCAGAATTGTTCATTTGGTAGTCTTACCGATTCAACGTCTTATCATCATTGCCTTTTTTTTTTTCTTTTTTTTTGTGTGTGTGTGAATAGATTTTTAAACTTCCATTTTTAATGGAAAAATATTCAACAAAACGTCTGACTTCGGGTTAGGATTCACACCGTGAGCATGGAAGAATGTTATATGAACGGAACATTAAGCCTTAATATTTTATTTTAATGCTGTTCAAACATGAAACAGAGACTGAAATTTCAGATAAATAAATAATACATTTTCATATAAATCTTACACTCTACAAGCTTACTGATTAGTATTTTCTAAATTTGAATGAAAAAAATCGCAACAATCGACTTATAAATTCGTATCGGGATTAATCGGTTATCGAATCGAATCGTGACCTGTGAATCGTGATACGAATTGAATCGTCAGGTACTAGGCAATTCACACCCCTACTCACCTGTGACCAGATTTGCCTAAAAACACGAGGCCTTCTGAGGCATCTGTGAGATGCCCCCCCGCCCGGTCCTCCCATGAATACCGGACCCGGCTAGCCCTTTGAAGCTGGGGGTCCCTGCCGGGTGACGTGCGACAGAGGAACTGGGAGAAACCCAAGGAAGTGAGCCTGGCAATAGACTTGTAAAAGAGCCGGCAACAACTGCCAGCAGCATGGGGTACAAACAGCACTGGCTTGACCTCAATGTCAGCTCACGGCGGGGGTGGGGGGTGGGGGGGCGGGGGGGGGGGAACGCTCATCTGGAGATGTGTCAGATATACAATGCTCTATCAGTCGTATTTTAAGATATCAAGTCCTCGTAGCGGCTGCCGATAACGGCCACCAATACTTAAGGCAAAAGAAGATCTGACATCGACATCATCATCTGCATCAGAAGCAACGGTCTTCACAATTTTTTGGCATTGTGTGAAATGAAATTTTATATGGCAAAAGTAGCCGAGGTACCAGTACTCGGTGTTGGCGAATACGCAATACTCATACTGCTATTAGTATGAATAAAAAGTAGTATCAAACATCCCTAGTTTGAAGGTTTATAATTATTAGGGGTGTTAAAAAAAAATCGATTCGGCAATATATCGCGATACTACAGCACGCAATTCTCGAATCGATTCAATAGGCAGCCGAATCGATTTTTTAACATCAATTTTTGATGAAAATATATTCAACAAAACGTCTAACTTTCACACCTTAAGCATGGAAGAATGTTATATTAATGGAACATTAAGCCTTAATATTTTATTTCAATGCTGTTCTAACATGAAAAAGGTTACAAACTGTTTGTTAAATACAGTTATAAAACTGAAGTTTCAGATCGATGAATAATAAATTTTCACAGAAATCTTTACAGTGTACATGTACAAGTTTACTGAATGGTATTTTCTAAATTGAGTAAAAAAAAAAAATCGTAACAATCGACTTGTAAATTCATATCGGGATTAATCGGTATCGAATCGAATCGTGACCTATGAATCGTCAAGTACTAGGCAATTCACACCCCTAATAATTATAGTAACATGTATACTAATTTCCATTATATGTTAGCATTAAGCTAGCAGACATACTGAAGTAATATAGACACTATATAAGTACATAAATAAAATATACTTATATAGATTAAAAAATAAAGTCTACAGACCAAATTAAATGAATCACAGGTTTTGTTTTGTTTTGTTTTGTTTTTCAAAATTACAGCCTCGATTAGCCTTTAATTAGCATATCCTTAAAACAGCCTCCTAATGTTTGCTTCCGTGTGGGTTCTCCTCACCTCATCTTGCATTGTCCAGCAGAAATCTTCCGAGTTCTTCCTCCCCCTTCCCGAGGTGAACATCTGTCTCGGAGGCGTCGGCCGCAGCAACGACTCTTTGACACCTCCAGATGGAGAGCCCGCTGGGAGCGTTGAGGTATTACCCACAGAGATGGCAGGGATCACACCTCCGGAATGAAATCCCACACTTGTCTTCAGCGCCGGCCGCTTCCTTCTTGTCAAATGTGCCACCATGACCCGTATTGATGATACCCCCTCGGCCCTTATCACCCACCACCACCACCGCCGGACTTGGACTTGTGACTCAGCTGAAACAGCTTATAAACTAACAATGGATTATCGAAACTTAATTTCTTTCCGCAGTGTCTTTCTGTAGTATTATTAGTATTAATAGTAGTGGTAGTAGTAGTAGTAGTGTGTGGGAATAATTCCTCGCTGTTAGCTGGCTAACTGTGCTAGCTAGCAACAAACTGAAGCGTTAGCAAGTCTGAATGGCGGACTTGAAAAACAAACTAGCTTAGCACTTATGTAATGTTAATGGTACACTTTTTATAATATGAGAAAGCAGGATGGAAACGGATTTCTTCATCACACATAGCTACAGTCACAACTCACAACAGTTCCTGACAACTTGTCAGCTGACTAACACTAACCAATCAGGAGCTAGCAAACTTTACATAAAGGCAAGTGAATGAGGAGAGCACATTCAACAAGTCAATTTCACTACTTGTACTTAAAAAAAAATGTCTAAATGTGTAAATAATAATTCTAGGAACATAAATGGATAGGTAAATATATAACAAATTACTTAAATCTTACTCATTTCTGAACCTTACACTTGCTAGGATTAGGCTATAGTAGCAACATGGATGGATTTAAAACATGCTTTATTCTGCCAATGGCTTTGGTACAACGGTTAAAATAAGTTTAAACTAAAAACTGTAGGCTACGCTCCGATACGTTTGAATGAGATAAGTGAACATGTCTTTAATCTGTTTGAGATGATTTGGTGGTTGATGTCAATAAGGGAATTATTTTTTTTAATAATCACATATTAAATCATAATCGCAATATTGGGGGGGGGGGGGGGGGAATCTCAATTACATTATTTTTCAAATTTTTCAGCCCTTTTAAAAATACACAGAAAAATCAGACGGGGAAACAAAACAAAAAGTGTAATTTATTTAAATAATGCCATTGTCATTTGTGCTGCTTTTAGGCTAAGGAGGAAACAAATCGAAACAAAACCCTGCATGTATTTTTAACATGTGAAGTGGTGTCCTTTTCCCTCCAATTGCCCTATTTCCACCTTAAATCTAATTAAGTCCAGCTGTTATATTTCACGTGGTCGCTAATTTCCCTGTTTATGTGGAACTTTGATGAGAGATCCCTCAAACGCTAAAGCTGTGAAGCGCGAGAGGGCCTGCAGCCACCCTGGTGTCCTGACAGATTGACTCTGCATTCATTTGCGGCTGAACTCTGCGTGAACCTCGGGCGTCAGAAGGACGCCGACAGGCCGGTGCTGCTGGGCCAGTATGAGCGTGTGGATGTTTGTGCACAAACCCAACACCCAGTGCAAATATTGAAACTCCCCGCCCCTCCTTCCACATCAGACCCGACCAGGCGCTCAGGTCCGGCACGTCATGTAGGGTCCCTAAACAAAAAATAATCCATGGACACTTAGAAAAAGGAATCATGACATTAGTTTATTTTTAAGCATTTTCAGCCTGTGAATTCATTGAGTTAAAATTGATGAAATTGCGCTCCATTAGGTTGACATCAATAATTCAGTATGACTATGCTCCACATTTCCAGTATTGAGCGGGAATGCAATCTATTTGTCAACAGCATTTGAAACTGACATGAAGAAGAAGGATTTTCCCAGCATGCCAAGCTGAATTTGTAAATAGTTTTAGCCTTTTGATGTCCCGTTTTTTGTTTCTGCTAGTATGTTTTATTTTATTTATTGTGTGTCACTCTAAGCTAATTTGGTGTTCAGTTTGATATTTTTTGACATAAATAAATCATTTAGTAGGGATGCTATTAGCTCTTACTGCCTTGTGTCATGAGCTTTATCTTTCAAGATGCCAAAGTGACCCGAACACAATGTTTACGAAACTCATCTTATCCAATACTGCGAGGGTGTCTACATTTTTTTTTTTCTCCGAGGATTTTACAAGATTTCGCGGTGGCTGAACAACAAACGAATCCCTCACATCTCTACAATCAGAACCAAAACAGGAGCAATCTGTCCTAAGATAGCCATTTTTAAATCATTGGAATCTTTCATATCATCCTGACTACCAGCAATTCAAATTTGTCCTCTATAGTGGACTTTTTTTTAAACCCGAATATCTCCCACCCAGTGCATACGATTGAATTAACTCATTCTGTGCTCTATGGAGGACATTCAGAGCTTTCCAATGATACCAAGTGTGTAGGGGTGGGGCTTTGCTACTTTTGGTTGCGTCATAAAAGAAAATGGCTTCCCTCAGTGCAAGCACTTTTTAGGGAAGAGGAAAAATAAGTGTATCACTTTTTATTGAACAAATTTAGGCTTTAAATGTTGTTAGCATGTGTTCTATAAGACTTTTAAGAACACATTAAAGTATTGTTTCAATTATTTTAACTGTATTTGAGCCTAGCGTTTAAGTTTTAAAAAATGTCCTCTGTAGTGGACACATCATAGCTTAAAAATAAAAACTTTTTTTTTTTTTTTTTTTTTTTTGAAGTATTTCGGTTACTTCACAAAGAATAGGCAGTATCAAAATAAACATGATTCGACAATATTTTTTTTTTCCTGGTAGTCAGGAGGATATGTTCACAATTTGGGCCACGACAGAGAAGAAAGTGAAGGAAACCATTTTTACTTGAAAAAAAATGAAGAGAAATTTTGTTTAAGTTGCATCTCTGAATCTTTAGGAAAACTATACAAATTCATTAGTATAGCAGATATCATTTTGGGCCACTTCAAAATGGATGGCGGGCCATAAAAAGCCCCCAGGCCATAGTTTGGATATCCCTGCAATATAGGTCAAATGCAAAAACAAAAGTTGTTTTGACATGTTTTGACATCTAAAATACATAAAGTTTAAAGTAGCTGTCATTGTTTACTCAAAACACATTGGATTGATTAGATACTTTTCATAACTCTCTTAATTGATTCATTCACTTGACGGGAAAATACATAGCACATAAAAGTTCATTGGCCCATTTACGTCAAAGTCAACATAATCTTACGAATTAGCCCTAAAAATTTCCGTGAGTGATACCAATCCGTTTGGCTGTCAGCAGCATCCAGCAGGATTTGGGTAACAAAAATGGAGACCTGCATGCACCCTGCAGTTTGTTGTCATGTTTAGAGCCCCCGGAGGTATTTGGAGGTGAATAGGTCACCAGGAACCACCCCGTGTGTTGTGAAAGATTCCTCTTGTCACATTATGCAAGAGGGGAATAAAAATATAGACCACCACACTTTTGCCCAAGAACAGGAATGTCAATGTTGCATTTTAAATTGATACATTTTATTGGTCTAAAAACATTGTAAAATACCCTGTCAAATAAATAGTGCAAACAGTGACACTGAGCAGCTCAGTTTGAACATAAAGACATGACTTTTTTTGTTTGAAAAAGGTAAAAAAATTAAAAAAAACACAACACACATTTAGCAGTTGTATACCCTGAAATTCCACAAGTCCACATACAGTGGAACCTCTACTTACGAACGTCTCTTCATACCAAATTTTCGAGTTACAAAACTCCTCAACGGGAAAATATTGCCTCTTGTTACGAAAGAAATTTCTAGATACGAAAGGTAAAAATACATTACCGAACGCAACATACTTTCGGCTATGGCTATTTCCTACCATAGGTAGCTATGAGCGTAAATACTAGATTGGTGTTTGTGCATGTTTCTGGCATCCCATTGGCTAAGAGGAACGTCTACCATAGGTATGAGCGTATACTAGATCGGTGTCTATACAGCAATTGGTGATTGATGAAGGCACAGTAAGTTTTTAATTGCGACGAGACGGGCCTTTTTTTTTTTAAAAAAAAAGATGCCTCGCCATACCGGAAGTTTCCATGAAGTTTCAGAATTTGTTTAAAAGAATCGCCCAGAAAAAGTGTTCACCAGTCGGGCGTTTGCTCACTAAGATGATGTTTGCATTGGACATTAACGAAGGATTGTTTAAAAAAAAAAAAAAAAAAAAAAACATCCATGGATCAGTTCTTTACAAAACACCAGGCAAAAAAAAAAAAAAAAAAAAAAAAACATGAACCAGAGGGCAAAAAAACAATGAGGACAGCAGTTAAAAAGGTAAATGAGCATCATTTTTATTCTTTACTCTATTCTTTGTTATTTACATTATGCACAACTCTCATTTATTGTGCAATAATCTAATTGTAACATGTATTTGTTACATGTTTTGATGCATTTTTATGCTTTATAAAACATTTATGTCTGAAATTTGGGAGGCTTGGAACGGATTAGGCCATTTACATGGAAAATGCGTCTCTACTTAAGAACTTTCTTCCAGAACCAATTAATTTCGTAAGTAGAGGTACCACTCTATTTTGGAATGCGACTATTTTTAGTTCACTCAGGCCTGGCCTGTGCTGGGGGGGGTATCAGGCCCCGAGAGCTTCTCCGCAGGCCCGCCGCCGCCGCCTCCTCCTCCGCCCAGCTTGTCGCGCTTCTTCTGCTTCATGCGCCGGTTCTGGAACCAAATTTTCACCTGCGTCTCGTTCAGCTCCAGGCTGGCGGCCACCTCCACCCTTCGGGCCCGCGTCAGGTACTTGTTGAAGTGGAACTCCTTCTCCAGCTCGGTCAGCTGCTTGGTGGTGAAGTTGGTGCGGATCACGTTGTGCTGGCCCGGGACGCCGAACTCGGACAGAACCGCTGCAGGAGAATTTGGATGGAATGATGAAACTTTTTGGATTGAATGAAAAGTGGACGAGGTGTTATACATAGTTTGTGGTCAACTTTTTTTTTTTTTCTTTTTTTTTTTACGCATTGTGGAGCAGCTCACCTGTTTTGGGAGGATTCCTCTTCACTTTCATCCAGTCGAAAGTTTTAGAAGTTTCCTCCGCGTGATCCGCGTCCTTGTTGGGGGTCGTGTAAACATTTTCTGGAGGATACTCCGGTTGCTTTTGATCCGCGCCGCCGTACTGGACGTACTGTGCCCCGTCCCCGGCGTAAGGCGGCATGTTGGTTCCGAGAGGCGAAACGTGCATGTAGCTCCGATCCTGTTCTGGGGCCAGGCCGTACTGGTGTCCGTACTCCACAGGGGACCCGTATGGTGGCGGTGGTGCAGGCGCGTACTGCAGGTCCATGTTGACGTGCTGCAAGGGGAAGTTCTGGTGGACCGAGCGACCATCCTGCCCGTAATTATCCGCGTTGGGCGTCATGCCGTATCCGTGGTTGTGTAAAAGGTTCGGCCCGCGGTTACAGAGCGGGTAGTCGAGGTAGGAATTCATTGTGGACGGTCGCACCAGACGAGTCATCAATCGCCCTGCACCCCAGAGGTATATGTCAAAGCTGTTTAAAAAAAAAAAGAAAAAAAAAAAAAGTGCCCTCCACCCATCATATCACCTTCCTGACACGCCACGTGACCCGCGGCCGGCCAATGGCTCGGCCCGCCGGCTTCTTCTGTCACGTCCATCAAGCGGCTCGCATTTGCATGACAAACGCTTCAATCAAACGCGCTCATCCATCTGATAAGAACGCAAACACCGAGCAGCACAAATGACAAATAATTGCCCCTCTTCAACTCTTCGTGAGCTCGCCATCGTGCATAATTGGAAAAAAAAAATTATTTTTATTTTTTTTAAACAGACAGGCCTAATTCTAAATTCAAACAACTGCGGCCTTTACCTCTAATTTAACGTGTTTAGTGTCTAAATTTTTACATGGGAAATTTTGAGAGATGTGTTGTCCTCTTTTTTGTTTTGACTAATTGTGCCAGAAAAGCGAAGAGTGATCCATCATGTGCTCCTTAAAAAAAAAAAAGAAAAAAGAAAAAAAAAAGACAGCTTCCCTGACCCTCAAAAGAACAATGACACTCTTCTCACGTGTCAAATGTATTCTAATCACAGGATGACTTACTTCTGAATCTAAATCTAAATCTGAAAATAATTTGAATGAAGCATATTAGAGTAAATAAATCTAAATAAATGCACCAAAAAAATTGATTCACTTTCCAGTCAACATGTTCAACATGTTCCAGGTGTTTTGTTCCTATAAAGTCAAATTTATTTGATCTTTATTGTAACATTATGCAGTTTGAACGTTGACACGGTGCTTCAATATAAATTACAATTAATGACTCAATTAAAATCCTTCTACAATGCGTAATTTAAATAAAAATTGTCCCAAAATAAATTACAAATGAAATGCGAATGTATTTTACCATGCAAGGCTCCATGTTTTTTTTTTCTTAACACATTCATTGCCAGACCAGCAAAAAAAAAAAAAAAGAAATGCATCATTTGACGTCTTTTTCCGTCAATGGCAGTGAATGAGTTAATAAAGGAGGGTTTGACCAATTTTTGGTGGTGCTGAAAAATGAATTCATTAATATAGAATATCAAATAAAATTCTGGAGGGCCTGAATTGCACCATCCCTACACTAAAAAGTTAAATACAACTGAACTGGTGATTCTTTCCCTTACCACTAGAGTGAGCTATTCTTTTATCACACTTTGAGCATGCATTTGATCACGTGTCAAATTCAAGCCCCGCCAAATGATTTTGTGGTCCACTAGTGTCAATCATGCATTTATTTCTTGTTTCTTGCTGACATTTGTAGCAAAATTGCAAATTATATTCACTTTCCAGAAGCTCAAATATTGCGAGCAGGGAGTTCAACTATTTTCATGGAAATCTTGATGAGTGTCAATGTTGTGGCCCTCTGAAAAGAAACATCAATTTCACCTCTCACTCTAAAAACTATTAGGTCAAAAATAGCAGGAATTTGGTGCTAAAAATGTGCAGAAAGAATAACCCACAAAACTTTTTTTGGTTGGGCATTGCTTTGTGGGTTTGATTTGGTTGGTTCATTTTTTACTCAATTCAATTGGGCTATTCAATTAACCACAAAAAAATGGGTCATATGGTTTATTAATTTAATTTAACCCAACTTTTTGAGTTTACCTCAAAAAGTTGTTTTTTTTGTTTTTTGTTGTTGTTGTTTTTTTGGACTAAATTCAATTGGGCTATTCAACTAACCCAAAATGTTTGGTCAGATGAGTAATTTAACCCAACTTTTTAAATTAAAAGTTGTGTCAGTTCATTTTTGACCCAATTCAATTGGTTATTCAATTAAATAAAACGACTCACAACTTGGGTGCTTCATAGGGATGTAACGATAAGGACAATATCTTGATATCGTGATATTAAAACTGCCACAATATCGCCATCGTCATGTTTACAATATTTAAAAGGAACACATTTGATAAAAAAAGTCAGGTTGATTTCAATTTGTGCAGTTCTAGCACCCTCTGGTGGCTAGTTTATTACTGCAATGTAATTTTCATTAGGGATGTTTTGGCCTTCTATGTTTAAAATCTATGCTAATTGTCATATGAAGGGGAACCTAATTTGCTTGTGAAGCGATCAATGTGTGCTTGCATTAGCAAATAAGTGCCTCAATATTGTTATTAGACATTGTAGCTGGTTTATGTGTATTGCTGTTATGTACAAAAGCACAATATTGTGCTTTTTTTTTTTTTTTTTAGTATGAGCTCTTTTTTTGGGCAATATTGTTATCTTTTTTAAATATCAAGAAAATGCACAATATCGTGATAATTATGGTATTGTGACATTCATATCATGATAATATCGTATCGTGATGTTTGGATATCGTTACATCCCTATTTGCTTTATTGGGTTATTATTTTTCATTTGACACAGCTTTTGGGTTAAATAACTCAAAAAGTTGGGTCGGTCTATTGGTGACGCAATTAACTCTTTGACCGCCAAAAACGTTTAATAACGTTGAGTAATTGAGTAAAATCACGATGTATGCCACCATAAACGTTAAATTACGTCATCTAGGTTTCTTTTGTTTGTTTTTTTGTTTGTTTGTTTTTTAATCAATGGGCAGTGCAATGTCTAAGTGGTCAATGCGTTGTGGAATCAAAAACAGCCACTAACTATGGCCAGCAGATGGCAGCATTGTGTCTCTTTTCAATGGGCTGCCAGTGTATAGAATTACAACGAAACATGAAATCGAACATTTTTCAAGAATGACGTGAATGATCAAAAACCCATTGTCACATTAAATCTAATTCACAGAGCGTCACTAAACAAAAAAATATTAGTGTCAAAGTCACTTTTGTGGAGAAAATGTATCTTGTCACAAAAAGCTTGTTCTCTCATTTTCAATTTTGCTCAAAAGCAATGATGACTTTTTTTTCGAATGGAAGAATGGAATAAGATATTTCAATTGGTGCTCACATTGTAAATGTAGTAAAAGCACACAATATTCTGTTTGCCTTGAAAGGTGAGTTAAAATGCTTGAAATCAGCCAGCAGGTGGCAGCAGAGTATAAGAGATCAGCTAGGGCCATGTTGCAACAAGCTGTTTTTTAGATAACGTGTGGCAGTATAAAGACTTCATTTATTTTCAATTGTTTTTAGTGCTGCATTAAAGAAGAAAAGTCTAATAATACAAAAAGTGCATGCATGTATTAAGGATGTATACAATTACAAATGCGTGAGTTTCGGAGCGCGCATGATTCTGTCGTGAGGGATGCACGAGTTCGCTGACGAATAAGATGAATGAAAATCCTCGTTTGGGTTCTGCGCGTGCGCAGTGTCGTATGCGCGCGCGTCAAACGCGGTGCTCTGAGGGTACCACTGCTGCGGGGCCTGGGGCCGAATCGAGGTCTGCTGGTAGTCCCCGCCCAAGTGCACGTAGCCCAGGCTGGACAGAGTGCAGGGACTGCCCGGGTCGGGTGAAGGAGGCGATTCGGAGGCGTGCACATGATGAAGCAACCTCTCGTCCTTCTTCTGCTTCATGCGGCGGTTCTGGAACCAGATCTTGATCTGGCGCTCCTGCAGGTTGAGCAGGCCGGCCATCTCCAGCCGACGCGGCCTGCACAGGTAGCGGCTGAAGTGGAATTCCTTCTCCAGCTCCACCAGCTGCGCGCTGGTGTACGCCGTGCGAGTGCGCTTGCAGGCCGGCGTGCTGGAGCTCGGAGAGTCGCTGGCGGTGCTGGTGACGCGGCCAAAGTCTGACAGACCAACAGGAACAAGATCATTAGTTATATACAATTATTTTATTCCCCCCCAAGATGCGTTTATGGCTTTGTTATTATTGTTGTTTATTGTTGGAAAAACATATTTTTATTGTTCGACTCAGCTTGAGACTCGGGATTGTTTTAGTGTTTTATTGTGTTGACTGTTTTTATGGTAATAATTTTTTTATTTAATTGTCTTTGTTTTTATATGACCGATTTTTATGGACAACACTAAGTGCTCGAAATAAAGTTGAGTTGAGTTAACTTTACTGAAATTGTGTGCTAATATATTTTTTATAATGAATGTAGCCTTTTATATATATATTTTTTTAATTTAATTTAAGTATATGTTATTATTATATTTAATACTGATTTTGACGTCTTTTCAAGTAAATATTGCATTGATTAATCTTAGTGGTGACTTTGTTTGTGTTCGTGTTTGTGTTTATGTATTGATTGATCATGTTACACGACTATTAAAAAATTATTTTCGTCCTAAAACAGTTCCAATTAAAACTGCTGTGAAGTGTTGAATTTGTAAATATATCATTTACTGACTTATTGTCTTGTGTTGTCGATTTTAAAGGGATACTTTACTTATTTAGCCATTTTTGGCAGTCAAACATTAATATTTTGCCTATAATAAATTTGATATTTTCATTATTTTTCATAGGGATGTTCGATACCACTTTTTTTCAGACCGATACCGATACGATACTCAGACCCTGAGTACTCACCGATGCCGATACCAACTGCCGATACCAGTAGCACATTTTGACCCAAAAAAAAACAAACACTAAAATATATATATATTTTGGCAGTCAAACATTAATATTTTGCCGATAATAAATTTGATATTTTCATTATTTTTCATAGGGATGTTCGATACCACTTTTTTCAGACCGATACCGATACTCAGACCCTCAGTACTAACCGATACCGATACCAACTGCCGATACCAGTAGTACATTTTGACAAATAAAAAAAAAAAAAACACTAAAATATATTCCATCCATCTATCCATCCATTTCCTTGACCACTTATTCCTCACAAGGGTCGCGGGGGGTGCTGGCGCCTATTTCAGCTGGCTAAGGACACCCTGGACTGGTTGTACTAAAATATATTTTTCAACAAATATATTTCCTTTAATTTTGACAACAACAAAAAACAGCACAGTCACTCTTCAATAGTCTTAACGCTCAAAATAAAAATGCTTCACAATTTTGAAGTATTTCCAAACCGGTGAAGTTTTGGTGAAAAACTGCTGCAAGCTAGCGCCACTTACAGGCAAGGAGGTCTCATTTAACGTCTTCCCCCTCTGCTATCGCTCGCTTGTACTCGTCTGTGTCACGAGTACTCGAGTACTTGAAAAAAGGCTGGTATCGGCCCGATACCGATACCTGGTATCGGTACTCGCCCATCCCTAATTTTTCATGTACAATTCGTACCTTTAAAAACACATTTTGCAACTTGCTGTCGACTGAAAATGACATCACAAGGTCTCAGGTCACCAATCACAGCTCAGCTTGTGGAATGTCACATGACCAAACCTAGAAAATGTGTTTTTAAAGGTACTGTGAAAAATAATGAAAGTATCTAATTACAGAAAAAAATAACTTTGTCGCTATAATGGGCTAAATAAGTGATATATCTTTTTAATAACAAAACTCATGTGACGTATAACAAACCTTTAAGTCTCCTGTCGAGTTTGTGCTTGGCCTGTCTGGACTCTTTCATCCAGGGGAAAATTTTTTTACTCGCACCAAACTTGTGCTCCGCTGACTGCTTGCTGCACTCAAACGCACCACGCAGCGTGAAGTTCTGCTGCTGCTGCTCGTTGTGCTTCTGTCTTTGCTGCTGGTTCTCCATGACACGCAAAACGGCGAGGCCCTTTGACCTTGTGACGCGTCTCCGGCAGCCAAAATGTCACATGGCAGCTTTGCAGAGAGGCTGAAAGAAGGCAGAATCAGGGAGGAGACCAAATGATCCATCTTATCAACTCAATAGCGTGCTGACGTGAATAGCCTGAAAACCAAGCTGCACAATATTAATACAGGCTGCAGGACACAAGGTTCCGTAGAAAATACTTCAAACTGATCCTTTAAAATAACCCAATGTGGTTTAAAAATAAAGTCATTTGGGTTATTGTGCAAAACAAAAATAATACTATAAAAACAACAACAACAACAACAACAAATATGAGTTATTTAAATGTACTTTTTCCAAGCCTAAATGGGTTGAAAACATGCATGGGTTAAAAAAAAAATAAAATACTAGCATTGGTTATCAAAAAAAAAAAAAGTATTTTTCCCAAGCTTAATTGCGTTTAAAAATAACGTATGGGTTAAAACAACCCATAACGGGTTATTTAAAATTTGACTTATTCCAAGTAAGCTTTTAAAAAAATAAATAAATAAATAAATAAATGGGTTAAAACAACCCTCTAAGTCTAATTTGCATTACAACCCCTTAAAATAATCCAATATGTATCGCAATGGCGTTCATCTATACTTTTTTTTTTTTTTTTTTTTTCATCACCAAAGTTCTCTCTTTTCTAGAAGAATTTTTGTCCGGGGAAAAAAAAAGAAATTCCAAACATAACTCAATCTGGGTTATTTATTTAGCATTTTACTTATTACAAACCTTACTAGATTATAAATAAATAAATAAATAAATAAATAAATAAATAAATAAATAAATAAATAAATAAATAAAAACAAAAAAATAACTCAATGTTTCCAATTGGGTTTAACACCCCTTTGTATTTTAAACCTGACCGTTTTAAAGGGTGTATTCTTTTTAATATGCTCGTATAAAATATTTCAAATACTCTTAAATGCTTATTTTTGACGTGACCCGCTGCAATAGAATATAAACATCACATTTACAATACAGACTTATAAAAGGAAAAATGTTATTTTTCAATATTCACTTTTCTTTTTGTCATTGTTCTTATATTTTAAAAAAAAGGGTTAAATAAGTTTATATTCTAGTTCTTTTTTTTTTCTTTTTTTTTAGGATGACTTGGAAAAAAAAACGCCCTTATACATTTACAGCAATGTTTAATGTGCTTTGTCTCTGTTCCATAAATAATTTCAAGTGGACCTTGTTAAAAAAAAAACGCTTGATGATCCAAAAAAATAATAATTTTGCCTTTATTTCCACAATGTGCCTTTAAAATATCACCAATAACATTTTAATGGCGATAATAATGTGTTATTTATCGAGATGATAACCTTCAGCAAGACTCCATTGTGCGCGGCATCTTTTGTTTAACATGAAAAAACAACAACATGTAAACATGTTTGCATGCATCGCCAGCGCCTTCTTAATGAGGTGAAGCAGCAGCAAAAGAGGAGAAGAAGAAGAAGAAGTGTGGAGGCATGCGGCTTTATGAACTCTGCTTGAACCGAGCAGCCTCGAGTCAGGCTCGTAAATCATAAAGACACATCAGCGCGTCTGCATGCGGCCGCCTTACCTCGGAAAGCTCCATTCATCCCCGCGCGCACGCGCGCGCAAAACAACGACGCCTCTCCTCCTCACCCTTTACACTTCTTATGATTTTTTCTTTTTTCTTTTTTTTTAAACCCCAAATAATCCTGCCGGCTGAGTCTGAATGCACGCCGTGTTTGTGCAGCCTCATCACACAAGCATCCTGAGCTCTGTCTGTCTGCGCGTGAGGGCTGCGCGTGCATGTATGACGAGAAGGGAAGAAGGAGAGAGGAAAAAAAACAAAACAAAAAAAAAACGTTTGTGGTCATCATGCATGCGAGCGAGCTAATCTACCCCGTGATAACAATGATAAGACGGAGCTTTTTCTTATTGTTATGAACGCCCAATGGCCTCTTTGTGGAAATTAAACAGCACCCAGAGCCATCGAGATGGACTCTTTTGCTATTTAAGTGGCTTTAGATAAGGATAACCTGCACTGGGTTGCTCAAAAATCGTTATATATTTTTTTATTATCGTCATATTTAGCGTTGACCATTTGCGTGTAAACAATTGTCCAATAATAATAAAAAATAGCGATAACACTTCCTGACATCCACAGATGGAAAATGAAAGGAAAGGTGGACGCACTTTAGTGACGTAATCATCGATTTGGGGCACTTTTGCTCTCCCGTCTTCACGCTGTGCTTGTCGATGGATGTGATTGGCCGGTCGAGGTAATTTTTAACTAATTGACACCGACGAGTCTCTTTCATCTCTGAGGTGTGACCAATAATAATTAGATTGTGTAAAAACAGGGAAAGTGTTTAAAAAAAACAAAACGACAGATTTACACAACGAACGCTTTCGTTTGACGTCACATAATGAACATGGCTTCCCCCCCAAGGACCTCCAGGAGTCACGTGATTAGATTTATTTGCTCTCAGGTCATCTCATTTGAGACCACACTCAGAAGTAAACAAACAAACCATAAAAATATTTGTAATGTATGGAAAATAAATAAATAGCGTTTTGAAAATATAGCATACAAAATACATATTTCGCCAGTAAGGCCATATGGATTTCCCCCTTCAGATTTTTTTTTAATTTTATTTATTTTTTTTTTAAACCCTGAGGCATTATTGTGACCGGTTTTCGGCTTTTTGATGGTACTGACCAAGTCATTTCAAAATAAGATACTGCCAAGGGGTTTTAAATAACACAATGCAATTGTATTTTTTTTACATAAACATAAGTTGGTTCTGAGTGTGATATTGTTAACATAATGTCAAGAATATTGTCGATTTTGTTCTAATTTAAAATGGGCTACGTACTGTTTTGTCACTCCCCCCAAAAATGCAAGATGTGTGTCCCCCCCCCCCCCCCCACACACACACACACAGTGGCATCCAATACAAGAATCAATATGCTAATTTTCGATTAGCTATTTTGTTGATCTCATTTCCTCGCAAGCTATTACAAAACACATGCAAGCACGTAATCCATACAGTGCACATAACAGTGCAGTCCAGGCTGATTATTAGCGTCCCCTGCACACTCGCAACTGCTCGTGTGGAGTGCAGACGTGAATGGAGGTGGTGACAAATGATGCGGAGAACAATGGCCTCATTCAAGGCAACTTTCACACGCGCCATCTTCTGCACTCGTGGAACACTCGGCAGGCAAAGCTGCCATCCAGGAGAGCCAATCAAGAGCACGGAAAAGTTCAAATGTATATAGCATAAAAAATATATCACTATGATTATATTGCTTCTCAAACTTTTTTATGACAAAGTGACATCGACCAACAGTAATAAGGCACAAGCATTCGAAAAGTTATATTTGATCTTGTAAGTTTGAACTGCGCTTTATAACTATCTAACGATAAGAAAATTAAACAGGTCATAAACATTAATAATGAACGTCATGACGTCACCATTAAGGATGAAGAAAATGTTTAACACGGCATTATGTTTCAGTAAATATGTCACGTGCCGCTAGAGGGAGCCTGTGACACACATTGATAACCACTGAGCTACATACTTTTTGACGTTCGAAATTTCTAAACAGCAACAAGTCCACAAATACTTATGATGTGTTGTTGAAATAGTATTCGGCATCTTTACGAATGATTATTTTAACCAAATAATAAATATTTGACACTTACTCTTATAAATGTGGCTCAGCTAGTTAGCTAGCTGTTAGCTTAGCACCCTTCTCGGCTTGTCTTAAAGGGAGAGCGCACCAAACAAATTACGTTACTGTATATTAAATAAATATGTGACACAATATTTTACTCTCATAAATATGGCTCCGCTAGTTAGCTAGCTGTTAGCTTAGCACCCTTCTCGACTTGTCTTAAAGGGACAGCGCACCAAACAAATTACTTTACTGTATATTAAATAAATAGTTGACACAATATTTTACTCTCATAAATATGGCTCAGCTAGTTAGCTAGCTGTTAGCTTAGCACCCTTCTCGGCTTGTCTTAAAGGGACAGCGCACCAAACAAATTACGTTACTGTACAGTACTGTGTCATTTCAAAACGTTAAAAAAAATGTTTTGTTTTGGGTTTTTTTTTTTATCACCATTTAGCATGCTTTTCATTTGGATTTTATCTAAGTCCTGCATGCTTACAAGAATGTGCGAACCAGACAGACTTGAATACAAAGCAAACGTAACTTCTATTTAATACACATTTTTGTAATTACAAAGCATTCAATTGCTCCATGAATACTTGATTCAACAATTATACCCCCTTCAGGGAGCATGTTGTGAAAATGTTTGCTGTGAGTGTACAGCAGGAAATTCTCAAATCTGTGATTCCATGCTGATGATGCTTCCCAGTTGACTCCAAAGCTCTGTGATATGACATTGGCAATGTACCAAACCCAAACATACAAAAGTGAAATTATATTTATGAATAGAGTTGTAGATGCCTTGAATTTAAAAGAAATATCAATTGTTTCGGTGTTTGGGATTCATATGGAGAAGTTTGAATAAGGAAACATAGCCAACATGCCAAAGTCAAATTATTGAAGCAAATCCAGAATTTGTGCCAAGTGGGAATATGATTTGGAGTCATCATTTTCCTGACTGAAGGTCATGAGGGAAGGTTTTTGTATGTTTTTTTTTTAATTTTTTATCTTCCCTGTACAGTTTAAACATTTACCTGTAAGGTTTAGCCTGTATCATTTCTGAATATAAATTCTTCCTAATGTTAATTAAAAAAAAAAAAACATTTTAAATTGTACACTATTTGCAGTATTCAATGTGTTCTTTTGTTCTACTCACATTTAATGTGAATTTGAACCATGCTTCTTACCAAACTGGGTCCTTTTTTTTTTTTATTAATTCTGAATTGCTATTTTGCATTTTAAAACTAGCGTGCTAAAATATGATGTGAATAACCATTATGGCACTTTTGTGACTGAATGGGACTACTTAAATCCACGTAAGGTGTCTTTACTTTCTACCTTTTTGATTATTTTACGTTTTTTAGTGGTGAGAAAACAATCCAAATGTGAGTACAAAAGAAAGCCTCAGCTTCTCTAACCTAGATGACCCCCACACCACCTTTCCAGCCCCTTTTGCTGGCGAAGATACGAACCCGGAGCAGCCAAAAAAGAAAAAGAAAAAAAAAGAGGGGAAAAAAAAAATCATCCATCATCCTCCAGGCCGGTCTGAGGCGCCCTCTGCTGGCAGTAAGGTCTCATTACACCACATCTTGCCTGTTGTTTCTGACCAATTAACAAAACACCAATCACATATTTCACTTGTTTCCTCATCTATAATGAAAAGAGTGAATTAATCACTCGAGGCACTTTGATATAGATAATTTTTTAATTATTGTATTGAGATGGTCAAGTGTTTTTGAGCGTTCTTAAAATTAGATAAGCGGGATGAAGATATTTTGCACATTTTTATTCGGGTTAATATGAATTTTGTTGTCACAAATATTGGACAACACAAAATACGCTGTTCATAATAGTACACAATTCCTGCGGTGTGACGGTGCACAAAACACGCCAGCCTCCATTTCGTCTCCTGACCCCCGGATGATCCCGTCGTCATGAATAATGCATGACATCCGGCTCCACATTAGTCCTATCAATATTCAATAGTAAGGATGGCCAAAATCGCCACTTAAATATAGTTGTGAAAATGTGCCATTAATGCCCATTTTTGTTTTTAACTTTTCTCTATCTTTGAAATAAGAAATACAAAACAGGCCTCGCGCGTCTTTCATATCGCGGCCCTTGGAGCACCTTTGGCCGCCAAGTGACTCGCCTGGTGGGCATCAATCACTGCAGTATTACTCAAGTTCTCCACTCAGGAAAAATAAAAAAAAATAAAATTGCAGAACAAAACAGTTTTTTTTAATCAGTCTAATAAAAAAATCAAATAATCGCTATTTAGCTGCGTAAAATGCGCACGCAAGCATATATAGGATGTAACGTGAAATGGAATTAGATGCGATTAAAAGGCAATAAAAACGCAGGCCCTCGCGATACTTTTATTGAAACATTGGGAGTCCACATATATGAGCGTCCGTGCGCGCTCGGTCCCCTGCACGCCGTTAAGCCGTCACTCTCATTCAAGCCCGCGTGAATTATATTGAACATTGTCTACTCCCCAAAACCATAAAAGCAACTTTATGGAGCTCACGTGACTTTCCGGCGACTGTTGTATGTCATATAGGGCCTTTACAATCTTTGCAAAGAGGGATTTTTTTTTTCTACTCTCGCTTTATAAGACAATCTCGGCGTCTCTTTTGGGGACGATATAGAAACGCGCGCCGAGACGTCTTTTTGCACCGCAAGGTAAGTAAAATTTTGATTTTGATTATTTTCGAGAACAACGGGGAAGGAAAAAAAAAAGTGTCAGAAAAAAAGTCAGAGAGAGAAACTTTTATTTCCAAGCGCTATGAGTTCACATACAAAAAGCTTGTTGGCGAGAAGAAAACAAAGTGGACATCATACATACGCACACGCACGCGCACGCGCACTTAGCGACAACCTAAACAATCCGAGCCTTCTCAATGGGCCCATGTTTACATTCAAATGGCAGCAGCTTTATTTTTTCTTATTATGACGACTTTTTTTTTTTTTTTTGTCGAGAAAGAGCTCACGTCCAAGGAGAGAAAGACAAATATTAATATTTACATCAATATGACATGACACCTACGCTACCACTAAAAAGAACCACAGGATACTTTTCTTTTGTTTTCTATCACAATAGCATGCTGCAAGGTGCTGCGTTTCAGAGCGTTACAAGTATTTTTTCTTTTGTTTTATCATCCTCATCATTATTATTAATATTATATTATTAGAACGCTTTCACCTCCATAGCAGAAGTTGGCCGGGCGAGGAGGTGCACATTCGGGGCTCAGTTGTGGAAGGCGCTGGCGCCCGTCACCAGGCTCATGCTCTTCAACTTATTGTCCTTCTTCCACTTCATCCTGCGGTTCTGGAACCAGATTTTGATCTGTCTCTCGGAAAGACACAGCGCGTGCGCGATCTCTATCCGCCTCCGCCGCGTCAGGTAGCGGTTGAAGTGGAACTCCTTCTCCAGCTCCAGCGTCTGGTAGCGGGTGTAGGCGGTCCGGGCCCGCTTGCCGTCCGGTCCGGTCATATCTGCGAGGAAGAGTTGGATTTTTTTTTTTACTGGTGTGATAAACAGCTGTTTATTTATATTGTTATTGAGGCGGTTTACCGTGGCTGATGTGCAGCTTCCTCATCCAGGGGAAGATCTGCGGCGCGTGGCTGCACTCGTTGGCGGCGGGGGCGGAAGAGGTGGCGAGGCTGGGCTCCTGCGCCCGTTGAGCGGAGCCCGAGCCGGAGCCGTGGTCCTCGGCGTCGGTTGTGGCGGTGTTACCGGCGGCGGCGGTGGGGTCGTCGATGTCGGCGAACGCGCCGCTTTTGTTGGCCGCGCTCCGCTCGCACGCCGGGGAGGGGCTCTTCACTTCCGGCGGCGGAGCGGGCTGCACCGAATCCGGGGAGGACAGCGAGCAATTGGGCGTCTGGCGGTAGCCGAAGCCCCGCGCGTCCTCCTGCTGCTGCTGCTGCTGCTGCTGAACCGCCGCCGGGAAGTGACCGCCGCCGCCCCCTCCGCCGCCGCCGCCTCCGCCGCTGTTGGCTCGGTTCACGGTTAGGTCCATGCCATTGTAGTTGTAGCCGAAGGACCCGGAGTGCATGGTGCCAGGGTCTCTGAAGGAGCCGCTCACTGCGCCGTTAGTCCCATAATTTAGTAACTGATAGTCGGAGCCATTTGGGTAGCGCCCTGAGAACGAGTTTACAAAGTACGAGCTCATTTGCTTGCTTTTTTAAAGCCTCGATTTGTAGATCTTTGTCGCCTATAATCCTTGCGTGCTTGCACGATTTATGGACGCAATCATGAATTATAAGCAATGAAGCCCTACTGTACTTTGCCAGGTATGCCGCCCAAATATGGGAGCGCGCTCGGGAATCACGTGCCTTTGTTGACCAGTCGTAAATCCTCAACTGATGACTTCAAGAGGTAATTCATGCTCGCCGCTTACAAATGATGACGAAATAATGGTCGTTAGGCTCCAGTCAATGGTGCCTCCCCGCCGCGCGCCCAGGCAGCGGCCTGCGCGGGGCGAGGGCGCCATCTCGCGGCCGGATGCGGAAGCGGCCTCGCGGGTTGTCACATGGGGGGCGGGGAGGGGCCTCGGGACTCATCAGTCATCCGGATTTTTTCAGCCTAACCTCGATTGTTTCAACCCTCGCACCCGTTTTCATCGCGTCATATTAATATTCATAATAAAAAAAAAAAAAAACAGCAGGCTTTCTGTTTACATCAAAAGTCCTTTTTATTTACTATGTACAATTTGTCCTGAACAAAATATTGCATCAAACACGTTACAGCAATAAATAATGACATCATAATGATAATGCTGACATTTTTATGTACAAGCTGGAGGAACAAGTACACAACACGTGCACGTACAAGACGCGGAGACCCACAACACGAGGGAACAACATGGTCCAAAAAAAGCGCTACAAATGTCTGTACATGTTTGCATAGTCTCTAAATCAAGACGGAGCACACAGAGATGTCTAAAAGCAGCTCTAGAAGATAGCACGCCACACATGAATAATATCTACAGCATATTTTGTACACGCAGTGTCCCTTTATTATTATTATTTTTTAACTCTTCTTCTCCGCCTGCTCCTCCTCCTCCTCCTCGGGCGTCTTTGGCGGGTTGAGCAGCTTGTTCTCCTTCTTCCACTTCATCCTGCGGTTCTGGAACCAGATTTTGATCTGTCTCTCGGTCAGGCACAGCGCGTGCGAGATCTCTATCCGGCGCCTGCGCGTCAGGTAGCGGTTGAAGTGGAACTCCTTCTCCAGCTCCAGCGTCTGGTAGCGGGTGTAGGTCTGGCGGCCCCTGCGGCCGCTGGTGCCGAACGGGCCTGCATTGCGTGCGGACACACACACACATACACGCGCACACACACACACACGCACGGTTGGCTTTTCATCGTTTTTGTCGTGCAGAAAGAACACAAGACTTGCATTGACGCGCGTTGGATTTCGTTAATTTAGCTTACAAATTTGAATATTAGATAGATAGATAGATAGATAGATAGATAGATAGATAGATAGATAGATAGATAGATAAACAGACATACATGAGCTAAAAAAAAAGAACAGGATATGCTATGGGTTAAAAAATAAACATAAAAATTATTGGGTCAAAACTAACCCAAATTGGGCTATTTTTAGCTGTTTTAATTTATTCACTTTATTTACTGTTACTTTTCCCAATTAAAAACAAAAACAAAACAACAACACAAGGCAAAAGCAGGCATGCTGATTTACTAAAATATTAAGAAAAATATAATAAAAATATAATAATAATCTCAAAACGAGTAGGCACTAAAATGTGCCGAGGCAAATTTATATGGAAAACAATTTTACGTGTATTTGCGTCAGGCAAAAGTGTAGTGCGCATGCCTGGTGCTGCTTCGTCCATTTTATAAACAACACGTAATGCAACTCGTTCGATTTCTCTCTTTTTAAAAGATGATTTTGTGCACGTAAAAATGACGCCATATATTGTGTTTGATAACGGACGTAATTGTTCAAACTTGAAAAGCGTTTTTACGTGCACGTTTCCATGTACTTTGACTACTTTTTTTTCTCTCCTCCTTTTTAGTCTTGTAGTCACGACAACGGTTTGTTTGCCTCACGCAGGCCGGAGTGCGTGTGCGTGTGCGCGCATGCATGCGCAAAGGCGAACCAAAAGACGCGCGTGTGCATGCGCGACGTGAACTCACCGACCGAGCAGGCGTTCATCCTCTGCATCCACGGGTAGATGAGCGCGGAGGACTTGTCGTCCACGCTCATGCCCGCGCCCTGCTCGCCCACCACGCACTCGCCTTTGCGCTGCGCGTGCTCCTGAGCGCCAAACAGCGACGGCGGCGGCGGAGGCGCAGGCGCCTCTTCCCGGCCGGAGAAGGCGCACGAGCCCTCGGCGTCCTTATAGAAGCCTCCAGCCGGGGTGAAGTCGCACGGAGCCCCGCCGGCGGCCCGCCCGTAGATGGCCGTCTGCTGGTAGTAGGAGGCCGGGTAGACCTTGTCCTGCACGGCGGCGGCGGCGGCGGCGGCGGCGCCTCCATAGGTGGCCGCGCCGGAGTAGTGCCTCAGCGGGTCGCTGTATCCCGACGTGTAGAGGGGGATCTGGCCCAGGAGAGAGTCCTGTCCTCCCGGCAGAGACACGGGGAAAGTTGAGTTGACAAAATAGGAACTCATTGGGTGGACAACGGGGCGCACTCCGGAGGAAAATGATTTGTTGTCTTTTATAGTCCAAGTGCTTTTGCCATTACTTTATCGGAGATTTGCCTTTTGCTGAGAGGAGGAGGAGGTGGGGGGGGGGGGTGGGTTGTGAGGTGCCAGTGAACACAAGAGGGGAAACGTACCATCTGATCCACCTCTGGCCAATCACCGGCGACCGCGCGTGCACGGCGGCGCCCGTTGGGGGGGTTCTTGCTTGTTGCGCGCACCGCGCGTGTCCCGGGTGCCTCCAAATCAAAGGGGGGGGCGCTACGCGACATCGTCATCATCATCACGAACCCGACTCCCGAATTCCAAAAAAAAAAAAAAAAAATCAGCAGCATCAACAATCACTCAGCACGCCAATCATCCCAATCACGTCACTGCCGATCGATGACATCATTAGCGACGACATGATCGTTTTGATGTTTTTCTTTCCCTCTGATCAATGAGGCCACATTGGGGGATAAACATTTGCTTCAATGATCATCAATTTGTGCCTTAAATGAATATTATGACGTTTAGAGTTCAATTCATCTAATCTACTGAGACGTGTAATATTTAGTAACACAACACAAACAATTATAACGAGGAAGCATCTTTTTTTCTTTTTTTTTTTTTTTTTGCTAATGACACCATTTTTTTTTTTTAAAGAAATACTATAAATAAATAATATTTCACGTCAGGCCTCAGCAGCCAAGATGGCGACTGCATATAACGACAAAAATATTTCATATTCACGTTCATGTAAGCTTTATTTTGTTTGCACTTTACAATTCCACATCTTAACCATCCAAACATCTCTGAGCACTATTAAGACATTTTTTTTTGCATTAACACAAAATCAACAATAATCTTTCACTGGTTTTTTTTTTCGATTGTTATTGAACGCAACACACGCATGACACCATATTAAACAACAAATTCTCAGCTGATTCTCGAGCCTCATCAACAAAATGGACCATGCGCGTGCTCGCCTCACCTGCAGCCCCTCGGGCCGCGCGTGCGCGCGTCGTGTTAACCACAATCTCGCTTTTTTTAAACAAAATAAGCCACGTTAGCTCCTTACCTCGATGCCGCATCCGTCAGCCGTGACACCACAATTTGGGTCCAGTTTTCACGACAAGGTCCAGTAGAATCCCACCTTGCGCATGGGCCGCCATGACACCTCGCGTATCCTCTGTACAAAGCGCGTATACCTCCACTTTCGGGCCTAAATCCTTCCCAGGTTTGGTCCATTTTAGTCCAACTCGAGCACGGTGGGGGGGAAAAAAAAAATCGGCTGCTATAAGGAGCAGCTGCACCACGAGCTGTTGGGGAACAAGAAGTTGTCATTGTGGCCGCGCACATGATCCCGAGCAGCCAATCCCCGAGCCGCCCGAGTCGTAAAACTTGCAACGGCAAAGTTGTAAATTTTCATAAAGTGCAGCCCTTTAATGTGCGCCATTTTGCCTCCTCCAAACTCGGAAATAATATACAAATGTAGAATGAACATATGAAAGCGTAACTTTTGGATTTAAGCGTTTTTTTTTTTTATGAGATTATCAGACGACAACGTGAAGGTTTAATTTTGAACAATAAAAAAACATCCAAATAAAGGTTTATTTAATAAAATCCTAAATCCTATTGAACACTAAACAATCACATTTATCAAGGCCAGATTTGTTTCCCCATGTTTAAAAAATTCCCAAATCTCAAGCCTTTTAACGTTTCATGCTTAAGTTATATATATTTTTCTTCCTCTGTCTGTATTAAATTCACTCTGTTCATAATGGTTAATAATTTATACTTTTCCCATTTGTGTCAAATGTCTTTTCCAGCCGTGGGCCGCGGCATGAAAGAGGATTTCCGGAATTTACACACGCAATAAAACCATAAATTCCTGACACACATTCCACCTTTGTGTCGCTTTTCGTTTTAGCCCCCCCCACCCAAAAGAAAAAAAAAAAAAAGCTCACAGAAATAAGCCCAACATTTTTGTAAATTTAAGTGCAATTGGAATTATTTCATTATAGAATAAACTTTGTATTTTCCCATATATAAAACTCATTCATATTTTCGTTTCGTTTTAAATTATTAAGTCAAAATATGCAGGAACAAGAACCGATTTCGTTTAAAACTGGTCGATTCAGTCGCATTTTTTTTACGCATATTCATTTCCTAATATACAAAAATACATTTTTGAGCCAACAAAACGCTGCATGACGAGAGCTGATGTTGTTTTGGGCAATTTGTGGTGTTTTTGTTTTCGGAACGTAAATAAAGCAGCTGACAAACGTTGTAATAAAGTTTTATGGCCTCTGACAAAATGCTACCACGTGGATTTTCATTTAATAAAAAAAAAAAAGGTCACGGTAATAAAAATAAATATAATGTGATGCACGAGTGGGAAATTGCTTTAAATATAAAATGACATTTTGTATTATTGTCTTGCACAATTTCTTGAATTAAAAACAACCTCATAAAACTGCATTTATGTCAATTCATTTTTTTTCTTGCAAAGGCCGTTTAAAGCCAAATTCCTGCAAAAAAAACGACAACATTCATTTTAATGAAATATGTATTTATTTCTGTATAGTCCCACTGAGTCGTTTATACCTGAGGAGGTCTGTTTGTGTTTAAAATGGCGCAAAAAGCAAAATATAAATAAATAAAATCTCTTTGAAGTCATTTGTTTCCCACTTTCACAGTTTTTGTTTTCAATTATGAGCGTTTTGGGGTCTCCGGTAGCCCCGTTAGGGCCCTTCACCGTGCTGGGGGGGCCATCGGGCGAGACGAGGTCTCCGGAGCAAAGGGGGACGCGAGGAGGAGAGCAGGAGGCCCTGCAGGTCCGCGGGGTCGCGTTGCATGCAGGGGCGACGTCCTTTGGGGACCCCCAGCACGAGGGGGTCAGGGATCCTAACGTTTGGCAAGCGTGGGCCTGGAATACGAACGCAGACGTTACATTCGTTACATTACTTGAGTAAACAAAAAAACAAAAAAAACGACATATATATAAAATGAAATTTTGAGTTAAACTTTTTTTTTTTTTACTGTTTTAATGACTTTTTACTTTTATTTTTACTTGAAAAAACTTCAGCCTATATTTTTTTTATCAGAGTATTTTTATTTTATTTTTTTGCTATTATTTTTTTTATAGTGTACTTGGATTTATTTTATAAATATAAAATGCGTTCTAAATAAAATTGATAATTATTAATTTATTTATTAATTTATTAATTTAACACTACAATTTATCTTGTACATAAATACAGTGTGCACTTTTTCTACCTCTGAACTTTCATCACAGTGCTGGCAGTTTCCCATGACGTCACTGCAGAATTGAATAAAAAAAAAAAGTCCAGGTCATCATACCTGGCGGGACCCTCACAGCACTCGTGCTCCATCCTTTATCTTCTACTTTGTGGCGGCCTTCTAACTCGAGTGGGGCTTGAAAATTCCTGATGCTTCTCAAAGGCCTCAGAGAGCTCTTAGGGAGGGGGGACAATGCAACACACTTTGGAATCAGAATCGGAATCACACCAATTGATAATGTCTAAAAGGAAACTTGTAGTTGCTCGGTTTTGATTTGTACTCGGCACAATCTAAAATAAACAGTTGACATTGAAGATTCTGGCTCTCCTTGCCCAAATGATTTAATTGCAGCATTTGTTTTCATTTGGCTTGCAAAACAGCAAAAAAAATAAAATCATGTACAGTATAATCTTGAGCACATTAAGAAAGTATAAATAAAAATTGAAGGCAGAAAAACATTTAACTACATTTTTATTATAGGTAGAAACTATATGGTAATTTTTCACATTTTCTGCAATATTGCCATGTTTTGAAAAAACAAAAGAAAACTGCAATTAAATATAAAAATACAATCAATCCAACATCCCCTAAATCTTTGGCGCTTTGGAATACTTAAAAGTAACATATCAACCAAAGCTAACATTTGAAAATCTATTAATTTTTGGTAGAACAACCCAAGGGAAATATGAAACGCAAAGAAATTTTTTATTTTTTTTTGTCGTGGTTGTTGGATCAGTCATGAAAACACAGTATCCAAAGCCAAGAAACATCTGTGGAATTATTATTATCTTCAAAAGAAAACATCAATTTAAAGTTCCGCTTCAGTTGAGTGCATAAATCTTGCACATGCACGCACACATTTTTGGAAATATAAATATTCCCCATCCTCCAGGATCAGAAAACTCTCAGTTCAAATAAAGGAAAACATTTGGAAGCGCCGAAGGTTACGCCTAAACCGCAGGTGGCGCTATAACCCAGATTTATGGGCGCATTTCAAACCAGGGGGTGGGGAACCTAAGGCCTGTGGGCCACATAGGACATCAGATTATATATATATATAAAAAAAAAAAAACAGAGCTTTTTTTTATTTAAAAAAAAAAAAGACCCATAACTATTGTGTAATTATAATTATTGTGTAATTATAAATAATTTGCTACATAATACAAAAAAATGCATTCCTTAAGGCCCTTTACAGACTTTCTAAAAACAGATTTTTCAACATTAAAGCCTGTAATATTTATTTTTTATGATTTCAGGATCTTAACTCATTCACTGCCAGCCCAGTAAAAATGGATCTTTGACGTAGCTCGATTATGGGAAAAATAATATTCATGATTATTTTGGCAAAAGTTGAAATCATGATTATTCAAACAGTTATTTATGTTTTGTCACAAAACAAGAAAAATGTTTAAGCGTTTAAAAATATTAGGACCAAATAAAAAATAAAAAATAGAAACACTATAATTAAGTTTTTGACCAAACATGATTTATAATAATATATATTTATTTATGTTGGCAAAAAATTTGAAAGTTGGAGTGCAGCATATGCACTGTGCAGTAGGGCAATATTATTATTATTTTTTTGGTACAAAACAAGAACATTTTTAAACATAAAAAAGAAATAAATAAAAATATTAAGACAAATAAAATTATTTGAAACACTATATTTATGCAAGTTCCTTTTGGATGAAAAAAAAATCAAATGAGTTTATTAAAATTTAAAAAAGGTGCAAATGTATAAATTAAAAAAACACAATATTCTTTTTAGTTTATGATTGTGCTGATTTTGTAATTGTGGAGTGTAATAATTGAAATTATAATTGAATTTCGATTAATTGCACAGCCCTACTTTGACGTGTATAGCTGTCAATGGCACTGAATGAGTTAACATGCACAAAAAAGTATGTATTAATATACTTCAGGGACTTCAGGGATGTTTGAGTGTGAACATGCACAGAATAGTAGTACTGTATTTCTTCTTTATTTTTTTGTTTTGATCTCTTTCACATACCTGCCTGGATGTCAGAATACAGGGCGTCGCCTTGGTCTTTTCTGTAGGCGGTATCAAAGCGTCCATCTGCAGGGAAAAAGTCAAAGTCAGTCAATGTTTACGATTTGGCGAGGCGTTCGCTGACAAGAAAGTCACCGTTAAATGTTGCCTGGCGGCCGGCGGCCCCTGCTGACGGGGGGCCTCGGCCACGCGGCCCCCCAGCTGCAGCAGCTGGTTGATGTGCTGGACCAGGCCCAAGTCCAGCAGCAGTTTCTTCCTCTGGATCAGCGCCTTGACCCGCTCCTCTTCCTCCGCTTCGTCGTTCTCCTTGTCCAGATCGTAGGTTTGGACTGCAGCAGGAGGCTGGAGGAGGAAAACGGTTAAACACGTTTGTTTTTTATTTTGTTATTTACTGAGCTGCACACAGTACACAGGTATAATATGCATACAAACTTAAACATTTTATAAGTATGACATGCGCAACAAATACTAATTTGTGGCCATTAATGACCAAATTGTGGCCTTAATATGCTAATTTTGGCCATGAAATAATGTGCATGCAAAAATATACATTTTAAACAGCACAAATTATTTTGTGCACCTGAATTACTAAATTGTGACCACAATAGGCACATTTTAGTAATGAAAAAAGGTATAATATGAGCAGAAAATACTGATTTGTGTATTTAATTTTATTCACATGAACAACTTGGATGCCAGGGTAAACAAATCAAGCGCACCTTCGGATAAGGTGATGTCAGAATAAACATTTTACAAGAATAACATGCACACTAAATACTAATTTGTGGCCACAAAATACCGATTTGAATTACTAATTTGTTGCCACAATATGCTCATTTTGACCATAAAAAATGTATAACAAACGTGAACAATACAAATTTTATATGTACAGTATAACACATGCTCAAAATATTAATTTGTGGGCAAGAATTATTAAATTGTGACCACAATAGGAAAATTTTGGTCATGAAAAATTTGTAATTTGAGTACAAAATACAGATTTGTGCAATGAATTTCATTCACATGAACAACTTGGACGTCATGTAAACAAGTGGAGCGCACCTTCGCATAAGGTAATGTCTGCTACCTTATCATTTCCTATTACAGACATAAAAGTTATGTGCATACAAAAGTAACATTTTATAAGAATAACGTGCACACTAAATTCTAATTTGTGGCCACAAAATACTGATTTGGATTACTCAATTGTGGCCAAGAAAAAAGTACAGTATAACGTGCACAAAATATTAATTTGTGGGCATGAATTGTTAAATTGTGACCACAATAGGCAAATTTTGGTCATGAAAAAGGTGTAAGGTGAGCACAAAATACTGAATTGTGTAATTAATTCCATTCACATGAACAACTTGGACGTCACAAATAGAGTGCACCTTCACTTTGTAATTTGTAAATTTCATAACGTGCGGACCAATTAATTTCTGGCCCCTAAATATGAATGTATAATTGAAACACTAAATTGTGGCCAAGAAATTCTCCTTTGAGGCCACAAAATAGGCCTAATTTGCTTAATTTGTGGCCAAGAAATTCCTATAACGTGAGCATGAGCAAAATTATGGCAACAAAATACTAAATTGCAAAACCGGTATAACCTGCTAAAAAAAAAATAGTAATTTGTGGATTGAATATTGTTCTCTTGAACAACTTGGACACGTAGGTAAACAAATGGAGCGCACCTTCACTCGAAACACTACCTTAACATTTCTAAAACAAGGTGCGCTCGAGGAATGATAATATTATTCCAAATTAGTGTTTCATGGCCTCACATTATCATTTTTTTTCACACATTATATCTGTAGCGTGGCCACAATTAAAAACCCGCCCCCCCACCATGTCGTGTCTGGGGCTCCGTACATTTGCATGAGGCGGCACTAAAAGTGCACAAGCATCATCTGGCTCATTTAAATGCTGCCGGTGGGGTCAAAGAGGAGGCCAGCAATCCATCCTGGGACAAAAGAGCGTGCGGACGCCCTCTCGCGGCGGCTTCGGAGCCTTACCGGGTAGGTGGCGGGGGGTCTGCGTGGTGCCGGTCGAGGTTTGGGGCGCTCCCCTGCCGTTTCGCCCTGAGAGTCCCGTGGCCGGAAGAAGGGCATGGTCCTCTGCCTGTCGCGGAGCTCCTGCATGAGTTGCCTTGCATGGACAGAAAAGTGATCATTTCGAATCAATTCAGACAAAATGTAAATTGCGCAATTTATATTGTGGTATTTTAATTAACAACAACAACAAAAAAATGCAGTATAACCATACTTTTAATTCACTTCAATTCAATTCAATATTTATTCATTTGGCATTGTGCAAATAACATGGTTATAAACAGCAACGAGATATCATTATGAGCAACAAATACTGGCATAATACATCAATAAAGTGCAGATGTGCATACAGAATGGGATGAAGGATCACACTCATAGCAAGCGTAGCAAAACACACACAAGAAAACAAGTAAATATTGACAGTCATTCATCATCATCATCATCATTTTAAATTAATTAATTTGGTTGTTGGTAATTTAATTAAAAAAAATAATTATGGATTGAATATTGCATTATTTATAATAAATTCATTATTTAGTGAGAAATTTATTTAAAAAAATTAATTTGAAGATGAAAAAACATCTTATTTTAAGTAACGTCATTGTAATTGATTTTTCTATAAGATCGTGATCATTTAGAATCAATTCAGACAATATGTAAATTGTGCAATTTATATTTACTAGTATTATTATACTTAAACCAACTGTGTAGTGGTATTTTAATTAACAACAACAACAAAAATTGCAATATGTCCTTCATCTATATGATTAATATAATCATACTTTTAAATTAATTAATTTGGTTGTTGGTAATTTAATTAATTTGGCTAATTAATTAACCAATTGTAAAAAAATATATATTTTGGATTGAATATTGCATTATTTATAATAAATCAATTATTTAGTGACAAATTGATTTTAAAAATACATTGTAATTGATTTTTCTATAAAATCGTGATCATTTAGAATCAATTCAGGCAATATGTAAATTGTGCAATTTATATTTACTAGAATTATTACACTTAAACCAACTGTGTAGTGATATTTTAATTAACAACAACAAAAATTGCAATATGTCCTTCATCTATATGATTAATGTAACCATACTTTTAAATTAATTAATTTGGTTGTTGGTAATTTAATTAATTTGGCTAATTAATTAACCAATTATAAAAAAAAATTGGATTGAATATTGCATTATTTATAATAAATCAATTAATTATTTAGTGAGAATTTTATTTAAAAAATGCTTTGGGAAATGGCTGTTGGGGAACAGGAGAAATTAAATAAATCCTACAAGATGAAAAAAAACATCTTATTTTAAGCAATGTCATTGTAATTGATTTTTCTGTAAGACGGGAATAAAAAAAAAAAAAAAGATTGTAATGCAAGGCCATATTATGGTACAGTAATTTCTCATGCATAGGAGGTACCTGGCACACTCCTGTCGGGCCCTGGAAGCTTCCGTGGTATGCACCAGCGAGTTTCCCTGCAAGAAGAACTTATTGTACTTGTCCCCTCCCTCCCGGGGGAAGATCCTCCTGAAGCCTCCCAAATGTTTGCTCTCGTATGACTCCGTCTGCTGGGTCGAGGCCGACAGGCATTCGTGCAGCTCCTCGGACCTTCGAGATCAAACACAAAAGCAGAAACTCGACTTTTGCTTTAGGCTGCCTACAGTTCACTCTAAAAACTGCAACTTTTTTGGCCCACCTCATGAAAATGGAAGAAAACAAATGCTGTATTTATATTTTTACTTTTCTACTTTGGGCCGGCTCTCCTGCAAACGTTCCTTGGAGCGTCTGCGCTCCTCCTTGGTCATCCTGCTTCTGTTGCAGGAGTTGAGATTGACAAGGAGCAGCGTGTCCAGCAGCAGAGCGTCCTTCACCTCGCGGTCCAGCGGCGAGTCGGTGGTGAAACTCGGTGAGTGGTTCACCTGTCCATATCACATCCATTAGCTCATGCTAATCGGCGGGTCATTGTTGTTTATGCTTGTTATGTGAGCACTTTATAGCAGCAAATAGAGATGTCTGACAGATTTTAATTTGGTGGAATCACATTTGTTGACATTGGGAATTTAAAGAGTTGACATTGTATCGAGAAGACGTTCAGAATGCAATGACTTGTCCAGCGAAGTATTTATGACTTGAAGTTGAACGTGCATACTCAGACAAAATCCTTGGTACACTTCTGTTAAAGAAAAAAACCTTATTGGTCACAGAAACAACTTGAATCTGACAAAAGTAATAATAAATAAAACATTGAATGGGACTACCTGTCACCCTTTTAGCTCCCAAAAACGTATAAACACGCTCTATTTTCAATGTTGCCATGGTCCCAAAGACGTATTTATGTTTTATTTTATGCTAGAGCATACAGAAGGCTTTAATGCAGGTTTTGACCTGATGAGGTTGCTGAAAGCGATGGTAGTTATTACAAAAAAAAACGTCCAGCAGAGGTCAACAAAGTATAAGAGAGCAACTAGGGCCATGTTGCAACAAGCTCTTTTCCCCAGTGTTCAACAGGTTTGTGAATAATGACGAAACTTCGCTATACTCGAATGCTAACTGTTTCAAAACGGAAACAGATACAAAAATACTTTTTCCCCGATGAAAGAAGAGACTCTAATCTTTCTTTTGGTAGGTTCCATGTTTTTATAGCAATAGAACACAATCTTCTGTGGGCCTTGCAAAATCAGTCAAATTCCAGTAAAACAGCCGCGAGCGAAGGGGGTTGCTTCAGTGAAAATGACTGGGAGTGAATGAGTTAATATGTACCAAAATGCCGTTCTAATGTAGCTTTATAGGTTCATTACCAGAGGGGTACCAGCAATTTTGCCAAAGGGTTATTTGACTCATTTAGTCCTTTTCAGCACTAAAAAGTTAATATTTTGTCTATAATTAATGTGATAACATAATTATTTTTCATGAACAATTAATATATTTAAAGGGATACTTGACTCGGGCTATTTGCAGCTCTAAAAAGTTAATATTTTGTCCGCAATGAATTTCTTACTGCTGAAAATGGCTCATGACTCAAGTATCCCTTTAAAAACTCATTTCACGACTTGCTGTCGACTGAGGTTGTAAATTGTTTTTGTGTAATAAAAAAAAAACAAAAAAAACTTGCTGTCGACTAAAGATGACATCACGCGTGCTCAGGAAATAATTACGCCTAATCATGACTCAGTTTGCTGACCAAATCCAAAATACAGGTGAGCTGTGATTGGTTGTTAAAAAATGTGTTTTTAATTAAAGGTATTAATTTGTATGTGAAAAATAATGATGTTAACAAATTAATTCTGGACAAAATATTAACTTTTTACAACTGAAAATTGATAAATGAGTCAAGTATCCCTTTAAAAACATATTTTGCCACTTATTGCCAACTAAAAAATGACATCACAGATCCTCAAGCAACCAGGTAACGACCAATCATGGCACCTGTTTTTTGGGTTTGGTCATGTGACGTTAGCAAACTGAGACATGATTGGTCGTTACCTATTTCCTCAGCACGTGTGATGTTATCTTCAGTCAACAGCAAGTAGCAAAATGTGTTTTTGAAGCTATTAATAGTAAATGATTGGGTTTTTTTTGGGGTTTTTTTTGCGTTTTTTTTTTGTGGTAGTTTTCAGGTGTCATGTGCTGGCAGTACCTCAAGCAGCCACGGCCGCATGCCCTGATCCAGCAGGACGTCGAAGCCGAGGATCTCGAAGCAGGAGCTGGTGGCGGCGTGATGGGGGAAGCACGTTCGGTAGTTGTGCCTGAGGACGGGCTGCACGGCGATCAGCGTCTTGATGATCATGTCCTCGATGTCGCCCCACAGCTTGGCCGCGTCGGCGCGCGCCGCCTCCAACTGCCGGATGAGCGTCGTCAGCTTCCTGGAGGAAGCGGAATTGGACTGGTGAGAACTTTTCTTGATTGTTTTATCACCACGTTGCAATGGCGACGCACCGCTTGCTGCCGATGTAGTCGTCCCGGATGAAGTTGTCCTTGTGCTTGTTGATAGAGTAGTTGGTCAGGTGCATGCACACTTCACTCTAATTAGATAAATTGAAGGTTATGAAACCACATTGACAACCTCAAAAAGTTCTGGGTTTGAATCCCTCACCATGTTGCCTAGCGCCGGTTCCATGTACTTGGTAGTGCAGAAGCGGGCCAGCCCCTCCTTGAACAGGAAGATCCTGAGCGGGTCACATGACGTCACCAGCACGTAGATACGCAAGTCAAACTTGAAGCCGTCCATGATTAAAGGCTGAATTCAAGACATGTACAGTTTGAGTATGCGTACATGTGCAAGTGTATGTGTGTGCTGCAGAGGTAAGGGACTTGAGTCAGATGACTTGACTCAAGTCATCAATGCTTGGGTAAAACTTTTGAAATACTCGATTTGGACTTGGTGTTCATGAGACTAAGGGCTCCATTTTTTCCCGGGCTGGGTTTAAAAAAATTGAATAATCAATATCAAATCGATTTTTCTTTTCGAGCCTGATATTGATTAATAAAACCACGAATCAATTATTTAAAAAAAAAAATCCTATAAATTCATCAGAAAGTAGAATTTTAAAGGCTGATTTTTTTTGTATCTTAGTTTTCTTGAAATTTACTGTTCAAGTGAATCGAAAAGTATTTTCTTACATTTATGAAAGAACTGACTTATTACACTTTAAGACAATTCAGAATCGTTTTAATTTATATTTACAATTACTGAATTAGGATTGTGAAAATATTTTCATCTCATCCTTGCTTGTTTGTGTAACACTTAAAGTGATTATAACACGTGTTAACTTTCATTAATAAATTAATCCTTTCACCAGTTACTGCCTCCACAAAATTTAATTTGGAATTTAATGTTTATGGAGTTATTAAGAAGAATTGATGTTCCATAATTAATCAACATTGGATTGAATTGAGGTGAATTGAATCAGAAAAAAAAAATCTAATTTGTACTGAACTCTTCTGCATCAAAATGGAATTAATTGAGGAAATTAGAATCAATACTCAGCCCTAATTTTCTTCTAAAGTTTAACGCGAGGTGCAGTCTAAATCTACGCAGGGGCGGGCTAGAATTTGTCTTGGTATTTCCACATGCAGCCGTAAAACATGCATTTTGGGCCATTGTGGGTGTGAACGCAGCAGACTTGATTGAATTGCAAGCGGACCTCCACCGGTGGATGATGGAAAGGCAGCCAGAGAGATATTCAAATTTACGGTGAAATTAAGAATGAACCAAAAATGCACTATATTCTTTACAGGTGAAGTGAATGCACATGTCTGTGCAACTTAGTGTTCTCTAACACTAATACTGTAACACTGAACTATTTTAAGAATGTGAAATTAGGTCCACCTGTAATGGTTATGTTTTAGTTTCACGTGAGTAATGCATGCAACTTACTGTCACCTCTGATGTGTTGAGCACCCACCCTGGTGATATAAAGCTGACAGATCATGTGTTCTCCGGGCTGAACGTCTCGACTGGACCTTGTGATGAAGATGCCCCGTCCCTGACAGCCCGAGTCTGGCTTGCAGATGAAGGTGGAATGCTTTCTGAGACGCGCGTACGCTTGGAAGTCGCAGTAGCTACAAAAGACAATGGAGGCGGGGGGTAAATGCTTTGAGGTGGTTTTGTGGTGGAGAAAACAAACAAACACACTCTGCGGGAAGACACCACGTCTTGGGAAAGATGTTGTAGTCTTTTGGGAAGAGCTTCAACATTCGGTTCAAGTTCCTGGCCAGAGTGTCTTTGCGACAGATTTCGATCATCCCGGGGAAATGATTGATCTTCTGGAATGCGACAAACACACACGTAAAGGTTTCTTTCTCTGGACTACAAAGATGGAGGACGACACTTTCCGGCGAGACTACCTGGTACTGCTTCATGGCCTTCACCCTCTCCAGAGACACGGAGCAGTCGGACCACATCAGGGTCCAGTCTTCTCCGTCCGCCGCCACTTTGAGGCCGTAGCGGCGAGCGGCACGCCGGACTGATAATTCAAATTGCAAAACCATGTTTTAGTAGGTATAAAAAGATGTCTACGTGGTGTATGTATCTTACCGCTTTCATACTTGCAGTTGCTCAGGTTAATCCACACTCATCTGGAAGAGAGGAAAAGAGACGCAGGGACAGAACAACCGCTTCTCTATCGCCATGGCGACATGCAGAAAGTAGTCAAGTTTTTTTACATTTTGTTATTGTCTGATACATTTTATTTTATATATATATATATATATATATATATATATATATATATATATATATATATATACGCACAAATTTTCCCAAACTTTGTCAAAAGTTCTCGGTATCAAGGTAATATCAGTTTTCACCTGTTGTGTATTTTATACGGTGCATCCCGAAAGTATGCACAGCGCTTCACTTATTCCACATTTTATTATGTTATAGCCTTATTCCAAAATAGATTTATTCATGTGATTTCTTAATTTATTTTTTAATTAATCAAACTACGTATTTAAAATTTCAAATAACTTTTTTTCATGAGAGGATGCTGTGTGTAGAATTTTGAGTGAGGAAAAATGACTATTCTTCTTTGTAATAAAACTGTAACATAAAATATGTTCAATAATATAAAGAATAGTTTGCGAATGCACTGCACATCAGGTCAGGAGGTCTAGTACCTCTTCTTGGACCTCCTCCGCCTCTTGTAGACGTTTTCCAGTATGTTTGCTTCTTGACCTTCTTCCTGCTGTTCATCTCCATGTGGCAGAGTCATCCTGAGCACACAAATGTGACAAATTAGACTATATGCATGCCAGGATATGAGAGCCTGGTTAAGAATGCGACACTGTCAAGAGAGGTATTAATTTAGGTATAGTATAATGTGCGTTAATTTAACAATATCTACTACTGAAATCTCATTTAGCTAAGTAATGTAACAAACATATTGGAATGAGCGCTCAGAATTATGTACAGTCGTGCAGTTTTACAAACAAACATTTTTAAATGAATACATTGCTCTCTGACAGTGTTCTTGTATTGAACCTTGTTCATGTGTACATAGCTTGGTACATTAACTCATTCGCTGCCACTGACGACAAAAGACGTCAAATGATGCATTTTTGCTGGGCTGGCAGTGAATGTGTTAAAACTGCAAAAAGTTCATCACAAACATAATGGAGACTAGATTTAATTTGGAGTGTAGTGTGAAGAATGAATTCTAATTTGTACTCCGATACAGTCCCACTGGAATGTTAACGATGAGTGTGCAGACGTGTGTTCTTACTGTGAATCATTTATGGAGGCAAGGCAGGGCCTTAGGGGGCATCACAGGTACAAAGTGGGCCAGGTCGGGGTACTAGGTGTCAGTGTTGGGATCCAATGATGGGGAGAATCCTCACTCAAGGCCCAGTCAGCATGCGTGATGACATTTTCTGGCTTTAGTTACACAACGGGATTTGTGTTACCGTTTACATTCAATGTCAACACCTAGATAATAATGCATGTTTGAGTTAGATTGAGCTAAAATGAGGAAAAAATTAAACTATTAAATTAAATTATTCTGTATTTAAAAATAAAATTAATGTGAAGATTAAATGTAAACAATATTGAATTAAAATCAGATTTAAGTGAAATTTATAAACACAAAAATTAAATTCTTACTGCTTCACATTCAACACTCACAGTTGATTCATTTATTTCAGCATCCAAGTGACCTTGTGTGTCTTTCTCAGTCACTCGCCTTCGCCTGCATGGCCAAGCCGATGCAAAAGGACATGCCAATGTGCGTCAAGATGGAGCCCTGAGCCGCTGTCTCTAGGAGAAACGGAAGCAGGCTTCATGTTGTCATGGCGAGCTTGGGACAGACGGACATCACTGGGATCTGGGGAGCAATTAGAAAGTTAAAAAAAAATCTGATCTTTGCACATTTGATGTAGAGATAAATGGAGGATACAGTTATTCAATGTGTCTTGCACTTACTCAGCAACTAAACAGAGCATCTTCAGATAAGGTACAGTATGAAAATGTTGCCATCGGAACCGGCAGTTTGAAAACAAAATGGTGCTACTCACCTTTTAACTGTAACTGTTTTAAAATTTCAAAACGGTCTCATCTTACCACTCTGAGCTGCTCCATCCCTACACACCTGCCCGGTGCCTCAGGTAAGCTGCTACTGCAGGTACGAAAGTGTCTAACAGGGAACATGACCCCTTTGTTGTCTATTTTTGAAAACTGCCTTAAAAGCCATGTTGATTTCTTGGCGTTCAAAACAGCATGAGCCTTGAGCCCTTATTTTAGTCTTCTTGTCTCTAACTTTGTTATTTATTGTTTTTAAATTATGTTCACTTCACATCAATGGTTGTCACTTGCAAGAAATATCACAAGGACAGAAAATAACACAACACTAGAGACATAAATAGGGGGGGAAAGAAGCAGTCTTCATTACCAAGAGGAGTCTAGTTGCCTCCATTTTACGTTTAGGATTATCTTCATTTGTTTCAACAATTTCAAGCCAACGTCCAAGTATAGCCTTAGTTTCATATTACTATGGAAAAAAAAACCGCTATGCTGGATAGTGAAATTATTTCAAAACAGTTAACGTACACTTCAGTTTACGCCTTGCTGTCATGCTGCCATGGAAACAAAATGCTACCACATCCCCATGGAGACAAGCCGGTTTGACTTCAGAGACAGCTCTGTTGCAGTGCTAACCGCTTAGCTTGCTAGCTTTAAAAAATGCTCTAAACGTCACGAACCTGTTCTGGTGGAGTGTGTCTTCCGACAAGCCGCCGTTTCGTTGGCTTATTTCGGGTTCTGCGTCTCTGTTTTTGACCCTCACACAAAGTCAAACACGAAAGTGTCAACAAGTCAACTCGAGTTTCACGCTCACATAGCCGCTTCTCCTATTAGCCAATCAGCAACCCAGAGACGCCGGCCTTCTCGACTCTGATTGGATGTTGGCTAGTTCCTCGCTGATTGGTCGTTGGTGTCCTTTTGTAAAAAAATGGACGGAAATGCTGATTGAATTTATTTTATGGTTTCCTTTGAAGATATTTTACTATATTTCAAGATGACAGAAGTCCAAAAAGTACCGCGAATGTGATGACATATGAGCAGAATGACAAAGTAACATTGTTCATCTTTTATATTGTTGTAAAAACATTTTAAATATTCTAAAATATAATTACAATATTACAAATATATTTTTTAAAACATACATTAAAAGTATGATACCAAGGCCAATTTTTTTTCTTTTAATTAAAAAAACAAACAAACAAAAAAAACAACAAAACAAACTCAATGAACAGCCTGGTGTATATTGTTTGACTTAAAAAGTATGAATCATAAATTTTAATATGGAAAATGAATACAAATAATTATTAAATGTGCACTCTGCTGTATATTTCTTTAACAAATAAATAGGACGATAAATATAAAACAAATTCAATTTAAATAAAAAAATGTAGAGTTAAAACTACTCATACTGAATTAAATATACTCTTTTGTTTAGATATATTTTAAAACAACAAGACAATATAAATCTGATTATAGAAAATAAAACGTACTGTACAGAAAGAGACGTCTCCCTCTGGTGGCACAAATGACGTTTTACATCCTATATATAGCTCCTACACGGAAGTTTACACAGTGGGCTAGTGGCGCAATGGATAACGCGTCTGACTACGGATCAGAAGATTCTAGGTTCGACTCCTGGCTAGCTCGATCTTTTTTTTTCATGTAATGTAATTCAATCTCGGAATGGAATTCCAGAGAAATGTTATCTGGTCAGATTATCGCCTGACGTAATGGCTAAAGTTCACCTTTAGCTGCCGCTACGCAACACGTTGTCTCCCTGTTTACACCACATCCCCCGTCATACTTGAATAAATACACACGTAATGCATAAAATACTAAGCGTGTGAGGCAATAATAACAACAATAATGGCCCCATAACGATACGCGATTTTTGTTTTGTTTTGAAGAGCACACATCTCCGAGGATTCATGAAAACACCAGAAATGTCGCAGATTTGAGCTGTTCAAAGTAAAAGTGTGTGGTTAGGAAACCACAAATTCATGCACAGTAGCATTAGCTATTTGAAAAATGTTGACCCCTCAGCAGTTTCAATGAAGAAAATTGTGCGGTAAAAAAATAAATTATAAATCAATGTATAATTTCATAAGATGAATATGAATACAACTAACTTATAATGTCACGTGTTGTGTTTATATTACTCTTAACAAATAGAAAATCTAAATAAAAAAAATTCAAATCACTCTTGCGCACTGTGCAATCTAAGTAATTTTAGAATATTAATTTCCTAATGACATGGCGTCAATCAACAGAAGAACTTTTAGCACCTGATAGATCAACGTTACACGGAAAAGGCACTAATCCGAGGTTCCATGAACGCACCAAGTTACTTGCAGATCGGAGTGCCAATCGTCGAACGCAGCGACAACAAAAACATGTAAGTTTTACCCTCTTTCACAAGCTTTACGTCGTCATCTCAGCTCTTGTTGTTGTTCTATTATTCATTATTTATTGGTCACCGTGACGCTTTATGACAAACGTGATCATTATTTTACAAATGACTAAATGGTGGGAGTTGTTTAAACGAGCGAGTTGGTGCAGACTTTTTAAGAAGTTGATTTTGTAAACAAGTGCAGACCAGGTTTAAAAAATAGAAAAGAAGACGAGGGCAAAGAGACTTTAAAAAGAGGAAGTGTCATGTCACTGTTATGTCTCGGTGACACCTGTTGTCTTCACTCACCAAGGCCTGATAATCAGCGTGCATTTATTTATTTTTTTATTCCAGCATGCACAACTCCACTTGCGCCTTCTCACAGGTGGCGTTCAGGGACGTCCCGCACTCGTACTTGCCTGCGACCTCCCTCAGCTGCTGCTACACCCTCGCTGCACACTTCCAGCCCAGTCCACGCGACTGGGTGGGCATCTTTAAGGTGATTGCTGATTAATATTTTTTGCAGGCATATAAAACTAGCTATGTATATGGATCGAATAGTAACACAACACTTTAATATCATCTTATTATTACTCCATGTAATGAATACAAATGATATTGATCCGTTCGAGCACAATATGTGGTCGTTTTAATACACAAATTAAGTATAGTATAGATGCATGAAAAATCAGTTGGTTAATTGGTTACTTCTCACTTTTTTTGAGGGGGGGGGGGGGGGGGGTCTTGAGTACTTCCTGCATGTGTTTCCCTTTGATTTCTCCAGGTAGGCTGGAGCACCACCAAGGACTATCACACCTTCGTGTGGGTGGAGTCGTGCGGGGACTCGAGCCAAGAACAGTCATCGACCAGGCACGCTTATTTTAAAGGTGGGACTCCGCACTTACATTTTATTTCTGAGTCATCCACTTTGTTGTGTTTTCAATTTTGAGCTTCTTATCATTTGCATTCAAGTTCTTCAGGTTCTCCAAAGTCAAACAATAACAAGTGGTTCTCGTTTGTAAACACATTTTTCCCATGGCAAAAAAAAAAAAAAAAAAAAAAGTAGTGAATCAAGTGATATGGTCTTAAAATCGAAATCTGCATTTGTTAGATTACTACCTGCCCAAAGACGAGTTGGACTTCTACCAGTTCTGCTACGTGGACAGCTCGGGTCAAGTGTGCGGTGCCAGCACGCCCTTTTGCTTCAAAGCACAGGATGACAACGACGAGCAAAGTGCGGCAAACAGCACGGATAGCGACCTGCTCGTCATTACTACACAGGTAAACACAGACATACGCGTGCACGCGCACATAAACCCACAAGAGATTGGCTTCATGTACTATACAAGCAAATGTGTTGGGACACAAATGTTGAGTCAGCTTCCACTCTTCTGGAATGCATTTGTGGAAGTATCTTCATTTTCTGCACTTAAATTAGATTTTTTATTTTTTTTTTCCTAACACCCATATTTTTTTACCCTTAAAATTTTCTGGTTTAAAAAAAATCTACATGTAAAAAAAAGATCAGTGGAAAAAAATATTAATAATCAGTATAAAAAAAAATAATCTACTGTTGGCTACTCTTCCTTCCCACAAAACTCCTCCAAGCAAAAACACTTGAAGGCTGACTCTTCTCCAAACTGTCTTGTTAAGATTTTTGACCTTTCACTGTGATTAAAAGTTCTCTCCTGTTGCATTTACGTTGTGAACTGGTAACCTGACCTTGTGGCTCAATGTGGCTCAGATCAGAAGGTTGTGTGTTCAAATCACATCAGGGTCACTCAGACTTTGGCTTCATCTTGTGACTGAAAGACTGCTGGTTACTCTTCCTTCCCACAAAACTCTTCCAAGCAACACACTTGAAGGCTTAAACGATCTTTTCTGGCTCACCTGTGACTAAGAGTTCTGTTGCATTTATGTGATACACTGGTATCCTGACCTTGTGGCGCAATGGTAGCGCGTCTGACTCCAGATCAGAAGGTTGTGTGTTCAAATCACATCAGGGTCACTGAGACCTTTTGCTTCATCTTGTGACTGAAAGACTGCTTGCTCCTTTTCCTTCCCACAAAACTCCTCCAAGCGAAAACACTTGAAGGCTGACTCTTCTCCAAACTGTCTTGTTAAGATTTTTGACCTTTCACTGTGATTAAAAGTTCTCTCCTGTTGCATGTACGTTGTGAACTGGTAACCTGACCTTGTGGCGCAATGGGAACGCATCTGACTCTAGGTCAGAAGGTTGTGTGTTCAAATCACATCAGGGTCACTGAGAACTTTTGCTTCATCTTGTGACTGAAAGAGTGCTGGCGACTCTCACCTTCCCACAAAACTCCTCGAAGCAACACACTTGTAGGCTAAAACGAATCCTCCTTCTGGCCCACCTGTGAGTAAGAGTTCTGTCCTGTTGCATTTATGTGTTCACTGATGGTCAGACCTTGTGGTGCAATGGTAGCGCGTCTGACTCCAGATCAGAAGGTTGTGTGTTCAAATCACATCAGGGTCACTGAGACCTTTTGCTTCATCTTGTGACTGAAAGAGTGCTGGCTACTCTAACCTTCCCACAAAACTCCTCCAAGCAACACACTTGTAGGCTTAAACTAGTCTGGCTCACCTGTGACTAAGAGTTCTCTCCTGTTGTATTTATGTGGTACAATGACAACCAGACCTTGTGGCGCAATGGTAGCGTGTCTGACTCCAGATCAGAAGGTTGTGTGTTCAAATCACATCAGGGTCACTGAGGTTTTTTGTTTCATCTTGTGACCAAAAGGCTGCATGCTCCTTTTCCTTCCCACAAGACTCCTCCAAGCAAAAACACCCTGAAGTCTGACTTTTCTCCAGTCTTCGTTTAACCCCTTGTGATCAAAACTTCTCTCCTGTTGCATGTACGTTGTGAATTGGTAACCTGACCTTGTGGCGCAATGGTAGCGCGTCTGACTCCAGATCAGAAGGTTGTGTGTTCAAATCACATCAGGGTCACTGACATCGTTTGCTTCATCTTGTGACTGAAAGAGTGCTGGCTACTCTAACCTTCCCACAAAACTCCTCCAAGCAACACACTTGTTGGCTTAAACTATGTGTTTCTGGCTCACCTGTGAGTAAGAGTTCTGTCCTGTTGCATTTATGTGGTACACAAATAGCCAGACCTTGTGGCGCAATGGTAGCGCGTCTGACTCCAGATCAGAAGGTTGTGTGTTCAAATCACATCAGGGTCACTGAGACCGTTTGCTTTATCTTGTGACTGAAAGACTGTTGGCGACTCTTCCTTCCCACAAAACTCCTCCAAGCAACACACTTGTAGGCTTAAACTACTCTGGCTCACCTGTGACTAAGACTTCTCTCCTGTTGTATTTATGTGGTACAATGACAACCAGACCTTGTGGCGCAATGGCAGCGCGTCTGACTCCAGATCAGAAGGTTGTGTGTTCAATTCACATCAGGGTCACTGACGTCGTTTGCTTCATCTTGTCACCGAAAGACTGCTTGCTCCTTTTTCTTCCCACAAGACTCCTCCAAGCAAAAACACCCTGAAGGCTGACTTTTCTCCAAAATCTTAGCCCCACTTGTGATCAAAACTTCTCTCCTGTTGCATTTACTCTGTGCATCATACCCTGACCTTGTGGCGTAATGGTAGCGCGTCTGACTCCAGATCAGAAGGTTGTGTGTTCAAATCACATCAGGGTCACTGAGACCTTTTGCTTTATCTTGTGACTGAAAGACTGTTGGCTACTCTTCCTTCCCACAAAACTCCTCCAAGAAACACACTTGTAGGCTTAAACTAGTCTGGCTCACCTGTGACTAAGAGTTCTCTCCTGTTGTATTTATGTGGTACAATGACAACCAGACCTTGTGGTGCAATGGTAGCGCGTCTGACTCCAGATCAGAAGATTGTGTGTTCAAATCACATCAGGGTCACTGAGGTTGTTTCATCTTGTGACCAAAAGGCTGCATGCTCCTTTTCCTTCCCACAAGACTCCTCCAAGCAAAAACACCCTGAAGTCTGACTTTTCTCCAGTCTTCGTTTAACCCCTTGTGATCAAAACTTCTCTCCTGTTGCATGTACGTTGTGAATTGGTAACCTGACCTTGTGGCGCAATGGTAGCGCGGCTGACTCCAGATCAGAAGGTTGTGTGTTCAAATCACATCAGGGTCACTGAAATCTTTTGCTTCATCTTGTGACCAAAAGATGCATGCACATTTTCCTTCACACAAAACTCCTCCAAGCCAAATCACATGCAGGCTTACTCTTCTCGAAACTGTCTTGATAAGATAGCTCACCTGTGATTAAGAATACTTTCCTGTTGCATTTTTGTGGATCTTTGGCAGACAGACCTTGTGGCGCAATGGTAGCGCGTCTGACTCCAGATCAGAAGGTTGTGTGTTCAAATCACATCAAGGTCACTGAGACCTTTTGCTTCACCTTGTGACTGAAAGAGTGCTGGCTACTCTAACCTTCCCACAAAACTCCTCCAAGCAACACACTTGTTGGCTTAAACTACGTGTTTCTGGCTCACCTGTGAGTAAGAGTTCTGTCCTGTTGCATTTTTGTGGACCATTGGTCGACAGACCTTGTGGCGCAATGGTAGCTCGTCTGACTCCAGATCAGAAGGTTGTGTGTTCAAATCACATCAGGTTCACTGAGACCTATTGCTTCATCTTGTGACTGAAAGACTGTTGGCTCCTCTTCCTTCCCATCCAAGCAACACACTTGTAGGCTTAAACTACTCAAAAAATACTTGCCCAACTGTGACTAAGAGTTCTGTCCTGTTGCATTTATGTGGTACACTGATAACCAGACTTTGTGGCGCAATGGTAGCACTTCTGACTCCAGATCAGAAGGTTGTGTGTTCAAATCACATCAGGGTCATTAAGACCATTTGCTTTATCTTGTGACTGAAAGACTGTTGGCGACTCTTCCTTCCCACAAAACTTCTCCAAACAAACACACTTGTAGGCTTAAACTACTCCACCTTCTGGCTCACCTGTGAGTAAGAGTTCTCTCCTGTTGTATTTATGTGGTACAATGACAATCAGACTTTGTGGCGCAATGGTAGCGCGTCTGACTCCAGATCAGAAGGTTGTGTGTTCAAATCACATCAGGGTCACTGACCTTTTGCTTCATCTTGTGACTGAAAGACTGCTGCCTACTCTTCCTTCCCACAAAACCCCTCCAAGCAAACACACCCTGAAGGCTGACTTTTCTCCATAGCCCCACTTGTGATCAAAACTTCTCTCCTGTTGCATTTACGCTGTGCATGGTACCCCGACCTTGTGGCGCAATGGTAGCGCGTCTGACTCCAGATCAGAAGGTTGTGTGTTCAAATCACATCAGGTTCACTGAGACCTATTGCTTCATCTTGTGACTGAAAGACTGTTGGCTCCTCTTCCTTCCCATCCAAGCAACACACTTGTAGGCTTAAACTACTCAAAAAATACTTGCCCAACTGTGACTAAGAGTTCTGTCCTGTTGCATTTATGTGGTACACTAATAGCCAGACCTTGTGGCGCAATGGTAGCGCGTCTGACTCCAGATCAGAAGGTTGTGTGTTCAAATCACATCAGCGTCACTGAGACCTTTTGCTTCATCTTGTGACTGAAAGACTGTTGGCTGCTCTTCCTTCCCACAAAACTCCTCCAAGCAACACACTTGTCGGCTAAAATGACTCAATTTTCTGGCTCACCCGTGACTAAGAGTTCTGTCCTGTTGCATTTATGTGTTCACTGATGGTCTGACCTTGTGGCACAATGGTAGCGCGTCTGACTCCAGATCAGAAGGTTGTGTGTTCAAATCACATCAGGGTCACTGACATCTTTTGCTTCATCTTGTGACCAAAAGACGCCATGCTCATTTTCCTTCACACAAAACTCCTCCAAGCAAAAACACTTGCAGGCTTACTCTTCTCGAAACTGTCTTGATAGCTCACCTGTGATTAAGAATACTGTCCTGTTGCATTTTTGTGGAACATTGATAGACAGACCTTGTGGCGCAATGGTAGCGCGTCTGACTCCAGATCAGAAGGTTGTGTGTTCAAATCACATCAGGGTCATTGAGACCTTTTGCTTCATCTTGTGACTGAAAGAGTGCTGGCGACTCTCACCTTCCCACAAAACTCTTCCAAGCAACACACTTGTAGGCTTAAACGATCTCTTCTGGCTCACCTGTGACTAAGAGTTCTGTTGCATTTATGTGGTACACTGGTATCCTGACCTTGTGGCGCAATGGTAGCGCGTCTGACTCCAGATCAGAAGGTTGTGTGTTCAAATCACATCAGGGTCACTCAGACTTTGGCTTCATCTTGTGACTGAAAGAGTGCTGGCTCCTCTTCCTTCCCACAAAACTCTTCCAAGCAACACACTTGTAGGCTTAAACGATCTCTTCTGGCTCACCTGTGACTAAGAGTTCTGTTGCATTTATGTGGTACACTGTTATCCTGACCTTGTGGCGCAATGGTAGCGCGTCTGACTCCAGATCAGAAGGTTGTGTGTTCAAATCACATCAGGGTCACTGAGACCTTTTGCTTCATCTTGTGACCAAAAGACTCCATGTTCATTTTCCTTCACACAAAACTCCTCCAAGCAAAAACACTTGCAGGCTGACTCTTCTCCAAACTGTCTTGAGAATTCACCTGTGATTAAGAATACTGTCCTGTTGCATTTTTGTGGACCATTGGCCGACAGACCTTGTGGCGCAATGGTAGCGCGTCTGACTCCAGATCAGAAGGTTGTGTGTTCAAATCACATCAGGGTCACTAAGAACTTTTGCTTCATCTTGTGACTGAAAGACTGCTGGCGAGTCTTTCTTCCCACAAAACTTCTCCAAACAAACTTGAAGGCTGACTCTTCTCCAAACTGTCTTGGTAAGATTTTTGACCTGGCACTTGTGATCAAAACTTCTCTCCTGTTGCATTTACATTGTGTACTGGTACCCTGACCTTGTGGTGCAATGGTAGCGCGTCTGACTCTAGATCAGAAGGTTGTGTGTTCAAATCACATCAGCGTCACTGAGACCTTTTGCTTCATCTTGTGACTGAAAGACTGTTGGCTGCTCTTCCTTCCCACAAAACTCCTCCAAGCGAAAACACTTGAAGGCTGACTCTTCTCCAAACTGTCTTGGTAAGATTTTTGACCTTTCACTGTGATTAAAAATTCTCTCCTGTTGCATGTACGTTGTGAACTGGTAACCTGACCTTGTGGCGCAATGGGAACGCGTCTGACTCCAGGTCAGAAGGTTGTGTGTTCAAATCACATCAGGGTCATTGAGACCTTTTGCTTCATCTTGTGACTGAAAGAGTGCTGGCGACTCTCACCTTCCCACAAAACTCCTCGAAGCAACACACTTGTAGGCTAAAACGAATCCTCCTTCTGGCCCACCTGTGAGTAAGAGTTCTGTCCTGTTGCTTTTATGTGGTACACTGATAGCCAGACCTTGTAGCGCAATGGTAGCGCGTCTGACTCCAGATCAGAAGGTTGTGTGTTCAAATCACATCAGGGTCACTGAGGTTGTTTGCTTCATCTTGTGACCAAAAGGCTGCATGCTCCTTTTCCTTCCCACAAGACTCCTCCAAGCAAAAACACCCTGAAGTCTGACTTTTCTCCAGTCTTCGTTTAACCCCTTGTGATCAAAACTTCTCTCCTGTTGCATGTACGTTGTGAATTGGTAACCTGACCTTGTGGCGCAATGGTAGCGCGGCTGACTCCAGATCAGAAGGTTGTGTGTTCAAATCACATCAGGGTCACTGACATCTTTTGCTTCATCTTGTGACCAAAAGATGCATGCACATTTTCCTTCACACAAAACTCCTCCAAGCCAAATCACATGCAGGCTTACTCTTCTCGAAACTGTCTTGATAAGATAGCTCACCTGTGATTAAGAATACTTTCCTGTTGCATTTTTGTGGATCTTTGGCAGACAGACCTTGTGGCGCAATGGTAGCGCGTCTGACTCCAGATCAGAAGGTTGTGTGTTCAAATCACATCAAGGTCACTGAGACCTTTTGCTTCACCTTGTGACTGAAAGAGTGCTGGCTACTCTAACCTTCCCACAAAACTCCTCCAAGCAACACACTTGTTGGCTTAAACTACGTGTTTCTGGCTCACCTGTGAGTAAGAGTTCTGTCCTGTTGCATTTTTGTGGACCATTGGTCGACAGACCTTGTGGCGCAATGGTAGCTCGTCTGACTCCAGATCAGAAGGTTGTGTGTTCAAATCACATCAGGTTCACTGAGACCTATTGCTTCATCTTGTGACTGAAAGACTGTTGGCTCCTCTTCCTTCCCATCCAAGCAACACACTTGTAGGCTTAAACTACTCAAAAAATACTTGCCCAACTGTGACTAAGAGTTCTGTCCTGTTGCATTTATGTGGTACACTGATAACCAGACTTTGTGGCGCAATGGTAGCACTTCTGACTCCAGATCAGAAGGTTGTGTGTTCAAATCACATCAGGGTCATTAAGACCATTTGCTTTATCTTGTGACTGAAAGACTGTTGGCGACTCTTCCTTCCCACAAAACTTCTCCAAACAAACACACTTGTAGGCTTAAACTACTCCACCTTCTGGCTCACCTGTGAGTAAGAGTTCTCTCCTGTTGTATTTATGTGGTACAATGACAATCAGACTTTGTGGCGCAATGGTAGCGCGTCTGACTCCAGATCAGAAGGTTGTGTGTTCAAATCACATCAGGGTCACTGACCTTTTGCTTCATCTTGTGACTGAAAGACTGCTGCCTACTCTTCCTTCCCACAAAACCCCTCCAAGCAAACACACCCTGAAGGCTGACTTTTCTCCATAGCCCCACTTGTGATCAAAACTTCTCTCCTGTTGCATTTACGCTGTGCATGGTACCCCGACCTTGTGGCGCAATGGTAGCGCGTCTGACTCCAGATCAGAAGGTTGTGTGTTCAAATCACATCAGGTTCACTGAGACCTATTGCTTCATCTTGTGACTGAAAGACTGTTGGCTCCTCTTCCTTCCCATCCAAGCAACACACTTGTAGGCTTAAACTACTCAAAAAATACTTGCCCAACTGTGACTAAGAGTTCTGTCCTGTTGCATTTATGTGGTACACTAATAGCCAGACCTTGTGGCGCAATGGTAGTGCGTCTGACTCCAGATCAGAAGGTTGTGTGTTCAAATCACATCAGCGTCACTGAGACCTTTTGCTTCATCTTGTGACTGAAAGACTGTTGGCTGCTCTTCCTTCCCACAAAACTCCTCCAAGCAACACACTTGTCGGCTAAAATGACTCAATTTTCTGGCTCACCCGTGACTAAGAGTTCTGTCCTGTTGCATTTATGTGTTCACTGATGGTCTGACCTTGTGGCACAATGGTAGCGCGTCTGACTCCAGATCAGAAGGTTGTGTGTTCAAATCACATCAGGGTCACTGACATCTTTTGCTTCATCTTGTGACCAAAAGACGCCATGCTCATTTTCCTTCACACAAAACTCCTCCAAGCAAAAACACTTGCAGGCTTACTCTTCTCGAAACTGTCTTGATAGCTCACCTGTGATTAAGAATACTGTCCTGTTGCATTTTTGTGGAACATTGATAGACAGACCTTGTGGCGCAATGGTAGCGCGTCTGACTCCAGATCAGAAGGTTGTGTGTTCAAATCACATCAGGGTCATTGAGACCTTTTGCTTCATCTTGTGACTGAAAGAGTGCTGGCGACTCTCACCTTCCCACAAAACTCTTCCAAGCAACACACTTGTAGGCTTAAACGATCTCTTCTGGCTCACCTGTGACTAAGAGTTCTGTTGCATTTATGTGGTACACTGGTATCCTGACCTTGTGGCGCAATGGTAGCGCGTCTGACTCCAGATCAGAAGGTTGTGTGTTCAAATCACATCAGGGTCACTCAGACTTTGGCTTCATCTTGTGACTGAAAGAGTGCTGGCTCCTCTTCCTTCCCACAAAACTCTTCCAAGCAACACACTTGTAGGCTTAAACGATCTCTTCTGGCTCACCTGTGACTAAGAGTTCTGTTGCATTTATGTGGTACACTGTTATCCTGACCTTGTGGCGCAATGGTAGCGCGTCTGACTCCAGATCAGAAGGTTGTGTGTTCAAATCACATCAGGGTCACTGAGACCTTTTGCTTCATCTTGTGACCAAAAGACTCCATGTTCATTTTCCTTCACACAAAACTCCTCCAAGCAAAAACACTTGCAGGCTGACTCTTCTCCAAACTGTCTTGAGAATTCACCTGTGATTAAGAATACTGTCCTGTTGCATTTTTGTGGACCATTGGCCGACAGACCTTGTGGCGCAATGGTAGCGCGTCTGACTCCAGATCAGAAGGTTGTGTGTTCAAATCACATCAGGGTCACTAAGAACTTTTGCTTCATCTTGTGACTGAAAGACTGCTGGCGAGTCTTTCTTCCCACAAAACTTCTCCAAACAAACTTGAAGGCTGACTCTTCTCCAAACTGTCTTGGTAAGATTTTTGACCTGGCACTTGTGATCAAAACTTCTCTCCTGTTGCATTTACATTGTGTACTGGTACCCTGACCTTGTGGTGCAATGGTAGCGCGTCTGACTCTAGATCAGAAGGTTGTGTGTTCAAATCACATCAGCGTCACTGAGACCTTTTGCTTCATCTTGTGACTGAAAGACTGTTGGCTGCTCTTCCTTCCCACAAAACTCCTCCAAGCGAAAACACTTGAAGGCTGACTCTTCTCCAAACTGTCTTGGTAAGATTTTTGACCTTTCACTGTGATTAAAAATTCTCTCCTGTTGCATGTACGTTGTGAACTGGTAACCTGACCTTGTGGCGCAATGGGAACGCGTCTGACTCCAGGTCAGAAGGTTGTGTGTTCAAATCACATCAGGGTCATTGAGACCTTTTGCTTCATCTTGTGACTGAAAGAGTGCTGGCGACTCTCACCTTCCCACAAAACTCCTCGAAGCAACACACTTGTAGGCTAAAACGAATCCTCCTTCTGGCCCACCTGTGAGTAAGAGTTCTGTCCTGTTGCTTTTATGTGGTACACTGATAGCCAGACCTTGTGGCGCAATGGTAGCGCGTCTGACTCCAGATCAGAAGGTTGTGTGTTCAAATCACATCAGGGTCACTGAGGTTGTTTGCTTCATCTTGTGACCAAAAGGCTGCATGCTCCTTTTCCTTCCCACAAGACTCCTCCAAGCAAAAACACCCTGAAGTCTGACTTTTCTCCAGTCTTCGTTTAACCCCTTGTGATCAAAACTACTCTCCTGTTGCATGTACGTTGTGAATTGGTAACCTGACCTTGTGGCGCAATGGTAGCGCGTCTGACTCCAGATCAGAAGGTTGTGTGTTCAAATCACATCAGGGTCACTGACATCGTTTGCTTCATCTTGTGACCAAAAGATGCATGCACATTTTCCTTCACACAAAACTCCTCCAAGCCAAATCACATGCATGCTTACTCTTCTCGAAACTGTCTTGATAAGATAGCTCACCTGTGATTAAGAATACTTTCCTGTTGCATTTTTGTGGATCTTTGGCAGACAGACCTTGTGGAGCAATGGTAGCGCGTCTGACTCCAGATCAGAAGGTTGTGTGTTCAAATCACATCAAGATCACTGAGACCTTTTGCTTCACCTTGTGACTGAAAGAGTGCTGGCTACTCTAACCTTCCCACAAAACTCCTCCAAGCAACACACTTGTTGGCTTAAACTACGTGTTTCTGGCTCACCTGTGAGTAAGAGTTCTGTCCTGTTGCATTTATGTGGTACACTAATAGCCAGACCTTGTGGCGCAATGGTAGCGCGTCTGACTCCAGATCAGAAGGTTGTGTGTTCAAATCACATCAGGGTCACTGAGACCTTTTGCTTTATCTTGTGACTGAAAGACTGTTGGCTACTCTTCCTTCCCACAAAACTCCTCCAAGCAACACACTTGTCGGCTTAAACTACTCTGGCTCACCTGTGACTAAGAGTTCTCTCCTGTTGTATTTATGTGGTACAATGACAACCAGACCTTGTGGCGCAATGGCAGCGCGTCTGACTCCAGATCAGAAGGTTGTGTGTTCAAATCACATCAGGGTCACTGACATCGTTTTCTTCATCTTGTCACCGAAAGACTGCTTGCTCCTTTTTCTTCCCACAAGACTCCTCCAAGCAAAAACACCCTGAAGGCTGACTTTTCTCCAAACTCTTAGCCCCACTTGTGATCAAAACTTCTCTCCTGTTGCATTTACTCTGTGCATCATACCCTGACCTTGTGGCGCAATGGTAGCGAGTCTGACTCCAGATCAGAAGGTTGTGTGTTCAAATCACATCAGGGTCACTGAGACCATTTGCTTCATCTTGTGACTGAAAGAGTGCTGGCTACTCTAACCTTCCCACAAAACTCCTCCAAGCAACACACTTGTTGGCTTAAACTACTTTTTTCTCACCTGTGAGTAAGAGTTCTCTCCTGTTGTATTTATGTGGTACAATGACAACCAGACCTTGTGGCGCAATGGTAGCGCGTCTGACTCCAGATCAGAAGGTTGTGTGTTCAAATCACATCAGGGTCACTGACATCGTTTGTTTCATCTTGTGACCAAAAGACTCCATGTTCATTTTCCTTCACACAAAACTCCTCCAAGCAAAAACACTTGCAGGCTTACTCTTCTCGAAACTGTCTTGAGAATTCACCTGTGATTAAGAATACTGTCCTGTTGCATTTTTGTGGACCATTGGTCGACAGACCTTGTGGTGCAATGGTAGCGCGTCTGACTCCAGATCAGAAGGTTGTGTGTTCAAATCACATCAGGTTCACTGAGACCTTTTGCTTCATCTTGTGACTGAAAGACTGTTGGCTCCTCTACCTTCCCATCCAAGCAACACACTTGTAGGCTTAAACTACTCAAAAAATACTTGCCCAACTGTGACTAAGAGTTCTGTCCTGTTGCATTTATGTGGTACACTGATAACCAGACTTTGTGGCGCAATGGTAGCACTTCTGACTCAAGATCAGAAGGTTGTGTGTTCAAATCACATCAGGGTCATTAAGACCTTTTGCTTTATCTTGTGACTGAAAGACTGTTGGCGACTCTTCCTTCCCACAAAACTTCTCCAAACAAACACACTTGTAGGCTTAAACTACTCCACCTTCCGGCTCACCTGTGAGTAAGAGTTCTCTCCTGTTGTATTTATGTGGTACAATGACAACCAGACCTTGTGGCGCAATAGTAGCGCGTCTGACTCCAGATCAGAAGGTTGTGTGTTCAAATCACATCAGGGTCACTGAGACCTTTTGCTTCATCTTGTGACTGAAAGACTGCTGGCGAGTCTTTCTTCCCACAAAACTTCTCCAAACAAACTTGAAGGCTGACTCTTCTCCAAACTGTCTTGGTAAGATTTTTGACCTGGCACTTGTGATCAAAACTTCTCTCCTGTTGCATTTACATTGTGTACTGGTACCCTGACCTTGTGATGCAATGGTAGCGCGTCTGACTCCAGATCAGAAGGTTGTGTGTTCAAATCACATCAGCGTCACTGAGACCTTTTGCTTCATCTTGTGACTGAAAGGCTGTTGGCTGCTCTTCCTTCCCACAAAACTCCTCCAAGCAACACACTTGTCGGCTAAAATGACTCAATTTTCTGGCTCACCCGTGACTAAGAGTTCTGTCCTGTTGCATTTATGTGTTCACTGATGGTCAGACCTTGTGGCACAATGGTAGCGCGTCTGACTCCAGATCAGAAGGTTGTGTGTTCAAATCATATCAGGGTCACTGACGTCTTTTGCTTCATCTTGTGACCAAAAGACGCCATGCTCATTTTCCTTCACACAAAACTCCTCCAAGCAAAAACACTTGCAGGCTTACTCTTCTCGAAACTGTCTTGATAGCTCACCTGTGATTAAGAATACTGTCCTGTTGCATTTTTGTGGAACATTGTTAGACAGACCTTGTGGCGCAATGGTAGCGCGTCTGACTCCAGATCAGAAGGTTGTGTGTTCAAATCACATCAGGGTCACTGAGACCTTTTGCTTCATCTTGTGACTGAAAGAGTGCTGGCTACTCTAACCTTCCCACAAAACTCCTCCAAGCAACACACTTGTTGGCTTAAACTACTTGTTTCTGGCTCACCTGTGAGTAAGAGTTCTCTCCTGTTGTATTTATGTGGTACAATGACAACCAGACCTTGTGGCGCAATGGTAGCGCGTCTGACTCCAGATCAGAAGGTTTTGTGTTCAAATCACATCAGGGTCACTGACATCGTTTGTTTCATCTTGTGACCAAAAGACTCCATGTTCATTTTCCTTCACACAAAACTCCTCCAAGCAAAAACACTTGCAGGCTTACTCTTCTCGAAACTGTCTTGAGAATTCACCTGTGATTAAGAATACTGTCCTGTTGCCTTTTTGTGGACCGTTGGTCGACAGACCTTGTGGCGCAATGGTAGCGCGTCTGACTCCAGATCAGAAGGTTGTGTGTTCAAATCACATCAGGGTCACTGAGAACTTTTGCTTCATCTTGTGACTGAAAGAGTGCTGGCTCCTCTTCCTTCCCAAAAAACTCCTCCATGCAAAAAACACTTGCCGGCTTTCTCTTCTCGAAACTTTCTTGATAAGATTTTTGGCACCTGTGATTAAGAATACTGTCCGATTGCATTTTTGTGGATTGTTGATAGACAGACATTGTGGCGCAATGGTAGCGCCTCTCACTCCAGATCAGAAGGTTGTGTGTTCAAATCACCTCAGGGTCACTGAGACCTTTTGCTTTATCTTGTGACTGAAAGACTGTTGGCTACTCTTCCTTCCCACAAAACTACTCCAAGCAACACACTTGTTGGCTTAAACTACTCGATTCTGGCTCACCTGTGACTAAGAGTTCTGTCCTGTTGCATTTATGTGGTACAATGACAACCAGACCTTGTGGCGCAACGGTAGAGCGTCTGACTCCAGATCAGAAGGTTGTGTGTTCAAATCACATCAGGGTCACTGACATTGTTTGCTTAATCTTGTGACCGAAAGACTGCTTGCTCCTTTTTCTTCCCACAAAACTCCTCCAAGCAACAAACTTGTTGGCTCAAACTACTCCATCTTCACTCACCTGTGAGTAAGAGTTTTGTCCTGTTGCGCCACATTTCAGACAACCTTTTTATATTTACATCCCGTACAGGCTGTGCTTGGCTCGAGACTTGAGGACACGGGGCTGCAATCTGTGTAGCTCCTTGACCTATTTTCTTCTAAAGCTGTACATTTCTGAATGAGTTTTCACGTGTATTGTGTGGAAACAGGAACAAGTGGAGCAGAGTGATCGTGAGAAAGCAGCTCTGAAGGACGAGGCGTATCACATCCGACAGCAAAATGAAGAGTTGGAAAAAGCTCTACAGGAGGAGAGACGAGAAACTGCTGTCTGGAAGGTCTTTTTTTTTCGAAGATCATGTGTGATGATGCCAGATGTGCACGAGTTGACTGTATCCTTCACAGGACAAACACGATGAACTCGCATCAGAACTTTGTCGGATGAAGGAGCAGAACGAACGCCTTCTGTGCACTTTGCAGGAACAATGTGAAGAAATCCAGCGCTTGAAGGTTTGATTTGCCCATACGCTTGTCTATGTTTACGACCATGTCAACATTGTGTTGCGTCTTTTCTCCAGGAGGAGATGTTGATCCACATGACCAATCAGGTGGAACTTCAGGAACATAGCCTTGCTGAGTGCACACAGTCCAATCCAAACTCAGGTGATGACAACGGACTTCTGCTACAAACTGAGGTACAAAATAGGCCAGAGAAAAGATTTTAACCCTGAACCTCAGACAGGTCAGGCAGAGATGCTAATGCTAACCACTAATTCAATTTTATTCTAATTGTACGTCATAGTTCATGTCATATTGTACCCGCGTTTCTTTTTGGTCTTACAGCTACAACTCCGAGACGCCCACACAGTGATCGCGGACAAGGACGCTGTGATCGAGGAGAAAAACAATTTGACGTCCATGCTAAAACGCCACAACCAGGAGCTTGCTCAGGAGAACCATGTAAACATCATTTATTTGTTGAAGTTGCACATTTTGCTGCTGTCCTCACTTTGGCCTCCATTTTGTTGCTAGAAGCTCACACATGACATTGAGGAGCTGCGCAGGACTTTGGATGACCTTCAAACGCCACCGCCCGCCCACTCAGTGCACCCTGACGCCACCTCGACACCCCTCTGTGGCACGATACAGCCAGACACACTAGAGACATGTGACCCCTCATATGACAACATAGGTCAGTGTACGACCACGTTTAGCATTAGCATTGGTGATGTGTCCGTTAATATTGGTCTTCATCTGATGCTGTGCTTTTTTGCAGTGAGCATTGTAGAAGATGATGAGGAAGACCAGGTAGAGAACCTCATATATTGTGTTTTAAATGTGATCATCCTCTGCTAGCACTTTTTAAAGTGGCTCTTTTGGTAAATGGACTGCTTTTTATAAAGCGCTTTAACTACACCGTACGGTGCTCAAAGCGCTTTACAGTGCCTCACATTTACCCATTCACACACCAGTGGTCAGCTCCTGCTATGCTAGGAGATGATCACTCTACCACTGAGCCATGCCGACCTCAATTCAAAATGACACTTCGCAGGGTCTTATCTTTTGACGGCATGTTTTTAACTCATTAGCTCCCAAAAACGTATAAATACGTCATATTGTAAATGTTTTAAGTGTCCCAAAGACGTACTTATACGTTTGTTGTTGTTGTTGTTGTTTTTATGCCAGAGCATAGAGAAGGCTTTGATGCAGTCTCTCTACTGCAGAAAATGGTTGAGTGGCAGCAGAGTATAAGAGATCAACCAGGCCATGTTAAAAAAAAAGCTGACTTCCCCACAGTTCTAAGCAGAATTGTGAAAAACGATGAAACTTAGCTATGTTCTATTGCTAATTGCTGCACAGCGGAAACAGATAGGAATATACTTTTTTTCCCTGATAAAAGAAGAGACTTTAATCTCTCTTTTGGTATGTTCCATTTTTTATAGCAATAGAACATATTTCGCGGGCCTTGAAAAATCTGTCAAAATCCAGGAAAATACTTAAGTGAAAATGGTTGGGAGTGAATGAGTTAATGTGTCCTTCCACCTCCACCAGCCGATTTTGATGTGCCGCCACTGTCTGGAATGCTTTCCGGGAAGTACGCGGGCGGAGGTGGAGTGTCACGAGCGCAATCATCAAGTGTGTCCCTTCTGCACGCTCATCTGCGACGACATGGAGCAGAACGTGTTTGAAGACCACGTCTACAGTCACGAGATGTGATTGTGAAAAGCACCTGCAAAGTGTTTCTAAATAAGAAGCAACTGAGTGGTTTAAAAGCAGGAAGGTGGTCTTGGGCATTGATTTTTGTATTTCCCTATTGCCGCTAAGTCGAGACCCACTTATATAGAAGTTGACAAACAAGAAAATCTACTGTGCACAAATAGCATTTACGAATATGTACATTTTATTTTTAACTACACGGGATTAGGATGAACGTGACAACTGCATGTAAAATTAAATTTCACGATTGTACAAAATACATCTACCAAATGTCACTTATACCTTGACAGTGAGCTCTTCTTTTTCTGAAAGAGCGTGAGAGCAGTAGCACGAAATTTAATACACCTGCTCAAATTGGACATTTTCACTTCGGGGTGTACTCACTTTTGTTACCATCAGTCTACTTTAGACTCTACAATACTGTTATTTTGAACGTTTTTAATTTACACTATAAAATCTGTACACTGACTACATTGTAGCAAAGAATCATAACTTTTGATGTTGCATGAGAATATAATATTGACAATTATTTTTTTGTCAAATACTGGATGTTCCATGTAGGATCTCAGTATGGTAAAGATGTGTACTATATTGAACGTACCGTTCCACCCCAAGTAAGAATGTTTTTGGCGCATGCCTGTCAAGGTAATATTTTCCATAAATTAAAGGCAAGTCAGTTAAATTTAATTTTACTAATTGTACATTTATAGGAATAATGTGTCAATAGTCTAACCTAACCAAAAGCAATAGTAAGGTCAGCATTACAGTCAATATCTTTATGAAAAACATCTTGGCCATTAATATAAAATTAATAGCAAGGACGGCTGTAACTGAGTATGCTTTCTTCCACTGCATGACCACATATTCTTAACACTGAGGCAAACTAGTTCATAACCTCAAAATGTATTTTATTTACCGTATTACTACATTTCGATGACCCACTTTTTGGTCTCGGCTGAGAATCGTTGCTTTTAGAAGAGCTGAAAGATTGCTAAAGCTTTGCACAGTCTTAAAGAAATCACAACAGTCTAAATATATTTTTATTGATATGACATGTTTTTTTTGACAATAAACTGTCCGCTGACATAAAAAAAAAAAAAAAGGCTCAGCTGTTTTTTGATAACATTGACATTGATGTGTTGACATTACAGTGTTCTCCTGCTATATTACAGATTTTTGGTGGTAGTTTTTATTACGACATTTTACAGTATACAATGAAGTCTAAATTTAGTGTCGCAAGCCATCAGTGTAGTAGCATGATGTGTCGCAACAGGCCGGGCAGTACTGAGGACTAGTATACATGACATCATGTGGTTTGGTTGAACATTTTGGTGTACATATGTTGTGAATTTTCACCTATTGCAGGTGTTTGAATAGGGGTTCACTGTACTGGCATTTCGTACACACGCATTAAACACGCCCCCTTGCGATGACACAATATGCACTAACAAGTCCCCATCCTCGGTTTGGTCAGGCCCGGGTACACGGATCCAGGATTTTTTCTCTCCTGGGGCTTGACCGGATACATGGGAGCTTAGAAAATAATTTATAAAATTTTGAATATCAAAATGTTGCAGGGGCTTAACTGGGGATACACATCATCACCGTCAGGGGCTCATTTGATTGGCCTCCTCGGGCGTGACATCACGGGAGGTGAGCTCGGAGAAGAGGGCGGGCAGCCAGTACTGCGGCTCGCCCAATGCCTGAGAGTCCAGCCAGGCCAGGCCCTCCTTCAGTAGGTGGTCCTGGCAATGACAACACAGATTAGAATGATGCTAAAGGGGCTGATTTGCTATGATATGATGTGATGTATTAACAAAAGTTGTTTTAATATTTCATTTTAAGGCCATATCCACCATCCTTGTGGCCCAGACACTGTTGACATGGACTCACCAGGACGTGACTCGCTCGCTCCTTCTCCCACTTGAGACTGTCCTTTATCTCGCTCACCGTCACATAGCCCTTCTTCTACAAATCAGTGACAAGCAGAACTGGTTTGTAGGACTAGAGATGAAACTTTTTTTTTTTTTTTTTTTTATGTGTGTATGGCTTACTTCAGCCAGCTGCAGGACCACCGTGTGATCCATGTTGAGCTCCGCCGGGACAGACTGCACCAAGTAGGAGCCGCCCACCGGAATCATCCCGAAACCGTTGCCCATGACTTTGAGTTTCTTGATGGCTCGGACCAAATCATCCCTGGGTTTAATGTAATGGCTTTAATCATGCAACTTGAGGATTTGACTTTGCATTAAATTATAAACTATTTTCTCGAAGAAACTTACTGGCTGACATCCTGAGCGTATTTACTGCGTCCCTTAAGCACCCTATGATGGAGTTCATCCAAAGTGATGAGTCCTGGCAAAAAAACAAGAGCAAAGTTCATCACTCCTGTGACCTCTGTGATGGTAATAAAATGGTGTTATCATTTAATTAACCTCCATTTCTGTGCTTGAGAGCCAAGCAAACCTCGATAATCTGCACGCCGAGTTCATAGTAGAAGTCACCCACGCCAAGCATCTCTGACCAGAAACCTTTGCCGGCTGTCAACAAAACAAACTTGTATTTACAAAAAAAAATACACTCAAGAGTAAGTTCAAACATTCTTCTTAATAGTGATTCTGACAGGCAAGCGGGTCAACTCCAATAGTGGCACACATCTCCTGAAACTGGACCCGGAACTGGGAACTCTTGCGGATTTCCTGTTTGTGCTTGCTGGCAAACTCCTCCAGGTTGGACTTGAATGTGTCCAACTGCTTGGACATCTGACCGATATGGAAAGGAAAAATAACTAACACGGTGCTGTTGTGGACACACTTCAAGTAACAAAGTGAATGAACTTGCCTGAATTATTTGATCCTCTGCAAGAACAGTTCCTCTCTCTTTGTATTTGGCCTGAAAAGAAAATGCAACTGTAAATTCAGTCAAAAAACAATGGTGTCAATTCATTAAGACATTTTACTTGAATTTATTTATTCGAATTATGAATGAATCCCTGCCCAACAACAGTTCAGTAGTACTTTAACTTTTATGTACATTTTCATTTATTTATTTTTTAGAGTTGTTTGTTTTCAAACGTTTAACTTTGTTCAACCTTTACTTTACTTTTATGTGTAATACAGTGTTACAGTGGTTTACAATATTAAATGTAATTTTTAGGGAGAAAACCTCGTTTTTGATGAATAGTTAGGCCTACTACACTTATAAATTTTAATGTTGGTGATGTTTATTTTTTCATAGCTTTTATATATGAGGTTTGCTTTCAGTGTTGACAGCTCAGATGTTTGTTATATTTTAATTACATAACACTGAATTAAATAGAATGTTTTCTTACCTCTGCTAGCTTCTTTTTGGCGATGGCGCCCGCACCGACGCCTCTCCGGTGCATTTTGATTTTAATAAGAAAAATAATAATAATGAAATGATGATAATAGACACCGATAATGTCCAAAGTGATGACAACTTTAGATGTTACGAAGGAAGCTAAACAACACGTTATGTTTACTTAAGTCTAAGCGAGCACTTTTCTCAATTTACACCAAAATACGCAACAATTTAAACCCGCTAGCTCTATAGGATTCAGCTTACAGATGTATTTCAAGTTAAAGTGCGATGAAAAATGTAAAATTTTTAGGGACATTTGCTTCAAATGGCAGAGGTTTAGGCTACTTCCGCGCAAGCGTTTCCATTTTGTCTGTTTGGTGGGAAATAAACAAGGATTTTCTAAACGTCGCCCCCTTGAGGCTTGGCGAATATTGCAACTCAATTTTCACGTTTCTCAAACTGTATAAATTTAAACGAAAAAATGAGAAGTTTGGGTGGAAAAAATGCGGATTATCTATTTCAAAGAAAGGACTGTCTTCCAAAAACGAAAATACATTAGAGTGATTTAGTAACGAGTAAATAAAACATGAAAACTACTAGCGCTTCAAGAATTACATGCTACCGGGATACTTTGATTATGGTTATCCCTTTTAAAATGATTTCCACACTATTGCGCCACATGTCTGGTTGACTGATGATTTGGTGTGATCTGTGATGTGTCCTCATGGAAACCTCAAAGCAAGACATGGCCAGCCAACACATCGCGCATGCGCAGTAGAGAACGCTTTAAAACTAGACTTGAGGAGGGAACATGACGAGTATTGTTCGTGGACTTCACTTATAGCCCGGGTAAGCTCAAAATTGCACACAGTAGGTTTTTAAACACGTGTGAGGGTTCTAAGTATTGAGACGCGTTCGGTTTGGCGGCGTTGCTTTGGACGCCTGTTTTTTGCGTGTGTGGCTAAGCTAGCAGGCTAGCCACTGGCGCTAGGTAGCTGTTATTGTTTTTTCACGGCAAGCTAAAATGGAGGCGCTAAAATGGAGGTTGCCCCACTGCCACTCCCGGGTCCTTGAACGTCTCGACACACTTCGGCTAAATCAACGCAAACGTGAGTTGTTCGTCGCCGAAGTGTTGCAGTTCTTTCGTGTTTGTATGGCGTGTGCGCGCTTGCGTAGCTTTGCTTGGAATTCGAACCCCGGCGTGTGACTCGTATGAAAAAGGAAGGGGAACGCAGACTTGACGTAAAGTAACAACATGAAGCAGGCGAGCGTATTTGTTCAGACAAGACACGAGTCGACACAGCCGTGAGTGTCACAAACAAAAGCGTGTCTTTACGTTTCTTTGCAGGGTTTGCTCAAATTGAGGCAAGAATGATGAAAATGTGATCATTCGCACAGGTGCTTATGGCTCGCTCAAAGAAAGACTTTTGTACAGTATTTAAATGTATTTTTTCTTAGACGTTTTCTTATTCTTAAAAAAAAAATACTCGTTTATTTTATCATATTTCTCTAGAAAGATTAAACCACATGGTGTAATGCCCATGGATGAGAGGAAAGGGACTAAATGGTTTGTAATTGCTTATCAATGCTAAAAATGCTGGAACGGTTTTTTTTTTCTTTCTATTGGATAAGGCTATGGCCTGACTAAATTAAGCTACTCAGCTCACTTCAACATTGTTTCTTAACCCCAACACCAAAGGGTCAACGTCTCCGTTTTCTGTATCACTTATCCTCACTATGGTAGCGAATTTGTTGGAGGCTATACTGTTGACTTTGGGTGAGAAGCAGAAACCACCCTGGACTGGTGACAGTTAGTTTTAGCCTGAGCAGAAACAAAATATTTAAGTTTATGAGTGAATATCGGAGGGTACGTTCCTTCTACTTTTTTTTTTTCCCCTAGGAAATCAATCAGACCTGCTTGGTTGCAAAAGACAATTTTTAATTGTTTGAAACTCCGATGTGAGCGCTTTTACCACCAGCGGTGGCACAAAATTAGGCAGAGATATCCACTACCTCCAAATTCTATATTTTAAGAAAAATACATCTGGTTTGTGTGCACTCTACAGGGGGCAGCCAGCCACAGTCGCACCATGAACAGTCGCCATGAGCATGAGAGCCTTCCCGGGTCCGCATCTGGGGTCCAAGCCAACTGCTAACGCCATAGGCGGGGCATTCTCGTTGCTTCCCGTGAGCCTCAGGAGGGAGTCACGTGACTCGACCTCGGATGCTCCAGGGGACTTCCGGTGGGCCGACAAGATCCCGAGCAGGTCCAAGGGATCGGAGCAGACTTACATGAGCGGCGACGTCTTGGAAGTCGTCGAAGCAGACCGGGCCGCCGCCGCCGTGGGGGTTCTGACCCCTGTCGGTCCAATGGGGGGTGAGGGAACCCCGGTGAAAGGCAAACCCCTCTCTGTGGACAATATGGAAAACCCTCAGATGACTCCGAACAACAACACGCCAAAGGATGCCGACGGCGTCCTCGGCGCCGCGTCCATCGAAGTGTCGTCCGAGGGCAAGTGGAAGAACCTCCGCAAGAGTCCGGCGAACCCTCACACGCAGGCCAACTGTTTGCGGCAGATCCTGCTGCTGCAGCTGGACCTCATTGAGCAACAGCAGCAGCAGCTGCAGTCCAAGGACAAGGAGATTGATGATCTCAAAGCAGACAAGGAGACGGTACGACAAATAGATTAACTTGTTTTATTGACATGCTTCACATTGAATAAACTCGACTATTCATTGATTTCAAAATGTAACTTCCTTAAACTTATAAATCACTGCTAGCCAGTAGGGATGTAAAGATAACTGTGATATCGCGATATTAAAACTGCCACAACATATCGTCGTCATGTCACGATATTAAAAGCAGCACATCTGTTCAAAATAGTTGGGTTGATTTCCATTTGTGCAGTTCTAGCACCATCTGGTGAATGTTTAACTCATTCGCTTCCAGCCATTTTCACAGAAGCAATCCCGTTTGCTCCCGGCTGTTTTACTTGATTTTGACTGATTTTGCAAGGCCCACAGAATATTGTGTTCTATTGCTCTAAAAACATAGAACCTATCAAAAGAAAGATTAGTCTCTTCTTTTTCATAATGAAAAAAAAAGTATATATGTGTTTCTATTTTGCAGCAATTAGCATTAGAATATAGCTAAGTTTAATCAATTTTCACAAATCTATTTAAAATTCTGAGTAATTGAGCTTTTTTTTTTTTCAACGTGGCCCTGGTTGATCTCTTTTGCTCTGCTGCCACCTGCTGGCCATTTCTGTAATAACTACCATTTCTGCAACCGTTCTTTGCAGTTGAGACTGCATCAAAGCATACTGTATGCTCTAGCATTAAAAAACAAACAAACGTATAAATACGTCTTTGGGACACTTAAAAAAACAAACCCAAAACGTATTTATAAGTTATTGGGAGTAAACGAGTTAAAATCCACGCATATTGAATTGATACGAGAATTGCACGCTGTAATTCTGTATAGTGCCGAATCGATTTTTTGTTTATAAGTATGAGCTCCTATTATTTAAGATTGTGACCTTTTTCTGAATCGCTAACCTGATATTCATTGTATCGGGATAATATCGTATCGTGATATTTGGATATCGTTACATCCCTGCTAACCAGCGATATAACCTCAGTGACATTTTTTCCCTCCACCTGCGCAGCTTCTGGCGCGCATCGAGCGCATGGAGCGCCGGCTGCAGCTAACCAGAAAGGACCCGCCGCGTGACAAGCGCCTCTTCCAGCCGCTGGAGCCTTGGACCCCCGACAAGGAGGACATGTGGGACCTAGAAGTGGAGGAAAGCCCGCACCCCAATCCGTCTGCCCTGCTGCCCTTAAGTCGAGGCAGCAAAGGTCAAAAGAGGTAAAGATAAAGTCAACGAGAGAATGCAGTTTCAGGATATATTGGTTTGTACGCTGATAAGCTGTCGCTGAGCTGAAATGCAATCAAATGAGTTGAAATGTGAAATTTGTTACCGACAATTGCTAAAATAAGTGATTCCCACAGCTTCATCGCATTTCGCATTTTCCATAAAAGTCAGCATTCACTGCTTTCCGGTTTTGAACGTCACACAGAAAATCCTGCTTCGGCGAGTCCAAACTCCAGAAGTCTCGCGGCAAAAGCGCCAAGCTGAGTCCTCTCAAGCCGGAGAGTCAGCCGGCGTCTCCGTCCCAGCGAGAGCTGCGCAGCAAGGAGACGCCGGAGAAGAGCGCCCCCGCCAGGCTGCCCTGCAAAGAGGAGGCGGCGGAGCTGAGCTGCCAGATGGACGACCTTCCCTTCCTGTCCACCACGGAGATGTACCTGTGCTGCTGGAACCAACCTCCCGTGTCGCCTCTGCGCGACACTTCTCTCAAGAAGGAGGAGGAGGAGGAGGTGGCCAGTGAGTGTACTCCTCCTCATGTAGTTGATGATGTGTTGGTTGCTTGTAAGCCTAACTTTCCAACACTTTTGTCCCTTCAGATGTACCCAACGCTCACACCACTATAAACTTCCTTTTCCCGTCTTCGTGCCGCCTCTCGGTTCCGTCGTGGCGGGAAAATGTCATCGAGCCGCTGGGCGAGGATTGCTTTGACGCGCAAGAGGTGAGAACGTCGCAAAGACTTGAACGCGAGTCGGGAAAAGTATCAAGCTGAGTTGGTGTTTCCTGTGCGTTCAGCCGCTGGACGACGGCGTGTTTCTCAAGCGCCATGCCAAGCTGGAACTGGACGAGAAGAGGAGGAAGAGGTGACCATATTGTTTTTTTTGTTTTTTTGTGTATGGGGGCGGATATTACATCAAGGGTATCCAAATGCCATTTATTCTAAAATATTTTTATTTACAATCAAAAATTTAAGTATATAATTTCAGTGCTGCCTTTTTTTTTCTTTTATGAATGTGGGACAGTTTTGTTTCTTTTTTTTGGCTACAAACGCCTCATTTAAAAAGAAATGGCTTGCAATTTATTTATTTGTGTATTTATTTTTGAATGCCTGGTCTGGATGTTTCTGAGTGGGGATTTTGGCGCCATCTTGTGCCAATTTCAGGTGCTAAACCACCACGAGGATGGAACAGGTGGTGATTTATCAGTTTCATATTTTTCAAACTCCTCCTTTTAAAAAGAAATGGCATGAAGATTTGTTTTGTTTTTTTTAATTAAATGTATTAGTTTTTTTAATGTGCTTGACTGGATGACTCTGACCTGGCATTTGGCGCCATCTTGTGGCAATTTATGGTGCTCAACAGCAATAGGCTAACAGGTGAGCTTTTTCACAAATTATAACAGGATAGGAAAGAAATTAAACACAAATGGGAGGGATGGAGATTGCTACAAAAGATGACATTTTTGCATCATTTTTTACAAAGCTGTGATCTAACATTTTTAAAAACATAATAAAACCTTAATTTTGTAGCATGAATTTACCTGATGCTGGTAATTAGCATTTTAAATAAATTTCCTCGGTCCTCTGAAAAAAACATATGGACACCCCTGTATGAAATGCTTCGAACTTAAGCCTCATGCGCTTGCTCTTGATTCTCGCACACAGGTGGGACATCCAGCGGATCCGGGAGCAGCGCGTGTTTCAGCGCCTGCAGCAGCGCATGAACCGGAAGAAGATTATACCAGAGACGGAGCCCGAGCTTTTGTCATTCTATCCAGAAACTGAAGACGGTACATCATTGATTGTATCAGTCGTAAACTATTTTCAGCATCTCTATAAGACTTGATTTCAACAAATTAATTGCCCATGAAGGGCACGAGTCAAAATCATTTTTTTTTAACTCAGATTAATGATTATTTTGTTGTTTTTTCTAGTTGAAGCGATCATGATCACGCCCTTCTTGCCAGTGGTCGCGTTTGGTCGGCCGTTGCCCAAACTCTCACAAGAGTAAGTTTGGATGTTTATCCATGTTTTTCATCAGTCATATCACTACTTATTAGAGATTAAATGTGGAGATGTCGCGATAATTATATATATCTAATAGGGAGAGACATTATCTGTGCTGATATTGGGCATTTTGACGAATATCGGTATCTGCCTTTTTTCAAAATCTGATGACCGATAAAAGGTAAAGCTAAAACCATATTAATCTCATGGAACTATTTATTAACATTTTTAGTTAACTTTATGAGAGATGCTTTTGAACCTGGGAACCTTCTGAACCTTTTGTTTTTGACATTAAAACAAAGAAATGTTAATAGTTTATGCACAATTGATAACTTTAAAAACTCATTTTTCTACTTGCTGTCGACTGATGATGACATCACCTGTGCTGAGGAAGTAGCTAACGACCAATCATGGCTCACCTGTTTTCTTGGTTTGGTCAGCAAACTGAGCCATGATTGGTAATTAGCTACTTCCTCAGCACAGGTGATGTCGACAGCAAGTGGAAAAAGTAGTTTTTAAAGGTATTAACTCACTCCCAGTTATTTTCACTGAAGCAACTCCCTTCGCTCTTTACTGGATTTTGACTGATTTTGCAAGGCCCACAAAATATTGTTCTATTGCTATAAAAACATGGAACCTACCAAAAGAAAGATTAGTCTCTTTTCATCGGGAAAAAATGTTTCCGTTTTGCAGCAATTAGCATTAGAATATACTTAAGTTTCATCATTATTTGCAAATCTGTTTAAAACAGTCTGGCAAAAGAGCTTGTTGTAACATGGCCCTGGTTGATCTATACTCTGCTGCCCCCTGCTGGCCGTTTTTGTAATAACTACCATTGCTTCAAACATTCTCTTCAGTTCAGAGGCTGCATTGAAGCCTTCTGTATGCTCTAGTATTACAAAAAAACAAAAAGAACGTATAAATATGTCTTTGGGAGCATGGTAATATTTAAAATTTAACGTATTTATGCATTTTGGGGAGAAAATTAGTTAATTTTACATTTAAAAAAAGTGATTAAGTTATCAAATTAATTCGAGACAAAAATATTAACTTTTTACTGTTGAAAAATGAGTCAAGAAGTATCCCTTTAAGACATTACAAAAAAAAAGATTAGCATTTGTATTTTTAAAAATTTGGATGCTAATGTTTTTTCCCTGAAAATTGGAAATCTTAGCTATTAATATTTATATTTCCTACTCCTTAATTATTGTTCTTTTTTTCTCCAGGAATTTTGAGCTGCCCTGGCTGGATGAGCGCAGCCGCTGTCGCATCGAGGTGCCCAAAAAACATACTCCTCACCGGACCTGTCGCAAGTGAATGTCGCCGAGCGGGAGACGCGGCGGCCATTTTAGTTGGATGCGGTAAAGTCACCATTTGTTTGTGGGCGCGTGTCTTTAACTACTGCTGCTTTCTGTGCGGAGGAGAAAAGGCGTCTCGCATATCACTCGCCGTGCGGTGTGAAGCGGTAGCTCTGTTCTCACCTTCTTATAACATCACTCTTACTGCACTCATCTGACACCAAAAAAAAAAAATCTTTGCGTCGGAGCTCATTTGGCAACTTTAAATTTTGCAACTGCTTTGGTAAAGAAATGTCCCAAGCTAACTGTGGTGCTGTGTATTTGTCGCTCAGTCATCCAGCTTCACACAGTGAAAGCATGTTGGTGAGTCTGAATCTGTTTTCTTTTGTAAGAGGGGCGGGGACTAGACGGGCTCTAATGTTGGCTTGAAGCCCAGTGTTCTGTTCCTTTTGTTTTGTTTTGCTTTTACACTACTCACAAAAAGCCAGGTTGCAGTTTTTGGCCACTTTGCCTTTTTGAAAAGTACTGAAACGCAGAACAGTTGGACACGTTTCGCGTTGAAAAATCACGTTCACCTGGAAAGATGGTCCGTTCTGGAGTTTCACCCCCTTTTTTTTTTTGTGAGTAGTTTACATGTGAATTGCATGGGTTCTATTTAGCTGTAAAAGACATCAAAAAAACAACGGTAGCATGGCTTAACCCCTCGATGAGAGGATCTTCTCTGCTCTTAAGCAAAAATGAAAGGACGCAAGCATGACTTTTTGGCTGCAAGCGTCCAACTGAGTGTAGGAGAATATCGGCACACAGACGAATGTGACATTGACCTCCTCCTGCAGGAGCAGTTAGCTGACATCAGGGGTCCATTGTAGAAGCAAAAGTTCCTAGCTTGTAGTTCTAACGTGTTCCCATGCTTTTCCCTTGCAGTTTTTTTTTCTTCCTCTTCACGATGCAACAGCTTCAACCGCTATACTGTACAAGTGCATAGATGTTGGCTAGGTCTGGAAACTTTTTTTTTTGTCTGTACATAGGTTTCACAAACAAATGTACATAAAACATGGCTGTTATTTTTTTATTATTTAATGTTTGAACGTGTTGAGTACATTCAAAATTCAATGATTGTATGTTGACAAATTGAAAGTTTCGAAAGTTGCATTTTCTTTTTGGAATAAAATGACCATCTCTATGCTTTATGGGCTTGGATTTAGATTTTTTTTTTCCCCCCATTGCAGACACGAGAACCATGATCAGTAATAATTCCCAGTGTTCATTTAGGCAACAAGGTCCAATTTTAATCATAGCCAACGCTTTTTTTTTTTTTTTTTTTTTCCCCGTACACATCAACACACCTTTTTAAATGTGGAAAAAAAGTTTATTCAACAAACGCATGAACACCGTTTCATGTCTAGGTGTAAAAACTATAAACATGTTTTGGGTGGAATAATACCTTGTTTAAATCAGACTACCAGTGCCAGCAAGATAAATTGTTTCCAATGTTTTAGTAAAATGAGCCACCCTTTGAGTGGTGTTCAGCGACAAATTTAACAGCTGTCCACTGATTGATCTATTAAAAAATAAAAAAAATATTAGTTCATTAGTGTTAATTCAAAAAGTAACAAAATGAGTGCACACACTGTCGGGATTTGTCTTTTGGCATTGACAAAAATGAGAAAGGACTTTCCAGGTCCTATGAAATATAATTTGTAATTTTGATATAACATACCCACATCAATAACACCGCAGAAAGAAAAAAAAGCCATCCACCATTATGGCTGACGCTGCTTCAAAGAAATACATAAAGTCGACATGCATTTGCGTTCAGTCTTTGCGGAGGTTATTAAGCCGCGCCTCCAGGTCGGCGTCCGCGTCGGCCAGGGCGGCTTGAGGCTCCGCTTTCTTGCCGCTGGCCACCGACAAGCTTCCACCAGTAGACGGAAGACCTGGAAAGAACAGTAGCGGTGAGTGGACATTTACAAACTAAATTATATTATTTGTTCTATGAAATGGTATTAATTTATCTCAAAGAGTCTACACAACTTTTTTTTTTTTTTTTTTTTTGTCCAATCATTGCAGCCTATGTGTTGCTATGTCAATCTAATCTGAGCAATGTGGCTGTTTAACAATAACCAATCAGATTTCAAATTGTCCACAGAGGGCAAGCTCTCCATTCAGAATGTTTCCATCTTCTGATTGGTTGGTTAGAGAAAGCCAAGTTCAACTGCTCTATATTATGTATGTGGCACAGTTGCATGCTGTTGTTGTGTGTTTTTGCATAGTATTGATGGTTTGATAGTGGTGGATGAAGGTGGGAAAACCCCCATTGAAGTCCCACCCACGCTGGGAGAAATCAGAAAAATAATAGCACTAATGTTAGCACTGTTTTGCTCTTACTTGAGAGTTCGTCACTGAGATTAAGTCCCAGCTCATCCAGGACTTGGGACACGATGGCATCACTGCGAGAAAGACCAGACAAAATAAATTACCCCACCCAGATTTAAAATAAACACTGGTGCAGACTTTTACATCAACATAGCCGCCATATTGAATGTGTCAAAGAGTGACTGTGGCTCGCCTCTCATCCTCGTCGTCTTCATCCCCCAGCACGTCGTCGATGGCGTCACTCATCATCTCCTCCTTCATGTCCATCATCTCACTCTGTCGTTCAAAGTCCATCATGATCTTCTGGATCTGAGGTAGTTTGAGCTGTGGAGGAACACGGAGATGTATATTTATGCCAAGTGGTACGATTGAATATGCATTTTTTTTCCTCAATAGATTTTTTTTTATATATAAATGTTTTGGTCTTAACTACGTCACACATTTCTACGAAACAAGTGTGGCGTAAACTTAAATCAGTAAATCATAAATCAGATTATAACATAGATGCGGACAAATCTGTGACTTTATCACTTCAAACCTGTCTGTTCATGGTGGCCATGGCTTTGGTCACACCCTTCATGGCCTGCGCCATGCTGTGGTTGGACTTGAGTGTCTGAATCTTCAGACTGACGGCCTGAATGTTGGCCCGCATCATGATGAACTTCTTCACGTAGCGTCTGGAACGGACCAAGTCTTTGGCCATGATCTTGACTGCGTCCTGCACACATTTCAATCACAAATTCAGAATTTGATCTTTTCTTTTTTTTCCTTCTCAAGAAGATTTGACCCACCATTTGTCCCTGTTTAGCCATTTTCTTGATGTCAGCGATGATCTTCTTCTCCTGCTGCTCCAGTTTATTTCGTTCTCTGTCCAGATCCCTCATGGCCCGGTTGAGCGCCCTCTGGTTCTGTTTTAGCATCTCTTCCGGAGTCTTTCTCTTCCCGAAAAGGAAGTCCATCTGTTTGGAAGCACACAGAGGCAAAACGGATACTGGAAATTCTATACATTTTCTATCATTCTCATCGTCTATTAATAGAGTTGCGGGTGAGTCATCTGTACTTGAGTATTTGTTGTAATGACTTGACGTACATTTGAAAACAGATACATGTTATTTAGGCCTTACTTTGTCAAAATAAATATGCTTGTTACGTTTTTCAACTTCCACGGATGAAGAAAAACTAGGACAATTGTGATAAAAACAATTGTATGCGCTTGCACTGAATGACAGATGGTACATAACTTACCTGTGTATCCACATTTTTGTGGCATTTGTTCATATGTAAAATGTGTGCCTTCGCTCAACAGAGGTTGGGAAATGGGAAAACATAACCAAATAAATATGTTCTCTGTACAGTATTGCACTTAGTGGGATGTTTATATTACAGAAAGAACGCCACAGGGGTGTTGCCATTTTACAAAGGTGTTAATAATTGTAAAAACTCACGTCGTTAACGTAAAGTTTGGGCCAAATTCGATCTGGACGAAACCTACTTAAATAGTTTCCCAATTTAGCGTTGTAGTCAACTAAGTTAAGTGGCTTAAGGCCTGTTTATTTCTTGGCCCATGACGTGAGGTCTTTTTATGGCCGTCATTACCTCATTGACACATCCCCTCCGCCACCACTACTTGCATTAACCGTCACAAAGTCTCTCAGCTCACCTTGCCCGCTCTCGTCGAACCAGTAGTAAAATCCAGACGATAAACAACGTTTATTAAGACTTCCTCTCAACCGAGCTTCTCAAACGATGATTTTTGTTTTCCTTCGGATACTTCCGCGTTGCCACAGTTTTACTTCCGGTTAGGGACTTCATCCTCTACGTCACAAGTGACGCTATTCGTAGCGGTCACAATACCGGAAGAAACGTAGTCGAACAATTTACACGTTTCTAAATAAAGGCACATTCAGTATTTGAAGTAGTCAAAGTAGCTTTGACGCTGATTTTGTGAGAAAATGCAGATAATAATTCACTAAGTTAAAATGTAGTTGTATTATCCTAATCACAAAATTACCAGTTAGGCACCATTTCGATCGGTTACACTTTTATTTTGTAGTACAACACACTGCTTATCCTCCACTAGTCTCAATGCTGCGACCTCACAGACGAACATGGTTACGACTGATCATTTTGGCAGTGTTTTGGTCTTAAAGGGTAATGAAGCGCTTGCGAGCTGTTATTTGAAGAATCATATCAATAAGCATGTAAAATGTTTCGGCATTTGACTTACTTTTTGCGGCCTAAAGGACTTTATTGAACGTCTGGGAGCAATTTCTGAACAAATCAAGTCCCAGTATGAGTATATTCAGTTGTGCTTCGAAGCGTGGGTTCTTATTTATTAGGATGTGGAGATTTCCCAAGGCTCTGGACTCCCACTTGGCCTACCATAAGCATAACAGAGTGCACAACACCAGGAGGTCCAGTAAGTCTGAAGTGTCCGAAGGGAGGCGGCTGGATCAGAAAGCATCACCAAATAAACTTCAGAATCCGAGGCGAATATCATCAGAGCTTCAGAAGCTTGCTCTGGAGGACTTTTCGTCAGAATGCGAGAAGACATCGAGACGCAAGCCATCCTTGGAGTCTTCAGACCAGCATGAGATTGTCTTTGGAGTCGCTCCATGTCGCCTGGCTCTCACTCAAGCTCGCCGGAAGACTCTGAAGCTGTTTGTGAAAGACGGCGAGGCCTCACAAAGGCCAGCGCTCCTCAAGGTTTGTGAGGAGGCTCATCAGCGACGAGTTCCAATCCAGCGGGTCAGCAAGAAAGACCTAGACAGGATGGTTTTGGGTCGGGTCCATCAAGGAGTTTGCCTGCAGGCCACTCCACTAAGCTACCTGACTGAAGACTCAGAACAGAGTTCAAAATCCACACCCCTTTGGCTCATCCTGGACGGGATTCAAGACCCGATGAATCTTGGAGCCATATTGCGCTCGGCGTATTTCCTCGGCGTGGACCGAGTGGCCAGCAGCGTCCACCACAGTTGCCCTTTGACCCCGGTGGTCAGCAAGGCAAGCGCTGGCATCATGGAGGTGATGGGCGTGTATGGGTACGAAGACCTGGAGGCCATGGTACGGGTCAAGGCGGCGCAAGGGTGGCGGGTGGTCGGCACAGTGGCGGCCGAGGCGCCGGTATCCGGCATTCCCATCACGCCGTGTTCAGACTTCCGGATGACCATGCCCACGCTGCTGCTGATTGGAGGGGAGGGTGAGGGATTGTCCCAGAAGCTTTTGGCTTTGTGTCAAACTCTTGTGACCATTCCAGCCGGGAGACAGCTTCTACCTGGTGTAGAATCGCTCAATGTGTCTGTGGCCACTGGCATTCTTCTGCACTCACTGCTGAGCTCTACTAGGACCACGTGACACGCCCACATTTTCAACTGTACAATTGAAATGTACAACAGGGGTGGGCAAACTTGTACTCAAGTCCAAGCTCAAGTATACTTTAAGATGTGCCTATCAAGGATGGGGAAACCTGCTGAACCAATGTCTGCTCCATGCTCTTCGCAGGTGTTTTCATTTTGTGGCTTTGTTTGGCTGCTTGTCCCGTTCAATAAACAGTTTAAAGTGCATTGGTGAGTGCATCTCTCGCTTATTTTCACTTGAAGCTGGTTCAAAACAGAAATTTAGGCTAACAACACAAAGCAAAAATATTGACTATGGAATAATATAATTAATTAAGTGTTATAAAAAATAAAAAAATATGTTATGTGATAAAAATTAAAAAAATAAAAATAAAAGCGATATGTAAAATGTGAATGTCAAAATTGTAAAATTATTTTAAATACAATAGACTTTTAATGTTATTTTCAGAATTATAATAAATTATTTATGAAAATTCATTTTAAAAACAGATTAAAATGTGTTGCTTTACTTTTAATCGATATATATATATATATATATATATATATATATATATATTTTTTTTTTTTTTTTAAAGCCTCATGGTGACTGTCATCTTTATAAAGGGTAGATCAGTGATAAACGTAACAGAAACAAAAACTGGCGATGATAAAACACCCAAGAATGCTACAGACTAAATGAGACGGGTTTTTGTTGTTGTTGTTTGCCGTAATTTAGTTAAGGTTTGAGGGGCACTCGGACTGAGACCGTGACTGACACCTGACGCGAAACGGGACCGTTTGGTTTGCGGACAACACGACGAGCACACACAAACACAAACGCGGTCCTACAGGGGCCAACCTTATCGGGTCCATCGCCGGAATCCATCGCTGATTAAAAAAAAGAAAAAGAAAAAAGAAAGAGGTAAAGGATGCACCGGAACTACAAAACGAAACCTGCAACAAGCTAGGTGTTTAAAATGCACACCAAGCTGCGCAATGTCAAATCAAAGCCATGCTTTAAATGGGATAAACAGTCACATGACCATGTCTAGTGCTAGATGAACGATAGACTCCTTTCGATGCAATAAAAGCGACACAAATGTGCCAATCAAAGCACAGTTATTCTAATGACAAGGCAAGTGCAAACTGAGGGCAAATAATGTGGAACGAATTGTCTCAGGTTCAAATAAAAAGAAATCGTCTTGTCTATAGATTTTAATGCCACAAGATATATTTGCCTGACAGCTGAAAACATACAGATCAAAAAGTCACCACAAACGCAAAAGTAAAAGTCAAATATGAATTGTTTTTTTAGTAACCTTGAACTATTTGACAAATTCCTTCTGCGTTTACTTGGCCAATAAAGCTGATTCTGATTCTGGCAATGCATCTATCTATGTGTGTAACGATGTAATGTAATCCAGTAATGATAATAGTAATGATTCTGATAAATTTACTTGGTTTGGTGATGTAACGGTGTCTTGTTTACAGTAAAGATTGCGTCAGCGGAGTTGAACTACGACACCTGCTAATTAAAAGTACAGTAAACGACATATGTGGTGTCTATCACCTTTACAAAGGTTAAGCGATAAAACACAATATTTACTTTATAAAACATAGAGTAATAAAATTAAATACAATGTAATACAAACAGTTCGCATGTTCTAACTATGCTGCTCTTTCTGGTGTGCCCTCCTTCGCCACTGGGTGGCAGTATTGTATAAGAGATTCATGGAGACCTAACTACTGTAGTTTACTGTAGCCCCGAAAATACATCATCCAGTTGGATAGAGCACTGGCATGGCTGATTTAGAGTGCCTCATTGTCAGCTGTGAGTGCAACGCACATCAGGGTAGCATAGGACTGGAAATTAAGGGGTGTGGGGGGGGGATAATCAGTCTTGACAGCCAGTGTGTGGACCGGGTCTCTGCTATGTCAGGGCTGCTTTAGAGTGCCACATTGTTGGCGTGGGTGCATGCAAATCATGGTAAGAAAGGCGAAAACATTAGAAGGGGAACATTGGGGGAAAATTAGACTTGACAGCCAGTGCGTGGACCCCGGTCTCTGCTCTGGCATTGCTGCTTAGAGCGCCTCATTGTTGGCCATGAGTGCATGCACGTCACAATGAGAAAGGCGGAAGCGCCAAGATGGGGAAAAGAAGAGAAAATAAAATAAAAGTCCAACTTGACTTAGTACAGCTTCATTTTATCTCAAAACAACACATTTACGCGTGCAAGTACTGTACATGTTCATGTGTTTTGAACGTCTTCTCCCACGCGGTGGCAGTGTGGACAAACACAAGCGTCATCAGGCACCCGTCGTACGGAGGAAGAAGACTTGCGCACACAATGCACTGCACGGCTGACAAGGGTTGCGTCTCCCCGATGTCCACGATACATTTACAATTCCGAGGAAACGTGTGAAAAGGAAGCTGCGGGGGACGCTGCGTCTTCCCCCACACGTTTTTTTTTTTTTTGCACACTATTTTGGCCAGGAGATGGAATCACGAGAAGGGGACACCGGCGACCGGTTGAACTTGTGCTAAACATTGGATCTAAACAGTGAAGGCTGCACTGAGGAGCTGCCCAGCCCGACGGGGGTTGGCCGACACCCTCGTTTATGGAAATCGACACCGAGGCTTCCAATAACGGGCCTTGAATTTTTGTTCCAAGTGATGGAAGGATTTTAGAGCGTGAAGGATTAAAATAGTATTATTACACGAGTGATTGACAACATTGGCTTCGCATTCCTGCAGTTTCATTTGGAGGAAAAAAAAGGGATAAACCCCCGCTAGCTAACAGCTGGATAGGCTAATGCTAACCTAGCTGTGCTGCTAACGTTACGTCTTTCTTTTGATGGGATAGAAACTCAACCATCACTATCGGCTGTCAAACACATCAACAATTGGGAAAAAAAAGAAACATCGACCAGGGAATATTATTCGGCCACGCGTCCGGATGTTAGGTCGAACGCTGCTATCGCGAAAATACGTATTTATTCTTAGGTTGCTGTCTGAATATATTGTGATGTATTGAAGTGAGCCCCGTTCTTGCTATCGGAATTAGCAAATGCTAATTTGCTGAAGTCAACCCCAATCAAGTGTTTGGAGAGTGGTCGCGTTCATAGCCTTAATTGAATCACAATTTGCTAATTAATTTGAGATTTGTGAGTGAGTAATATGGTTTTGACCTAAGAATACAATGTCACGACAGCCAGTGTATTAGCTTTCCAGTATTTGGTTTCTGGGCCTTCCTAACTAGCTAACCGTGTCATTTTTTTTTTTTGTGTTAGCACTGAAACAAATTATCAGCAAATTGTTGACGGAAATGTTAGCTGGCGATGACCTGATTGTCAACACTAAACCCATGTGAGAACGTTTAGTTGGCTTTGTCGTCAATTCAAGCAGGGTTGTCGTTTTTGTTTACATGCTTAATTCGCTTGTTTTGCCAACATCCTTGCTAGCGAGGTAATGTTAGCCATTTAGAAGATGTCTTGATCGTAGTGATTGTTTCACTTCCATTGTGGCGCGTTGAAAATAATTGAAATGACACTCAAATTCCGGCGAAAGAAAGGCCCCGATGCCAATAGACTGTTGTCAAAGGAATTAAAATAGTACTAGCCACTGGTTCAATTAACGCCATTTTGACTGGGGCTCCGAGCGAGGGCCCGGGGGGGCTGGTGTCATCTCTTTGCGGTTAGGTGCCACCTTCCACCGGACCAGGACTTGAACTAAAGTGCCGTTGGCGTCATTGGAGTTGGTCAAAAAGGCTTGGAGGACAATGGAAGGTCCGAGCCGAAGCACTGCATCCAGGCAGAGCCGCCGCTCCCGTTCCCAGCGCGACAGGGAGAGGCGGCGGAGGAGAGTCAACCTGGCCGAGGAGCGGGCCACGTCGCTGTCGTCGGGCTCCGATCGGGAGGATCGCGGGACCAACAGCGTCCTCGGTCCGGGGGAGAAAGAGGGCCGGCCCGGTTTCGGCCGACACAGACCCCCGCGTCGGAGGAAGAGGGAGTCGGTGTCGTGTGAGGAAGACATCATCGATGGCTTTGCTATTGCCAGCTTTGTCAGCTTGGAGGCTTTGGAGGTGAATGTAAATGTGTGCATGTTGACACTAGCTGGCGTTTACTCTACAACCTTTATTGAGTAAGAGTACATTTTCTAAACGAACGAACAAACAAACCAAAAACTAATTGGTCTGCCTGTCACTATATCTCCCTGTCATTGATAGATGAAAATACATTATTTTAATAACATGACAGGATTTTGCAAAAATGTCAGTCCATCAAAGTGTTCAGTCTGGTTGGAATTAAACACTAGTAGTGCTGACCCAGAATTGGATGATGATGGGTTACAGAGAACTAGTTTGTTGTGTTAGGATTTATTTATTTATTTTTATTTTTTTATGTTTTTGTGTGTTATCACTTGTAGAAAATCAGGTTGGAAAACACCTTCACAGTGAGTGAAACAAAGATTTATTTCTCAACATATTTATTTGCCAAGTTAAAAAAACAAAAACATTTTTTCTGTGGCATACTTCATTATTTCTTCGCATAACTAGTTGAGAATTATGGTACCAAGCTACTTACTAAAAGTTAATAATATTGGCCCCAGGATAACTTTTAGTATAACCTCACAAGTTAATTTGAACGTCTCTAAACATTTGCATTGACATTTCAACTTTTATTGCAAACTTGCTGTTCTCCATCTTCATCTTGAATAAACCTTTAATCCGCAACTGTACCAAATGTTCAGGTTCAGTTACAATTGGTGTTTTTAAACAGTCCTCTATCATGTTTGTTGACATTTTGACATCATGAGACAAAAGATGACACCTGACAATTGATCAACAGTTCCTTACCACTGCAAGGTTTCAAACAAGATGTTCTCAGAGTAAAGTGGTCATTGAGCTTAGACTGTTGCAGAGTGTCATCAGCAGGTTGCAATAGAGATACAAAAAGAATGGAAGAGTCACAGAAAGCCATATAAGTTGAAGTCCTTGGAAGTTTTCACAGATCAAACATCTGTCGTGAATTCTGCCTTTCAGAGTACTGCAAGTTGTGCAAAAAGTACTGAAACATTGAACAATTGGAGGTCAAATTAAATTCACCTGTAAAAGTGACATCATGAAATTTCGCTCAAAGCCCAATATCCCCAACTTTTGGAGAGTAGTGTATGCGTGAGGTGTTTTGTTTATCTCTTCCCATCGCACCCATTATTCTTGAACTCCTCAACTCTGACACCATTCCTTGGTTGGAAATTACAATTCATTCAGTCAGGCCACTGATGGCTTGTGGAGAGGCCTCAATTATTCATGCGCTCATTCCGGGAGGTGTTGATAAGCTGCCAAATGGCTTTGTAAGAAAAATGCTTGTGAAATGATCCACACCAGTTTGTGTATTTGAATAGGAGTGTCACTGTCAAAACACTCCCGCCACCAGTTTTTAATGTTGAATGTTTCTCATTTTTAAACATAGATTTTGAGTGTATTGAACTAGTGATCGTCAATAGTTGGAAATCATGAGTCCATTTATTGACTAATACATAAGAGGAGGGGCCATAAATCGTTGATTGATTTGAACAGACTGGTGGGCGGAAAAGGGTTACTGTCAGTCTTGATGCTAATTACAGCCAATCAGAGTGTTACCCTGGAGACAGGTACAAGCAGTGGCTCGGGAGCCTTCATCAGCTGCGTTTCAACTGGTCTGAGTAGACCTAAATGCATATCAGAGAGATCGATTTCAATGAAGAACGGCACTTCTGGATGGTGCTTGTGTCATGTAATACAATTCTGGTTTTATTTATTTGACAATAGTGCACCTTTCAAAAGGACGTTTAGGGCGTGTTTGTCTACAGTGGTGACGGAAAAAAAATGACTAATTGACAATCGGGTCAACGTTTAATAGCTGGTTATTTTTCATCATGAATGTTTGAGGGGACAGAATGTGCACACGCCACATCCCAAAATGCAACATTAGCCTTCTACTTCATGTCGAGGGTTTTGTTTTTGTGATTGTTCAGTGCAGAAACATGACACTTTACAGTGATAATTCAGCTTTTACTTTGCCTTCTTTGTCTCCTCTTTGAGCTTCCCCAAATGAATTTGTTCCCCTCAGATGGACTGCTCTATGAAGCCCAGCCAGCACAACGACATGCTGGGTAGGAGGAACAAGGGCAAGAGGGGTCCGGAGGAGAATGGCGGGGGGCCGCTATCCGAGCCGGAGGAAGGCGTTCCGCACAGCTACTCCAGCAGCTGTTGGAACAAGAGTAGGAACAAGAGGCGGAAGATCGAGGTGAGAAAAAAAATCTTTTAGGCTCTGGTGACCTGTCAGCTGAGTTCACAGTGTGCATAGATGGAATGTTTAGCTTAATTGCTATTCCGCGAAAGCAGTAAGTGACATTTTAAACCATTGGAACCACTAAAATGTCTTTTCTGCCCTAGGGACACCCTTTGGAGACTGGCTACATTGTAAGTGTCAAGTTAAGCATCGAACATAATGTAGAAACATTTTTTTGCGGACCAGTTTGATTATCTGATCTATGTTTTGCGAATAACTTTTTTTTTTTTTTTAAACCTCACTTTGTTTCAGTGTGACACAGAGAGTGATGCTGGTGACAAGGTATGTGCAACACTGACTCACCTGTCAGATTCTGACAGTCTGATAACCGTGTGCAAAAAAATATTGCGGATTCATGTTACCAGGTTTTATAAATTACAAGTACAGCTCCAAAATGCATTCATGTAAAATGTTTGGGTAAATATTTTTTTTTTATATATTGAATGTTTTCCAAAGTTGCATTTGGAAAGGTATAAGAAACTAATTTTGTTGCGGGGGGATTCATTCAAAGTATGCTGCGACATAGAAATACTTACTTCTCAGGCACAAACCTCAGTTTCCTGCTTGACAATTTGAGATCACCTCATTCATATCATTTTTTTGTACCGTTAATTAAGCAATTCCTGGCATTTTAGACATTTAGTGTAATAAGTTTCTTTGTTTTTTCAAGGCCTCGGACCATGACATGGATCCAGTGTTCACAGTCAGCACCAGAAAAGGTTGGTGGATCATTATGTACTGCACCCACATGACTGGAATCCACACCAGTATAACCATTACCTGATGCACGAGGTTAAATTTAGATCTGACGAGATGATTGTAATGCAGCAAGGGAATTTTTTTTTTTTTTTTTTTTTAAACAGGAAACTGGCATATTTCCATAAAAACATTCTCACCAGTAGACAAACTGGTTTACTGAATAATATATTTGATGACCGATGTAACCATTAGCCACATATTTCTTTCACGTGTGACGTATCCAACCGCAGTGACCTTTTACAAACCGGCGCCCCATCTTGTTGACTGAGCTCTGGAAATTAATCTCTTCAAGTCTTTTTCCAGGGCACTTTTTGAAGCACAAAGGCAAACAGAGCCTTTGCGGGTGTGAGTGCCAAAATGTGGAACCAACTGCAAAAGTACTGTTTTCAAATGGAGGGAAGTAAAATGAAAAGTTGTTAGAAAAATAGATACAAGGTACAGATACCTGAAAAATCTGCTCTATTTGAACCCGATTACTTTCCTTTTTATATCCTGTGTCTTTTAAATGAATGGTACAACATTTGGTCATGGCTGTGGTTTTATTAAAAAAAAAATATATATATATATATATTTGAATTGGATGCTGGAGTAGGTGAAAGAAGGCCACCTGCTTGACACTAAATTTCTTTTTGTTTTTTTTTCCTTCAAGTTGTTGAGCCTCCTCCCTCAACCGTGGGCAAAAGCTGCCCGGGCATGCCAGCGCGGAGTGCTGTCCCGCGCTTGATGGTGACGCCCAGAGTGTCTGGCCTGGAGCGCAGTCAGGAGAAAAGCCTGGAATCGCATTTCCCAGAGGCCGTTTCGTCTTCTACCTCTTCCGCCTCATTCTCGCGCCTGACTTCCTGCTCGCCGGCCTCAGCGGCGGGGCCGGTCCCCAGGCCCGGCGCCGTCAACGGCAATGGCGGCCGCCACCACAACGGCAGCCCCCCGCTGTCCAAACCGAAGCCCTTCCTCACCTTGCCGGGACGGTCTCACGCCCTTTACAACAGGTTTGTTTTGCTTAAATGTTAACTTGAACATCCGCAGACAGAGGGTGGGAAATTCGAACCCAAATCCAGTCTGAAAACAATTTTAACTCATTTGCTCCCCAAAACGTACAAATACGTTCTATTTTAAATGTATTGTGTCCCAAAGACGTGTTTATATGTTTTAAATGTTTTTGTTTTTTTTTATGCTAGAGCATACAGAAGGCTTTGATGCAGCCTCTCAAAAGTAGAGAACTGGTGAAAAAAGGTAGTAATTACAAAAACGGGCAGCAGGTGGCAGGATATTATAATAGCTCAACCACAGCCATGATGAAAAGAAGCTGTTTCCCCACAATTCTAAGCAGATGTGTGAATAATGATGAAACTTAGCTATATTCTAATGCTAATTGCTGCAAAACGGAAACAGATAGAAATATACTTGTTTTTCCCGATGAAAGAAGAGACTCTAATTTTTCTTTTGGTAGGTTCTATGTTTTTATAGCAATAGAACACAATATTCTATGGGCCTTGCAAAATCAGTCAAAATCCAGCAAAACAGCCCTGAGCGAAGGGGGTTGCTTCAGTGAAAATGGCTGGCACTGAATGAGTTAACTATTTAAATTGTTAAAAAGAGAAGCTTTATGTTGCGCCTGAGTCAAGTCATATGACTTGAGTCCTTCACCTGTGGTTACTAATGGCAAAAGTGGCTCTTGTTTTGGTCTCCAGGAGCAACACCCCAGTCAAGCCTGCATCTGTTGCCTCGTCTTCATCTTCCATGCGCCCTCCAACTCCTTCCACCAGTGTGTCCATGTCCTACATCCGGGGCGCAGGGTCCTCGGGGCCCCTCCGACCTCCATCTCGGGCCAACCCGGGGCCCTTGTTTACTTCCTCACCAGGCCTGCCTCCCCCTCCCCCTCTACTACAGGGCCCTTCTCACTCATCAGCAGCAGGTACAGTCAAAATGAAAGGGCCACCTTACTCGCTTTCAAAATGAGAAAGCGATTTTAATAGTTTCTCACACTGTAACGCGATCCACCACAGACCAGGAAATGCTGCGGCAGAATTTGAACTCTCACTTCCTGAACGCACAAGAGCGCGAGGGCAGACGGAGCGCTCCGGGGGCCGAAGGCAGTAACGCCGCCGTGGGTCGCTCTACTCCCGGAGCGGCGTCAGCGTCCAGTTCCACGCCGGGATCGACGGGCCGGACGTCCCAGAACCAGCCCAGCGTCCAGCCGCTGGCCTACCAGTTCCATCAGCACAACCACCAGCACCAACATACGCACACGCACCAACACTTCACGCCCTTCCTGCACCCCACCGCCACCGCTCCGCCCCTGGTGAGGAGCATCCTTGTCATATGTCAAATTCCAGTCTGTCTGGAATTTGGAATGAAATCCATGTTTGTGTTGTTTTTGCCTTTTCAGTTTGATAAGTACCCCAGCAAAATGGAAGGGCTGTATCGGCATCCTGTAAGTCGCACTGATGACACAAAAAAAATATTTGACCTATATACTTTTATTTATTTTTTTTACTTATTATTATCACACCTATATATTGTGAATCACCAAGCTAATTTTAATATGGACTACCCAGGTATGCAATTTTGATGCTGTGGTTTGCAAATAAACTGACAATTTATGCTCAAACTTTACAATCTGACTGGATTACAACAATTATGCAATGAAGAGTCAGCCAGAATTTCTCCACAGCGAATGCTGACTCATCACCATATATTGCAAATATTTGATTTCAGTTATTGTTGCCAAAGGTGGCACAGCAATTTATTATGTACAGAGGCCAAATACTTCACACTTTCACAGAGGGCCAGATACGTTGTTATATTTACTTGAGTTGTATGTGAAATATTTAACTCATTCTCTCCCAATAACGTATAAATACGTTCTATTTTAAATGTATTAAGTGTCCCAAAGACGTGTTTATACGTTTTTATGTTTTGTTTTGTTATTTTAATGCTAGAGCATACAAAATCCTTTGATGCAGCCTCTCAAATGTAAATTATGGGTAAGAAAAATGGTTAATTACAAAAACGGCTAGCAGGTGGCAGAAGAGTATAAGAGATCAACCAGGGCCATGATGAAAACAACTTCACAAAAAACAACTTCATTGAAAATGGCTGGGAGTGACTGAGTTAAATGTAATATGCAACATCAGACAGGAATCAAGTGGTCATGAATATGTCTGTCATGACAGTTCTTCCCGCAATACCCGCCGCCGCCCTCAGTGCCCAATATCCAGCCTGTGATTCCTCCCACCGGGCCTTTCAGCTCCTTGCAAGGAGCATTCCAGCCAAAGGTGAGAAGAACTTTTAACGTCTTTCATCCCTGCTGTGAACTTATCCTGAGTGATGCGATCATGAGGAATCCGGCTGAATCTGGCCTCGTGTTGATAACGTTTTGACACAGTTGAACATTTTTGGTGGGGGTAAAAAAGGAGGAGGTGTCCTCTTTAAGTTTTGGAAGGAGTGTGAAAGTAAAGATCCAATCTAATTCCGTATTGCTGAATCATCCGATCACTCAAGGATGCATGTTGAGACCTGGTCTAGACACTTGATACTGGCATCATTTTGGGCTGCGTCATGTGGCTTTGAAATGAAATATGTTTCCCCGACACTTAAAGAAGAAGTTAACCCCCCCCAAAAAATTAACACTACTACGTTCTATGCAGCCTCACGAGTCTAAATACGGTATTTTGGTTAATACTGCATTAATTGAGTATGAGTAAAGCAGCAAAATCCAGCAGATTTGATCAATATCAGAAGGCGGCCATTTTGCCGCTTGCTGTCGACTGAAAATGACTTCCCAGTTGCTGAGGTAACAACCAATCACAGCTCAGCTTCAGGTGAGCTGTGATTGGTCGTTGCCTCAGCCCTGAGCAACTGTGATGTCATCTTCAGTCGACAGCTGAGATGGATTAAAAACGGCTGGATTTTGCTGCATAACTCGCATTCCACGAGTGTAATATTCATCAGACTAGTGAGGTCACATATAACATATTATTGTCAAGAAATGTTTAAAGGGATACTTGCCTCATTGAACAACTTTCAGCAGTGAAAAGTTAATATTTTGTTCAGAATGAATTTGATAACTTAATTAATTTTCATGTTCAATTAATACCTTTAAAAAGTAATTTCTCTCCTTGCTGTCGACTGAAGATGAAACCAGCTGTGCTGAGGAAGTAGCAAACGACCAATCATGGCTCACCTGTTTCCTGGTTTTGGTCAGTATACTGAGCCATGATTGGTGATTACCTACTTTCTCAGCACAGGTGATGTCATCATCAGTCGACAGCAAATAGAAAAATCCATTTTTAAAGGTACTAATTGTACATGAAAAATAATGAAGTTACCACATTAGTTTTAGACAAAATATTAACTTTTTACTGCTGAAAATGGCTCAATGAGTCAAGTATCCCTTGAAGGGTGACTTTAACTTTAATGGAAATCGTAAATAACAATGACATTCTATAATATACTGTATGGTGGAATGTTATGTTCGTTATGAATTTGAAAATAAAAAATAAAAAAAAATACTTGTTTGTATATCGCTGGTGTTGAGCCAAAATCTCATACGTCACAATTTGTTAAATTTCGTATTTTTTTTTTAAAACATCTATACTGTTGATCAGTCCACATGTGTGGGTGTTATTTTTACAAATTATTGACCAATCTAAATTGTTGAGAATGGCTTGATCTCTGATGGTGCAATGTTAATGGTTGAACAAACATGCCCTTTTGGGGGTCTCCTGAAAAGTGACTATTTTGGAGCTGCAAGGTGTAATATGTTCTTTATCGTGTATTTTCACTAATGGTGAATGCTCTGGAACGTAACCAGGGAATCGATGTAATCGCCTAGCTCGACTATCAGTTTGTATTGCAAGTGTAGATGTGAGAAGTTATTGACTCACTGGTTTGCGGGCGGTGCTTGACGACTTGTTTTGTGCGACAGCCTCTTGTCCCTCAGGGAACCGGTCCGGATCTGAGCGCTCGCCTCGGGGTCGTGCCGCACCATCTGCAGCCCAAAGATCACCGGGTACGAACCGCCTTGTTTGTCAAGTCAATCTTGTCGTTTCTGGAGCGTTCACATTTTGTATTGCATCACAATATGTGGCCCGTCAGGTTGTTTGTACTTCAACCTAAGACAAATAAAGTTTTTTTTTTCCTATGCAGTGTGAGAGATGTGGATTAAAAGTGGTTTTTACAACTGTGCTCTCTCGTAGCTAACTGATCCATTCGGGACATCGTTGAAAATCAGTAATGTAAGCACAAACAGATGTTTTGAATGCACTGGCTCAGCTTATCTTTACTTTCTCACTGCTTCATTCACGCCGCACTAACCTCACACATGTTGGCTCGCTAATGCTCGTCCAATTGTTAGATATTTCATATTTCATAATGCTCTGACTTCTCCTGTCCCCACTATGGCCGCTCTCACTTGTAGTAGTAAAAAGATGTTGAGGATGACTTATAAATGTGCATTGAGGACTAGTGAATTAGCCAGGGGTGGGCAAAGTATGGTTCAGGGGCCACATACGGCGCACAATATTATTAACCTAGCACACAGAGCATTATTTATTTATTTATTTATTGGATTTATCTATTTTTTTTCTCCCTCATTAAGTATTTTTTTCTTGATTTTTAGAAGTATTTACTGTGTTAAATAATTGATTGATTTGTTGTGTATAATAAAATAAAGTTTAATCAAATAAAAATAAAAAAATAAAAATTTCAAATGTTTTATGGATGTATCAAATTAATTATAAAAACAAGAACAAATTATAAATAATAAAAATTTTCTATTTTGGATTTGTTTATTGTGTAATTGTTTAAGTAAAATTTCAAAATTATACAATAAAATGAATTGGAATGCATTATTATTTTCACAAAAAAATACATAATAATAATAATAATAATAATATATATTTTTTGAAGCACCTTTCAGGACACTCAAGGTCGTACAAACATAAAACCAAATAAAATCAATCAATTAATTAATTAATTAAAATCAATTAAGCAAGGTAAAAATAGATAAATGATAAAGAAACATAGAGAAACATAATGTAAAAGGTCTAGTTATAGTTAGATTTTTTTAAAACCTCAATCTTTGATTGACATGGCCCAATGTTTTCAAAATCAAACCTTTGAGAACCCTTGAGAACTCAAGTTTGCCCATCCTTGGAGTAGACAGACAGACAACCAATCATGTCTAAGACCATGTAATTAAAGACGAGATTGATTGATTAACAAAGAAAACTTGTTTTTGTGGCATGCAGAAACCTGGAAAATGGTGTGCTATGCATGTATACGTGGCCTGGATGATCCTGAGCCATCAGAAGAAAGTAAAGGTACGTCACTATCGTAAAAACACTTCGACACCATCGCCAAAACAGAGGTTTGATTTTTCACCGTAATCTTTTTTTTTTTTTCCCCCCGCAGCTGATGCAGGCAGATCCTCACAAGTTGGACTTCCGCAATGACCTGCTGGCTCGTCTTCCTGGAGCCGGTGGACTCGGCCCCATGGGGCCCATCGGAGGCCCCCTGCCTCCAAATCACGACCTGACCAGACCGCCCAGTCTCTTCTCAGCGACAGGTGAAGCCAGCCAACCACCACTTGTACATTTGATGTGCATTTCCCAATTTACCGTGATTGATTGATTGACATTCATCTCTACTGCTGCAGTTAGTTCAAAATTCAGACTTGGAAGTATTTAAAAAAAATTGCTTCTTCACTATTTGATGGTTGCTGTCTTTAGACTCATGTTACCTTCTTGCAGGTGCAGTCAATCCGTCCTCGGCTCCTTTCATCGCCCCATCAGCACCGCACTCGTCTTTCCTCGCTCCAGCTGCACATTTGGGTAAGAGTGGCGTCTTAATTGTACGGTGTTGTTTTAATTCACTCATTTGAAAGATTCACTGGCTAGCTATTGGGGTTGCGTTGCGGTCTAAATAAAAGGAATCTGTTTAACGTCAGCATAGAAAGCCAGTGGAGAGGAATTCGAAACAGTAATCTTGATGCATATGTGCGTGCACATTTTAGATCCATACGGCCGATCTCAACCCTTTACACCGCTGGGAGCCCTCGGTTCTGGTGCCTTTGGAGGACTCGGAAGCCCAACGCTTGGTCAGTCTCATCGAGTTGGCTTCTGCTTGACTTTAATAAACCTCACACTGGCCTCATCTTGATAAAAAAAAAAAAAAAAAAAAAAAAAAAAAGCAAGCTGTAGGAGTGATTCTTATGTCACATACTTGCTGTTTTATACCAGCTCAGTCACGAGTTGTGGGGGATATGCTCCAGACCCACTAGCAATAGGTGAAACGTCATTTTTTTTAAATGTAGTTTTACCCCTCCCACAGGCACATTTAAACATTCTATAACACTTCAACTTTTTAAATAATTCCGTAGCACCTTCTCTCACTTTCTTGCTCATGTAGTTTTCCAAATTAGAGGCTAGGTGTGCTTGCTTCTAGTTGGTTGTAGTGAATGTAAAACAGACATAGAGGGGAAAAAATTAACCATTGTGTATTTAAACAGCAAAACATTCAGTCTACCTATATATTAACTCATTCACTACCATTGATGTGTATATCCGTCAATGGCAGTGAATGAGTTAAGTCAATTCCATTCCCATTGACGTGTATATCCGTCAATGGCAGTGAATGAGTTAAAATAAAATCTTCTATCATAATGCTAACATACAGTATAATGCAAAAGACCACAAGATATGCTAACAGAAATTAGCATATATGTTACGATAATTCTAAATCTTCAAACTCAGACTTGCCGGGATACTGTCAAAACCCATAAAGAAAACAATCGCTTAAAGAATTGGTGATATCGCAAGGCCACAGTGTAATGTATATCCAAAAGACATGAATTCAAAAGTAACAGACAAACTTTGGTTTGCAGCGGGCTCCATGTTCGGTCCCAAGGACCCACCTGCCAGCGTGGTGGGGAGCTTGTCCAATGCTTCCAACCACCACGACCCGTGGAACCGTCTCCACGGCACGCCGACGGGCTTCCCGGCGGGCCCCAGCTGGGCCAAAGGAGGCGACAAGCGAGACGAGAGGGAGCGCGCCAAGGACGGCGAGCGGAGAGACATGCCGCACATCAAAGACGAAAAGGACAGGTAGGATAATCCCGATTTTAATATCGACTAAATGCTTTGACAGCTGTTTTGAATTGGCAGTTGGATTATGAGGAGGGGATCTTCTCTTGACCCAAAAACTCATTCACTCCCAACCATTTTCACTTAAGTGTTTTCCTGGATTTTGACTGATTTTTCAAGGCCCGCCCGCAAAATATGTTCTATTGCTATAAAAATATGGAACATACCAAAAGAGAGATTAAAGTCTCTTCTTGTATCAGGAAAAAAACAATATATTCCTATCTCTTTCCGCTGTGCAGCAATTAGCAATAGAACATAGCTAAGTTTCACAGTTTTTCACAATTCTGCTTAGAACTGTGGGGAAATCAGCTTGTTTTAACATGGCCTGGTTGATCTCTTATACTCTGCTGCCACTCAACCATTTTCTGCAGTTGAGAGACTGCATCAAAGCATTCTCTATGCTCTGGGGGGGGGGGAAACAAAACAAAACGTATAAGTACGTCTTTGGGACACTTAAAACATTTAAAATATGACGTATTTATACGTTTTTGGGAGCAAATGAGTTAAAGGACCCGTAGACTGAAAATGCATTTTAGTGGGGTTTTCTATCATTAACAGGCATCCCTGGCCTGTCTACAATCCAACCAGGTGACATCTTTAGCTTTCTCCTCCTTTCTAAAACATGTGCTTCAAACGGGCAGATTAAACTTCCGTGACTTGGTGACGTCAGTAAGACACGGAAGTGCACTTGTGTTATTCATAACCGCTTGGAAATGTCCACAAGTATTCGCGGCAAATCAGATTCATTCACGGCAAGATAACGCTCGTAGGAGAGTTGCCAGTTATGGCAAACTAACGCTATAGACTCTGCTGTAACATTATGCTACTGTTTATTACGGTAAAACGTTACACCACTTTTCCACATATTAAAATAGTTCTAAAATGTGTAAAAGACATGTCTGCCTGGCTCAAATTGGTACGGTTGTACCACACTGCTTTTGCTCGCCATGGCCAGCTGTTTCCATTCACAACATTAGCACATGGCTAGCGGAGCCTAAATCACAGCCCCTTCGAGAGAGATGGGCGTGGCCTGGTGCAACTATTTACATAAAAGTGGCACGTCCCTAAAACAGGCTGTTTGGGACAAAGTGTTTTTTGTCTGATTTGGGGACAGCAAAAATATTACATCCAAAGTCAATTTTGACGAATGCATGTCACAGTGGTGACACTATTTTAGTATGAGGAAAAGTTGAATAATATGGGACCTTTAACTGTTTTGCAGAGACAACACGCTGTATGGCCGTCCACCTGTGAGGATGTCTCCTGTGGCGCCCTCCTTCAAGCCCCGCAGTAGCACCCCCATCTCCCACATCAACGGCCACAGCAGCTCCCTGGTCGGCGCAGGCGGGCCCGTCGAGGACTTGACTCGCAGTCTGAGCAGAGACAGAGAACGCGAGCGGGACCGAGACGGGGACAAGAGGCTGCCGCCTACGACAGTGTCTTCGCGGGGACTTCCCCACGCCTCTTCCACTTTAGTAGCGGACAGGGACAGGCCGCGTTCTTCCTCGTCCTCCGTGCTCAACACCCCGCCGCCCGCCATCCGCTCGGCACAATCGCCACTCGACCTTTACCCCCGCCCGCTCGGCCCGGCGCACGTCCATCACAGCGAACACTCCCAAAGAGACGGCGGCCTCCCCGCATCCTCGGCGGCTTCTGCCTCCGTCGCGTCTTTATCTCAGGCGAAGAAGTCTGATCGGACCACAACGCCCGTCTCCAAGCCCCCTCTCCTCCTGGCGCCGGTTAAAGTGAAGGAGGAGCGCAAAGAGGAGCCAGAGCACATCCCCATCTCCCTGCCCGCCCCGCAAATCAACAACACTTTCGAGCGCCCCAACAGCCACCCACACCACCACAGCTCCGGTACGCCCTCATCTTCTCTCTCACTGACTCCCACCCCGGGTGTCCCCCTCCCTCCACCCACTCCGAACCCGCCTTCCCATCTTTCCCTGCTGGATCGCTCCCGGGCGATCGAAGCCTATTTGGGTAGTGCGGCAGGTTCCGGTTTGGTCGTGGGCCCGAGCGGGGAGCGTTTCACCCACGGGACCCACCAGGGGCCGTCGCAAGGGCCACACAGCTTCACGTGGGATCCCTGGAGGGAGCTTGCAGCCCAACAGCATCAGCAACATCGAAGGGAGGCGATGGCACTTCGATCCGACCCGCACCTCGCACTGCGTTCTGATCCCCACTTGGCGCGACTCCTCCAGCACCAGCGCCTCCTGGAGGCGGAGAGGGCGGCGGCGGTTGCGGCGGCGACCGCGCCTCACCACCCTTCCACGTCCACCGCCTCCAACCAAGCGGTCCGCCAGGAGATCGCCCTCATGGCCCACCACTTTGACCGGCCTCACCAGCTGGGACCGCCGGGAGGGGGTCTGATGGACGAGGAGCAGCGCGCACAAATCCTACGGGAAGACTTTGAACGGGCGCGCTTCTTCGGCATGCACCCCCACCTCCAGCCCAGCTCCCACCTCTCCAGCCCCTCTCACGCTGCTACCGCTGCTCACCTGGAGCAGATGCACCCTGGCCTTCTGTCCCACCACCTGCCTCCGGCGGCCGCCGCCGCCGCTGCCGCCGCCTCGCAGCATCACGCGTCTCTGTACCCACGTCTGGGCCCGCTCAACGCACACCACGTGCCCAATGGCATCCTGGCGAAAACGCCCGCAGGTTTGGTGGGAGCTCTGTCAATGGGGGCGCCGCCGCCCCTCATTCCGTCCATTACCAGCCGGGCGTCCACGCCGCCACGCGGTTCCAGACTGATGGGCCCCGGGGAGCTGGCGCTGTACGGCGCCCACAAAGACGGCGAGTCCAGATAGTACAGGTTGAAGGAGATGAAGGGAAATGTCAGGATCACTGTGCTGCTCGCTAACGCAGTCTCTCACACCACAAAGTAGTCCCAGCGAGCGGAGCCGAGCTGCTGGTAGAGATGCAAGACTCACCGAGGTGTTACCAGTGCAATTTAGACTACATTATTGAGAGCCGTTTAAGCTTTATCCTGGATATCCATCTTAGCATTTATGTACTAGTATGCTCTTTGTCCGCACAAGTAAGACAATTCATTCTTAGGATTCGATATGGTTAAAGATCCAAAACTGCACTTGACAACTGCGTGCTACAAAAGAGCTCTCCTATTAGCACTAATAGTGCACGGTTTTGCCTCAGTACATGTACTTGTCCTACTAGTATGCCAAAGGTGTCCTATTGAGAGGACTAAGATCATACTAGGACATGGACCATAACACATTCACTGCCATAGACGGCTATAGACGTCAAAGATTAATTTTTACTGTGCTGGCAGTGAATGAGTTAAAAGGACATCAAATGAATAGCCAAACAGCTAAATTCAGTATCCTATTTGGTTGTCTTCCTAGTAAGGACAAAGTGTAGTCGTACATAGACTTTAAGATGGATAGGAAATATTTCGAATGAATGCTCAAACGGCTTTCCATGCTACATCCTGTGCATCTATTTTTATTATTTTCTGTGGGCAGTTGGTTACTGCAGGGCCGTCGTCGGCGGCACACTTTTTGTTGACTTTTCAACAAGCCTTTTTCCGCGTGGATCAGCAGTGACTTCCAGAGGCATGAGCACCTGAAAACATGTCAAGAATTCAGATTCTCGTAGGGTCGGGTCTCATAATCCGTAAAAAGTGGTGCTGGGGAGGAGGGTGTGTAAACATGAAAAGGCTAAAAATGGCACGCCGTGTTTGTGTGTATGTTTGTCGTCGTGAAAAGACAGAATACTGATGAGACCAATCCATGAGTCAGTATTGTACCTCAGTTTCTTGCTTTACCCCCCAAAAAATCCAAAAACCCCAAAGCCTCAGCGTCATGGAACATGAGATTCATCCTTTTTCGGTTTGTTTTTGGGCTTGTTTAGTTCCCCGAGGATGGATGGCGAAATGAACTGTGCAACGCTGTGTTGACTCGCACAACGTTTTAGAGCTTCCTCCGTTTCCCACTCTCCTCTGGACGATACGATCAGGACCAGATTATAGTAGTCTAGACAAAATGCCTTTGTAATTATTATTCTCAACATTATCTTCTATAATAATAAATATATTCACTGTTATGTTATTGTCATTGTTTCAGGTATGCACCAGTACTCTCTCTCTCTCCCCCCAGGTAGTAATACTGCACATCACGCGAAAGGCTTGCTTCACACTAAAGGTCGAAATGCTGGTGAAGTGCAGCCTTTGGACTCTTTAAGGATCTCATCTATGCCTTTATTGCGCTCACAGGGAGATTTGACTGTGTGCCCTTGCTTTGTGTGTTCTATCCATTTGGGACGATGTTGTGTAGAACCTTGTACAGTAAGATTTGGAAACAGTTTGTGTCGCTGACTAACAAATAAGTTATATACATGGATGAGTGGGACATCTGCTGAAGAACTGAAAAGGCATACGAAGGACATCCACAGTGGACGTACTGAGAGGGGAAAGAATGGGTCGATTATTTTAATATGACCATTTTATACCTTTCCAATCCCTCCCCTAGAGACCACAAAGATGAATTATTAAATGAACTGTTGTTTACTCTTGTGTGGGTCTTTTGTTATACTATTGTAAATTGAAGGATTAAATGGATTCAGTCAAGGAAGTAAAGAAAGGAATAAATGTCTACGTTAATGAGTAAAATGTGTGTACATTTAGTCCATGGAACCCTGTTACAAGGGATGCAAGCATGCAAGGCTATCACAGCTGTGCTGTGTAAATGTATAGTCAATACTACACTTGCCCCCTGAGATAGTTGTATTTATTTTTAAAGTATTTGAAATATGGAAAATCAAGCATGCCAACATTTAAATAGCAACTCTTGTTCAAGTTAGGTTAAGGGATTTGGTTAAAAAAAAATGCTCATATCTGTTGAAAGTGAAGAAAATTTAACAATTCTGTGACATATTTGCTGCCAAATTGGAACAATGTCCGATTTAGCAAAAAAAAAAAGAATTCGGCGACAAAGCGATGCGGCAGGTCAGTTAGTTTAGTATGTATTTTCTCCACCCTCAATAAAATTCAATATAAACACATTTCTTTAGAATGCAGTATGCATATTAAAACGTTAAATGCACGTAAATCGCAGCTGAGTTCTGATTTTAAAGCGCTAATGCAACAGCAAATTCGCCGACTTTTGAAGCGTCGCGCCAGTTAAGATATCGCGAGAGGTGCGTGTGTTGTGTACTTTGCGAGGAGCAGCGCCGCTCCACCATTTCGCTGCGCTAAAGTCTCCTCCCCGCGACCGCTACATTCTGAGCCGAAAGACACTCTCTCCCGGTCCGTATTTTAAATTCTTCATCGAGGCCGACTGCTACCTCGTTGGGTACCGGGAGGCAGTTTGGACCGCCGGCATCACGGATTGAGTGCGATTTTACACGGATGACGACTCCTTCAGCGAGAATTTAGTAAAAGAAAACTGGTCGGAAAATTCAGGTAGGTGGGAACTTAAGATGGCGGCCGTTGAAAGGGAGGGGGCCAAAGAGGAAGTCATGAGAGACTCGAGGGGGAGCTCTGACTTACGACACAACACTAGCAAACTGAACATTGTTTCGCTTTGCACCCGTAAATGGTTGTCTGGATTTAAAGCAGCTACGACCAGACACTAAATCGCTTCGTCGTAGTTTGATTCTGAGATACAATTGAAAGGTGGTTATCCGACTAAAGGAAGTTGGAAATGTTCTATACTGTAATCGTTGTCGCTTCGAAAGAGCCAACTGTGGGGTAGAGCGAGCCCCCTTGAACGCCCCGTACAAAATTGTGAAATGTATAATGGAATTTAATATTTTTTTATTTTCAATTATACTACAAGGACAAGTAGCTAGCGTGTGTGATTTTAAAAAAAATTGAGCGGTTTAATTTTCGCTAAAACATTTGACCCCCGCGTACTGACGTCATGAGTGATTGTACCCCCCACCCCACCCCATCTGTAGTACATGCACAAGCGGCTTTTAATGGCACATTTTCAGCCGCCGTGGCCCATTTCAAAGCAACTTGTCACGTTTGAAAGCAATAATGAAAGCATTACATAACCTCGGGTGGGAATGTGGCGCCTGCGCGTCTCGCGATTGCAGCCGAAAAACTCCCGGTAGCTTGCTAGTTAGCTGCCTAGTGCCACCCTAGCACTGTTGTTGTACGACGCTAGCTAGCTCACTAGCTAACAGCCTTAGCCCAAACCGGCATTGCGAAAACACCAAATTGAAGTCTTTTATGACGGCGAAAGGCGCTTTTCTTTGATTTTATTGTTTATCCACCACTTTCGCTACGTGTCTGTGCATTTCATACAAGCCACCAGTGCTCGTGTAGCCACCCAGTATGTATGGCAATTGGCTAAATGCAGATTATATTGGAGATGTCTTTGTAATTAAGATCCGGCTAGTGGTCGATGGTCCCCCCCGCTTTTTTTCTTTTTCAAGGTACTCAATTGAATGAGCGGAGGCCAGCACTCTCACTCGCCGGCTTGTGGCGTGAGAGCGCGTGCTGCGTCTTCCTGTGGGCGAATGCAGCAAACACAAGTTCACTTTTTTTTTTTTTTTTTTTTTTAACTGCTGCTGCAGGATGCACACTCCATACACACAAGCCAGCGCACTTGGAGCAGCAGCAGCAGCCGCGAGCTAGCTTGCTAGTCACTCACCTCGCACCTCGTGACATTTGAGATGAGATGACACTTTACCAAACTGTCCTCTCAGTAACTTCTCACATCATCATGGTCACGTCGCTGTACACCAGGCTCGGAGCAAATATCTCACACGAATAAAGTTACTTGTCTCTGTGTTTGCTTCCCAAGAACATGTGGCGGGGACCCTAATTTCAGCATCCTGGAAGTAGAAAGCACAGAGGATCCGTGTCTCACTCCACAGACAGGTGAGGAGATGCCTGCGGTCAAATATTATTGTCCACAAACGTGATTGAAAGTACAGTGTTCTCCCGTTACTCCGTGGGTCTTCCTTTGCATCCTCAACATGTCACTTTTTTTTTTATTTTTATTTTTAAAAGAGATTGTTAATGGGATTTATCGGTATACCAGTAAGTCTGAATTTCAAGTTGCATGTCTCAAATGTAGGTTGTGCTGGACTAGATCTAATATAAAGAGTAAGAAGAAGTGACAAGTCACACTAACTAGTCAATATTGACTTGCTTAACATGTTGTTGCGTTAGCAAAACCAGAACTCGAGTTAGGGGATTTAGTTCCCAACAATACCTGGTCATTTTGGGGGTGTTTTGGGTTTTGAGGCTGCAAATGTCAGAAATACTAAGTATTCTGGTTTCACTGTAACCTTTTGCTAGAGGCGGTTGTCAATAAATACGGTCTGCTGTAAAATACAAACCTGTATTGTTTAGGTTATTTTGTGGGGTATTGTTAGCTCTGTTGCTTCAAAAAATTTCACATATTTGCGAGTGGGCATAGAATGTAAACTCAACTCACTGTCGAAATCTTGTTTCCCACTTTTTGAGTTGTCACTTTGTTTTGTTTTGTTTTTATCTCCAGGTTCAACGTGTGGCCGCAGCAGCAACAGCGAGGAAGGAGGCTGCGGGGAGGCGGCAGTGCGGCAGCGAGCCTCTCCGGCTGTGGATGTGCTGGGTGGCAAGCCCCAGGCCGCACACAATGTGTCTGGGGAGTCACCTCGGCATGTCCCGCAGCCGTCCGCCGCTGCCCCCCGTCCGCTTCTTCCTTTGCCAGACAGCGTCCACTCGGCATTCCCGGTCATGGAGACCGCTCCTCCGCTCCAGATCTCCGGTGCTGCTAACGTCCGCGTCTCACAGGTCGACGGCATCAACTCGCCCAACGCTGAGGACTTCAAACCTTGTGCCCCCCTTGCCTCACATCCACAAAACACCAGCGAGCGTCGAGGGTTGCAACATGGCTTACATACTGTTACGAAAGGGACAAACATCTCCAGTAGCAAGACGCTTCATATGCAGTCTCCCCAAGCAGGCTCTGGACTGGTGGTTGGTTGGCAGGAAAGTTCGGAGTATAACTCAGAGACTAAGACACACTTGGAATTTGACAGAAAACACATTGGTGGAACTGTTGCCCCGCAAGGTCAGATGTGCATCACGGCCTCATCCCTCTCAAACGCCAGCGAGCACAGTGCTACTAAACGGTCAGATCAAGCGAGCGCTCGTCAGGATTCGGCGTCTACTGTTTCGAACTGTGGTGAACACGTTAGCCCGCTGCAAGACCTCAAAGAGGTCCGGCAGGATGTTGTTAATGAGATGGGGGACGCGTCCAACAGAGCTGCTCCTCCCTCGGCTGAAACACTTGATACTCCAAACGCAGGAGGACTTGGATCGGTGTTGCTCAACAGCACTGCGCGCGCCCAGACGGAACCAAGCGACGCTTCCCCCAAGTCCTCTGCTGTCCGCTCGGTGCTCGACTCGGGCCTGCTTGTGTCCTTGCAGGCAGAACCGTCTCAGCAATTAACGGAAACGCCCATGATCACAGAACTGGTGCATTCTGCCGACTCGCAGGAAATCGTGGTGGTCAGCGAGGCGGCGCACCTCGGGGGCGGCTGGTCCAACGTGCACCTGAAGCAGAGTTACCTCCTGCAACGCGCCGACGGCAGCGTGTGCGAGGCCGCCATCGTCACCGAGCACACGCCGGCCGAGGCCAAGCTGTACGAAGAGAGCGTGCGGGCCGACATGGGCTTGGACGCGCAAAACGTGGAGGTGTATCAGTTCTGCGGCCTGGTGGAGGAAGTGGGCGAGGAGACGGTGTGCGTCAGTACCAGCGTGCAGATACCTCACTCCCCGGGATATGAGGTCAACCTGTTCAACGCTTTGTTGGACCCCTCCGAGGACCTGGAATCCCACCTAGAACCTTCTATACACACGATTAGTGACAGTGACACAGTCATTATATCCCAGCAGGAATGTGATCCAGACCAAGCACAGGTTTGCGCCAACAATGTCCACAGTCTCTCCGTAGCTGCAGTGGGACAGCACCTGCTACTAGACACCAGCTCCAACCAGGTGTGTTTGCTGGAAGTGGACTCGTTGGCCATGGAGCAGACGCAGACACAAGTCTTGACGCCTTGTCCGCAAGTGAGCGAGGACAGACGGGAATCGGGGGAACACGCTTCTCTTTCGGCGGTAGATGCTGCTAAAAGCGAGCAGATGGAAGTTGCGGACGCCACGCCGGAGGCCTGCGTTTCCTCCGCTGCAGGAACCAAAGAACCTCCCTCTGAGGGTCCATCCCAGCATGCGGAGGCTTTTATCGCTCGCACTGCAGGAGGTATTAATCCAAAGCTGCTGCTCATCCAACCAGGTGTTGCTTCCCTCTTGAAGGAGACAACCTCATTCCTAAAACCAATTGTGGACTCGAACCCGGACGACAATCGGGGCACCCCGGCATCCGAAGAGGCCGTCGCTTCTTCGCCTGCGACCGAGAGCGATGGAACCAACGCATCAGCTTTGCGTTGTAGTCAGTCGGAGGCCTTAAATGTTGTAAGAACTTCAACCCCGACGCCTTCCGCTTTTGGCGGGGAAAGTTCTGCCATGCCTTCTACATCCAGCGGCCAGGACCTGGCGACACAGCACGACTCCCCCTTTGAGGAGGAGGATGAGGAGGAGGAGGAGGACGACGAGGATGACGACGACGACGAACCCACGGGGGACGCGGAGGTCTTAGATGTCGCTTCGGGACAAGTCAGCAGTGAAGAAGATGGCAGCGATGACGACGCGGAGCAACCTGAAGGAGAAACGACCACGCCAAGCTCGCCACACAAGGTAAACACAATTTATATAGCGGCTTGGCTGTGTTGGGAATCACACCTGATGTCAGCACTATATAGAAAGTTTGTCATATCAACCCACCGTTGATCCGTAATGTTGCAAGTGTGCGACAGCAATGACATAATTACTGCTAACAGTGTGCCTGAAGAGTGTTCCAATGCTGTTTTTCAATTGACTGATAAATGAACTACAGTATAAAGTGATTAGGGAGTAGGTAATGAGTGAATGATTCCAAACACAGCCTTTATCTATCTGCTTATGTCATGGTTATTTTCATGCCTGCTGTTACTTCCACTGCGTAATTATTTTTACATTCAATTCAATTCAAGCTTTCACCCTCACATTCACACCTATAGAAAAGTTTGTTTTGAACGTGATGTGCGTTTTTGGAATGTGGTGAGATACCTGGTGAAAATCTACACAAACATGGCTTGAACATGCAAACTCAAGTTTATTCAAAACGGGAAGTCCGGAGACCAGATTTGAGCCCCGAAACTCAGAACTACGAGGCACTGAGTTCTTTCTTGTACACCGTGTTGCCCTGTGTCATATATGTAACTGATTATTTGACCTTGGCGGAAGTACAGTGAGACCATAATGAAGTGCAATATTAAATCTGTTACAAAATGAAGTATTATGTTAAACTATTTGTTTTCCAGTCAGTTAAAGCTCTGATGCATAAAATTGTGACGACTGCATATTATTTTACAGGGAGCAAGTCTTATTTTTTAATTTTTTTATTTTTCTTTCCCCTTAAGGACACAAGGTATATTTCTTCAAGAATATACAATAGTCACATGTTGTTTGCGAAAGAATAAAGAGATATTTTTATTGCCAGAATAAAATAAATAATAATAGTAATGCAGTTAATAATTTACTAATTAACTCATTCACTCCCAGTCATTTTCACAGAAGCAATCCCGTTCGCTCCCGGCTGTTTTGCTGGATTTTGACTGATTTTGCAAGGCCCACAGAATATTGTGTTCAATTGCTATAAAAGCACGGAACCTACCAAAGAAAGATTAAAGTCTATGTTTCTATCTGTTTCCGTTTTGCAGCTAAGTTTCATCAGTTTTCACAAATCTATTTAAAAATTCTAAGTAATTGAGCTTTTTTTTTCCTACATGGCCCTGGTTGATCTCCTTTGCTCTGCTGCCACCTGCTGGCCGTTTGTGTAATAACTACCATTTCTGCAACCGTTCTTTGCAGTTGAGAGGCTGCATCAAAGCCTTCTGTATGCTCTAGCATAAAAAAAACAAATAAAAAAAAAAAAAAACGTATGAATACGTCTTTGGGACACTTAGAACTAAAAAAAACGTATTTATACGTCATTGGGAGTAAATGAGTTAAAATTACTTTCTTCTGCAATTAGCTGGCAACCAGTTCAGGGTGTACACCGCCTACTGCCCGAAGCCAGCTGGGATAGGCTCCAGCACCCCCCGTGACTCTTGTGAGGAGCAAGCGCTTAAGAAAATGGCGGGGTGGAATTACTTTCTTCCCTCCTTAAACTTGGACTTCGATGTTGTATTAAGAGTATACTTGGAAAGATGGAAATTATTCTCATTGACTTTTTACCTCGACAGAACACTGTAGGTCAACTTTTTTTCTTGGAGAAATATGGCTATTTTCAGAACAGTACAACTCTTTTGTTTGCCTAGATAAAATGAATTTTATCTTACATAATGTCTGTTTTCGCAAACTTTTTAGTTCCTGTGGTACACATGGTAGTTTGGTTTAATTGGCATAAGAGGGCGATCCTTGGAAAAAATTATCAATTTTAAGGAGTCCTTTGTGTTAAACATTTGAGAACCTCATAGCTAGAGTTTTACAAATGCAGCATGTTAGCTTATTTTTTTCAGATTGTGTTTCTTTCATGAGAAGGGAGAGGACTGTGCAAAATTGTTCCACAAAGGAGTAGCGAGAAGAAATGCTTTTATTTTGAACTCGTCATTCATCCATCGTCTTTGGTTGTCGGCAGTGGCTAGCAGATGGGGCTTCGCCGTCCACCTCGTCCTCCTTCCTGGAACAGTCGCACAGCGGCGACTGGGCCCGCCACGACAAATCGTCGCCTCTGCGAGGACCTCACGGCAAGTTTGTGTCCCCAACTTTGTTTGGGGGTTACACTTCCTTGTTGTCTCCCTCCGATCAATCCACCCCGCAGCGGCCGCGTGGAGAGCGGCGCTCCGACATGGCTGAGTTGGCCAAACATGTAAGTGGACCAAACCGATATACCGTACATTCTTTTTCTATTTTAATCCAACTCTATGCAACATTTGATTCAAAACTTATACGGCAGTTTCAGATAAATAGTGTGATAGTTTCTTGGTCTCATAACAAGTTAGTAAGTCAAGCTAACACTTTATTTTCCTGTTTCCAAATGTCAATCTTCTTCTGACTAAATAGTTCTGGTTGTCCCGCAGGAGGCCGACATAGAGCACCGAAGCCAGGCGCTGAAGCGAGAGGGCTTTTGGTCCACCAAGCGCCTCAACCGCTTGGCCGAGCCGCCGCGCCCCAAAGTGCACTGGGACTACCTTTGCGAGGAGATGCAGTGGCTGTCTGCCGACTTTGCCCAGGAGAGGCGCTGGAAGAGGGGCGTGGCCAGGAAGGTGGTCCGAATGGTGATGCGACACCACGAGGAAGTGAGGCAAAAGGAGGAAAAGGCCAAGAGAGACGAGCAAGCGAAAATCCGGAGAGTCGCGTCGTCCATCGCCAAGGAAGTCCGGGCTTTTTGGAGCAGCGTGGAGAAGGTATGAGATGCCATTGTAAAGATTTTTTTTGTCATGCCTAGCTGTGTAGTTTGGTTCAGTGTTGGCTTTCAAGATGTAATATGGACTGGTGATGATGATTTAACAGCCGTGTTTTGTGTGTACACTTTTTGTCAACAGACACTGCATTTTAAAAATGTATCATTCCGTGTGCAAGATTTCGCAGAAAAAAATGGAAGGAAAAAACGATGTGCAAAAGGGTTATGAGCAGTTGCATCTTGTTTGTCCCGGGAAAGGTGGTGCAGTATAAACAGCAGTCTCGGCTGGAAGAAAAGAGGAAGAAGGCTTTGGACCTCCAGCTGGACTTCATCGTCGGGCAGACGGAGAAATACTCGGACCTCCTCAGCAAATCTCTTGCGCCTGCCAGCCGGCCTGAACCGGTCCCGTCACCTTCCAAGACGTCTGTGCCCGCCACCGCTGATGAAGACGGTGAGAGATGTCTGTCACGTAAAAGAAATCAAGTTATTTTCAAGTTGATGCAAGTTGATATAATTGTCGTTTGTGTTCTATAAGTGGAGGAGACAAAATGGGATTTTTGTGAACAAATTCTGAGATTTAATGAAAAGATCATATCCGTCAGCCCAACGTAAAGACCTTCAAACGTCTCTGTCCTCGTTGTGAAGCTGATCTCCCACAGGGACGTTGTCATAGTTACACATCGCTGACACTTTGAGTAACAGAAGCAGTCCATGGTTGTTTTAGTGTACTGTACTGTTAATCAGACGGTCATAGTCTGAGCTCTTGCGCTGCATTTTAAGATGACAGACAAAAGTGGCACAACAGGTCCAGGACCAGGTCTTAGCCATCAAGACCGGTCTAACCTGTTTGCCTGTGCCTTTGCCGCGGCGCCATTACTCACGCATCATTCCTGCTTCACCAGGCAGGGCAGCCTCACGTGACTCACACTTGATTGATGACGACGACATGAGCTCAGGCTGACCTTGAATGTCTAACCTTGTTCAGTTCACTGATTTCATCCGATGCATTTCTGAACACAGCGAACCCACGTTAAATCCATAAAAAACCGATATCTTAGAAATCGAGCAACCGTGATATCGTGAGGAGAAAACCTTAGCGGCTAAATCAAAGATGTATGTCCCCTCGTGCAGACCGAGACTTTGAGCCTCCGTGTGAGGAGGAGGACGACGAGGAGACCATCGAGGTGGAGGAGCAGCAGGACGGTAACGACGCCGAGAGCCGCCGCAGGGAGATCGAGCTGCTGAAGGAGGAGAGCACGCTGCCCCTGGACCAACTGCTCAGCACGCTGCAACGGACGCAGGTGGAACGCCCTTCAATGGCCACCTGATTCTCACAATTTCCAAAAAAAAAAAAAAAAAAGTGTTGGAATGGCGTATTCCAATAGCCCTCCCCTGCATTTAGATGAATATATCACACGAATCTGAACCCGAATGCTCGAGTTATTCCTTAAAAACTGAACGATGGTCTTCCGCAGGACACTGTCTCGGATGAAGAATGCTCCCATGTATCGTCCTCATCAGAGGAGCAAGAAGAGGAAGATGGAGAGTTTGCTGCCAACGAAGAGGATTGTAAGATTGTTTTCAATATTGGCCTCATTCTTTCTTTGTTCTACATTGTAAAACACTCAGTCTTGTCTAGTGCTATATGTAGCCCAACAGCAATCCAATTTGATGGGCCATTGGTAGTAAAGTTGATTGTTTTTGTTCATGTCATTTCCAGCTAAAGATGAGGAGGACACCATAGCTGCCCAGGAGAAAGTGGAAGGCGATGTGGATCATACAGAAGAACTGGATGACTTGGCCAAAGAGGGTCTGTTTAATTTTCTTTCTACTTGTCAAAAATTTAATAATGCATTTTTTAAATTAAATTATCCAACCGGTGTCTACTTTTACCTGGCTAACACCCTCTTCTTCTCCCTGTAGGAGACATGAGCATGGAAGAGCTCCTGGAGAAGTACAAAGGAGCATACACCTCCGACGTTGAGGAGCCCTCTGCCTCCGGCTCCAAGGTCAGCTCGGAATGGGAGGCGTCTGGCGACGAGGAGGAGGAGGAGGAGGAGGAAAGTGAAGATGAGAGTGACGTGGAAAGCAACACTTCCTCCTCAGGTATTGGCGAGATTCTCAGCACAATTCAACCAAACGGCATTGTGCCCTGTTGACGATGAACAAGCGTGTCTTATCTGACTCTCCAGGGGAAAGTGAAGATGAGGAGAACAGTGAGAAAGATGAGAGCGCGGAAGAGGATGACGGTCCGGATGAAGGGATGGAGGTCTTGCTCAAGGAGGGAGATCACAGCCCGTCTTCATCAGGCTCGCGGCCGAAGAAGGAGATCAGCCACATTGCCGCCACCGCAGAGAGCTTGCAGCCCAAAGGATACACGTTGGCCACCACCAAGGTGAACTTGTGCACCGTAACTCCGTTTAAAAAAAATGACACTGGCCTTCATAATTAGTGCAGAGTGTGAAAAATAATCATTTGAATCTCACTTCTTGTGTCATCAAGGTCAAGACGCCCATCCCATTCCTGCTTCAAGGCACACTCCGAGAGTACCAGCACATTGGACTTGATTGGCTCGTCACCATGTTTGAGAAGAAGCTTAACGGAATCCTGGCTGACGAGATGGGTCTGGGCAAGACCATCCAGACCATCGCGCTCCTGGCCCACCTCGCTTGCGAAAAAAGTACTGCTCTCACACACTTATTTTTTTCTGTTCAATTATTGCATTTTGCTGATGTGTTCCCATCTGGCGTGCAGGCAACTGGGGCCCTCACCTCATCATCGTGCCCACCAGTGTCATGTTAAACTGGGAGATGGAGTTGAAGCGCTGGTGTCCTGGATTTAAAATCCTCACCTACTTTGGCAGTCAAAAGGAGAGGAAGCTGAAGAGACAGGTAATGACTTTTGCAGTTGTCTTAATATGTCAACTATCAGAGCTTTTAATGACCCAAATAGGAGTAATAGGTGTGTTTATTTTATTGGTCCATCCATCGTATGGACTTCTCTTAAATACAGGGACTCTTTGAGTTACATGTCTTACGCTGGCGATGTAACCCGGGTTTCATCGTTTACATCAAAATACTTTTACAGTTATTTAAAAAAAACAAAAAAAACATTTGCGCCACCTGGAAGATGCCGGAACGAGTATTTTGTGTTTGCGCACGGACATTCATTGCTGACGGACGGCAAAGCGGAAACTAAAACATGGAAATGTGACGCGCCTGATGGCGAGCCGACCTGCTCGATGGACGTCCGTGGCCGGACGTAACAACACAACTTTAAATAACGTTAAAATGGCATGATTACTGTGGGAAATCAACGAAAAAGAAGGTGCTACGGATGAGGCACGGGCGCCGTAACTGGAGGACCCCCTGTGCATGATTTCTTGCCAATTATTTTGTGGGACCTCCATTTTGAGTACGACTGTTCTAACCGCTTCTGTTTTCCTTGACAGGGTTGGACTAAGCCCAACGCTTTCCACGTTTGCATCACGTCGTACAAGCTGGTGCTGCAGGATCACCAGGCCTTCCGACGCAAGTCCTGGCGCTACCTGATCCTCGACGAGGCGCAGAACATTAAAAACTTCAAGTCGCAACGCTGGCAGAGCCTGCTAAACTTCAACAGGTCTCTGTCAACTTTCTGAATGTGAACTATTACTATTCGTGTCATCATATTTTACATCCTTTTTTTTTTTTTTTTTAAGGCAGTCACAAATTGCATGACTTGTTTTACGCTGCTTTATTGTATTAATTTTGACAGTGCCCATAAGTTTGTCATTAACAGTTGCATTAGTCAAGCTAAAGGTTGGCTTTGCCTTCTGAATTTCAGCCACAGACGTCTGCTGCTGACGGGAACTCCTCTGCAGAACAGCCTGATGGAGCTGTGGTCTCTGATGCACTTCCTGATGCCGCACGTCTTCCAGTCACACCGCGAGTTCAAGGAGTGGTTCTCCAACCCGCTGACTGGCATGATCGAGGGCAGCCAGGAGTACAACGAGGGCCTGGTCAAGAGGCTCCACAAAGTTCTCAGGCCCTTCCTGCTCAGGAGGATCAAGGCCGACGTGGAGAAGCAGATGCCGAAGAAGTACGAGCATGTGGTGCGCTGCCGCCTCTCCAAGAGGCAGCGCTTCCTCTACGATGACTTCATGGCGCAGGCCTCGTGAGTAAAATACATTTTAGGAGCTTTTTTTGTTTTTTTTTCTCTGTGTAGTCTCACTTTCAAACATCTTTTTGTTCTCAGGACCAAGGAGACCCTGGCTAGCGGGCACTTCATGTCAGTCATCAACATCCTCATGCAGCTCCGGAAAGTGTGCAACCACCCCAACCTGTTCGACCCTCGACCCATCCAGTCGCCCTTCATCACTAAAGCAATTGTTTTCAATACTGCCTCCCTGGTGCTGGACGCCCTGGAGGTGCATCCTCTCAAGGTTGGCATCCCCAAAACAGAGTTTCCCAACCTTCATTTTAAGCAAGGGACATAATTTAATATGTCATATTTAAGAAATATTGCAAAAACACACTTCCAAATTCCAAGTTAAAAATCACAATTCACAGATGAGTTATTTATTTACATAGCTCAGTGGTTAGGAATTACTGCCCAAAACATATGAATCATGTCACATTTTCACAGCTGTTTCTTTTATTGATTTATTTCTTTATTTTTTATCATGCAGCGCTGTGACCTTTCCATGTTCGACCTCGTTGGTTTGGAAGGCCGCGTGACTCGTTACCAGGCGGACGCCTTCATACCAAAACACAAAGTCAGTCGCCAGCTCATCCAGGAGATTATGGAGTCTCCCGAACCCCTGCCAAGACCCCGAGCGATCCGCATGAAGGTCGACAGGTACATAATCATGTTTGGAACAAAGCAGAGGTTTTCCTGCATATTAAAATTTGGATGCAACTGCCTCTACCTAATTTCGGCCCGCCTCCGGTGCTTAAAGCTCTAACTGTCTGACATCATAAAAACTGTTATTCGACCCATGTTGTAGTACTTATTATTATCCGCAATTGCAGTATTCAAGGCAGCGTTGTATTGAAAACAGTTGTCGATAAGTCACAAATTTCCCAAATTAAGAAAAGTAGACACTTATGATTTTCGAATGGCTAAGTATTCTTTTATTAGAAAACGTTTTTTTTTTTTTTTTTTTTTTTTTTTTTTTTTTTTTTTAATATCCTGATTCTGAACACACTTTCCACTTTATATTTTTTAACTTTTCAGAGATGTCTTCTGAAATGTTTTTTCAAAGAAAGGGTTGAAACGTTGCACATAAATACAGGCACAGCAGGCAATTAGTTAGGATTAATGTTATTGATGAGATGTGCACTTTTGTAAGGTTTCAAATACAAAAAATTAGCAAAATAAGAATTGTCCATCACATCCTCTGCCTCAATTTGGGCCAGGAAAGACCCTGATTAACTCTTTGACCGGCAAAATCGTTTAATAACTATCATTAAAATCACAACGTATGCCACCATAAACGTTAAATGACGTCAACTAAGTTTTTTATTTTATTTATTTTTCTCAGTGCAACATCTATGTGCAGCCCTGCCTGGTCAATGGGTTGTGGAATCATAAACCCGACTATGGCCAGCAGATGGAAACATTGTATCTCTTTTCGTGAACGATCAAAGCCTTTGTCATATCAAAGTTTTTTGTTTTTTGTTTTTTTTGATAGCGTGTGGCAGTAAAAGCGTTAAGAAAATTTGAGGTGGTGCTGCTGACTCAATGATGACGGCTCATGTTTCAGGATGCCCCACCCACCTCCAAAAGGTGACAACCACTCTGCGGCGCAGACGAGCAAACCCACCTGCTCGGTGCCGCCTGCAGCTCAGACACCCAAACCTCCGAGCCCAGAAGGCACAGCGGCACCTGCGCCCACGCCCGCGCCTTCGTCTGCATTGGCACCCACACCTGCGCCTGCACCCCCACGTGCGCCTGCTGTTCAACAAGGTATGTGATGACGTCACATTTTTTGCTTTCCAGCTAATTTGTTCATTCACGCATACGTCCATTATGTTGGTCTGAACCAAAATTATACAGTATAAATACAGGATAATTAATAAATACAACTTCCACATTTCTCAACATTTCAAAGTGTTCCAATTTTAAAATATTTCACTCATTTAAGCACATATTGGGAACATTTTTCACATTCTGCAGTTTCACATTTTTCATAGAAAAAAACAAACATTGACATTAATTTTTAAAGTATCTTTTTCTTCTGAATTTATCTTAATTTATTCTTCAGAATTTGAATTAAATCTATGTCATTTAAGTTCAGCATCACACAAAAGTTTTACAGAAAATTGCATTCTCTAATTTGAATAGCTTTTTTCCCCATTACAGTGATGTGTTCGGTGACAACCACACCACCTCCCCGTGTCCCTCTACCTCCCGGTGCTCAAACGGCCGTGAGATCAAGCACTCCCAAGCAAGTACTAACCGTGCGCCCTCCCCCTGCCCCGTGCACCACCGCCATTCCCGCTCACCCGACTCCCAACCCCGGCAGCATCATGCCACAAAGGGTTCTGCTCAGTCCAGACATGCAAGCCAGGCTGCCCTGTAAGTTCTTCACTCTTATTCTAGCTCATTCTGCCATGACTAAAATAAGATGTCAAGTCAGCGCCTTTTTAAAAATAATTGTCATTTTTTTCAGATTTTTCAGGAAACACAAAAAATTTAACCATTTGCATCATGAGATGATTTACGCAAAAAAAAAATCATTTTTGCAAAGATGGCATAAGCAATTATTTTAAGAGGGTAACGAAGTTGAAGTCTACTGTAAAACTGACGCATAAAGCAAGATTGTGCCAATGAGCTAATTAACAATGTATATAACACAACACATTTTTAACCAAGCAATGAAAATGAAAATTTACAGTACAATAAAATAACATGTGAGGTGTTTAATAGCATCGGTTTAAATCATCATTTTCTTGTCTGTACCAAGCTGGTGAGGTGGTGAGCATAGCCCAGCTTGCGTCCTTGGCGGGGCGCCCGGTGTCGTCGTGCCAGGGCAGTAAACCAGTCACCTTTCAGCTGCAGGGCAATAAGTTGACCCTCTCAGGAGCGCCCATACACCAGCCACCGCCCCCACGTCCCGTACAAGGTATGTATTTTTTATTTATTTATTTATTTTTGGTGCCAATATCTTTTATTTTCAATGACCGCGCACATTGGGACCTGTATTTTCATTTTGTCATGTCTAACTTATGTAGAAGTAAATGTATTGTTCGTGCATAGCCTTTTGTAACGTACAGTATATGATGCATTTAAGCATAACTACACATGCTTACTTGTTCAGAATTCATTAACTCATTCACTCCCAGCCATTTTCACAGAAGCAATCCCGTTCGCTCCCGGCTGTTTTACTGGATTTTGACCGATTTTGCAAGGCCCACAGAGTATTGTGTTTTATTGCTATAAAAACATGGAACCTATCAAAAGAAAGATTAAAGTCTCTTCTTTCATCGGGAAAAAAATTATGTTTCTATCTGTTTCCATTTTGCAGCAATTAGCATTAGAAGAGAGCTAAGTTTCATCAGTTTTCACAAATCTATTTAAAATTGTAAGTAATTTAGCTTTTTTCTAGATGGCCATGGTTGAGCTCCTTTGCTCTGCTGCTACCTGCTGGCCGTTTGTGTAATAACTACCATTTCTGCAGCTGTTCTTTGCAGTTGAGAGGCTGCATCAAAGCCTTCTTTATGCTCTAGCATAAAAAAACAAACAAAAAAAACGTATAAATACGTCTTTGGGACACTTAAAACATTTGTTTGCACGTTATTGGGAGCAAATTAGTTAATTGTTCCTTTCACTAACGTACCTGCGTAAAATCACAATTCCAGTAAATATTGATATGAAAAACATTTCAAGGTCATAAATGCAAAACAATCCATTAATAAGTAGTTACGGTGTGAACATGTGACTGCATCCTTATGCAACAGCGTTGACTAGTTCTGACACATCCTTTTGCAGCTTCAAATCATCATATGTAGGTACCGTTGCAAATTTTGGATGCCCTGTCATTTTTTGTTGTTGTCTATGATCTGCTTTTGGTTCCTAACCTGCAAATTAAAACTCATTCACTGCCAGCCATTTGAGAAAATTTCAAAAAAATTTAATACCCATGTGATATTACGTTCAATAATGATATATAAACCGAATCTACCAAATAACAGAATAGACTCCCTACATTTTGTCCCGTCCCGTTCTTTTATAATTGACAGTAGAAAAATGTAGGTTTGCCAAAATACAGCCATTTCTCCCATGGAATCTGAAACTGTGTTTATTTCGTATAAAATGGGGCAATGATGTCATCTACCGGTGGTTGGGCATCAGTAAATTTGTTTCCAAGTTTGATATTTACTGTGGAGTATAGTCAGATTCGCCCCCATTTATCTCCGCTCTAAAAAATACAATTGACAAGTATACTTGTCAAAGGCAGTGAATGAGTTAAAAATGACTACCGGTAATCTGATTGGAAATGACTGTGCCATCCAGGCAATGTGATGCACCTGTTGTCCAGCGTGGGTCAGCATCACCTCATCAGTCAGCCTGCCCAGGTGACGGTCCAAAGCCCGGCTGCTGCACCCTCTGCCCACCGACTTACTCCCAGTGCTTCCTCTCAAGGTGTCTGCCCCTTCTTCTTTTTGTCTCTTTTTTTTTCTTTCTTTTTTAAACCGTCATAATGTTCCGATAACTAATTAATATTTTAGAGAGAAAAAAAATGAATATTATGAGCTAGTTTTTATTTCCAAACAAGTTGTAATCTTCATAAGTTGTTCATACTTTGATAGCTGCAGATTCTTACTATTTTCTTTGGTGTCTCATCAGTGCCGCCTTCCTCCGTGGTGAGCAGCCCCGGGGTGGTGAAGATCGTCGTGCGTCAGGCAGCAGGCAAGGAGGGGGGCCCCGTGCCCACCCTGGCCGTGGCCCCGTCGCCTCGCGTGGCTTCCTCGCAACCCCACCCAAACGCAACCCCTGTCCGAATCGTGGCCCCTCAGCAGGTGGCCCAGCGCACCCCCGGTCCTGCCACCGCCCACTACACTCTAGCGCCCCCTAGAACTCCCAGCACCACCCCCAACCAAGCCCAGCCCCCGGTCCCCATCCTCAAAATAGTGCAGCCTCCGCCGCCTTGCGCAGAGCAGCCAGGTGAGAGTACTTGAGTTTTTGTCTTTCAATAAGGAGTGTGGATGAGCAGAAGTGGTTCAGAACCAGATGTGGGGTACTCGAGCCACATGAGGCCAATTTTTTTTTTACACTTATTTAGCTCAAACTCATGAATGACTCAGCTTGAGTTTGATTTATTTATGACAATATGACATTACTTGAGCAACTAACCAACTAATGACTTGACGCGACTTGCTTGAAATGTAGTCGGGACTGGACTTGCTTGATTTGAAAAAAAAAAAAAAAAAAAATCATAATAATAGTGCCTCAATAACGTCGCACTTCCTTTAAATGTGAAGGTTAACCTTAAGACACGAGATTTATAACTAGTGTTGTTCCGATACCGATACTGGTATCGGCAGAGGTGCCGATACTGCATTAAAACAGTGGTATCGGTATCGGTGACTACTCACAAGTAACATGCCGATACCATTAATTCCAACACTAATATAGGATTTTGGATGCAGCATCTTGTGTATTGCTGGTGCATGACATTCACTGGTATGTGACATGTTCACTGCATGCCGATCTAAGATATCCTATTGGCCCTTGAATGCTCTGAACCAATGGCAGGACAGCTTTTTCATATTGAGGAAAAAAAACCTTAAGTATCGGTATGGTATCGGTATCGGCCGATACTGCAAAGCTGGATATCGGTTTCGGTATCGGGAGCCATAAAAATGATATCGGAACAACACTATTTATAACTTGCACTGACTCCCACCTGGCAACTAATTTTCAACCCTCTATCCCTCCTCACTGACCCACTCCCCTTTTAATTCGACTACTTCTGAGTATCTCAGTCGTCATAATGTCTCGGCTTTCCTCTTCAGCTCCAGCAGAGGCCTCGACGTCGTGCGCTGCATCCAAGCCGGCTGCTCGTGATGGCACCAGCACCGAAACCAGTACCACAACCACCACTGCCACTACCACCACCGCAGCTGTCGCCAGCACCAGTCAGGCTGCCGTTGCAGTAAAGGCAAAACCCAGCGCGGCCCCCAAGGCCCATATTCCACCCAGGAGAAGGCCTCGACCGCTTCCTCGCTCTCCTTTTTACATTGTAAGTTCAGATAAATTTCAAATGGTGTCAATGCCAACATGGCAAATTTGCAGTGACCTCCCCTCGTCCTTTGTTAAATTGGTGTGCATATTACGAGGGTGTCACTGGTAATATTCCTCCCGTTCACTCATTCACTCCCAGCCATTTTCACAGAAGCAATCCCGTTCGCTCCTGGCTGTTCTACTGGATTTTGACTGATTTTGCAAGGCGCACATAATATTGTGTTCAATTGCTATAAAAGCATGGGACCTACCAAAAGAAAGATTAAAGTCTCTTCTTTCATCAGGAAAAAAAGTATGCTTCTATCTGTTTCCATTTTGCAGCAATTAGCATTAGAAGAGAGCTAAGTTTCATCAGTTTTCACAAATGTATGTAAAATTGTAAGTAATTTAGCTTTTTTCTAGATGGCCCTGGTTGAGCTCCTTTGCTCTGCTGCCACCTGCTGGCCGTTTGTGTAATTACCATTTCTGCAGCTGTTCTTTGCAGTTGAGAGGCTGCATCAAAGCCTTCTGTATGCTCTAGCATTAAAAAAAAAACGTATAAATACGTCTTTGGGACACTTAAAACATTGAAAAAAAAACATATTTACACATTCTTGGGAGCAAATGAGTTAAGAGGTTTGATAACAGCCAATTTAAATGGTGGATCTGGATCGTGATGTCTATGTAGATAAGAAAAGGTGGCTTGAAAAATTCCACTTTAGATTTCTTCCTCACTCTTCATTTATGATCCCCCCGCTTTCTCCCACCTGTCAGCCATCACTGGCCGAGGCCCTCAAGAAGGAGCGTGACAGCAAACTGGACTTCATCTTCAGGGTCAACGAGCGCCACTCCGCTGCGAAGCCCGTGTTCGGCAAGGAGGTTCTGGATTTCCTGACGTTCCTGCCCGGGCCCCGACCCTCGCCCGCCGCCTTGCGGCCCGCCGAGGCCGAGTGGAGGCGTTCGGGCCACGCCAGCTGTTTGGTGTCACAGTGGCGACACACGCACGACTTGTGGAGTCACAATCACACGGTGGGAGATGCCATCCACAGCATCGAGGAGAGGTTGTTGCTGCTCTCAGACGTCGTGGACCGGTAGGTTTGGAGTCCTTGATTATTTGACTATGATAGCATGTTGGAAGAGAATTCTCTAAAACAAATTTTCTTACAATTCTGACTATGATGCTATTTTGATACAAATGCAAAAACTGATTTTTTTCTCACATCCAATAAAGGCTAAAAGTGCATCGACGACTTTGGCTCTCCTTGCCCACATGCAAGGGCATATTAATTGCTTCATTTTATTTTTTTCTTACCTTGAAGCTCATTCGCAATCGACCAAGCGACAGGTCGTTACTTGCAAAACTTGCTTGGCCTCAGTAGAAAAGTAGAAATTGTGCTCTTTATTGTCAGGTTTACGTTTGCCATCCCGCCAGTGGAGGCCGCTCGGATCACGATGCACTGCTGCCACCCTCCACCCTCTCTGAGCCATAAGGAGGCGACATTCTCTTCAGCGCTCTCGGCCCACGTGGCGCCGCTCACTCGCAGCCTCCATCGCATCCAGTGCAACATGAGGACCCAGTTCCCGGATCTGAGGCTTATCCAGTATGATTGTGGTGAGAAGCATCTTTTTTTTTTCATTTTCTTCTACTTCTTATCTGAAGAAATAAAGCAAATAAATCTCTGGAGAGAAGAAAAAAAAAAAGTGAAGCTTGTTTTGACGAATCATGGCGGAAAACCAATCTGTTTAAAATCCAAAATCTTGCATTATTATATATATATATATATATATATATATATATATATATATATTGTACTGCGCTACATCAACGTTGTGTACTTCCTACATAGCCATTTTCCTGACTTTGTCCCTTGGTTTCATCTTCCTTCAGGGAAATTGCAGACCCTCCACCTGCTATTACGAAAACTGAAGACGGGCGGCCACCGAGTGCTGATCTTTACACAGATGACGCGTATGTTGGACATCTTGGAGCAGTTCCTCAATTATCACGGACACATCTACCTGCGGCTCGACGGCAGCACCCGGGTGGAGCAGAGACAGGTTGGTCCTCGTGTCTTATTAGACTTGATCAGACTCCTGAGTTGATTTAAACTTGAGTTTGAGACTGACTTATGGCACATTTCTGAATTTTTCTCACCTCTGATGTGTGTTTGTGGACACAAGTTCTGACATTCACGTTGCTCCTCAGGCCTTGATGGAGCGCTTCAACGCCGATCGTCGGATATTCTGCTTCATTTTGTCAACTCGCAGCGGAGGCGTGGGAGTAAACTTGACGGGTGCCGACACGGTCGTGTTCTATGACAGCGACTGGAACCCCACCATGGACGCTCAGGCCCAGGATCGGTGCCACCGTATCGGACAGACCAGAGACGTCCACATCTACCGGTAGTTCAGCTGTTGCCGTCACAGTATGGCTGAGCTCAAATCTCGCCGTGCTTTTCTCCGTTTTCCTTCCATATCCTAAGAAAATGCATGTTTGCGTCATTAAAAATTCTCCATCCGCTCATGTTCAGACTAATCAGCGAACGCACTGTGGAGGAGAACATTCTGAAAAAAGCTAACCAGAAGAGGATGCTGGGAGATATGGCCATTGAAGGAGGAAACTTCACCACTGCCTTCTTCAAAGAGGTACAAGTTTTGCCCATGAAACCGATGAAAGCCCCTCAGAAAAACCAAAATGTTGCCTTTGTTGTTCCTCAGCAAACGATCCGTGAGCTGTTTGACGTCAACGATAGTGACAGGAGGGAGCCGGCTGTGGAAGTGTCCATACCTCACGCCGAGGACGACGAAGGCGGCAACAAGCAGAGCACCACCATTCTGGAGCAGGTTAGATCACTGACTCTTAACTTTTGGAGAACCAGCTTGAGGACAAGGGGTAAAAAACTTTTATCATGAGGAGTGGTATAACTGTGATGGCGTATTAGAGTCACATATATATATTTTAGAGGGAAGTTAATATTCTGGGGGGGAAAAAAACTTGCAAATTTGACTGAATTGGCACAACCATCTTGCAGGCGCTCTGTCGCGCGGAAGACGAGGAGGACATCGTGGCCGCCTCTCAGGCCAAAGCCGAGCAGGTGGCGGAGCTGGCCGAGTTCAACGAGAACATTCCACTGGACGACGCAGGCGAGCAGGAAGAAGTGGAGGAGCTCTCAAAGGCGGAGCAGGAAATAGCCGCACTGGTGGAACAGGTGAGCTGCTGATTTGCACCAGTGGTTCTCAGTTTTATTCTAACAAAAAAAGCATGTTTTTCTCTTTTAAAAATGTTTGGGTGACATTATGATACCCCTGTTTTACATCTCTTCTTAATTATCACAATGTTCTCTTTCCTGTTCACAGCTCACTCCTATCGAGCGCTATGCCATGAACTTCCTGGAAGCTTCTTTAGAAGATGTCTGCAAAGAAGAACTGAAACAAGCTGAGGTAAGTCTGGGCAACATTTGCCTCATTTTGAAACCCTTAAACGAGAGTGTCTACATGTGATCTTTTCTGTTTAGGAACAAGTGGAGGCTGCCAGAAAGGGTCTAGACCAGGCCAAGGAAGGGGGCCTCAGACTGCACGCGTCCTCTGACGAAGATGAGGTTTCGTCGGCGCAAGCCTCTGTGGAGCCTGCTCAGCCTGCTCCCGCACGACGCGGGCGCAAGCCCAAGGACAAGGACAAGGTGAAGGTCGTCACCTCCACGAGGACTAGCGGTCGTCTGCGTGGGGCCTCGCCAGAAACTGAGCCTGAGCCCACAACGCATAAGGAAGTGCCTGCCCGCGCTAGTCTAAGAGGACGCGGTGCCGCCAAAGACTCTAGTAACTCATCTCGTGTAGACCCTCCAAAGACCTCAACAGCCAAGCTGCAGGATCCCTCCAAATGTTCCAAAGCCTCGTCGTCTCCCGCCAGAGACCAGCAGGCCGTTCCAATCAAGCCTCCGGCCGGTCCAGTGCCTTCCTTGCCGTCAATATTGCCCCCTGGAGGGAAGCAGCAGAGTGCGGCTGAGTCCCCGCTAGAATCCGTCTGTCCGGTGGAGGACGAGGCTAAAGACCAAAGCGCCATGTCTCCGCCCTCCACCAGCTGTCGCTCACCTCGCAAGCGCCAGTCCGCTGACGGCGAAGTCCTGAAGGGCCTCGTGGACGATTCGCCCTCAGCCAAAGTCCTGCGGAAGCTTCCGGGTCGGCTCGTCACTGTGGTGGAGGATAATAAGGAGCCGAGGAAGAAGCGGTGGCGAGGAACCGGAGCGGGAGCTTCTTCAGAGGAGGCGTCGGTAGAGGAGAACTCGAGTGAGGAGCCGAATAAAGACACTCCATCGGTGGTCCCTGACAGCAGCTCGAAAGACACTTTGACCAAATCTTGTCAAGACCAAGAATCTACCCAGAGTCCACCTGTGTACCTTCAGCCCGTCAGAGCTTACCCTCCATATTCTCCTCCCCATCTGTCTCCGGACATGCCCGTGTTGAGGAATCTTCCGGTCCGCCGCAGGCTGGAAACAGAATCTCGCATGGCGGCTCAGCTTGGAGAGCAGCTGCATGCGGGTCGAGGAAGGACCCAGCACAAGAAATCGGACTCTCCGTTGAGCAAAGAGCCCTCTCCCGCGTCCCCCGAGGCCGGTGTCAATTCCTTGGAGACGCCCATGAAAAGAAAGAGGGGCCGGCCCCCTAAGACTCCCCCCAAGTTGCCTGATCTCAACAACTCCGCGTCTCCTCCTCCCACTCAACCCGTCTCACCGTGCGAGGATGGAAGCCTTTCCCCGAAACGCAAGCGGGGTCGCCCCCGCAAAGACTCTGTGAATAGTCCAGACTTTGTTTTTGATGGGCACAAATCTAACAAAGAGACCCCAGCTGCGGATGTTTCCAGTCAACCCAATCCTGACCCACTGAAGACGGAGAGCATGGATCAGGACTTCCCCTCTGCCAATGCTGAAGAAACGGACTCCAAGACTGGAGAGTCTGCTTTGTTGACAACAAATGAAACGTCCTCTTTGGTCTCCATCTCAACTTCAACAGTCCAAGCTGATAGCGCACCAGAACCTCAGGTAGCCTCCCCTGATCCTGTCTCCACCCCATCTTTGGACCAAGACACAAAGTTGGCGACACCAAGCCTGGTGTCCACTGTCCTGTTCCCTGAAAATACCGCAACTCTGTCAGCACCTGTCAGCCCCGTCTTGCCACCTCCCACCGCAACAGAGTTTTCTAGACCTTCTGATGCTGCATCTGAGCCATCACCAGAATTGGACTCTGCTGAAACCACCGCTGCTGAGAAACCAGATCCTTGTCCTAATTGCCCATCACCACCATCAACAATGGAGGCAGCACCACCATCAGAACCGGACGCCGCCATCCCATCAGCCTTGGAGATCACGGAGGAAGCCACTGAACCTCCTGCAGTGACTGATCTTCCCGTCAACACTACAGAAACCCCCAACCCTGATTCAGTTCATTCTAAAGACACAGAAGCTGATTTCATTGAGAATGTGTCGGAGCAGTCCAACACCAGCGATCCCACGTCGGCGGCGACCGTCACGGCCCGTGAACTTGACGCGGAGCCGTCAGCAACTGCGCCACTTTCCAACACGAGCTGGCCAACATCTGCGCCACTTTCTCCAACCACTCCTCCGTTAGCCACGACCGCCATAGATGCAACGCCCACTGACACGGTCACGTCAACATCTGCTGTCTTCTCAGAGGATCACACTTCTGCTGCTTCACCCGACTCTGAACTAGTCACTGCATCGTCAAGCAACCAAGAACTAACGAGCACGGAGCACACAGATGTACCAACCGTCTCACCGACGACATCTCCTCAGACATCTCTGCTCACCTCTTCACAAACAGAAACCTTATGTGCTGCTGCTTCCTCCAACCAAGAGTCCGCAAAGACCCCTCCTAGCATAGAGTCAAACCCGCCCTCATCTGGAAAAGATCTAGACCAGACAACCCCGATTGAAGTGGATGAGGTTCAGGCTGAAGAGGACACACGTGTGGATGTCAAACAAAGAAAGGTGTCGACTTCTGCTGAGGCCAAACCTGTCGAGAAAGAAAGCAAAGCAGAAGGGGACAAAGGTGCCTCTGCTCCCGAGAGGGACGTCAATCAACCCCTCGAGGGTCTCAGGACTCTCATCCAGAAACGCGCTCTCAGCCGTCAGAGCAGCCAGGAGTCGGCTCGCTCGTCGTCGCCCTCGTCCGGCTGCTCCACGTCCACCCTCACTCGTCACGCTCACCACAAGAGGACGTACGAGAACCGACATCCTACCAAGAGGCCGCGAGTGGACGTCACCTCAGACGCGGCGGCGGACAAACCGGACGAGGACGAAATTGAGAAGGACCTCGCCGCTGCTTCCTCTGAAAGGAGATCTCGTTCGTCGTCCTCCTGCGACTCGGATGACGAGGAGAGGGAAAAGGAGCGCCATCTGCAAGACCGGGACCAAGACGAAGCCCAGGAACAGAGCAGCAAACGTCGGGTGAGGAAGCCTACCCTCAGCTCCGACAGCAACGCCAACACGTCCACCGGCGGCGACTCTGGAAGCGACTCGTCATCGGCGAGGATCACAAGACGATTAGCGGGGTCGAAAGCTCCCGTGAACCGCGTGCCCCAACCGCCCCCGGAGCCCGAAGTCTTGGGGAAGCGCTGCTCGGCACTCAACGCGGCCGCCAAGCTCCTCGCCATGAAAGGGAGGGTGGACACCCCTGGCCACACCCCCCGCAGGGACCCTGCTGCTAAAACCGGCGGCAACGCTGCTGCGTCATCTCCTGACCAAAAGAACCAAAAATCCAAAAGTAAAACTCTCCCAGCGTCTCCTCCAAGCAATTCTGTCACCAAAAGCAAAAACGACAGCAAACCCTCGTCACCCAATCAGGCGAGTCGCCCCGCGTCTCGCTCCACCAGGCAGTGCCCGGGGTCCCTCGTGCCCCCCCTGGAGGGGCCTGAATACAAGAGGCCCAAAGCGGAGGAAAAGGACTCCGGCAGTCAAAAGGCGGCAAAAGCAAAAGAGCGCGACAGGGAGGTGGCACAAGGCCGGAGCACCTGCAGTAGCGACGGCGAGCTGGATGGTGAGCGCCCGGATAGCGGACGGTCGGACAACAGTGGCGGCGGAACGGACGCTGGGCGGCTTCAGAGTAGCCGGAGTCGTAGCAGCAGCGACAGCAGCCGGCGGGACCACAGCGTCAGCTCCCAGAACACGGACCGCAAGGGGGCCGGCTCTCGCGCTGCCTCCTCGGGCAGCGACCGAGACCGCAGCGCCGAGCGGGGCGCCAAGGACCAGCGGGCCCCTCGAAAGGCCGCCCGTAAGCCTCAGAAAGTGCCGCAGGAGGCGGCAAGCGCCGAAGGCACGCCAGACCGCGTCTTGAGGAGCGTGGCGGCGGCCGCGGCCGTCCAGGCCCGCTCGCCGGCGGCCAGCACGCGCTCGTCGGCCAACCAGCATCGCCACAACAAGACATGAGCGCCGCAGCCCGAGAACGCCAGGTGTCGTCGCGGAGCGCGTCCGGACCTTCGGGGTTGACCGCACAAGCCCAGGGACCTCTCGGTCGTCTTGGGCCCCCTCCCCCTTCCTTTACACACGAAGCTGACCGGGGGGCGGCTCAGGGGGGCCGGACTGGGTAGAAGAGATCCACGTGAGAGGCAGGCTGGATGGCCGAGTGGAGGTGAAGCGCGGAATGTGGTTTACTGTCATCATTTCAGGACTGAAGAGAAATCACGCAGAGATCTGCTTTCTCTCGGTTCTTCTTATTTGCACATCTCACTTCTTTTTTTCTTTCTTCCATTAATCAGTTCATCTCATCACAGCGAAGATGTGATGCGGCCCCGAGGCAAAGTTACTGTAGTGTTTCTCGTGCGTCAGTGCCTCTCGGGACTTGTTCGAAGGGTTCGGACCTGATTTTGCCTTGTGAAGCACTCTGGAGTGTTGCGCTTTTCTCTTTCTTGTGAAGAAAAGACTGCCCCCGTACCCCCAAAAAAATTAAACTAAGAGAAACTTCTGGAACTCACTCTGAATTTGTGCAACCAAATTGTTTTGTCAGTCTTTGTTCTGTAAAATATAAACAGGGAGAAAATGTGTGAATGAAGCGGTCCACAGAAGGTGACCAGCAATTAATTTTCCTTTCAGGTGTGGGATTGAGGGGGGGTGGGTTTGTTTGGTTCCGTTGATTTTTTTTTTTTTTCGGTTTGTCAGTTTATTTGTTGCATTCCTTCAATCCCTTGTAATAATTCCACATTGTTTTACTTGAACAATTAAGACAATTACTATTGAATAAAAAGACCAAAAATTATTTTTTTTTTTTGGTAAGTTTTTCTTCATATTCCTTTTCAGACAAGTGGAACAGAAATTGAATTTAGAAATTTAGTATATAATTAGCCAATTACTTGATTTAAAATGTCACATAACCATGTGCAGTTTATTTTTAGTATTTACAAAATAATTAAATGGATTAAAAAAGTTAAATATGTATGTCAAATATTGTACTATTTTTTTTTTTCAAGCAAGTATGGAAGTTGACATGTTTCACTTTCCTCTTTAAATGACACAAAACTATAGAAGACATGGCAGCATTTTATTGTAAAACCAAAGTCACAGTAATACAAGTCAATACTTGCTTTTCCCAAATGAAACTTCCGAATTGTTTCATTGCAACTGCAGCTCGAGTTTGACTAAGCAGAGGAAGAAGAAAAACAAAACATTTAGACTGTTTCAGTGCACGATGAGATGTTTCAGAATTTAATGTGCTCTTAGCATCTCACACGTCCCAAGTTCACGTGATAAATACAAAAACTGGTCCGTGATGCTATTAAAATCCGAAGGGGCGGGGCTACAAACATCTGTATTTACACCACATACGGTAATTACACCAAAGCAGTTTGCTCTAAAATGTAAAGTTTGCGTGAACAGCACCATACATTATGTACAATTAGTTGTAAAAGAGAGCCCCCTTTGTCCTATAAAACCAAAAATGTTCCTGAGTACTGATCAATCAGCGCCGCTCAGGCTCCAGTCTGATAGGGGGTTGCGCTTGCTGTAACAGTCCTGCTCTTGATGAATGGGACATTTTTACAGGGACGAGCGACACCGGGAAGGCCGACAACGTGTTAGCGAGGCAAACGCAAGGTGCTGGGGCACGTTCCTCAGTGAGCCGGACCTCGCGCTACAGGCGGCCCGTCTGCGTCAGGAGAAGGTGGCGGCCAGCGAGATGGCGAGGATGATGATGACCACGGCCAAGCAGATTGCGATCCAGATCTTTTTCTGCACCGGGACAAAGAAAATCAGGTGTGGCAAAACAGTGTTTCTAAAGCAAGTTTGTGTTGCTTTTATTATATTTTAAAAATGCTTAATTTTAGTTGTTTTTTTTATATATATATTTTTATTAAAAAAAACAAAACAACTGTAGTATATATGAGAGTAGTGAGGAAAACTACTAAACTACAAAAACGTTACCTTGCGTGCCTTTTGTTGATACGTGACTGCTTTTTCTGTATTCTCCTTAGCCCTTTCCACGTAGTTGGACGACTGATTGATGTTGTGCTCGATCTGGTCCACCATCTCCCCCTACAGGACACAAGAGGTACTGAAATGCTCTCAAACGTTATAAAATGTGATCGGGCTGCCAGATTGTATCGGGGTCGCCTGCAGGTGACGTCACGCTACAGGATTGTCTGGAAATGATCCGTTGTTCAAAATGACTTGACTAAAATGGTAAAAACTTAAATAAACCTAAAAATATAAAAGCATGATACTTTGAGTGAAAAAATAAATAAATAGATTGAAGCGCCTTCACGCTTGCCAGTGACGTCAATACAGCAGCGCTAACGAAGTTAGCTTTGGTTTGTTTTTTTTAGCTGTTCACAAATCATAACAAAAAAAACAGTCTTAATGATAATAAGAACACATTAACAATCTAAACTGACAATATTTGTCACATCTGAGACAAATTATTTTGTGTATTTATCATTTAGTCAATCTATTTTATTATTTTTCAATATTAATATAAATTTTGCATTTATATTCTTAGGTTTATTTACGTTTTTACAAATTTCAGTCCGTACATTTTGTTGTTTAAATTACATCTTTAATATTTTCTTTCCAAGGTTTGACGTCAACCGGGTAATTTCCAGCCAATCATGTAGCGGGACGTGCTCGTCAGGCAGCCTGATCACATCTTACACCGACACCGGCGCGTCACAACTGAGGAAAAAATCAAAAAAAAAAAAAAAACAATAGTGTATTAAAAGCGAATATGCTACCTGAGCCTCCACCTCCATTGCCAAGTATTGAAACATGTCGTGAAGATCTCTGATGCTTCGTTCCAGCTTGAGGATCTCGTCGTGCCGCGACTCGATCTCGTTCAGCGCTTGTTTGGTGGCTTTGGCGTCGCTCAGGATCTGCCCCGCAAATTCAACACAAATACATGCCCAAATATTTTGCGGTTATACGGTTCTGAAAAATAAATCAAAAGCTTGCCGCCGTCATCCTCCTGTACTCACATTTTGCGTGAAAACGTCTGTCTGGCCGCTTTCCAGCATTGAATCCAGCTCCTCGTCTGTCACGCTAGTGCCAGCTAACAAAACAAGAGAACGTCGTTTCGTAAATCATCTTTTGAGCAAGTATGACGTGCGACTCACTGATCTTGAGCTGCCTCTGTATCCTCTCCACGTTGCGGTCTCGGTACTGCGCCTGGATGGTGTTACAGTGGCCCATCAGCTCCACAAACTCCCTGGACAGGACGGCGTGCTGTAGAAAAATTTGATGAGCGCTTAGGTCAAAAAGTCCTTTGGATAGGGGGGGGGGGGGGGGACAAAAAAAATAAATAAAGGGACCACCTGAGTGCGTTGCATGCGAGCGTTGACGGACACATATTTGCCATCGTCGTCTCCTTTTTTGGGCTCGATGCCTGAAAAAAAACAAATTAAGAATATAAAATAACTAAAAATAGATTTCAGTACAATTTCTACTACATTTTAATGGGGGCAATATTTAACTCATTTACTCCCAATAACGTATAAATACGTTTTTTTAATGTAAGTGTCCCAAAGACGTATTTATACGTTTTTTTGTTTTTTATGCTAGAGCATACAGAAGGCTTTGATGCAGCCTCTCAACTGCAAAGAACGGTTGCAGAAATGGTAGTTATTAGACAAACGGCCAGCAGGTGGCAGCAGAGCAAAGGAGATCAACCAGGGCCATGTAGAAAAAAAGCTCAATTACTTACAATTTTAAATAGATTTGTGAAAACTGATGAAACTTAGCTCAGTTCTAATGCTAATTGCTGCAAAACGGAAACAGATAGAAACATACTTTTTTTTTCCTGATGAAAGAAGAGACTTTTATCTTTCTTTTGGTAGGTTCCATGCTTTTATAGCAATTGAACACAATATTCTGTGGGCCTTGCAAAATCGGTCAAAATCCAGTAAAACAGCCGGGAGCGAACGGGATTGCTTCTGTGAAAATGGCTGGGAGTGAATGAGTTAAATATAGTACAGCGATTTTTAATTCACTATATTTGAGAGTAATGCTGTAAACTTGTGACATTTACTTTTCAATTTCTTGTGGATTTGACTGGCCAGCGTCTTGATCTCATCTCGAAGCGTCTGCAGCTCTTTCTTCATCCCTGCAAAGATGACAATGTCACACCCAAGAAGTCTCCATTAGACATATCGTACACAAAAACAAAACAAGCACATCTCACCTTCCTCTGGTAGCGCCACGCCCAGAACTGTCTTCTGCTTGTTCTCAAGGTCGCACACCATTCTCTTCAGGCTGTAAAGACCTTCGTGGATTTCTTGTACCTGCACATGCCAAAAACGACACACTTTATAGTACCAAATTGTCAACCGGTTTCAAAAGCAGTGTGCTAAATCATTCGCAAACTCGTGAAAAGTCGTGTTGACCTTTTTAAAGAAGCTCTCATTGTCCTTTTCCTCCTTGGCTGACGAGCTTCCAGGTTTGATCATCAGAGATTTGCCCTCGTCGTCGTCATCCGAAGCGTCGCCTTTCTGCGCACAGGAACATTTTACAATTTTTTTTTTTTGAGAAAACAGTGGAATTTTCTTCTATTCTAATGGAGAAGGGTTGACTTTTGTGATTTGAGGAATGACCATGGAATTAAATGAACTTCAACTAAGTGAGTAAAGGCACATGTTTATGGATGAATGTTTCTGCAAGAGGGAAAAAAACAAAACATAATACATAAAAAGTAGTAGTTGAGTTATCCCAGTTTGTCAGTTAAAAAAAAATGAAGGAAAAAAAAAACACACACAAAATTTGTGTAATTGGCATGTTTCACCGGTAAGAGAGAGAAAAAAAAAAAAAAAAAAGTGGTATGTCTTCCAGTAAAAAAAAAATGGAAGAAAAAATAGTGACCGTGAAATGTCCGTTTTGCCACAAAAAAAAAAAAAAAAAGTTAAATATGAATATAAAATTTTTGTGATGGAGAACCATCACATTTCACCAGTAAAAAAAAAAAAAAGAGAAAACTATGAAAAGTTAGCTAAAAAAAAATTTAATGTGACACTGAATTGTCCATTTCAGTTAAATGTTTAATTGGAAAAAAAGTTGCAACTTTATTTAATATATATATATATATATATATATATATTCAAAGAAGTTTAATTTTCAGTCTTTTTTTAATGGTTAGAACTTAACTGGGTTAAATGGTACGTAAAATGTTCATTAACAGTAAATATATGTTTCTGCATTTTTTTGTGACATCGAATGTAAACTGTGTCTACTGTCTTGGTTGAAAACCACTGCCGCCCACTCTGCACATCCTCCAGCGGAAGTCGCCGAAAAAACAACGCCCAAAGCGAGCGTGGGGGCAAAGCAAAAGGTCAACTTGTCTAAAAGACATTTTAAACGCATTTGGATTCCGTCCCGTGTTGGAAGTTGTTGCATGGTGAAAGGTGACATTTGCGACCGTTACTCGACAGAGTGCTAAAATGCAAACTAGCATGCTAAAGCTAAACGCTACTGCAGGGCTGTACAGTACTTGTCACACTTACGTTCCCCAGTTCTTTAGTTCGATCCCGCATTTTGGTTGGCTCCTAACCGCGCAGAGTGATGCCGGAGACGCCGTAGCGGTGCGCTGATGTGTGTCGACTTGTCAGCGGGCAGGAATTACGTCAGCGATGAAAAGGTGAAAAGTTTTTAGTTTGGTTGTCATTCAAGAAGTTTACTTGTTGGGCTTGCGGCTCGTCTTCTTCTACGGCTATTGCCTGGGGTCTGAGGCAGACCTTTGACTCTATATTGCCCCAAGCGATGTTGCTGTGTAATTGCTACAGACGAACTAGGTAATGTAACAGTGCATATATTTGAAATAACTGAGCTTTCGCGGGTAAAATGATATAAATAAATACATAAATAAATAAATGGTTCAGTTCAGTTGTCAGACATTTATAGAACATAACAAAACCTAAAAACGTCGATAAACATTACATGTTTTCCAAGAAAACCGAGGTGAAAATGAAAACAAAAACAAATATTTAAAATATATTGGAATAACCGTGAATATGTGAATCCGCGGGTGCCTAACTGCTTTCATTATATTTTTTTAGCAAGACAAAGATGTATTTTATTCGACATTTTGAATGACAGCGCTTGTCGGGTCAACAAAACGTTCGTGTGTTTTGCAGACTACACTTCCCAAGATGCACCGGGCCGCCAGCGTCAAGCGCGGGAGGGAGGGTGAGAGAGAGAAAGCTGTCAGTGGCCGAGCACGGACGCGCAAATTCGGTCGACAAGCACCACCGCGGTCACCTCGGGAGCAGCGAGCGAGGCGGCCCCACGGACACACGCCGGCCGGCCGCCCTCGTCGCCGCCATGAAGGCAGGAGCGGTCGCTCGGCGTGGCTGTATCGGCGGCGGACGTCATCCATGAGACCCCGCGGAGCTCGTGTGGCGCAGAAGACGACGACAAGATGAAGAAGCAGTTCAACCGAATGAGACAGCTCGCCAACCAAACAGTGGGCAGGTAGGAAGGGGAATGGATGGAGTCCGCGCTCGCGTGCACGTAGTGTGATTGATGGCGTGGACGCGCACGCACAGGCGCGGACATGATGTCCGTGGAGTGGTGGGCGCCGCCCCCTTAACACCCCCCCGCCTCCATACCCTTTAGGCACCTGCAATGATGACGGGGGTCTCCGTGGCATGGCTGTCACGTATTGATCTGACAATCACCACTGAGGACTATCTATCTATCTATCTATCTTATCTATCTATCTATCTATCTATCTTATCTATCTATCTAATGATTAGATAATAGATTAGATTCTAATCTATCTTATCTATCTAGGGTTACCCACCAGCTAGCTAGCTAGTAAATAGCTATCTACCCACCTATTTAGCTAGCTAGCTAGCTAGGGTTACAAATTATCTATCTATCTATCTATCTATCTATCTATCGTCATTCAAAAGTAAACATCTGTTTTTGATATTGAAACTAATTAGAGGGTGTACCTAATTAAGTGACCAGTGAGTTATTTGAAATCGTGACGATGACACCATTGGACCTAAAGTGGCATACAGGTTTTTCTTATGGCAGTCGTGTATCATTTTCCACGATAAGTTTTCATGTTGTTCAACATTTCTGCGATTGGATCCTGTTAGACAAAATGTTTTTTTTTTCTTTTTCTTTTGGTGTTTGGTTCCAGAAAAGCTTTTTTAATCCAAGAGTTGAACTGGGTGTCCAAGTATTTAGCGGCCGTACCGGTTAAACACGGTGACACGTCATGCTTGATGAGAGGAGATGTGATTAATCCTGCTTAAATCCACAAAGTATGCAAACACTTTACATTTCTTGGTGAGCGCAGTTTCTTCTTCCTTTTTATTTTGTCCTTCTAAGGCTAACGGACATGGCTATTGGCTTCAATATGAAGAACGTAGACTACGGTGTTGCGAACTCTCCAAGTACGTTAAAATGTGAGTCTCTATATAACTTGGAATGGTTGTGTAGTTGTAAAGTATCTTGGAATATTTTCCTAGACAAGTATCCAACCGTAGCATCCTTGGTTTAAGCTAGCTGACGTAAAAATGTAAAACTGGCCTCTTCTTTGTTTAGTGGTTTTCCTCTTTGTCACCTACTTTACCGCCACCTGCAGGACTGGAGCGGAACATTATCGACCGTCACCTGTGTTCTCATTTGCAACGGTTTTCAACGTTTATTTCCTTTTTTTTTTTCCCAGGGAATAATGTACTTGACTGTTTGGCCTTGGCGGAGGGCTGCTTGTTAGCGCTCGCGTCCACCACACAGTGAGAAAGTGGGTCGACTTGTCGCCTCTCATCGAGCGACGTGTTTGTTCGAACGTGAGCTGGGACCGCCGGCCTGCAGACAGAGGCCGTGAAAAAAAAAAAAAAAAAAAGATATTAGTGAGACGTAGAAGCTCATCATCCTCACGTTTGGTCTTTACATAGATGGGTGGAACATGTCCAGCCTCACACAACAAATTAGCACTTTTATAAGATCATCAACCAGTTTTTTGTTCCCCCCGAATGGCATCGCTCCCATCCAGATGTGGGTCGCCAGAGGTTCAGACGCAGTTCAGCTCATCGCCGAAACAGCAAGCGTGCAGCGTTAATCCCGCCTAAACTGTGCGACTGAGCGGCAAAGTGTAAAGCCAAAGCGCGGAGGATGAGCGGGCGGATGACGCGTCCTCTTCTACTTCATTCACGGTTTCCACGGCGACGACGCAAGGTATAAGCTCAAAATAGTCATTTGTGGGTTTAATATGAATCCCAAGATCAACTTGGACCTCGTAAACAAATGGAGTATAATGCTGCGTGTCTGCGATTCCATAAGAAAATGAAGGTGATAGATGCAATAAGAGTAAAAATTGTTGGACTGGTTTTTATGTCCCACGTTCAACCCGCAGGCGATATAAAATGGAGAAATTGTTTGTGTTGCATTTGAAAGTCATTAGCGGCTGTCAGCTCCTCTGAGCGAAGACGCGACTCGAAATGACTTTTTCTTTAATGGCTTCATTCTTTTTGCTAATTTATTTTTTTTATGCTATTCCTCACATTGCAACCTCCTAAATTGAGTCTCAGCTTCGGCTTTCCTCTGTTAGTTTTTACGCTTCCTTACACGACTTTCTAAAAATGTCATGTTTGCATGTTGGGTTCATGACAAAAACATTTCAGACTCAGTTCAAGTCGTGACTTCTTTGGCTTTATTTGGCTTGGCGACAGTAGCGCGAGGAGGAGGAGGAGCGGGTTATTATGGGATGCTCCCCGCGTGCAGCAGCATCCCTCGGACGGCGTCCCGGCCTTCAGTGGCAAACTTTAATCTACTCACTGGTTGTAATCACGACATCAGTAAAACAACCTTTTTTTCATTTGCTATCCCTTGCTTTTATTTTATTCTTTGTTCAGACTGATTGTGGATGATCCTTGTACAATATATACATCATTTGTCAAAGTGTGGAGTCCCTCATGGTACTGTGAACAGTCCACTGCATATTTAAAAACTTACCTTGAGATTCTTGAGGAGGCGAGTTTTTTGAGTGATGAGCCAAACAAGCTTTGTGACTAGTAACTGGATTATTACTTTACTATTGAAGTTATTTATAATATGCTATTTACATTACATGTGACTTTTCAGGAGACCACAGAAACGTTGGGTTGAAACGTTGTATCAGCAAAGAGAGCAAGCCATTTTCAACAATTTAATAATTTGTAAGACTGACCAATAGTATTGATTTTTTGGGGGGGGGGGAAAAAACAGAATTTGCTAAATTGTGACATAGCAATTAGAAAAAAATGTATTTAAGTAATTATGCACATTAAATATTATTTTTCAATGACTATAAAACTCTACATAAAATTTGTATGTGCATGTAAAATATTTGAAATGTTTTATTTTAATAAAATAATCAGACTTATTCTTTAATTCAATAATATTTGACATTATCTAGATGCATCTAGTAGGGCTGTAACAATATCCAAACATCACGATGCGATATTCTCACGATATGAAGGTCACGATACGATAATTAGCACGATATTGTGGGGGGGGTTGGCGATATTTAAAAAAGATCACAATATTATAAAAAAAAAAAAAAAAAGCACAATATTTTGCTTTTGTACATAACAGCAATGCATATAAACCAGCTACAATCTCTAATAACAATATTGAGGCACTTATTTGCTAATGCAAGCACACATTGATCGCTTCACAAGCAAATTAGATTCCCCTTCATCTGACAATTAGCATAGATTTTAAACATAGAAGGTCAAAACATCCCTAATGAAAATTAAATTGCACTAATAAACTAGCCACTAGAGGGTGCTAGAACTGCACAAATGTAAATCAACCTGACATTTTTTTTAAACAGATGAGTTCCTTTTAAATATTGTGAACATGACGACGACGATAATGTGGCAGTTTTAATATCACAATATAACGATATTGCCCTTATCGTTGCATCCCTAGCATCTAGTAACACATTTAAAAACTACATGAACAAAACATAAGTGGAAAAAAAAACAGTTTTTAATTAACCGATTGAAGGGGGGGGGAAAAAACGGAAAAAAATTAAAGGAACGATCCAGCCAGGATTTTTTAATTTTTTTTTAAATCATAAAAATTATATTCGCTTGTATTTGTTTTGGAGAAATCAGTAAATAACTAATTTCAAAACGGCCCTTAAAAATCAGTATTATAGACATGACGCCCCTGCTCATTACTATGTTCTCTTACTGTGTTTGTCACACTGTTTGTCCTCCGCGTGCAATCCCATCACGGGCGTCCCCATGAAGCACACAACCTTCATGAGTCGTGTGTATCTTACAAACATGACAAGCGCTGCACGTCCAGAAAGTTTGTTTATTGTCACGCATGGTCTATTCGGTGACGAGTTTGAGGCGTTTTCGTTCTTGCCAAAAAAAAGCTGGAGAGCGTTGACCGTGCGTCTGATGCAGCTGTGGTGGAACACGCCTATGTTGCCGCGGCGACCGGGGCCTGAGGTGACGTTAGCCGCCCAGCTGTAGAGAGAGCTGAGAGAACAGACAGGACAGGAAGTGACATCACAGGTGGGGTGCGGCACTTGCTTGATGAGAGCCAGGACCGCTTCTGGAACGTTCCATTTCATTCCGGAATGTTGAAAACTGATGCGTCTTTTAATTTGGAGATGTTGAAACAATCAGAGCAGCGTTTACAGAGTGACACGCGGGCGCCATGCAACGGTTCCCCGAATGACCTCATTCACGCGTTTCCATGGCAACGGTTGTGGCCTCTTGTAACCATGGCAATGGTCATCACGGTGATTCCCCGTTTCCACGTGTTGTCACTATGACCTATTTGACTTGAATGTTGGAATACTATGACCCAAATATAAATCTAACAAAATAACTTTGAAAGGCAAAATGTCTTAAATCCCACAATTTTTTTTTATTGTGACATTATTCATTTGTACAAAAACATTGCATTCATGCCATAAATTATTTATTTTCTTGTAATGCAAAATATGACTTAAACCTGTAATTCAAATGTTTATTACAAAAATCCAATTCAAATACAAAATTTATTTCACTCTTAAAAAAAAAATAAAAAAATTAAAGGGGACAGAAAAAAGTAAAACTTGTATCTTCCCCTGATCAGCACAAAATAATAATCATCACAAAGTAAATGACAGCAAGCGGCATTTATTATATTATTGATTTATTATAAATCACATTTATAATACAAAATTGTATGTGCATGTAAAATATTTAAAATATTTTGTTTTAATAAAATAATCATACTTATTTTTTAATTCAAATACAATTAAATAATTATGTATTACAATAAATTCAAATAATTAAGTAATTATGTATTACAATAAATTCAAATATTAATAAAATAACCAATGCTACATAATGTTCAACATTATCTAAATACATCTATCAACACATTTAAAGACTTAGCTACATGAATAAAACATAAGTGAAAAAAAATTACATTTATAATAAATAAAATATGACAATAATCCCATAATATTTAGATTTATTTTATTATAAGAAATATATTTTTCTTGTACGAATATGACTTTATTTTAAAGAATAATCTTACTTTAATCGCATAATATTGTGATTTTTTTTTAAATGTTGAAATTGTAACTTTACATAACAATGACTATATTTCCCATAATAATTTATGGGTCTTATTTTGATTAAAAAAATCCCATTAATTTAGTTCTAATACTTATAAAAGATGCTTTATTCTGTAATTTATTATTATTTAAACAACAAAATACCCCCATAACAAAAAAGTGACTTTAATTCCATATTATCATGAATGTTCTTATGATGTCACAACTGTATAATCATTCATTTACATTACATGACCTGTCAAACGTAAATCCCGGAATGCCGGCTTGCGTGAGTCAGGTGATGAGTCAGCGCTCAGCGGACTTTCCCACCGGCCGCCTCGTTCCTTCCCGAGCAGAGACCGATGAGTGCGTCTCAGGATGTTCCGTCTGGGAGCAACAGTGGACGTGGATGTTATTTATGTCCCTCGCTAAACATTCAAGAGGGACAATAATATTTACTGCCATGGATTCATGCCTCTGCACTTTCATAGGCCAACTGCGTGAAAGTAGAGCGATGTGCTCATCTTCCAATTAATTCCAGAGACATCTCTTGTGTTGTCTCGTTTGCGCGTAGCTACATCCATGTAGCAGCTGCGGCACATCCCGAGGCGTCATCTTGTGGATGTTGCCGGCTGTATGTTTCTCCTCAGAAGGCCTTCGGCGTCCCTCTGGACTTGACGCCTGATGGAAGCACAGCTGACATTTTCAAAAAGACTGTACAAAAAGTCGCCGCTGAAGGATTACATTTTCTCCCTACTGAATCCAAACTGGCATCTCTCAGTGGTGCTTGAAGGAGCTAGCATGCTAAGATGCTAACATGATTGTAGTGAAAGGGAAGTAACTAAGTACATTTATTTTTCTGGCAGCTTTTCCATTTACTTTCTACATTTGAAAACAGAATTTAATCCGTTCAGTGACTGCTTTTGCGAACCAAAATATTTGCCAACTGAGGTCATGTTCCTCATTCAAATGAATGGAAATGAAATTAATCCATTCGTGCTCAAGAAAAATGCTATATTTAGCATATTCTTAACTGTATTAACTCATTCACTCCCAGACATTTTCACAGAAGTAGTCCCGTTTGCTCCCGGCTGTTTTACTGGATTTTGACTGATTTTGCAAGGCCCACAGAATATTGTGTTCTATTGCAATAAAGGCATGGAACCTACCAAAAGAAAGATTAAAGTCTCAAAAAAAAAAGTTTCTATCTGTTTCCGTTTTGCAACAATTAGCATTAGAAGAGAGCTAAGTTTCATCAGTTTTCACAAATTTAAAATTCTAAGTAATTTAGCTATTTTTCTAGAGGGCCCTGGTTTATCTCCTTTGCTCTGATGCCAGCTGCTGCAATTTCTGCAACCGTTCTTTGCAGTTGAGAGCCTTCTGTATGCTCTAGCATAAAACAAAACAAAACAAAAAAAACATATAAATACGTCTTTGGGACACAACATTAAAAAACAAACAAACGTATTTACACGTTATTGGGAGCAAATGAGTTAAAAAATAAATACTGTATAATAAAGAAAATAGAAATAAGTGAGAACACACTGCTCTTTATGAATATTTGTGTCAGGTTTACCTGTTTGACATCTATTAAGACTTAGACTTAGACTTGACTTTATTGATCCCTTTGGGGTGGCTCCCTCTGGGAAATTTACATGTCCAGCAGCAATGAGAACAGATAATAAAATAGAAAATAATTCAATCAATCAATAAATAAGGGTATTACACCAGAGATTGAATTAATAATAATAATAATAATAAGAAAAATAAAATAAAAATTCAATCAATCAATAAATAAGGTTATTACACCGGAGATTTAATTAAATAAATTAAAGTACAGTAAAGTGCCATATTTGTGAAGTGAAGCACGACACAAAAAGGAGAGAAGACACTCAGTTCAAGCCTCGTGAGGAGAGAGGAGAGGAACTGGCTGATACAATTCACTACTGCACTCTCTGAAGATTCCTCTCCTCACCCTCTCTATTTTATTTGGTTTCTACGCAGCCACGCCGCTAGTTACAATGGTGTTCCAACCTTAAAAAAATGCAAATGCTAGCCAGTAAAAGTCTTCATCTTTCTGGGAACTGCGTTGTATTGTGTGTTGTGTTAGGCATTTTGGATAGCGGTCTCCAAAGTAAACAATAATGTAAACAACACTGTGTCTAAACCTTAAAGCAAGCTAACCGTATCCCCGTGCTTTTTGTAAATTAGTAATTCTATTCTATTCTATTCTATTCAGTCTTTCATAAGTTTTAGCCAAGCAAACTGGCGACTTAAGTCTGATTCGAGTCGAGTCCCCCGTCCCGTTCCTGCTAACATCGAGGAACGAGGAATGTGGGTCGCAACGAGGAGGAGAAGGCCTTGCGGGGAGCGCCATAAATATCTACCTGCTTTAAATGGTGCCCGCTGCTTTATTGGGAGCTCGCTGTAACGGGTCCACGTGGACCCAGAGGAGCTGAGATGAGCCCGAGGCGGCTTGACGCTTTGAAAAACGCACAAGATCCTCCTCTCTCTTTATTTCATCAAACATGCGGAGCTGCCTTGAGACAAAGAAAGTGAGGGAGAGAGCGAGAGCATCCTTAGAGATGTTGTTGAAAGGTGCTGTGAGCTTGCAACACACGTGCTTGATGAGGTAAAAGCAGTTGAGCATCAGTATGCGTCGCCACTCAAGTATTTAAAATAGGGGTTGGGCCAACTCGTTTGTTGATGAAATGAATATTTGTGATTAATATTTATAATTGCTTTAATGATAGCAATTAACTTTTTATTTACATATTTAGCAAAATAATTTTTTAAATTTTGTTGAATGGTTTATTTTATCGATGCAGATTTTTTTAATTTATTTTTGTTTTTGATTTATTTCACAATTTTTCAATTTACCATTTATTTATTAATATAAAGCAATAAATGATTATTTACAATTAATTATTTTTCATAACATAAATGTTGAAGTAGAATAGTTTAATACAATAATATTTATAATATAATAATATTCATGTTTTTTTGTGTTTAATCATTATTTCCAACTATTATTATAACTATGTTGGGCTAAAACGAAAATGTATGATAGTAAAAAATGATTCTAAATTAAATTAGTATTTGTAATTGCTTTAATGACAGCAATTCACTTTTTTTCACGAGTAAATAAATACAGATTTAGATTTATGCACTCATCTTTCAAAATAAAATAGTAACTAATTCTCATTTTTAATGGTATCATTTTTCATCAACGCAATTATTTATTAAACATCTTATTGAACTATGTTTTATATTTTTGTTTATTTTACTAATGCAGGATTTTTTTTCATTTCCAACTAATTAATTAACCAATTATTTCATTCGCTAAATTAATTGAAAAGGTTCAAACACATTTGAGTTAACCACTTTTTTTGGAATTCAGGTAAATTAGTGTCATAAACATTACAGTACTGTTGATCATCTACATAAATGCAGCCGGATTGAAGAACAGAGCGGGGCCTAAATGTGGCCCACATACCGTACTTTGTAATCCCCTAAACCACCCCAAGCCACCAGGGGGCAGCATATCACCACCACTGCAGGTTTTGTAGAAGTCTCTGGCTAGCAGTTAGCATTCAGCTGACGTTTTTAGCATTTATTTGTCAGAATTCCATCACTCGATCAAAAAACATATTTCGCTTCTTTGTTTTACATTGATTTTGATAATAAGATAAACATAACTATTGCGTCTCCATCATCTTTTTTTTTTTTTTTTTTTTTGAATGGACACCTTGACACGCCAGTGCATACCGCACACACCTGCCCTAACGAACGCAGCCAGATTTTGTTTGCTTTGTGGTTGTAAAGCAACCACATGTCACACCACTAACAAACCTTTCATTGTTGCTTTACAGATGCGACACACTACTTTGACTGTCATTTATAAATCAATGTCGGAAATTCAGATTTTATTTTTTCTTCTGCTTAAGGGGCTGAAGCAAGAAAAAAAAAAATCAATATTGTACATTTTAAACGCCTCCTACTTACTGCATTCAAATAGCGGCATGGAAGAAGTGTTGTTATTTTTAGCCCGGCTGAATTATTGATGCTGTCGGTGAGAGAAACATTAAAGCTTGAAGTTGAAGCTGCCGCAATAAGTTCTGTGACAGAACCAGAACCTCAGCACTTATTCACCAGATCCATGACAGGAAGTTCAGACTTTATTTTTCCATTTATCTATTATTTAAAGTGTTTGTCCTCATTAGGGTTGCAGGGTGAGCTGGGCAAGCAATAAAAATAGTCTATTTTCTTTTTTTTGTCGTCGTGGGTCGAGGTACCGCGATGGAATTTGGAGCGCTTCCCGCTTTGTTCTTGTGCAGAGTGGTCGGAGGAGTGGGGCCAGGGGGGTCCGGCGGGAGGGGGTGAAGTCGTTCTCCGGGGAGCCGCCGGACACTTTAGCAACTTTGGACCGTGAGCGGCATGTTGATGAACTCTTCTTTCTGGGCCAGCTCCAGCTCCGGGCTGGGTTTGGGCGTCACGTGACCCATATTTGTCATGCAACACCAGTACAACACCAGCAGCACCAGTGCAGCGTGATGGGGCCATGCGGGCCAGCGAGGGGGGCGTGATCAATAGTCAATAGTACACGCCCACACTCACACTCTACCGGATTTTCTTTATTGTGCTCAAACAATTTTGGGGGTCTTAATATTTATTACGTTTGCTACTTGTGTGCGTGTTGTAGTTTTATAATTTTCTCACATTATTGCAACACATGACATCATCGTTATGATGTTTGAGACAAACTGGCCACTCCGTCAGTTCTCTGCCTCAGTGCTAATTAACACACTATCAATCGAGCCCACATTATGTTGTCACGTCATAAATGTGTGTGCGTGTCTCAAGTGGAATTCCTACCTGGACATCCCTCCAAAGCAGCTGTCAATCACGTCCTCTCGCCTCATCGCAGCTTGTTTACGCAATCGTGCGTCTCACCATGTAAAGTGCACTCATTCGGCATCAAACGTGCGTCTATTCTGCCCGCCCGTCGATGACATCATCCCAGAAAGTATTTCCTCCTGCTCTGCGGTTGCCACGGAGACCACTGGCCGCCTAACAATGGGCGCAGACTGAAAGACCTATTAGTCACATCACTGCTAATCCTGACATTGAGGCTGACACTGTGTGTCTGTGAGGAGGTGGAGGAAGTACACACACATACAGAGATGTACGTCTGAAAATGCTCTCACGCACTACTGAAATCATTCTACACCCAATAATGAAAAACTTGAAAGCTATACTGCAATATACTCAAATGTGAGTTTCAGTAGTGTTTATGTTAGCATTTCACTAATGAACATCAGTATTTCAGTAGTGTATGAGAGTCTTTTTGTTGTGTGTGCGAGAGTGTTTAGGAGTATGTGACCAAAAAAAATCAGTAAGCGTGAGAAGATTTGGCAGCTTACGCGTGAGTGATTCAGTAGTGTCTGTGACCAAAAAGAAATTACCAGAGTGAGAGTGATTTAGTAGTACGTATGAGTGTTTCAGTATGGTGTGTAGGAGTCTTTTGATTGTTTATGAGAGAGTGTTTCAGTAGTGTGAGCAAAAAATTCAGTTGTCAGTTTGAAAACATTTTAGCTAACGTGAGTGCTTTACTAGCGCATGTGAGTGCTCTGAGAGTGTTTTAGTAGTGAATGTGAGCATAAAAAGAACTTAAAAAACTGTGAGTGGTTTAGTAGTTCGTATCAGTGTTTCAGTATGGTTTTCAGGAGTCTTTTGATTGTGTGTGAGAGAGGGTTTCAGTAGTGTGTGAGCAAAAATTTCAATAGTCAGCATGAGAACATTTTAGCTAACGTGAGTGTTTTACTAGCGCATTATGTGAGCAAAAAAAAATCAATAGTGTCTCTGAGAGTGTTTCAGCACTGTATGTGGGTAAAATCAATTCAATATTTATGTGAGAGCATTTTAGTGTGTGAAGTTTTTTTTTTTTTTATTCTCTGTGTGCGTGTGTGAGTTTCAGTAGTGTGCAATAAACAAATTCAGTAGTAAACATGAAAACAATTTAGCAGCTGATGTGTGCTTTAGTAGCAAAAGAAAAATGCTGCTGTCAATGAGAGCATTTTATCAATAGTGTTTGAAAGAATTTCAGTCGTGTATGAGCACAAAAAAATATCAGTAGTAGTATGACTGTTTCAGTCAGTTTGAAAGAGTTTCAATAGTGCCTGTGAGTGTTTCAGTTGCAAATGTGAGAGGTAATCCTGAATTAAGTCCCTGATTGCCCACCATAAATTTACAGTTAGAGTACCGTACGTCCACTGACACACACAGGGCCACGCACGCACACAGGTGTGCATTGGGGCCAGTCGTCATGGTGACAATTATCAAGCAGATTGATGGCTAATGAGGCAAAGAAGCGAAAAGACCAGATAGTCAGGTCTCATTCTGTCTTCCCTATGCCCCCTCCTCCTCCTCCTCCTCCTCCTCCTCCTCCTCCTCTTCCTCATCTTCCTCCTCCTCCTCTCTCGCTGCCTCGGCGGGCCTGAAAGCAGGCGCCGTCCCGCCTGCTTGCGAGGGGATGTGGAAGAGAAAGCTGCGGATCAGCAGGGCTCGAGCTGCGCTTCTGTGAGTTCTTGTTATTTTTGTAAATATGCCAAACAGGAAGTGAGGGAGGACCGACCGGACCGGGCTGATGACTTTATTGATCACTTGTCACTTGAGGCTGTTGAGGCTTAACAATCAAATCAGAGAAAACAAACATCGGGGAGAATACTAGATTACTCATCTTGATGCTACATAAACATGGTCACGTTTTCCGTTTGAATAGAAAGTTAATGTTCATTAATGTAAATGAACACATTCATCGCCAGACCAGCAAAAAAATACATCATTTGACGTCTTTTTCCGTCAATGGCAGTGAATGAGTTAAATGGCTTTTTTTTCTCCCACATATAAGCTAGTAAAATAGTTGTTTTTGTTGTTGACTCATGCTTTTATGCAGATGTTACCAATACCAATACGAGTACTTACTCTTGAATACTCACAGATACCAAATACTGATACTATTAGTAGTTATGATAGTAGCTGGTATCAGCATCCTTCACGATACCAATACCTTGAAATAAGGCTGGTAGCAGTACTCACCCATCTCTACTGTAGTATAAATGGAAAAAATACTAATAACATGATTTATGATTCGTCAAAAAAAATAGGCCATGTCAATTTTTATTTGACTATTTTATATTTATTTAAAGCAGTGAGTGACTTCCCATAATCTTTTTCGCTGGAACCAGCAATGAATCATTTGCGCCTTTTCTCTTCCTGCAATATTCATAGGAAATGCAGCAAACGGCATTGTGGCATGCATGTAATGTGCGTGCGTGCGTGCGTGTTTCCCAGTTGCCATGGCGACCATATCCCTTCCAAGTTGAGTCTGACTCACAAAGAGGCTTTTTTTTTTTTTTCTCTCTGTTCCCTCGCAGGGCTGAGAAGACCGAAGTGTTAAGCGAAGACCTCCTGCAGGTAAACGATAATGCGACTAGTTATTGATCACGATGTTATTGATTGAAATGTTGTTATCGCGTGTCAGGCGGAGAAGCGTCTGGAGCTGGTCAAGCAGGTGTCGCACAGCACCCACAAGAAGTTGGCGGCGTGTCTGCAGGGTCAGCAGAACGTGGAGGTGGACAAGAAGTCGGTCAGGTCGCCGTCGGTGAGAAGACAAACACGTTTATTGACCTTTTCGTTTGCGATAAATCGATTAGTTTGACTTTATTTGCAGTCATTTATCCTGTTGGTAACTTTTGACGCTGGCTATGTACTTTGGAAAGTCGCAAATATTTGTATCATCCATCTTAGGCGGCGGCCATTTTGCTACTTGATGTCGACTGAAAATGACATCACAGTAACAAAGGGCTCAGTCAACGACTAATCATGGCTCACCTGTTGTCTGGGTTTGGTCATGTGACCAAGCAAGCCAAGCCTCAAGACCCCGTGATTATTTCTTCTTCTTTCTTCTCTTTCTTCTTTTCTTCTACTTCTACTTCTTTTCTTCTTCTTCTTTTCTTTTTCTTCTTCTTCTTCTTTTTCTTCTTCTTCTTGTTTTCTTCTTGTTTTGTTCTTCTTCTCTTCTTCTTTTTCTTCTTCTTGTTTTCTTCTTGTTTTGTTCTTCTTCTTCTTCTTCTTCTTCTTCTTCTTTTCTTTTTCTTTTCTTTTTCTTCTTCTTGTTTTCTTGTTATTCTTCTTCCTTTCTTCTTCTTCTTTTCTCCTTTTCTTCTTCTCCATATTCTTCTTTTCTTCATCTTCTTTTTTCTTCTTCATCTTGTTTTCTTCTTTTTCTTCTTGTTTTCTTCTTCTTCTTCCTCTTCTTCTTATTGTTTTTCAATACCAAAATTAAGGCACGTGATGTCATTTTTAGTTGACAGGAAGTGGCGGTACAAGGTAAAATGGCCGCCTACTGAGATGGATGATAACAGGTGGATTTTTCTGCTTAATTCATAATGCAATATTAATCACAATACTGTGTTCACATTAGTGGGGTTGCATAGAATTTATCGTATATTCTAAAGAAAACTTTTGACTTAAATTCCACTTTAACATTATCGCCCAGGCTTACCTGAAATTAAATGGCCACTCCAGTCCTGTAGGTGGCAGCCAAGTACATTTACATAGTGGGTGCCAGCCTTCAGTGAAATTGTTTGTTTTTCATGGTGACAGAAATAACAACAAGTTGAGTGTGGGAAGGACGAGGTGAAGCGACACCAAAACAGGCCAAAATCTAGATATCAGCAGGTGAATCTTTTGAGACAAGTTCCTGGTCATCATTTAGATTATTTTGTGTTTTTGTGTAGAAGAAGCTTCCTCTCGCGACGCTCGCACAATGTATGGTGGAGGGCGCGGCGTTGCTCGGGGACGAGTCTATGTTAGGGTGAGTACACAGCGGCGGTATTAGCGGTTAGCATGCGGTCGGCGCTGAGTGTCTGTCTCGTGTTGCGGCGTCGCAGGAAGATGCTGAAGCTGTGCGGCGAGACGCAGGACAAACTCTCCCAGGAGCTCATCCTGTTCGAAGTCACCATCGAGAGAGACGTCATGGACCCGCTGTACGACCTCTCGGAGGTACTAACACCACCTTTTTGGATATGTACGAAGAGTATTATGTTGAAATAAATAGTAACTTCCTTGGTGGAGGTAATGACATGAAAGCTGCTTGTGACCTCATTGTGGCACCTGCATGCTTGTAAACGAATCCGCATGAGAGCGTCGCACATTTAGCGTGTCAACAAAAGTCAACTCTGCTCGCCCCGCCCACTCAGGTGGAAATCCCAAACATCCAGAAACAAAGGAAACATTTAGCCAAACTGGTCCTGGACATGGACTCCGCACGAACACGGTCAGTCATGTGTGGGAAACAGACCTCGGATCAGCACTTAATTGTCACGGACCTTTAATTATTCACGTTGAAATGTTCACAGGTATTATCAGTCCAGCAAGTCGTCGGGCCTGTCCAGCAACCTGCAGCCAAGCGGCGCCAAGGCCGACCACCTGAGGGAAGAGATGGAGGAGGCGGCCAATCGCATGGAGATTTGTCGGGTCAGGGGATTACCTTCACCTTTTCTCATGTATTTAGTTTAGTTATTTTTTTAAGGCTCATTAAGACACTTTCATTTTGTTTGTTGTCACCAGGACCAGCTGTCTGCAGACATGTACAGCTCCATGGCCAAAGAACTCGACTATGCAAGCTACTTTCAGACAGTACGTACGTAACGGTGCACACGCACGCACGCACGGCTCCACAAACGCTGATGCGTGACGTGTTCCTCAGCTGATTGAAGTCCAGGCCGAGTACCACAGGAAGTCGCTGGAGCTGCTGCAGAACATTCTGCCTCAGATTAAAGCTCATCAAGGTAAGCGAGAGACCGCCCACAATTGATGAAAATCCACAAGATAAAGAGGCCACATGAAAAGATTTTGAAAAATGTTTTGACCCCAAGAGAATGAAAATCCTGCATTTTACATACATTTTGACTTTTGTGTAAGGTTTCAAACTGAGGCCCGGGGGCCAGATCTGGCCTGACACATCATTTTATGTGGCCCGTGAAAGCAAATCTTTGTGCTTTAACTTCCATATTTCTTAGTAAAATCTCATGAAATTTCAAATTGCCATTGTAGTAAATAAAAATTTTCAGATATTGCATTTTTTTTTTTTCCCAAGCACCTTTTTTTTATTTTATTTTATTTTTTTACAGTAACTTGATCATATACAGTATTGAAGTCTTACCCTCTTCATCAAATTGTTGTGTATATGTAATAATTTAATGACACAATTAAACATGTATATGGTTTCACAGTCATTAAAATACTGTAACATAGTATACCAAAGTTTTCATTTGCTTTGAAAATATGTAATGAAATATTATTGTAACGTGCTGTAACATTATGCCCGAGTTGAACATTAACACTACTTTTAAATATAGTATAATGAACAAAACTATAAATAATAATTCAGTTAAAAAGCAGGGCTGTGCAATTGATTCATTACAACTTCAATTATTACACTCCACAATTACAAAATCACATAATCATAACAAAGATTATTAATACTACTTTTTGCGGTGTTTAAATTTATACATTTGTACCTTTTTTAAATTTTAAAATAAAAAATGTATTACATTTTGTTTCATCTAAAATGAACTTACATAAATATAGTGTTTCAAAGAATATTTTTTTATTATTATTATTTTTTTAATTTTAGATTGTTTTGTACCAAACAATAAATGATTGTCCGACTGCACAGTGCACAAGCTGCACTCCAACTTCAAGTTTTTGCCAACATAAATAAATAAATATATATTATTATAAATATATTTATGTTAAAAATTCTGTTTAGTCCAAAAGGAAATTACATAGTTGCAGTGTTTCAATTGTGTTTTTATTATTTTTTAATTATTATTTTTAAATGATTGAACATTTTCTTGTGCAAAAATAAATAATTGTTTGAATAATCGTGATTTCAATTATTGTCAAAATAACCGTGATTATTATATTTTCCATAATCGAGCAGTCCTATTAACTCATTGACTGCCATTGACGGAAAAAGACGTCAAATAATGCATTTTTGCTGGGCTGGCAGTGAATGTGTTAAACACAATGTGCCAATATATTTTGTGATTATATTGCAGCCTCCTTTTTTCCTTTTTTTTTTTTTTTTTTTTTTTTTTTTTTTTTTTTTTTTTTAAAGGCAAATGTTGCTTAAAAATCCATCAATTTTGGTTACATCTCATCTTAAGTCATTGACTGCCATTGATGGAAAAAGACGTCAAATAATGCATTTTTGCTGGGCTGGCAGTGAATGTGTTCAAATGTATTGCACGTAAAAGTTAATGTTCTTCAAGATTAAATGCAAATGCCCGCCATACGGGGAACGATCTCCGCAAGAGACGAGAAGATAAGTTCCACAAAATATAATCAGCGATCCAACGTGAGCGTTTGTGTTTTGTCAGAGTCGTGGGCGGAGAAGCCGTGCTACGGGAAGCCGCTGGAGGAGCACTTAGAGCTCAGCGGGAGAGATATTGCTTTCCCCATCGAGGCCTGTGTCACCATGCTGCTGGAGTGCGGCATGCAAGAGGAGGTCAGACTCGCACAAACGCACGCGGAGATGATGTCACGTGCGCACAGGCAGATCATTTACCTGACCTTATGTGACCCGTGACGTGTTTTCCGCACTTTCAGGGTTTGTTCCGAGTGGCTCCGTCCGCCTCCAAGCTGAAGAAGCTGAAGGCGTCTTTGGACTGCGGCGTGCTGGATGTTCAGGAGTACTCGGCCGACCCGCACGCCATCGCAGGTCTGCTCGTGTGTTGCCATCAATTCTTAAAACTGCGGGCTCAAAGTGGGTGAAAATAGCTAACCGAGCGCTGGGTTGACTTGAGCCAGTGTTGTTTTTTTATACGCAAACATGACCTAGCATGTTGGGTCAAGATTTTGATCAAAGAATGGGTAAAAATGACTAGACTGCATTCTAAAGACATCTGGGTCAAAAATGAACACAACCACTGCTTGAAAATTGGTCCAAATTGACCCAAGTAGCGTGTTGACGTTTTTGACTTGACTTGACTTGACTTGACTTGATTTGACTTAAAACTGCTGTGTCAAAAATAACCCAATTTAGGTAAAGTTTGGACCGACCCATTTGACCCAATATTGTTTTGTACAAAACAAGCCAATTTATTTTACCCTTGGATGTTGGTCCATTTTTGACGCAAATTGGGTTATTTTTGACCCAGCAATTTTTAAAAATGTAACTGCGTATAAAAATAATCCTAAAATTCAACTTGTCTGTTTGCCCAAATCTAATCTATAACACAATCTGCAGGGTCAAAAATAATTAATCCAACTTTGGGTCAAAGTAACCCAACCAGTTTTTTAGTTTGTGACAACCAGAGTTATTAGTTTTTTTTTTGTTTTTTTTTTTCATTTTAGTTGGATTTTATTTCGTTTTGAGGTTGTTGTTTTTTTTTTAATTAAATTTAGTTAGTTTTAATTAGTTTTCAAGGTGGTTCTGATAATTTTTTATTAGTTTTAGTTCTTTAATAAATGTTTAGTTGTATTTTTTGTTAGTTTCAGTATTAGTTTTCAAAAAAATATGTGAATTGCTTGTGGGCAATATTAAAAAAAAACAAGACAAAAAACACCATGGGAGCGATGTCATCTGAAGGTGCTCTCACTTCTGTGTGACACTTTTAAACGTCGTTATTCCGGTTAATATAGCGAAATAAATCTACTTATCATCACATTTAAAATAATCCGCAAAGGCTCATGCATTAAATTAATCACCAAAGACTAAAACAAATGACATTTTTGCTGTAATTATAGTTTTAGTTTTGTAAACATAAGATGTAGTTTCAGTTAGTTTTTGTTTTTGAATTTTAGTTTGAGTTTTTTCATTAGTTTTAGTTCACTAAAATAACCTTGGTGACAACCCGGCATTCGTTCAATGTTTCGATGCTATAAAACACTTTCGGAAGTTAGGGGCTCGAGTCACATGACTTGACTCGAGTCAGACTTGATTCACCAGTTTTAGGACTTGCTTGGCTAAACTTATGAAAGAATCTGCGTTTGACTTTGTATTCATGAGACTCAACTTCAACTTGGATCATGAAAATCAGCGTTTTCGAGATGGTATGCCATTTATTTTGTTTATCTGACTGATCATACTGAGTATATGTCAGAATATCCAGTAGTGTGTAGCTTTCACGCACCCAAGCGCACGGTATTGTTGGCGAATTATTCACGAGAGCGAGCGTGCAGACGGCTCGTTAAATACGGAGTCAAATCCAGACGATTCTACGCCGAGGACAAATCCCTCTCCAGTAATCCCAAATTCATGCAACTCGGATGCTACGCCATGTCAAATTTGTGAGCTGGGGGACGGGCCCCATCCCCATCCCCCCCATCAGCTTTAATAGGAAACTGTCACGTCACTGCGAATCAGTCGCTGACACAAATGAAACGATTGTCCTTTAGGAGCTTTGAAATCTTACCTACGCGAGCTCCCTGAGCCCCTGATGACTTTTGAGCTTTACAACGACTGGATCCAGGCCTCGAAGTAAGTAACCTTCACGTTATCAGATTGAGACTACAAGATGGTGTTGTGATTTTTTTATTTATTTTTTTTACTTTTCATCCTGGTCCTGCTTCCCGGCAGCATTCCGGACCAGGACAAGAGGTTGCAGGCTCTCCGCAGCGCTTGTGACAAACTGCCGCCGGCCAGTAACAACAACTTCAGGTGAGACTTTCGCTCCTACAGCTAATCACGTGACGTCGCTCTTCTCCAATCTGCTTTAAGAATGGATCAATACGAATGTTAATTTCATCCTCCAGCCTCCTGTGCTGACTCAAGTAATACAACAGTTTAATATAGTATTTATTTTATAGCGCTTCTCTTGGCTGCACTGTTTCTAGTATCTGTAGATATTAGATTTTATTTTTTTTTGTCTTAATCAGATCAATCACATCTTCATCAACATTTGTTGCCCCCCAAATTTAAAGAGCATTTACGTGTTCATTTTTTTAATGTTATGATGACGTCTTCAAAAAATTTTATCCACTGCACACGCTCATCCTCCTCTTTTTCCAATCAGTTAATTATTTGCATAATTTAAAATGAAAAAAAAAAAATGACCCCAGTTGTTTGAAATGAACAAATATTCTGAATGTCATACACAAATATTTATTAACTCATTCACTCCCAACCACTTTCGCTGAAGTGTTTTCCAGGATTTTGACTGATTTTTCAAGGCCCGTGAAATATTATGTTCTATTGCTATAAAAATATGTAACATACCAAAAGAGAGATTAGAGTCTCTTCTTTTATCAGTTAAAAAAAGTATATTCCTATCTGTTTCCGCTGTGCAGCAATTAGCAATAGAACATAGCTAAGTTTCATCGTTTTTCACAATTCTGCTTAGAACTGTGGGGAAATCAGCTTGTTTTAACATGGCCTGGTTGATCTCTTATACTCTGCTGCCACTCAACCATTTTCTGCAGTAGAGAGACTGCATCAAAGCCTTCTCTATGCTCTGGCATAAACCCCCCCAACAAAAAACGTATAAATACGTCTTTGGGAAACTTAAAACATTTAAAATATGACGTATTTATACGTTTTTGGGCGCTAATCAGTTAAATGCTTTATGTAGTTATGTTTATTGCTCAAACACAACCCGTGCTACCTTTAACGTAACCATCCGCTAGCAATGTAAAGGATCATCTGCGCTCAAAATTAATAGTGATTATTATTATTTTTTGTTTTATTCTGAGCGCTTAAAAAAATAAAATAAATAAAAGATAAAAATAAAAAAGTAAATAAATAAATAAAATAAATAAAATAATAATAATAAAATATATTTTTTTTAATTACGTTTTGCTTTAACTTACTATTATTATTATTATTTTATTTTGTATTTGCATTGTATTTATGATGTGTATGATGGCTCAGGTGTCAAATGCGCGGCCCGCCACGGGTCAAAAGGGCTTAAACTTCCACTTATTCCTTATTTGGTGCCGCTAGATCGTTGCCGTAGGCCCGTGATGAAAGTGATGAGATGGAGCGGCAAACTGCGCGCGTCAGTGTATCTGTCGCATCTTACAAATCGCGTTTATTTTTAGCTCGTCTCCTCCGAGGAGATGTCAGACACGACCAAACGAGCGTCGCTCGCCACAACGAGCTGCCTGATGTTCGCAAACGCACGCACGTGCACGCACGGTCGGCCCACTGGCCCACTTTTGTGTCCTCTAGGGTCTTCTCAAATGGGAGTTGTGTTTAGCTCGGGGAGGCTTTCATGGCGGTTTATCACACGCGGCTTCACTCGGTTGTCGGGAAACTTGTACAGCTCAGTAATCTCCTATTTTCCCTCTTGTGAGCCCGCTGGGAAAAGTGGAAGAAGCGTTGAGGAGAAGTAGGTTATGCAAATGTGCGCTACGGACTTGCTCTTAACTTCCTGCGACGTGTTTGCAGATATCTGATTAAGTTCCTGTCCAAATTGACGGAATATCAGGACGTGAACAAGATGACGCCTGGGAACATCGCCATCGTGCTGGGGCCCAACCTGCTGTGGACGCACAGCGACGGGTGAGACCTGGGTGGGCAACTGTGGCCCCCTCCGCTCTTGAATCCGGCCCATCAAGCATTTACATCAAGAGTCCGATGATATTTATTGCATTCATTTTGCCCCCCCCCCAAAAAAAATTGTTTAATCAATTGTATTTATTCTTTAAGTTATTAAATAATTAAATTAGAATTTTAATTTAAAGTACTTAAAAATATATGGAGAAAATGTATACAAAGTATTAAGGCTTATTTATTGATTTATTCAAAGAAACCGTTTTTACACATTAAAATTTTTTTTTAAAGGTCATCTACAATAAACAATAAATACAATAAATGACCTAATTCCTAAGCTATTTATCATTTTAACAATCTCATGGCCATTGAGCACTTTTTATTGTATTCATTATTGTGAATAAAATATAAAAATGTATAATGTAAAATTAATAAAATGTATATAAAATAAAAATGAATAACAATGAATAAAAACCAAAAATAATTCAAATATATAAAATAAAATAGTAATTTAAAAAATAATTACAAATAAATTAGTAATTAATCAAGTAAAATACGCAATTTTTTATCTTTTAAATGTTTGATTAGTTTATTGTAATTATGTTAATTTGAATTAAAATGTAGACATAAGAATGAGTTATTACTTTATTATTCAAATTGTTTACAAAATGTTTACATCATTTATTTAGGACCTGTTGCATCTGTACTTTTTAAAGATCAAATGTGGTACTTTAGCATAAAAGTCTCAATAAATAATTGATTAATTGACTTATTATAAATAGCAAATTAAATGTATGCGTGAAAATGTTAATTGTATATACATATATATTTTGTATTCTTTTTTTGTAGTGATTGGTTAATTGTATTTACATTCATTCTCAATTATATTTAAATGTTGTTATTATTATTATTATTATTATTATTATTTTATTTTTTTATAAACCACATCAATGAATGACTTAGTCCATCACAGTTTAGCACATAAACTGTGTCTAAGCTGAACGTCTGTGATGACATCATGACATCACGTGGCGGCATCTCCAACCTTCTCATTGTCCTTTCGGATGTGCTGATAAAAACCTCCAGACAACCATTTCCAAGATGGGGTTTGTTTACGATGGTGACGCAGCAGTTTGGGGAGAAGTCGCCCTTCCCTTGCGTCCTTCTAAATGTGTCCGCCATCAATCTATCAAGCTCTTAATTTTCCTCGAACCGCCATCGCCTGCAGAGGTGGCAAAAGTATTCATACTCTGTATCTGAATCAACTCATTTAATGAAGTTAAAGTAAAAAAAAAAAAAAAGGACTTACTGTCTGTTTTATACAATAGCGGTTTTGGTAACTTGGTGCACCTTCTTTCCTCCGCAGCAACATCACGGAGATGATGACCACGGTGTCCCTGCAGATCGTCGGCATCATCGAGCCCATCATCCAGCATGCCGATTGGTTCTTCCCCGGAGGTGAGGCGTCAACACCTGGCCAGGTGTCTCCTGCTTGCTCCCAAAAACGAATCATATTAGAGCTGAAAGAGCTCGCCCCATCTCCCCAGACATCGAGTTCAACGTGACGGGCAACTACGGCAGTCCGGTGCACACCAACCACAACGCCAACTACAGCTCCATGCCGTCTCCCGACATGGAGCAGATGGAGCGGCGGCAGAGCGAGCAGAGCCGCAGACCCCTCAGCGTCGCCACCGACAACATGATGCTGGAGTTCTACAAGAAAGATGGGTAGGAGGTTTTTGTACTCTCTTATAACTGCTAGGTTAAAGTAACCCAAATTGGGTAAAATAGCTAACCCAGCATTGGGACCAAGCCTATGCTGAGTTATTTATACATCAAAACTAAAGACCACACTCTTAACTCTTTTACTGCCAGACGTTATCAAAGAAAAACTTTGATATGACAGAGGCTTTGATCATTGACGAAAAAAGATACAATGCTTCCATCTGCTGGCCATAGTTTAGAGTGTTTGAGATTCCACAACCATTAACCAGGCAGCGCTGCACTTAGACGTTGCACTGAGAAATTATTTTTTTTTAAATTGTTGACGTTATTTAACGTTTATGGCAGTATACGTCGTGATTTTACTGATCGTTATTAAACGTTTTTGGCGGTCAAAGAGTTAAAACTGCTTAACCCAAAAAATTGGATCGACCCGTTAACTTGGGTAAATTTGACCCAACTTTTTTGGGTTGCTTTCAACAGAACAACCACATTTTTTTTATAGGCTGGTTGAACCCAATTTGAGTCAAATTTAGTGGACTGGTTCAATTTTTGACCCAAGCCTCATCTACAGCTCTTCAGCCCGCCCAAATCCAATCTTCAACTCAATCTGATGGGTCAAAAATAAGACAACCTTGGATAAAAGTTATCCAATCTGCTGAAAAACTACAACTACCCACAGCATTTTTGTGTGTGTGTGTGTGTAATGTAATCTACACTCTTAAAAACATTTAGGTCAAAAGTAAACCAAATTGGGTCAAAAATGGACCGACCCAACTGTGAGTTATTAAATTAATAAACCACAAAACAAACCTTGTTTGGGTTATTCATTTGATACAACTTTTTTGGTTAATTGAATAACCCAACTGAATTGGGTAAACAATTAACTAACCCAAATTTTTTAAGACAAAAAGGTTATTTTAACCCAACTTGTTCATTTATTTAATACAAAAAGTTGGGTCAAATGAATTTAATAAGTGATAAGCCACAAAGCAACCCAATGTTTTGTGTGTAATTTGTGTGTAATGTGCAACTTTTTGGGTCAATTGAGTAACCCAAAACGTCGGGTCAGTGTCATGACTGGGTCACGCCAGGGTTAAGTTTGGGTCATGCAAGGGTCATGTTTGGGTCATGACCGTGAGGTCAAGTGTCTGTTTTGAACTGATGTAATCGGCATCTAGTTTCAACTGCTTTAAGCTATGTGATGTCGTGAGCTACGTGATGTCAAGAATCTTTAATCCCTTTACTCTGTCAACAGCCAATCAGATAATTCCATGTCAGTCCTGTTACCCACATGATTAGCCACAGCCAATCGGATCAATTCACTGTCTATTTAAGCCAAACCGAGAAGTGTGTGTTTGTCGGATTATTATCACTGTTCCTCTGTGCATCTCCACAGCCCAAGGGGGCTAATTTGTGTGATTCAATCATCTATTTTTGTTAATCTACGGTATAGTGACAGGAAACAGAATAATAGCTAAACATATCAGATTCCCCACTGGGTAAGTACTTTTGTGATATTTTTTTGTTTTTTTCTCATGTAAAATATGTTCCTTTGCTCAATAAAGGTTGGGAAACGTCGGCTAGGTCAGCAAGTCATCAAGTGAAAAGTGACAAAGGATTATGTCAAGATATTCTCTCTCACTTTTTGTGATCCTCCTCCCATTCTTTTAAAGCCCTCGTTTGCCTTAGCGGGCCCAGCGGGGCGTCTCAGCGCAGCTCGGCTAATTAAACCCGGACCCGGCTCTGATCCGTAGAGCGCAGCCTTCCATGAGCCTGCTTCGGATTTGACATGAAACTTCTGAACTTGATAGGAATAATCTATTTTTATTTCCATTAAGATACTTTAACATTTCAACCCTAGAAAATTGTGGCAAAGAAGAAGAATGAATCAACTTCTTGGGGGTCTCAGCAGGCACAAAGATTCATCAATTTTTGCAAACTTGAACATGAAAATGTGTCCTAGAAACATGCCATTGGACATGTCTGAGTGTTGACCTTTCACCCTGTCCTCATTGTGCTTCTTTCTCTATTTTATAACCATGCAGCATCCGGAAGATTCAGAGGTATCGTAATAACCTTTCACCCCTTTCATGACGTCTCACAGTTTCTTTGTGTGTTGTGTTTGGTGGATTTGAACAAAGCGTCCTTGTTTTTCGTGCGTGTGTACGTTGCATCATTGTGATGTTTGGCACCGGATGGACTCGTTCGACAGTACAAAGTCTTACACAAGTCATACAGGTGTTTCAGTTTGCCAATCATGTGCAGGTGAAAAGTTTAATTAGTATGTTTTTTACACACTGTGAGTACTTTTAACACCTCTGTTAAAATGTCCGTTAAATATCATCACCGTTATGGCGGCAAATTTGCCTTCAGTGTTTGGAAGACTAACATGCGTGGTCAGCTGATCCCTTGGCCGAGCCCCCCTCTTGCCAACCCTCAAGCTCCGCCCTCCTATGCAGTGATTGGCTGTCGCGTCTGTGTCCCACTGCAGCATGGGCGTCCGGGTGATGGACACTTCTTGGGTGTCCCGCAGGGGCTCGTCGTCCTCGCGTAAATCCTCGTCCACGCCCCCCAACGTGCGGTCGTCCACGCCGCCCACGGACGCGGCCGCCCCCGAGCCGCCCGGGGACCCCTCGGGGTCCCCCTCCCCTACCCCTCCCCCCACTAGCAACGAGCGAGCCAGGTAAGGCGATTGTCCCCGCCCCCCCAGAGTCCGTCCCTGCGCCCTTCTGCTGAGCCCAAACCAGTGCCCTGTAATCCGTGTAATCGTCCCCCTCCAAAGACCTTCCTTCAACTTTTTAACCTTTGACCCCCAGACATGCTTGGATATGTTGATTTTTAAGGCCTTGGTAGCCCCTTTCACGCTGTCTTCCTGGAAAATGTGCACGTCGGAGGCGTAACTGTAGAGCTGCTAGACAAAACTCCCTCGTGCGTGTTTACACAGCTGTTGCGGCTTTTCCCATTAAGATAATTAGATGCCTCGCAATTTCTTTGTAGCCACGATCACATTTTGTGTCTGAAATTATTTTGCCAGTAAATTCATGGATGACTTTAACCCTCCTCTTCTGGATTGTTAGTTTTGGTGTCAAACTCGAGGCTCGGGGGGGCCCGATCTGGCCCGCCACATCATTTTATGTGGTCCGCGAAGTTCCATTACGCTTGCTAAAATCTGGACTAAAACTTATCATATGTGTCATAATGTGGCCTGTGGGGGAAAAAAATGTTTGACATCCCTAGCAGCTTCACGCTTGAAAGGTACGTTGATGTTGACCCGTAAATTTGCTGGTTAGTGTGAGACCAAGAAGCCACATGATGGCACCAAAGCACTACTTTTATGGTAGACAGTAGGGATGGGAACCTGTGGGTACCTCACGATACAATACGATATGCGATACAAGGCTCACGATAACGATTAGCTCACGATATGACGATACTGCCATTATTGGTATATTGTTCAGGTAATAAATCCATGCTAATCTACGATAAAACTAATCATAAAATATTATTATTATTATTATTATTATTATTATTAATAATAATATAAATAAATAATAATGTAATAAATAAATATCAATAAATAATCATAATAATAAATAATAAACAAAAAATAAAAATAGTCATAATATTATAATAAAATAATATAAATAAATATCAATATAATACAAATACATGATATAAAAACGAATAATAAATAAAAATAAATTATATAATAATAATAATAATAATAAAAAATATAAATCCATCCATTTTCTTGACCGCTTATTCCTCACAAGGGTCGCTGGAGCCTATCTCAGCTGGCTTTGGAGTTTGGACAGTAGGCGGGGTACACCCTGAACTGGTTCCTAAAAATATATATATAAAAATATAAATTTAAAAAATAATAAATATAAATTAATAATAAATATAAATTAATAATAATAATAATAATTAAGCTCATGAGTCTTCTTCGCCTGAAGACTTCCGTCCATTTCCCTGACACTCTTATGAGGTGCTCCCCCTAGCGGCCCACTAAGTAATTGCTCAATAAATCATGAACAATGGAGCCGTTATAGTGGCTGTATATTAACTACAACTATTGCGATACTTGCGTAGACGTATCAATAATCTATCGGGAGACAAAGTATCACGATTAATCCCGATATCGATATATCGTCACACTCCTAGTAGACAGGGCTTGGGTCTGCAAATTTCTTAGCAAATGATAGCGAATCAGTTTCAAAACGAAGCTGCTAACAGGTGAATTAATGATTTGTAACTATGCGTGGGAGCACTAATATGATTTCAAACTCATCTTAGATCATGACACTTAAAAATCAATGGCTTACAAGTGATTAGATTTCAAACCGAAACAATATAAATTAGCTCCTCCCCCTCACTTCAACATAGTTCTTTGGCACCAAGATGCCACAAAATGGTGCCAAAGTACTACTTTCCTGTTAGACGTGGGTGCGTCTTCAAAGAGGCGAAGGTACTGTACTCCACCGAAGTGCCAATTGCGTGGTCGGCGTGAAAGGGGCTCACGGCTGCACGTGCGGCGCTCTCATGTTGTCTTTTGACCGTCAGCCCCCGCATGTTTCACAGCTTCACCTTCCATTGTCGCAAGGCTCTGCAGTGGATGAGGTGACGCTTCTTCTTCTTTCTTCTTCACCATCAGGAGACGTTTTGCACCCCCCTCCCGTTCTCCTCTTGGACCGCTTCCCCGCTCGCCGTAAAACATTTCTTTTATCATTCCAGCTCGGATGACGCGTCGGACTCCTGTCACGCCCAGCCCTCCCCCGAGGAGGAGCGCCCGCCCCCGCCTTACCCCGCATCCTCACCCTTCTCGCTCCCACCCCACCACTTCTATGCCCGAGCACCCCCCGGTATGCGGCCCTTTTCCCGCAGTCCCGAATGCGTGGCGGCGGGCCCGTCGCCCGTCCCCCGCCGCTCGGGCTACAGCCCGCCCCCGTTCCTCCACTCACTCTGCCCGTCCCCGCAGCCCCTCGACATCAACTCCAACCCCCGGACCCAGAGCTCCCCGCCCTTGCACAAGCAGGCCTCCCTTTCCGAGCCCCTGCATGCGCCCCCCGCCGACACCAACGGCTCCTCCCTGTACATCAAACCCCCGCTCGTTCTTACTCGCCACGATCTTTTCCTGGGCTCCCCCAAACCCCCCGGCACCCCGCTATCTGCCCCCCCTCCTTGGGCCACCTGTAGCCGAGAGCGAGGACGCAAGGCCGCTAGGTAAATGCAAGAACATCGTTTTTTTGTTTTTTTTTTATTGTTTGTTTTTTGCAGCCCCTCCGGTGCGAGGTGGGTGATGCTGCGCAGCATCTTTTTTTTTTTTTTTTTTTTTTGCAGTTATCGAATGCATCTTTAATGCAAGTCATCGTGCTGGTTGCCAGGAAATGCAGAAGGCAGTTGCTAGGCAACAAAGAAGAGTCAAAGCCTTCAGTGATGAAATGGGGATGACGTGCGGATAGTAATCAGCGAGCTGCAAGGTCCGAGAAATAATCTTGTATGGTCAGGGCCAATCAGAACTAACTAACCAAAAATATTGAACCAATTACTTTCTACTCTGATATGTAAGAGTAAAAAATTGCTCTAAACTGAGTCTATTTAGTCCTACTCTAAATAGAGTAAAATTTACAAATAGAGTTAAAAAACAAAACAAAAAAAACTCACGCAAGGGTTGAGGAACAAACCCATGAAATTGGTGTTGTTGGTCTCCTTTTGGTTATGAGCAAACAGTAGCAGTGGCATAGCTCAGGTGGTAGAGTGGCAGTCTCCCAAGTTGAAGGTTGAGAGTTCATTCCTCAATCCATGTGTACTTTTTATTTATTTATTTATTTTTTAAATAAACTAGTAAAATTCTGTCAAAATTTATCCTTACACATTTTACTTAGAATTTATGAGTGAAAAATCTGTTATGAAAAATATGTTGGGTTTTTTTCCCCCATGGGATAGGTAAATTCTCTCATACACAGTACAAATACTTTGAGTAAAATTTACTCTGAATATTTTACTCTCTTGCAAGTGTAAATTTTACTCTGTTTAGAGTGGGACCATAGAGACTCTGCTTAGAGTAAAATTTACTCTACTTTAATATAATTTACTCTGGCATGATAGTGACATAAAGTGTTGCTTTTTTGTCCTATTTACAAAAACATAATATATTCTTTTTTTTTTGAGAATGAAGGATTTTTTTTCAAGAAAGTGTAATATTACAAGAATGAAGTTGCATTTTAAAATTTCCTCTTTTTTTTTTTTTTTAATTTTATTTATTTATTTATTTTTACTTCACTGTATTTCGCCCCCCACCCCCCTCCATTGGTACTATAAATAGTATAATTTGTCTACAAAAAGTTATCGTCATAGTTAAATCTCATCATAACATTTGTATCCTTATATAACATTAAAGAAAACAGAAACAGAAATATGGCGAATAACTTTTATTACCATTGTTAATCGACCCTGCGCACATTCTGACAATGAGAGCGCCACTGCCACCTACTGTAGTGGATGTGCAATTACATTTTGTTCTATTACAGCAACAACAACAGCAACAAAAAAAAGCTGTTGTTTCACTGTTTTCCGCTTGTCCAATCAGGTAAGAATATCAAAAGTTATACATTCCAAAACTCAAACCAGCTCACCTGCAACCTGAAATAATGCATAGGAAGCACAACTCAAACCCCGCCAAAATAACAGCTTGAACCTTGATCATGACAAGTGATGATTCACTGCATGTGTGAGCGTCCACCTTCAGTCCACGTAAAAACATTAGGACATCGGTGATGTCATTATCATGCGACTGTCAAAAGCTCATTTGCATGGCTCCGCCCCCAACTTGAAAAGCTTCAGTCATCCTCATTTGCTGGAAGCTTCTGTCACACGTAAGGATGTTTGTACCCTTCAACCCTCATTGTGGCTATCCTGTAAAATCAATAAGATGACTAAATTATTATTTTTTTAATTATAATTTTAAAGGGCACAATTATGACGGTGGAATCAGCTTTGTGCCTAATCATGATTTTTGTCTCACCTCAGCACCCTGAAGAACAAGGAACTATCTCCAGTAATCGGACAGAAGGGATTCCAGGCGACGTTGTCCTCTGGTGGCCAGTCTGAGCACAGCCCACACACGCTGAGGAGAGGTAAGAGGTCATATGGAGGACACAACTCATGAACGTCAAACGAACTGTCTATGTTTGAAATGGTTGTTTTTACGCTTTTCACTCTCCCCTTAGCGAAGAAGCTGGCTCCAATCCCGCCTAAAGTCCCCTACAGCCAGACGGGGGCCGTGTCGGAGCAGTCGACGGGCCAGCCGTCTCCGGTCAGCCTGTCGCCGACGCCCCCCAGCACGCCATCGCCGTACGGCTTCGGCTACCCGCAGGGTTACGCCACCATCGGCTCCCTGGGACACGGCACGCCGTCTCTGTCCTCGCCGCCCTCGCTGGCCGGGACGCTCACCAAAGCCCGGCCCACGCCCAAGCCGCCCCGGCAGAGGCCCAGCTTGCCTCCGCCGCAGCCGCCCTCCACCCCCGGCACCAGCCCCCAGCCACTGGAGCACTCGCCCGGCCTGTTGGACGGTTTGTCTCCTGGAGAGAGCATGTCCACAGGTAATGGCTGTCATTTTCTTAAGTGTACATTTCGATTCGCTCCGAGAGTATCAGATAGTTTTTTTTATTTTCAATTTTATTGAATTTACACAAAATGTGTGTTCAATGACCACGAAAGTAAACTGTTCTGATGTGTAATTGTTGTTGATCACTTGCAGCCGTTTGAGTCGTCGTTGTGTTTGAGGGACTTTTAGGGTAAGCAGGACTTTCTTTGACGCCCCCACCATCCCTCCAACCCCATCTTGGCAACATGGTGACCCCCGCCACATAAATCCCTACCCCGACGTCTCATTGCGCCCATTTCGCATGGCTCGCATGGCCTGTCAAAGCAGGCCGGGGATGTACTAAATACAGATATGCTATGCTAAACTAAGCTAAGCTAAGTTTGGCACCCATAATGCCTTGCTCCAGCTGCCAGCTTTGAACGTCACTGCCACCTTCCCGCTCCCTCCCCATGTGTGAATTTACAGAATATTTTTTTGTTTTTGTTGCCACTGTATAGTAGGACAATATGGCATTAAAAGAAAAAAATCTCAATTTTTTTTTCCCGCAAAAGTTTTATCCCCCAGCCTCCCACTTCACAATGATATTATATAATGCATTTTTTGCCATTGTCCCCCCCACCCCTCTGTCACATTTTTTTAAGAATAGTCGCAAGACAGGCCGGAAAAGTTGCAAAATATAGCAAACTATAGTTCCCAGATTTTTACTACATGTCAAGAAGTAATTTGAAATACGGAAGATACAAAAAAAAAAAAAAAAAGGATAAATATGAAAAAGAGAAATAAAATCAAATTACTGGACAAAACTGGATAGATAGATAGATAGATAGATAGATAGACTTCTATAGCCTAGCTAGCTCCTTAGCGCACTTAGTTACACGGCTTTATCTACAGTATATATTTTACAGTAGCTATATATTAAATAATAAATATGTAGTCTGGTTAGCTACATAGCCCAGTTTAGCAACATAGCGTACTTAGCCCACTTAGTTACACAGCCTTGTAAGCTACTTCAGTATATATTTTACAGTAGCTATGTATTAAATAATAAATACGTAGTCTGGTTAGCTACATAGCCTACTTAGCTACTTATCCCAGTTAGCATCATAGCATACTTAGCCCAGTTAGTTACACAGCCTTGTTAGCTACCGCATATATTTTATAATAGATCCATATTAAATTCAAAGTCTAGTTAGCTACATAGCCTAGTTAGCTACTTAACCCAGTTAGTAACACAGCGTACTTAGCTATTTAGCCCAGTTAGTTGCAAAGCCTTGTTAGCTACAATAGATATAAAATAAAAAAAATAAAAATAAAAGTTTATGAATGGCTTTGTGAGCTAATTTGAGGAGACGGTTACATTGTTATGAGACACCGTACATACTGTACATCACAAAACATCCTCTGGTCATATTGTGATATTGTTTTCCTTCCTCATGCCTGATTTGGACCCGCACACTCCTCGCCCAGCATGCCCCCCCCCCCCCCCCCCCCCCCACCTCCCACCTGGATTCTTCTTCTCCACATCCCAACCAAAACAATCCAAAATTAAAAAAAAAAAAAAAATGCTCTCCTCTTCCTCTTCATCCAGATTCCTTCTGCAACCTGGACATTCCCGTCATCAACATGGAACTGGACGGCCTTCTGGACTTGGCGCACATCTCCCACCTCAGGCACTCGGTGGCGCTGCTGGACTCGAGCCGCCTCAGAACCGCCGAGTCGGAGGAGGGGGAGGATTCGGAGAGCACGGTGCTATGACGCCCCGCTTTCCTTCCTCCCTCCTTCCTCCCCTGATGTATTCATGCATTCAGATTGTTCCATTTTTAGTTTGTTCGCCTTATTTGATGCCTTGAACGCCACACGCCAGACAAGGAGTGCCGCCAATTCTTCCACAAGGACGACTATTCTCCTCTCGGCATGGACAGCAGCCTGAGTGTGCACTGTGTGCATGTGTGTGTATGTGTGTGTATCATCAACCGACATGCACGTTGTAGATACTTAGCGGATTGATTAACTAACAAAAAAAAAAAAACAAAAAAAACATCTTGATGGCTAACATTCATTTACTGGAAACTATTTATTGTCTATACTGTACATTTGCAGAGTTTATGATTCCCAATCAAACATCAGATCGTATTTTTACCTGACGGGAGGACACAGAATACATCAGAAATAGAACATATAGCAAATGTAAAATAATTCCATCTGTCCATTTCATCCTTGTTAGGATTAAGGGCGAGCTAGAAACTATCCCAGACAAATAACAAATATTACAGGGGTCTTAAAGCTCACTTAATAAAAGCCACTGGAACGTGAGTTTGAACATTTAAATCAGTGATTCTTTAGCATACCACTAGAGGGAGCCTGCATACCACACTTTGAGAACCACTGATCTATTCTCGAAGGTCATAAAGGTGAAAGAGAAAGAACATTGAAATCATGACCTCATCACTAAAAAGCAACTTGTTATTTTTGCCCCCCAACATGGAGGATGACAAGGTATGTGTGGCCATAGACGTGCAAAGCATCAAGCTTATTTTGAGCAGAGTATTTATGATAGAGATGTATTTCTTGCAAATGCTTTTTACTTGGCACCCGGGTGGGTGAGGAGAAGCTTTCAAACGTGGGACCAGACATTCCTCTCGCTTGTCATGTGCAAAAAAAAAAAAAAAATCACTGTAAATACATTTGTGTACATACATGCGCTGTATATAGTGACTTAAATATAAATATATATATGTAGATGTAAAGGAATACTGGCTGGATTGAAATGAAGACAGCTCATGGTTATGTCTCCATTTTTAATAGTAGAGCACTTAAAGTCTTTCTTTTACACAATTAACCCCTTCTGATTTTAATTTATTTGCTAAAGGACATCAATAGGAATTGGGTTTCTGCAATGGACTTTGGACATGTTAGCCCGATTGACAATTTGAAGTGATGGCTACTGTTTACAATTTAAATATTAGAATAAACCTAATGTAGAACAATTCAATTAATCACACGTTATGTTTTGTTGCTTGTGCTTTTTGTAAGAGAGTCCTGCTTTCTGGTCATCACACTGGCGACGCCATTTTTCTACATGATTCATTGGAACGTAAACCTGGCGGCTTGTGTGTGCTTTATGTAAAAGGAGGCAGTTATACAAGCGTGTGTATGTGTCCTGAGTGAAAGTGTGCCAGCATGCTTTTTAACGACTCTTTAAATGTCTCATCTGTGATGTGTGTGGATACAAATGAAGATTATTATGTTTTAATTTTGCCCTAAAAGTGTCTACTTTACACAATGATGACTGTGAAGGCTAAAGACAAATGAATCATCTTTGTGTTACTCGTGTATACTTTGCAGCAGAGGAGGCCCCAACAAATAAAAAGACTCAAAACTGTTTGTGACAAAATGTGTGTTGCTGTTAAAAATTGGACCAAAACAAATGTGAACATGTTGTTGCGAAATGTGGAGAGGGCGAGTGAAAACGTCAGAATGTGGCTACAATTAAAGATGTTTTATAGGACTGGCGGTGTGTTGTGTATTTATTACAAGTCCGCTTTGAATGGAATGTGAAGTTTAACACTGCTGGCCGTGAACTTGATATCACTTTAAAAGGTAAACTACATCGAGTTATTAACAACGGGCTAGTGGCGCAATGGATAACGCGTCTGACTACGGATCAGAAGATTCTAGGTTCGACTCCTGGCTAGCTCGATTTTTTTTCCCCACACACATTTGCTTTATCTTCACCTTTTAACGTATTCCAAACTTATTTACTCGATAAGACGACATTAAGTCTGACTAAATCTGTTTTTTTTTTTTAATGTTCTTCGCCTGGCAACCCGTGACGTTCGACCTGCTTTGATGTAATGACGTTTTCGAACGTTCTGTCACGTAACGTCTACGTATCGTGTATTTTACTATTTTGACTTACATACTGCAATGTATAAAAACTCACATGAACATTTATTGTTTGTATATTGTATTAGAGCACAAAAACAATGCGTATTTTTATTCCTTTCTTCCCGTCCGCGAGAAGCGTACTTACAGAGGACGACCAGCTGGGGGCGCCGATGTTCTGCTCTGTTACCTCTACAGCCGGTGTGTAAAACGACGAGCAAGAAGGAAGCATCTCCACTATCTTCGAGCTAAATGCGACGCTAAACATCCCATTTAGATGACAAATATCTCTTTTTATGAGGTGATGTTGAGCAGGTAAACTTACGACTTATTTTTCATTCCTCTTGTCATCGAAGTAAAAGCTCAAATGGTAAAAATTCACGGATGACTGGTTTTGAATCAGCTTAGCCATGTTTGACATTTTGCCTTCGTTTCTATTCATGTCGAGAATCCGCTTGTCTTTTTTTCCATTTTCGTGATTTGATTTACTACCAGTAATGAGGAATATTTGGTAATGTTTCGTTTACATTGTTCGTTTACATGTTGTCGTCGTCTGAGCTAAATCTACAGGCGTGGGAAACATCCACAGTACAAATAAATAAATTAATTAAAAAACAAAACAAAACGTATTTTATTTTTTATTAACTAAAAAAAATAAATACATTACAAAATAAACTTCCTTCTTCCCTAGATGCGATTACCATGGAAGCGGACAAAATACCTAAATTCTCCTCCAAGGATGAGGAAATCAACTTTTGGAAAGCTCTCTACGTCAAGTACAAGACAAAGTATGTGACATGTTGTTTTGAGTTTTAACCTATTTAAGCTTTTGATGTCAAATGTGCAGTTCAGCACTTCGTGTTTAGCGTGATGTCTTTCTCCGTCTCTGTCCGTCGGCCGACAGCTACCAGGAGGCTCACGAAGAGCTGCTGGAGTTCCAGGAGGGCAGCAGGGAACTGGAGGCCGAGCTGGAAGCTCAGCTGGGCCAGGCCGAGCATCGCCTGAAGGACCTCCAGTCCGATAACCTCAGGCTGAAGAACGACGTGGAGACGCTCAAGGTAAATATAAATATAAATCCATCCATCCATAAAATGGGGAAAGTCGTCAAAAAAAAACAAATATAGGTCACAACTGAGGAGGACAATGATGGGGGAAAAAAAATGTATGATGCTAAAATATTTTGTGTACTGTGACAGGAGCGACTGGAGCAACAATACTCCCAGAGCTACAAGCAAATCTCCGTTCTGGAGGACGACCTGGTGCAGACGCGCAGCATTAAGGAGCAGCTCCACAAATACGTGCGAGAACTGGAACAGTCCAATGACGATCTAGAACGAGCCAAGAGGTCTGGAGATGTGTTTACGTCGCCCTTGATCATTTCAACTTTCTTTTGACTTTTGTTGTTGTTTGCGCCTTTCAGAGCGACCATCGTGTCCCTGGAGAACTTCGAGCAGCGTCTGAACCAGGCCATTGAGAGGAACGCCTTCCTGGAGAGCGAGCTGGACGAGAAGGAGTCGCTCCTCGAGTCCGTTCAGAGACTCAAAGATGAAGCCAGAGGTGACAGCTTAAAAAAAAAATAAAATAAAAAAATCCTGGATTTTACGTCAATGGCACTGAATGCATGAATGTTTTGTATGTGGTCAGACTTGCGTCAGGAGCTGGCTGTGCGCGAGCGTCAGGCGGACGTGAGCCGGACGTCGGGCCCGGACTCGCCCACGCACGACGACGTCAAGATGGACTCGCTGACGATTTCCACGCCCGCCACACCTCTCAGCAAAGGTCTGGACAACGCCCTCCTCGCTAATGCCGCAGGTTAGTGCAGACTAACGTTTTGCCTAACATTCTCCCTTGAGTCCAAAAGTTTTCTTTTTTTTTTTTTTTTTTTACAGGGCTTTCCACAAGCTACGCCAGCAACTCCCCGCTGACTCCCTCAGCGCGAATATCAGCTCTCAACATCGTCAGCGACCTACTGAGGAAAGTCGGGGTGAGTCCGCTTTGGATTTCTGTAAAACTCAAATTTAGATTTTTTTTTTTTTTTCTCCTTCCTCATCATGAGTTTCATGTTCCGGCAGGTTCTAGAGGCCAAACTGGCCGCTTGCAGGAACTTGGCCAAGGAGCAGCAGGCCAAGAAGAACTACGCTCTGGACAACGGCAACATCCTCAATGCTAACAATAGCGCGTACTCACAGTCGCTGCATATCACCTATTTGGACAAAGTGTGAGTAGTTTTTTTATTTTTTATTTTTTTTTGTGTGGTGGGATGAGTCAAAAGTCATTCCCAGAAAAGAGTTGCTAAGGGGTGGACATTTTCTATAGGAATTGAGGTTCATTTAATGGAAATGGAATAATTAGCAGTGGACTGTGAATGGAACCCTGAGGAACTCCGCACTTTCACAAATGAAGTTTATGTTTGTGTTTTTTTAATGCAGTCTAAACTTAATTGTCTATAAACAGGAAAAGCAATTTAAAAGAGATTGGGTCCATAGTGATTGAAAATGTGATATCTTGCCACGTGCAAATTTATTTATATATTTTTTTTTATTTGCAATTTATTTTTTACATGTATTTGAAATGTTGTAAAATAAAAAAACATTTTACATTTAAAGCTAATTAATAATTTATTAAAAAAGAATTTATTTATTTTTTATTTTTTTGTAGGAGGGGGGCCAGCAGCCTCGATCCAGGGACCCTCACAGCCATCACAGTCCCTCCGGCTGCCTCCCTGCCCCTCACAGTTTGAAGACCACACGAACCACCTCCGCAGCCCCTCCCAGTAAAAAGGATGTCATGTGACTTAAGTGGTGACGACAGCACACGCAAGCAGACAGTAAAGTGATATGCAAACACGTTTTCACTCATCACTCAGCAATAAGAAGTCAAAAAGAGTCCAAGCGAGTTTTCACGTGCACGCTAAAGTGTTTCCTGAATAATTTTGTTATTTATTGATGTTTGTAAATGTTTAAAAAGTCGTAAGGGAAAGATGGTGGTCTTTTGATTTTCATTTGATTTCTGTCCCGACAAATAAGGCACCGTTCAAATGTGTCACACTTTGGGTCATATTGATCGTTTACATTCCAGTTACAGGTGGTAAGAAATCAATTTGTTGGATATTTAAATGATAGAAAAAAAAATTGATGAATTAAAATGTATACCAAATAAATGTGTAATCAAAATTTTAATTATCACATAACATGTCAGGAAAATAATAAATAATTTTCTTAAAAAATATTTAATAGCCATAGCAGACTAAGAATAATTAGTAATGGTTTTATATAAAATGATTTGTTTTATTTAATTGACACATTTTGTATTTAAGTACAGTCATTGTTTTTTGGGATGTTATTTAATGTTTGCAGTTTTGTTTCTTACGTAACAGACAAACCAAGCACTTTTCTGTCCGTTTGTATTTATTGTTTCATGTGCAATATCACGTGTGTCGATGTTTGTATATGTAATTTATTTCAATTAAAAAACAAAAGCGGACTTATGTTGTCTGATAACATCCACAATAGAAACTTTCTATCCATTCACAAATGAACGGATGGTTTCAACCTTTCAGGAAAACAAATTGAAGACAATGTGGATTTTTTTTAATTTTTTTTTTCACAAGAAACTGAGTGCATCACTGCACGTATGGAAACGATTCAACCTTCATATATATCCATGTATAATCATGTCCAGATGAAAAACCAATTCATAATGCTAGTTAAGGCCTTCGTGTGTGTTCAGCTTCTTCCTCGAGTCTTTTCTGTCTCTTTTCCGACACCTCTGCCATAAGCTTGTGTCTCCTCTCCACGATCTCCATCCTCTTGGCCTCGTACTTCGCACGCTCCTGTGCTCGCAAGTCCTCCGTGTCCTCGAAAAACCTGTGCCTGCAGATGACACGGGAACGAAATGTATTAAACGTCAAATATGTACAGAAAGACATTTTTTCATCATATCTTCTATGTCAGGTAAAAATGACTTGTACATAAAATTGTTTTTCGTTTTGCCAAATCATTATTTGAAGGTCCAGTTAGGGGTTTAAAACAAGAGTAGGCTCCAAGCCACTAATTAGTGTTTCAAGATTGGGTTAGGTTTCTAAATTATGGTTTAATTTTGGGTAGTTTCAAGCTACAGTCAAGGCTTCATGCGCAAATTACTCGGTACCAATTCAGGAAGGCAGCGGCCAGTCCAACAATGATCGTCCCGAAGAGAATAGGCTTGGCTCGACGCTTCCCGGCAGAGAGTTGGTGTTGCTTCATCTTATGGCACTTTAGGTCGAAGATAAGGTATTATATTTGACATTCAAGTGACCATTAGCTAACTATTTTCGTGACACACGCCCACACTCGACTATCACTCATGTTGTACTGCACTTCGCTTCCGCCGTGGGATTATTTATTTATTTATTTTTTGGCTGGTATGTTTGGTGGATAACTTTGCACACGGTCATTTTTTATATAGTATTTTTATTACACCTTGGAATTGGAACATTTATAATATACCAAGGATTTATGCTAGCAACATGTTCCAATGGAGCAGTACGTCACTTCCGCTTAAGTCTGAGGCAGCAGCACTGATCTGAATATATGACTGGATAGCCCGATAGCGCACACACGCCCGTACAAGCCGTTGAAGTCACAGGGCGGCCATCTTGCTCATCCCATCTCGCGAGCAGACTAGTACTACTGTATATCATAAAGCATATAATTTATATATGTATTTAAGTCAAGTTGTAAAATGTCTAAAGTCCTCTTGTTTATGTTTGATAAATGTAAAACATCTTGGGAGGAGTAATATGGCGCCCTTGCGACTTCAAAAGTCTTGTCCGATTGGCTATCCAGTCATATATACCGATCAGTGGGCAGCAGCCACTTGACTTCCACTGTCTGTTACCATGCGTCACTTCCGCTTATGTCGGCATTTGCCTTGACCACTCATGACCAGTCAAGGCGGCAGGTTCGTATGGATATGGAAGCCCAAAAGTGTCAAAATTCAATAAATAAAAAGGCCTTTTTGAAATACCTATCCTTTTGATAAATAACCGACAATTATTTAATATGGCCATTAAATTGTAAAATGAGGCGTTAGTATTATTATGAAAAGTGTTCATACTGGTTCTAATATGTAAAAAAAACATTTTATTTTGATTAAATAATGGTCTCCTTTTACATAATGGCGTTTTTCAGCCAAATGATGAAAATGATGAAAAATGAAAAATGATGAAAAATGTTTTTTTCTTACATATTAAAGACCAGTATGAACACTTTTCATAATAATACTAACGCCTCATTTTACAATTTAATGGCCATATTAAATAATTATCTGTTATTTATCAAAAGGATAGTTATTTCAAAAAGGCCTTTTTATTTATTGAATTTTGACACTTCTGGGCTTCCATATGTATGTAAGCTCTGCAGACCATGCTTGAGTTGAGTTGTAACATACGATGCCAAAAATGTCAGGAAAATCCTACTAGAACAATTGAAGACTTAATTGGTAGTTTACATCCCCTCTAAAATGTTTCTTTTTTTGTTTCAATTTAATTATATATTACAGGTCTTATTGGTAATGAAAAATAAGATTTTCAAATATTTTTTCTTTCTCAATATTTTTCGGTATCACTAAAACCTGGCATTTCAACAGGGGGGTGTAGACTTTTTATATCCACTGCAGTTATATAAATAGAATATGTTGTAAGTATATGAGGGTTATAAATGTAGTCAAATTGCTGCAGTGCCAGTAATATTTTTTCAATTCCCGGTGGCCATCACCACGCCCCTGCATAAATGTAAGCTTGCTAATCGTCACATTCTGCAGTCAGTTATTACATTTGAGTGCAGACTGAAAGCGTAAATATTAACTGAGTATTCGTAGATTATTTGGGAATATCAACTATAATAATATTTATTAATTTTTTTAAAGTGACATTGCGGAGTGTTTTGTACGCGTGCGTCAAACATCAGCGTGTCTGCGGCGACAGAAAGAGGAGGAGGCGGAGGATGACGAAGAGGAAGAGGAGGAGGGTTGGGATGCTGATGCGAGAGAGAGCTCGTACGTGACAACATCGACGGTCAAACGATGGAACATATTCTCGCCGTTTAATCTCTCTGTTTTTATTTAATCGGAGCGCGGAGACATTTTTGTGCGGAAGGATTTTTTGGGGGCGGAATGAGCAGATTCGTCACAGTCTGGGTTGGCCTTATTTTTGAGGATTGACACAGGTGGATTTCCGTCGGGGAGAAAAAAAAACAAAAACGCCGAAGGTATAAACCACCGAGGCGACATCCGCTGATCATTAACACTGACGCCGAGTCATTTTTTTGTTTTAATCTTACCAAGGACATGGAAGTCGTTTGGCCTGGTAGCGAGCTAATAGGCTAATTTGGGCTAGCTTGTGTCGACAGCTAGCCAATGACAGGCAAGCGGTGGGATGCTGGAAAGGAGGAGTTAGTTTTTTTCCCCCAATTCTTTCCTGGATAAACGTTTGACAAGAGAAATTAGAATAGAAGTAGAAATTGAATTTAAACGCCACTGTGGACTTAGGTTTAAATCTTGAACCGGTTTGCTATTTTTCTTCCCCACGCTCTCATCGTTCTGCTCGTGAGGGGATACGATGACTTAATCGGCTAAGCTAATGTTGACAAAATACTTGTTAGAAGTCGGTTTAATTCGAGATGTAGCTCGCGTTTTTTGGTTCATTGCCGAGGTATTATTCTCGTCGTTTTTGCTAAATTCTTCACTTAAACGTTTGACGATGTTTGGGGTGAGACGTCGAGATATGGGAAAAGCCATGAGCGGACCTGCCGAAAGGCACCAAGTGAGTCAAATCAGATTAAAGATGTGAACATTTAAGTATGGCTTAGAGGTAAAATGAGTTTGATATTAGCTAATACGTTTGTTGGATGTGTTTGTCGACCTGTAAAGTTAAAAAAAACATACTCATTGACAACTACATAAAACTTAATATTTCGCTAAACATTTCCACGCGCGTTGATATTAAGTTGTACTCGTATGTAACCTAAGATAAAGTATGGCATGTGAGTTAGGTTTTGAGATAAAACACCTGAAGTCAAAATAGATGGAACCCACTGTGGTGTCGAGCCCTTTGGGGCATGCGCAGTGGGAGTCGGAGCAAGCGTTTCCTCTTGGATTTCTCACCCTGGACTCAGACAATGGAGGTGTCCTGTGTCAAAACAACAGTGGTCAGACAGGTTTGCATTTTGGCGACCCCAATCTGACGTCCCAGCAAAGTGAAATGGATCAAGTCTACCAGGACGCACCGGTAGAGTTTGATAAACTTTTGTACATTTCTGATTATCCCTGTGGAGATTTGTTTTTCGATGAGCACCATTCCACTGCTTCAGAGACATCGCCTCACTCGGAAAGAAACAAGGAACCTGATGAAACAAGTGACCTCATGCTCTCGTGGCTGTTTTCTCCCAACCTCACTGATGTGGTTGGGAAAAATTTTGCATTTGAGGAAGACAGTGGACAGACTGACATAATAATCAACAGTAGCGCTACAGTACTGTCTTCCCAATCCAAGTGGAATTCTGAATCCAACCCAGGAGATTCACTTATTTCCATTAATCTCCTCTCAGATGATCAAACTTGTGTTGCCTCAGAGTCATCGGTCTTGTCACAAGGTGCCAGTGAAGGACTGGTAGATCTGTCACAGGAGGAGGCTCCAGTGCAGAACAGGGCGACTTTGTCACGTGAAACTGGAGACAAAGGTTTATTCCCAGATCAAGTGACAGCTCTGCCAGTAAACAGTAGTTTGACCCCGCAAAGGCTACCTGAGAACAACCTCCCACTTAACCACATCAGCACACTACTGGGTTGTACTCAAGGATCTTTGTTGGATTTAGAGGGTCCAGAACTTGACAGCAGCCTGACCCTTGATCCCGATATTCCAACAAGTGCACAGCTGGATCTAACCCAGGAATCCGACGTTGAACATGTCACCCAAACGGTATTCAGGACTTTAGATCTCCAAGATGAGAGTGTCTCACCTCCTTTGATTTTATCGCTGACCGACTCTCCGGCTGAAGATGTCGTCATCCACGGTGATGTCAGCTGTGAGAGCTTCTCTGTGGAAAGTGCGTCAAATGATTTGATGGAAAACAAAATATGCTCCGAGGCCGAGCATTCAGCCAATGAGGAAATGGCTTTGGATTTTTGCTTAACCACTGATGGAGTCCCCAGTGAGGAAAGATGGAACTTAAAGCCACAGGAGGGAGTAAATGATGAAACTGCTCATGATGTGACGACAGAACAGAGGGAAGAGGAACCGTCGCCGCCCGATAACAGTCGGCAGGATTTTAATGTTCTGGAGTTGAGCAGTTGTACTGGAAAGACTGGATGGACGATTGAGCAAAGTGTGGAGACCGTTTCACTCTCTAAGATGGTGGGAGATGACTCACTGCCAATGGTTTCAGCTGTGAACACAAGAGAGGAAGACGCCTCCCCTCTAAAAACTGTCTTCGATGCTTTAGACCAGGATGGAGATGGATTTGTTCGCATTGAGGAGTTTATGGAGTTTGCTGCTGCCTATGGGGCTGATCAGGTAAGAAGTTTTCATAAAGTCGCTTGCATTTGCATTTGCAGTGACGGAAGGCTCCATGTTGGCCACTCATTCACTTAAAACTAAACCACTAAACTAAACATTCATCAAATGGTCGCCCTCTGTGGCCTAGAGGGTTTGTTGAACAAGATCCAAATTGTTGGCAAGCAGTATAAAATTATCAATTGAGTAAATGAGGTTTAACAATTCTAAGCTATTAGCCTAATTTGAGGATTAGTCATCTTATAAAGTGATTACAAGTTGAAGTCATGTTTTGTTTAGTATTGTTTCAACATGCATCAGCAAGTTATTGTTGACCTAAAGCAAGGTTTCAAGTTCTTACAAATTTATTTTCTAAGTTAAACTATGTTGGCTATGGAACTGTTTCATTAACCAGTGAGGCTGCAAATTCACGTAAAATGGCCCACATTCATATTTTTATAATCCTCTGATTGGTCCGTAAGTGTAAGGCCAAGTTGGACTAGCAAATACTTCATTTTTGGTAATAGAGGTGGATTAAATCAGGTAAATCCTCACTGAAGGCCCAGTCTGCAACTGGTTTATAACATTTTTACGTCTATGACAATTCGAGACCCGTCTAAAATCTGTTTAAAAAGAGGATAAATAATATCCCTGTCAGAGTGGTGTGCCTGCTAGTTGTTAAATAAGCAAACAAGCCAATTGCTCATTGCTTCTACAGTCGGGTGTTACTTGTGTATATTTGCCGCCAACCTCTCCTGGTTTGCTTTGCTGAAGAAGCTCATCGTCACATGACTAAAACCATCGCCGGATTAGTTTTTCATACATTCACTCATGTATTCACTCATACATTCATAATACGAGTGAGGATTTGGGTTATCATCAAAATACGCCCGTCAAGCATAAACAGGGTTTCATTGGCCAGGCATTTCCTCCATATGTCAAATAACAAACGCTCATCTTCTCATTTGCATAGTGTTTGCTTTGGGGATTATCGCCTGTGAAATGTCTGACGTACGCGCATGACCCTCAGCCATTTACTGCTTCAACATTACAGAAATAATTCTTAAGAAAAAATATGAAATAGCAAGGGTTGTGTTTTAAATATATTCTACATTTCAGCCTGGAGGGTTCTAACTAGAGGTTTGCACTGATGTAGCCTAACTGGTAACCAAAGCATACAAAACACTGCCCTGATTAGCATGTACCATAATAGTGCTTTTAATTATTTGAATGTGTAAATTGGGCGATGGAAGGTTATTGTGTAAATGTATTTCAAATTACAGTGCCTGCCCAAAATGATGTTAAATTAAGTTCTTGTCATTCTTGTCATGACCGAAAAACTGTCAGATGTGTAATTACCGTAATTTCCACACTTTTTGCCACATGAGTCATATAGTGAGTGAACCCCTGTTTTTTTTTTTTCACGTGGGATATTTTCCTGACCCACCTGCAATAAGTAAGTCAGTGATATATCCTCCCGTGTACCAGGAAAAAAAAATATTGTCCAATCATGTTTATTTTGATATTCCCCAATATTTGTGAAGTAACTGAAATACTGCAAAAGAAATCTTTGAAAAAAAAAAAAATATATATATTTTATTTTTAAGCTATGATGTGTCTACTACGGAGGACATTTTTTAAAACTTAAATGCTAGGCTCAAATACAGTTAAAATAATTCAAACAATACCTTAATGTGTTCTTAAGAATCTTATAGAACACATGCTAATACATGCTAAAAACATTTAAAGCCTAAATTTGTTCAATAAAAAGTGTTTTACTCATACTTTTTCTCTTCCCTAAAAAGTGCTTGCACTGAGGGAAGCCCCACCGCTACACATTTGCTATCATTGGAAAGCTCTGAATGTCCTCTATTAAGCACAAAAGCAGATAATTCAATCGCATGCACTGTGTGGGAGATATTCGGGTTTAAAAAGGTCCACTACAGAGGACAAATTTGAATTGCTGGTAGTCAGGAGGTTACGGGACCATATGAAAACATTTAAAGTTATACACACCTAAGCCAACCCCCCAAAAAGTCTTTACAATAATATGTTGCATCTGACCCCACTAGTCTAAAGATTTGCAACAACCAATCACTGCTCAGCTTCAGAAAAGTAAACTGTGATTGGTCGTTACCTAAGCCCTTAGGCACTGTGATGTAATTTTAAGTTGACAGGAAGTGTCAAAATGGATAAAAACGGGTGGATTTTGCTGCTTAATTATTTCATATTCCATAAATGCAATATTATTCAGAATACTGTGTTTAGACAAGTTGGAGGCACAAAAAGAGTACATTATTATTTTAAAAAAAGTTATTCGTTTAATAAACGTCTGTTAGCTTAAGGCTAACGTGAGAAACACCAAAGATGGGCTAAAAGAAATTAGCATCAATGTCACGGTATTTATAAACCTTACAATAGATCTGAGTCTTATAACAGTTTTTTTTTTGTAGCATTTAATAGGTGAACCCACATAAAGTGGTGGTGGTCATTCAGTGTTCCAGCAAGGTCTGCGTGATGTTTACACCATATGGACACTTGAATAACCTCCATGCCTAATCAGCTCTGATTAGCAACGTTTCGAAGTTGTCCAGAGTGGGAAGTGAACACGGTGTTATTTTAGTAGCCTATTAAGAAAACCACAGAGCAGCCTTTGGACTCACAGGGACATTATCAAGCACTTTGCTGCACTTGTAGGATATAAAAAGCGAGTAAGAGTGTAGGCCAAGTAGATAATTGAGTTTAGATGTAACATCAGAATCAGTGCCATAAGGTTACTGGCAGAGATGATTGTGAATAAAAGCTGCAGATTCATGTAGAGAGATAAACCCCCAATCTTCATAGAGCTACGTTGAAGTGAATGATTTGGACGGGACTCTATTTTTGTTTGACCTGGTTCCTTTTTGCAAATATGGCTGCAAGACAACAGCTCAATATTTGCATACTTGTTGTCCACTTTGGGCTCAGGCACAAGCATGCAAATGTTTTCTTCAGAATTATTCCAGGATATGGTAGCTGTTTGCAAATACAAAGGCATATACACACACGAGTCCCAGTAGGACTATTTAAAGTAAGTTCATGTAGGCTTTCAAAGTCTTCTCGGTAACCGCCACGCTCACTGCTTTTGACCCCAATTGTGCACAAACGCCGCACCAAGCTGTATTGTGGCGGCGACTCTCTTGTCCGTCGACACTCCCAACCCCACTTTTAGCCAGCTTGCCTCCCCTCTGCTTTTATGCACTGCCCCTCTAATCCACAATGGAATGTTCAGTGGCCTGAATTGTCCCCTTTTTAGGTCCTCTTCTGTCTACTCTATGCACAGTTTTTCCTATCATTTTTTTTTATTTTTTACCTTCAGACCAGTCTCTTAGCATTTCTGTCTACCTATTGATCATTTTATCAGCTCTTTGGGTGGGAACTATTGTAAAATCTCCCCAAGGGAAATTCTTCCACTAAGTGTATTCTTCTGAAAAGTGGTGCATGTGGGGGTGCGGTCAGTCAGTCGTGGCCCGTCACTGATTAGACACAAATAGAGGAACGAGAAAAACCACAATACCCTCTATGCTCGGCTGGCCAGAGGAGCCGCAAAATGCCTTTGAGTCCAGGACTTGTATCCTGTTTATTTTTAGATGGCTTCTCAGGGCTTTGTAATAGTGTTGTAGTATAGAATATTACACATACAGTATATAGTATTAAGAGCAGCTCAACAGTTTGTCCTTAAAACATAATAAAATGTGTGCTTGGGCCATTGGCGAAGATCTAAAGGTCCTATCGCAAATGATGATCACAGACAGTTTTTGTGTATATTATAACTTAGACAGAAGGATGGAATCTATGAAGGTGAACATTTGTGTGCTTTTGTCACTTGCGGTGCATAATTACATTACGAACTAAGTGTAAACAAGGATGAAGGAAAACAGAGTCTTTATAATAATAATTAAAAAAATAAATAAATAACTTTCTGCCTCTCCTTCCTTTTTTGGACATTTTATGGCTGTTTTTGACTTTTTTTTTTTTTTTCCCTGCTATGAATTTTCTGACTTTTTTTGGCAAATTTGTGGGCATTTTATGGTAATTTTTGGGATTTCTTCTATTGTTTTTGGACATTTTATGGCTACAATTTGGAATGTTTTCTTTTGTGCCTTTTTTTTTTTTTTATTCAGTTCTGTTTCATTTTTGGCAATTTGATTGATATTATATGCAAATTATCTGCTTTTCCTCTAACTTTTTGAACATTTTTAGGTATTTAATAAAAATTTTTTTAGACTCTTACATTTTTTTAATTTTTTAATTTTAATGTTTATTTAATAATTAATTTAAATATTTTATGGGATAGGCTTCAGCACCCCGCGACCCTTGTGAGGAGCAAAAAATGGATGGAAGGATGGACATAAATATGTAAAAAAAAAAAACAAACCCATTAATCTCTCCATTTTTTTAGAGATCCACAAGGAGTCGAGAGGGACTAAAGAGCCACAGGTTGCAGACCCATCGACTACACAAACTTAAGAGTGGCTAGCGCATCATTATCCAGTGGCATCGGAAGTCCATAGCAACTACTAATATTATCAAGTGACATAGCAACTAACATCAACATCATAACAACACAATGACCCCATGAACCAACTCTAAACAGTACAGTCATCACAGCTTTTTTAGGTCCAGTATTGTTCAGCATTAGCCGACTATTGTTGGTGAGACTTACCCTGCTATTCCGTGCTAAATATTTTCTATTGCCTGCAGAATAGCAATGCTCTTCGAGTCTTAGCAGTGCAGTGCAGTCACACCTCTGCTTTCTCATATCACCCCGTGGAGGTGTTTCTACATATGGCTGCAAAGCACATATTTTTTGCCAAAGTAAACTGGAAAGGATCAGCTGTTTGATCGTATGTACAATGGTAGCTTAAATTACGAGTACCCTAACTTTTTTTTATTTTTTATGCAGTGCATATATGCCCCAAATGTATGTTATCCACCCCAAAAAAATCTGTAAAGAAGAAGAGCAGCAGCCAAATTAAAAACAGCATTCATCGATCTCACCCTCTAGCTCACAACGACCGCTGTACTCTACGAGCTGTGTGAGCCTTCTTAGCCGCCCTGAGTCCGAGATCAGCTTTGCTGAGCAGATCAGCTTGTTTGCAAGAGTAACTGATACAAAATTATACACAACAAGATCATCTAGTACGCACAGTAGACGTCTTTAAAGAGCGTGTAAACCGCAGAAGACTCACTGAATTTGCTTGCGATTGTACGATAATAATAGCTTTGTGTCATTTTCTGCACTGTTGGCCTGTGGCAGGCTGTTATTTGTGTGTCGATTTTGGATTGTTTGCTGCAGCTGTCAGCCCCACAATAAAAGCCTTCTCGGAGGCAACCCACCACAAAGTTGGCATTGGCGATGGACTCTGGAGTTTCTGCACATTTTTTACCCAGCGCAGATCTGCTCCAATTTCATGTTATTTTTAATTCTCCGAGGTGCTGCTGCGCCGGAAGCATGCTCTTGTTGCTAGGTTACCGCCTGATGGAATATACAGTATGTCGGTGCCCTTACGTAACCCGTTTAACCATTGGTTTGCAGATATTTTTGTGTGCAAAAAAAAAAAATGCTTCACATGACCAAGCATGTCTTTTTTTTTTTCTGTTCTAGTGTAACATCATTGTAAAATCAGAATTCCATCCATTGCATAATTTTATTTTTTCTTTTTTTGACACTGGGGGTTATGATGGGTTTTTGCCCTTAATTCAGCCTACAAATCAAAACATGCATGAATTAGTTTTTGAATATTTTTAGTAAAAAAGAAAAAAAACATTAATTCAAATTAACTCATTCACTCCCAGCCATTTTCACAGAAGCAGTCCCGTTCGCTCCCGGCTGTTTTACTGGATTTTGACTGATTTTGCAAGGCCCACAGAATATTGTGTTCAACTGCTATAAAAGCATGGAACCTATCAAAAGAAAGATTAAAGTCTCTTCTTTCATCAGGAAAAAAAGTATGTCTATCTGTTTCTGTTTTGCAATAAATAGCATTAGAAAAGAGCTAAATTTCATCAGTTTTCATAAATCTATTTAAAATTGTAAGTAATTGAGCTTCTTTTCTACATGGCCCTGGTTGATCTCCTTTGCTCTACTGCCACCTGCTGGCCGTTTGTGTAATAACTACCATTCCTGCAACCGTTCTTTGCAGTTGAGAGGCTACATCAAAGCCTTCTGTATGCTCTAGTATAAAAAAAAAAAAAAAAAACACACAAAAAAACGTAAAAATACGTCTTTGGGACACTTAGAACATTAAAACGTATTTATACGTTATTGGGAGTAAATGAGTTAAGTTGCCTGGATTCAATCTTTTACCATAACCTGTATAAATAAAAACATTTTTTTGGGTAGATTTTATTGATAATGTGGCAATTTCGACTATTTCTCAGCATATCTTCTATCCAGTTAATTTGATTTCGGTTTCTGAATGCTCTGCTGTGTTTCTGCCTTTCAGGTAAAAGATCTGACCAAGTTTTTGGATCCCAGTGGCCTGGGAGTAATCAGCTTTGAAGACTTCCACCGAGGAATTTCTGCTATCAGCAATGGCGGCAAGTGAAACACAATTGAAGTGGGATTTCCACGTTTGGGCAATTTAATGGAATTTGTGAAGGTCATCTGAAGTAAATCAAAGAGAAACTGTTGTTGTGATGCATAAAAGCACTGCTTTCCTCAAGCCTCTCACCCATATTGATGCCATGAGACTGTTTTCCAGAGCTTTCTAGGTTGAATAGGTCTGGTTACCCTTAGACATGAATAAGAGATGCACTTGAAGGCTTGAGCCGCACGAACACGCGGGCACGTTGGCGAGGTTTCAGAGCTCGACTGAGGGCAGAGAGTCCTGTTCGCCTAAATAATTGAACACTCCCCATCTCTCTGTCTCTCTCTCTCTCGGGCCTGTCCAATGTTTTTTTGTTTTTTTGGTTGCCAGAGACACAGCTGGATTGTAAATGCACCTTCAGAAATCTCAGTCATGCGCTATTGGCGCTATTTTGACAACAACAACCGCAAAATAGAACATTGGAATACTAATATGATTACTTATTTTGCTTTTTGGGTTCCTCCTTCCCCATTTGTCGTTATTTAGTAGACCCTAACCATTAGTCTTTTTGAAAGCCCTCAGCTTTACTCTTAATTGTTTATGTGCACAATATCCAGAAGGAAAACCTGCTTTTTAATATCCCAGCTTGTGTCTGAACCTTTTATCAACGGGCAGGTATTTATTTTTAATAAAAAGCAAGGCTGTGGCCTGGAGGTTATGGAAATGTCTCATCCCTTGCAGTAGCTATGGTATGTCTGCAGTCTCATCGCACTTAAATGGCCTGCAGTGTGTACAAGTATCAGTCAGCGGACTATTATATAAAAGCACAGCGTCTACTTGGCTGTTGCTATTACACCAGGTTGCATTCAAAGCTTTTGTTAGGCTCACACGAGAGACTCCATTTTGTCCATCTCGGGTTACAACCCTCGTCTTGGGTTGTGTAGATGCGGGTTCGCGTCTAGCATTTGTATTGTTCTTGCATTTTGCTCGTGTCCTCGTCACGTGACGCTCTATAGACCCTGAAATTTGAGCGTAAATGTTACGTAATGAGCTTTTGCGCCAAGGACGCAGCCTCGAAAATGTGCTGATTTGATTGTTCACTTCATCTAAAACAAGTGAGAGAGAGCAAGAGAGAGATGCACAGGAATTCCCATTACTTTATTACTTTTCTTTCTTTTCTTTTTTTAATTTAATAATAATTCATTTATTAAATTATTTTGTGTGTACTAATTAACACATTTTGTTTGCAATCAATGGCCCACGCTTATTTTGTAGTATAGTATTCCATAGAAAATCTTGATTCTGAAAGGAAACAAAACTAATTAAGAAAAAAAATAAAATTATTAATAAATTTATTAATTAATTAATTTAATAATAATTCATTTTTATGAATTAATTTATTAAAAAATAATTCATTTATTAATTAAATTATTAATAATTTAATACTGTTATTTATTGTTTCTTACATTTTTTTTCCTTTAATTAGTTTAGTTTCCTTTCAGACTTAAGATATTCTATGGAATACTATTCTACAAAATAAGTGTGGGCCATTGATTGCAAATAATATTGGTAATTAGTACACACAAAAAAGTAATTTTCTTAACTAATTTGTTGAAAAACAGTTTGCACAAATAAACAGACCCCGAAAAAAAAGACCCAGCAGATATGTTGCTATATCCATAAAAGTCATGGAGGTGATAGAAAATACTAGATGTAGTCATTTATTTTGTGGGATGCATTAATTCTTTTGCATTAGTTAATTTGATTAAACTAAGAATTTTTTAATATATTCTATTAGGAACCTTACTTTCATGTTGCGAGTTAAGCGCATATTATACAGGAAACATTTTCTCAAAATTTTTCAATTTTTTTCTTATTTTTATTGAGATATTGAATAAAATCTTTAAATTTTTTTGAAGGGGATGTACTCGTACGCTGAGCACTGTATGTGTAGATGATTTTGTTCTTAGCAAACAGTGAATAAATACAGTATGTAACACCCAAGTACAAGTATTTAATAAAATCCCTAATAGTAAAGTAGTATTGGAGAGTTTATGGGTTTCAAAACATAATTCCCGATCATTTTTTCAGACTCGAATAATCTACTGTATGTGCTACTCATTTTTAAAGATAATGTAAGAGGTGACTTCACCTATTTACCTTCCTTGTCCTTTTCTTCATGAAAGCTATTCATATGCACACATTACTACCCTCGTGTTTACAGAGCTTCCTTTGCACAATGACGTAATGTTTACACACATGAAACGCGTCTTCCCTCCCTTATCTGCAGGTCCCGAGCCGCAGCTGTACAGCGCAAACTACAGTCCGGGCGACGGAGCTGTTGGGTGCCCGGAAGAGTATGACGAGGTGAGGCGCTGCACACAAAGCTGGCGTATTTCAGCCATGTTTTGATGCTACTTCCCGTGATGGTGGTAGCGTGAGGTTGACAAGCTGAACTCTCGGTGCACTCTCACTCTTGCCGCTGCACCCGAACGAGAGGCTCGCAGAGCTATCATTACCACGCTGAGAATATTCCACAGACTGAACAACCTGGTTTGGCTGACATTGAGTAGCATCTGGCAGGCTGAACTGTACACGATACTTGACAAATATTGAATTGGGCGGATCACGAAAGAGTTTGACACGAGTATGGGCTGTTTTTACAGTTGTGGTTAGCATATCTGACATTCCTGTCCACCCCCCTCACCCTGTATTTGTATATTTAACCATCATATTGTTGCTGGCGTTTGCAAAAATGTAAACGTTTTTGCCAATGTGTGCATTTTGAACAATGAAGTGTCAAGAATAGTGTAACTTTAACCTACTCCAAGCGACCGAGGGCCCTGCTTGGTTTCTACTTCAGATGTGCAGGTGCAGATGAGATGTAAAATCACATGGTAGATTAGGTTAGTCAATTTTATTTTTGTTACACGCTAAGAGATCGAAGCAATGAAATGCAGGTTTTATCTTCCACCCACCCAGAACTGCATAAATGGTTAATTAAGTAGCACACAGTATGCTGTGGTAAAACATGAGATTGGATATAAATGTGTCAACATGTGGGTCTACATGTTCCTGTATAGTCAGGCTATGATTACGATCGTGAGTAAAGAGGTAATCGACAACCAATTGATTCTCAAATTAATCTGTAATTATTTTTCAATGAACCGTTTAAATATCTTTTTTTAATTTAAAATTGTCTAAATGCTTAGAATTTCAGCTCATCAACAGTAAAAATTATAAATTTTTTGTAGCAGACAGATTTTTGTTTGGAACCAAATTAAAACAATGATCGTTTTTGCCGATTTTTCTGACGTTGCAGACCAAACCAGTTGCTGAATCATAATTCATTTATGTTTGTGTACTGTCGATTTGAAATAATGTCCTGTTTTTGAAAAAAGGATGGATTTTATTTGTAGTCTTTATTTTTATGAGCAAAGCTCTAAGCAAGATGAAGGTACAGTGCATCCCAAATTGGGATTCAAGTCTACTGTATCAAAACCAACAAATGCAAATGGACACTAAAAAGAAAGGAAAATATCTCAATAAATGCAAACATTGATCCAATGTTAATGTGATGAAGCCGAGGCAATTGCCTTGCTTGCAGTTTGACCGATGGCTGTGAGCAATATTTGTCTGCATCTTTTTGAAGTAGTCACCCCACCTGTGTCCACGGACTTGTTTTTGCACTCCGTAAAGTGTGCCTCCTCAATGGCCGCACTGTTCCGCCTTTATTTGCTTTCAAAACAAGCAAGGTGACGCCGTACGGCCGAGGCACCCTATCCACCCAGTTTTTCCTTCACTTCACATTTTCCTACATTTTTACTTAAAATCTCACCCAGAAGTTAAAACTTCAATCACTTGAACAACAGAACAGTAACCAATTGTTAATCTGTGCACACAGCAAAAGTGGTTATGTAACGCGTTAATGATGTGCACTTTGAGATATTGCAGATGCAGCCCGTCATAATTACGGTGACGGCGTTGAAGCCTGAGCAAGATTACATCGTCGTCATGATGTTTTTATCTCGCCGCTGTTCGCGGAACGTTACAGCTGACTAACGCTACTCTTTTGGACTTTGGTCTCCACCCCCCTGACCACCCAGCGGAACTGAACGTGTGTACAGTACAGTACTTTCCATTTTTCCAAACCAGCTCTGTCTCAGCGTGCGTGTGGAGGATAAGGAAGCGTTTTAGGATGCTCTAATGGCAGGCCAGCTTTCCTGTCTGTGAGAATGGTTTCGGATACGTTGGGTAGCTCTTTTGGCCCAGCTTCTCCTGATGCCTCGTTCAGCCTGGTACGCTTTCCATTGTGACTCACCTGTCTTGAATTCATTGTTACTTTACAGCCGGGACACAATTTGGTGTCTAGACGCTTCAAATCCAGTCTCTTACTTCTTTGTAATGAGCTTGTTTTGTTGAAAGCTTAAAGGTGTTTTGCTTCTACAAACTATTTGAAAAGCAGCAGATTGCCAGTGAAGTCTGTTCATGGTGCGTCATTTGTTTTGGTCGCTGTTTCTTGGCATCCATCCCAGTTGTGCGAGTGAGGATAAAAAAAAATACTTTACTCACATTTTTGTATCTGTTCTTTTTGGTCTGTAGTCTTGTTTGCTGCTGAAGTTGAAATAGTCTTCACAATTTAATGCCATTCTGCATAAACTAAATTAGCATACAGATGTCAGATTCGTCGAATTATACACCTTCATCTTTATTGCATTTGATTCCTCACACTTTTTTCACATGCTACTCCTTCCTCACCACCTTCACACCTTAACTTTTTTTCCAACATATCAAATTTTTCAACCAAAAATTCACCATTCATTTCCAATGGCACATTCAACACTCCAAAAATGTACACATTCCAAAAAATCCCCCCCCCCCCAGTAATTTCCCTAATTTTCACTTTTTTCCCCAAAGATTCAACTACATTATTCTTATTTTTATTAAAATAACATATTTAAAGTTTTAATTCATAAATATGTATATTATTTTTATATTTATTCACTTATTGGCACAATTGCAATTTCAACACACTCCAAACATTCAGGCTATTCATGGCTACTATTTTTGTCATTCCAAAATGTCAAGTTTTTCATAAAATGAAAAATTTTTCTTCCAAAAATTTCAATATTCATTACCAATGTCACATTCCACTTAACCGATTTAATTCAAATGTTTCCTATTTTAAATTGAAGCACTTTCAATTCAACTTGGAAACTATTTTAAACATGCCAAAAATTTCCATCTATAAGAATTCAATATTTTCACCAAAATACACACATAAAACCCAAAACATTTTGTTTTTCTCTTCTAATTTTTACATTTTTTTTTTACCTATTCAAACCATTCCAACATTAAACTGTTCAGCTATTCTGAACCGCAGAATGTTTAAAAATTTCAAAATAAGAGACAACATTTAAATATTTCACTTTTCTCCTCTAATTTTCTACATTTATTGACCAATTTAAACCATTCCAACTTTAAACTGTTCAGCTCATTCCAGGTCATGTAATATCATTCCATGTCATTCAATACCATTCCACATCATTCAATATTCCACAATATTATTTTTCATTCAGCCTCTCATCCCTTGCACACAATTTCTCCTGACATAGCATTCTCAATTTTATAAAAGCAAATCAAATGTTCAGATATAATTTGTGTGCACAATGCGTTTTTTTTTTTTTTTTTTTTAATGAGGATGACTTTTTGTGTGGCTGCAGCAAAATGAGGTGACAGACAGCGCGTACCTGGGTTCAGAGAGCACGTACAGCGAATGCGAGACCTTCACGGACGAGGACACCGGTGCGTTGGTGCCCCCCGAGATGCACGAGGATGTGGACACGGACAGCGGCATCGAAGCGGCACTTCACGACCCCGAAGAGGCCATAAATAGGTTGGTTTAAAGTCACATGAAACGTACTGATGTCTTACCATCTGCTGTGATTAAACAAGCGTGTCCTGCTCTGAAAACTGCGACAAATGTTCTGTTAAAGCACACGGATGGGTACACAGTTTATTTGTACCTTCTGCTATATAGTGTAAGAGCATTTCATTGTTCTACCTTTCACTGGTATATATACAGTGGTACCTCTACTTACGAACGTCCCTTCATACGAAATTTTCTTGTTACAAAACTCAACAGGAAAATATTGCCTCTTGTTATGAAAGACATTTCAGGATACGAAAGGTAAAAATACAGTATGGGCTGCTACTCGCAACTCCTCGAGTTTACTGAACGCAACATACTTACAGCTGCTCTGCCATTGGCTATTACTGGCATCTTCCTGGCATCCCATTGGCTAAGAGGGACCGCTATCATATGTGTCTCTATGTAGCGTCCTAGTCATTCGCCCCTCGGGCCATGAGGTGTTCAGATAGTTTTACGTAAATATATTAACGAACGGCCGACAAATTTGTGCAAAAATTCAAACCATTGGGGATTGATGGAGGCACAGTAAGTTTTTAGTTGCGACGAGACGGGCCTTTTTTTTTGGAAAAAGATGCCTCACCGTACCTGAAGTTTCCCGGAAGTTTCGGATTTTGTGAAAAGAATCACCCAGAAAAGTGTTCACCAGTCGGGCGATCGTTCACTATGATGATGTTTGCCTTGGATTGTTAAAAAAAGAGAGAGAACATTAACCAAAGAGGGCAAAAAAACGATGAGGAGAGCAGTTAAAAAGGTAAATGACCATCATTTTTATTCTTTGTTTTTTACATGATGCACAACTCTCATTTATTGTGCAATAATAGAATTAATAAAATCTAATATAATATATGTAACTAATTGTTCCATGTTTTGGTGTATATTTATGCTTTATTAAACATTTATGTCTGAATCTTGGGAGGCTTGGAACGGATTAGGGCATTTACATGGAAATGGCGTCTATATTACAACATTTTCTCGTTAAGAACTTTCTTCCAGAACCAATTAATTTTGTAAGTACCACTGTAGATAGATGAACAAATATACATTATTTGTAGTAGCAACTACACATTTTTGGACCATTTAAGTGAAATTGGATCATTTCCCGCAGCACACTTGATGATCTCTCATTGGTTGGGAATCACGAAGCCAAAGGTTAAGCTTCGAGTAGCCAGGGCACCGACCCTTCACACTGATCATGTGATGTTCGTGCCAGTGCGGGATAAGTGACTGTTCGGGTTCTATTTGGGTCAGCAGACGGACAGATTAATGGGAAGGATAGCTTACTATTCCTGTGCAGTCACTGTAGGTGCATCTGTAATTTCCAGCAAAATGAAACGCACAACAATGCACAGCTGGCATGTTGTTGATTGTTGATGTCTCTGGAGAGTCAAAACTTAACCACTTTTCTGAGATAGCTTGAGATGGAAGACCTTGACCACAGAGATACTTCCACTTTTGTAAAAAAAAAAAAAAAAAATCCACTGTTGTCATTCTTTTTTTGTGGGAAAAGGCTGAGATAAGGTGGAAAAGATTACATTATTGACCACAGAAAAGTTGTTTTCATTGGTATCAGTTTGGCTTGGAAGAGTTGGAGCGACAGGTGCATTTTAATCAACTTGTCCTGTTTTTCCCCACTGAGTTTTGGATATGTTATTACAAAATGTGTTGTCTTCATTTTCTGATAGTGTTTCGGGCAAATGACAAGTGCTGACTTTGTGATCTGCCCGGTCTCCTTGATGACTGATGTCTGTGTTTGGCCTTCCCCTTCCAGCCTTGAATGCCAGGAAGTGTTGAGCTAAGCTCTTTTGTTGTTTTCCCATATTTTTTTTTTCTTTCTTTCTCTCGGAATAAGCCGATTTTCTCCATTGCCCATTCACAACTGTCTAGCTGACGGGAACACCGTTCCAATGTCCTGATGTCACCTCCTTATCCCCCTTTCCTCAATTGCCAAACGGAACTTCATTGCTAGAATGAAAATCAATTCTTGGTTGATTCATTTCCGGCGCTGTCCTCATCTAGTTGATGTGCAAAGCCTTAATCAATGAGGTATTTGCTAATTTGCCTCAGCGCAGGGTCATTAAATTGATTAAGGTTAGCATGGCTAGCTCAAGTTGTAGCCGTCAACTGAAAACAAGCACAGTTTATGCTACTATGGACTGGGTGAAGGATTAAGACTGTACCGGGATTAGCCTCCCCCAAACCTCTCTCTGTCCAAGTGCCATGTCCTCACACACATTTGGCCCTCGGACGGTCAGCTGGACTGTCTGATGTCTGTTGCTTAGCCTCAAATCTGATTAACCCACTCATAGTGATTCAGTCTGCTGTTCAGCCATACCTGACAGCCTTTCAGACCCGGCAGTTTTGGCTTTCTGGAGTCTTGGTTTTGTTTTAAGTTAAACCGTAAGACTTCAGGATTCCACTCTGGTTGGCTGGGGTTTTAACCCCAGTGGCTCCGAGGCTTTCGCGCCAGAGAATTGGAGGGCGTTTAGCGATGCGTTCCCTTTCCTCGCCGACCCTCTGCGTGAGGGAGCTCAATTTGGGGCCATGCACGAAGAACCTGGGTAAAGGGTAAGTGGATTGTGAATCAGTGGTGTTACTATTTAACCAATTCTGCCTAATGTTTAGAGAAGTGTGTTTTTTGTCGGTGTTAACATGAAAACAACACTTGTCTTGTGACCAAGCCAAATGGGACCTTGTAGTTGTGTGCTGAGAGAGCAAGCTTTTCTGCTGATTTGGACATCCTCATCCTGAGTGTGCTGAGGCTCTCCACGTATCCTGTCGGAAAACAGGAAAAGCCTGCTTTCCAACTTTATTTTCTTTGCACTGGTTTTATGTTGGGATTTGTACACGCTGGACAGTTAAGAAACCTACACTAAGAACAGTTGGGTCAATAATAACTAGGGACGTCACGATAAGGGCAATATCGTGATCTCGTGATATTAAAACTGCCACAATATCGTCGTCGTCATGTTCACAATATTTAAAAGGAACACATTCGTTAAAAAAAAGTCAGGTTGATTTCCATTTGTGCAGTTCTAGCACCCTCTAGTGGCTATTTTATTAGTGCAGTTTAATTTTCATTAGGGATGTTTTGGCCTTCTATGTTTAAAATCTATGCTAATTGTCAGATGAAGGGTCACCTAATTTGCTTGTGAAGCGATCAATGTGTGCTTGCATTAGCAAATAAGTGCCTCAATATTGTTATTAGAGATTGTAGGTGATTTATATGCATTGTTGTTATGCACAAAAGCACAATATTGTGCTTTTTTTTTAAAGTATGAGCTTTTTTTCACAATATTGTGATTTTTTTTTAAATATCGCCAACACCCCCACAATATTGTGATAAGTATCGTATCGTGACCTTCATATCATGATAATATTGTATTGTGATGTTTGGATATCGTTACATCCCTAATAATAACCCAACTATGGATAAAAAAAAAAACGGACCAATCCTCTACTTGGGTCTATTTGACACAATTTGGAGTCAAGAAATTGAAAGAAAGTTGGTTCAAATTGTGAAAAAAAAAAAGTGGATCGGTCCATTTTTGATCCATAATTGGGTTACTTTTGATCCAACTGTTTTTAGAGTGTATAGTCACATAAGGGCTTCTTCAACTACATCAAACCTGCACAAAGATTCCTTCTATATTTTACATCCATCCTGTTTTTTCATGATGGAGGGCAAGGCGTTTTGTTTCAAGCAAAGCTGCCTTTAGGATTAATGTGAATTAGCAGATTAGCCCACGCTCAATTTGTCCAGATTAATTGCACTTTAAAATTGCTTCTCTTTCTTCTGAATGTCCAGATTGGGTCTTGTCTGCCATATGATTTTCCTATACATTTATGTTTAAAAAAAGTACTGTATTGATGACGTGTGTACAACATTTAACTGTCTTTGTTGTTTTGTGCCCCCCTCCCAAAGATTCTCTCTCAACTCAGAGTTGCACAATCCCTCCCTGGTGGCGGTCATCGGTGGCGAGGAGGAGCATTTTGAAGATTTCGGGGAGAGCAACACCTCAGAGCTGCTCGAGAGCGCAGAGGAGGGCGCTGATGCCGTGATTGACGGCCCTCTGGCACAGACCCCTCAGCAAATCGATGTCGCCGCTCTGCTCTCTCCCAGGTACACTTTCTATTTATTAACGACATCATTTTGAATTATGGTCTGCATTGTGGTGTTTGGATAAAGTGGAAGTTACTATAATGTGTTGCAGACTGTTAAATAAACCTTGATTATATACCTATTAGAATAAATACAAAAACAAACATGGGTTATTTAATTCTGAAAATAAGATATTTAACTTTTTATCCATGAAATGTGAGCACTAAAGTTTTCCCAGTCCTGACTTAGAGACTCTGAGGTCAAAACATGATAAGGTATCTGCAGGCGTCCTTTCCATCACCGTCTCTCCTTTTCTGGTGAAGGGCAAGATAAATAGTTCATTCCTCTTGTCACACTCTGAATTCATTTCCACACATATCTAGCCAATGAGGGAACTGTTGGGTTTCCCCCCCAATGTTTCCTCTCCACTACTTTTTTACTAGCATGCTACTGTACTTATTCTGTTTGAAGTTCTGGTCGGTCTAATCTGAATAAGTCATGGTTTTCTGTAATCCTTATTTTTTAATTTACAACCAACTTGCACATAAATAAGCAAGCAGCAGTGATAGTCACTCTTGTGAGTTGCTTTATGAAAGGATTACACGGTTTAAAATAATACATACCGGTACTCACAAGTGGCAGCATTCGGTGCAACATTTGTGTTGTCTAATATACAAGAACTGTGTAAAGCATTATGCCATATATAAATAAACTTTGAGTTGAGTTGAGTTTTTTTAGGCAAGGCAAGTTTATTTGAATAGCACCATTGTTCCATACAGTGCTTTGCAAAGGGAATGGAAAAAATGATTAACCAGTAGATTAAAAGAATAGATGATAATCAAGGTATAATCTAGAGCTGCTCGATTATGGGGGAAAAAATAATAATCACGATTATTTTGGCAATAATTGATATCACGATTATTCAAGCGATTATTATTTTTTTGTACATAACAATGAGAAAATATTTAAGCATTTCAAAATATTAAGACCAATTTAAAAAAAATAGAAACACTATATAAGTTCCTTTTGGACCAAAAATAATTTATAATAATTTATATTTATAATAATAATATATATTTTTTTATTTATGTTGGCAAAAACTTGAGTGCACTGTGCAGTAGGACGATCATTTATTTTTTATGACAAAACAAGAAAATGTTTAAATGGGAAAAAAAAATAAAATTCTTTGTAAAAACTATAAAAAAAAAATTAAAAAAAAAGTTATTTTGAAATTTAAAAATGGTGCAAATGTACAAATTTAAACAACTCAAATATTAGTATTAATCATTTTTTACGATGATGCTGATTTTGTAATTGTGGAGTGTAATAAGTGAAATTGTAATTGAATGTCGATTAATTGCACAGCCCTAGTATAATCTCAACATTAAAAGATGAACCAAAACCATGACTGTGAAAAAAGTGATACGTTATCAAGTCAAAAACATGAAATTAAAGCAAGATGGTGAAAATAAGACAAAAAGAAACTAATATTGATTTCTAAAAAATCAATAATGAAATTTCCAGGCCAGCTTTAAATTTGAGAACCTCTCAAATGAGCATGTTAAACACAATGCTGCTTCACTTTGCTTGCAAACACTCAATAATCCCGCGCTAGATGACCTGAGAAATCTCATAGGGAAACTAAATTTTAAATATAATTTACGATTTATCCTCTGTACTCTATGCAAAGATGACATTGTTCAATTTTCATCGTTCTGACATTGTCATAGTAGTATAGCGACTTCAAAAGATGCTGACATATAAAGTCCTGTAATTACAAGCAGGTTTGTTGTCCTTCCCTGAACTGAAACTTTACCAGATTTAAAAGATTACATTTCATACCGAAAATGTTGCTCAGTTTAGCGAGAATGATACTGCATCCCACAGACTTCACCCACTCGGTGTGAATGCGTCATGCTCAGCAGTGGCGGCCTACACACACACGCACGCACACACCCATATTTATCTTCATGTTATGAGCTTGTTTGACGACTTGTAAATTCACCTCGATTCCTCTCGCATGAGCATCAATTTGCCAGTGAGATGAAAATGGCAACAATGTGTACGACCATCAAATGACACTTTGACTGGCATTCATTTTGACGCAGCGTTTGTGCTTCAGCAAGCAAACCTGCGCCAGATGGTTGCATAATGGGAGAGCTGACTCACTCCTTGAATGAACAATCAGCTTGTAGCATGGCCGTGAGGAGTGTGCACAGGCTTCCCCGTTGAATTACTACGTTATGTATTCAATCCATTTTCTTTGGAGAGGTTGCATGTTTCCATTATCTTTGATCTTTTTATAAACAAATCTCTGAATTCTCTTTCGTTTTTACCACATAAGTGATTTACTCCGACCTCTTGTAGAAAAACAAAACATTGGGAATCCTCTTGCTAATTTTTCCTGACACTATCCCCACATCCTTCTCAAGGGAGCCCTCACACTTCATACCTACTCAGTTCCTCATGGCTCTTTTCCCACCTTGACGCACCCCCTGCTTGTCTGTCACTCACCTCTTCCGTTCTCGTCCTCTTCCTTTCCCTCCTTCTTCCAGTGCACCCGCTCCTCTCCCCGACTGCTTTCAGAGCTTCCTCAAGGAGGAGGCGCTGGACTTTTTCTGTAGCCAATGTCACAAACAAATAAGTCGCCTGGAGGACCTCTCCACCCGCCTCAATTTCCTAGAGATGACTAGGTAACGTTTGTCTGCTCTGTGGCGCCGTTTGCAGTGTTGCGGTGGTGTGTTAGATGACATGTCACGCATGTTCCCGTCAAATGTGCATGTCGCGTTAGATTTGTGCACATACAGCATCAATATGACATTTTTTGGGAACTACACTACTCACGAAAAGTTATGTGCATTCAAAATTTTAGAGGTCAGTTTAACTCATTTGCTCCCAAAAACTTAGAAATACATTCTATTTTAAATATTGCCATGCTTCCAAAGACGTATTTATACGTTCTTTTTTTGTTTTGTTTCGTTTTTTTATGCTAGAGCATACAAAGGCTTTGATGCAGCCTCTGAACTGCAGAGAATGCTTGAAGCAATTGTGGTGATTACAAAAACGCCCAGCGGGTGGCAGCAGAGTATAAAAGATCAACCAGGGCCTTGTTGCAAAAAGCTCTTTCACCCACAGTTTTAAACAATTTGTGAATAATGATGAAACATAGCTATATTCTAATGCTAATTGTTGCAAAATGGAAATAGATAGAAATATACTTTTTTTCCTGACAAAAGAAGAGACTAGTAATAGAACACAATACCCTGTGGGCCTTGCAAAATCAGTTAAAAATCTAGTAAAACAGCCGGGAGCGAAGGGGTTTGCTTTCGTGAAAATGGCTGGGAGTGAATTAGTTAAAGGGGAAGTCGTTCTAAAAATTTTATTACAATATGATCTATGCAAAAATAAAAAATAAAAAAAAATGGTATGCTAAATCCACCTGTTATTATCCATTTAGGGGCGGCCATTTTGCCACTTCCTGTCAACTTAAAATGACATCACAGTTGCTCAGGGCTCAGGTTATGACCAATGAAGGCTCAGCTTGCGAATGTCACGTGACCAAACACAGAAAACAGGTGAGCCGTGATTGGTCGTTACCTGAGCCATGAGCAACTGTGATGTCATTTTTTTTTGTTGACAGCAAGTGTCAAAATGAAGACAGGTGGATTTTGCCGCTTCATTCTTATTCCACAAATAATAATATAATAATTTTGTAAGGTGGGGACACAGAGAACATTTTTGTGTTGCGTGCGTCTTTTAAGTTTATAGTGCATTTAGATTCATCCTGAAATTTCACCAGATAGCCTTAACTTTCTGTGAGTAGTGTATTTTATTTTAAACCCATCTTTCCTCGATAGCAAATCACCTCCATGTTAGCTTGCATAGGAAGGAACAGTTAATTTCCGTAATAGTTTATGTATTCCACCTTTTTATTACCTTGCCATAGTTACTGTAACTCTTAATACCAGTTATCACAGGTGAGTCATTCCTTTTTCGCTGCCTTTTGTTCCCCCTCACTTCACCTTTTGAGTTCCATGGCCACTCTTTGAATGACGCTTTTCAAAAGAGCTGTTGATTAGGAAAGACTTGCTGATCCAGGATTACTGGCCAGTAGCAGAGTTACGGTAACCCTGAAATCCCATTTGACCTGCCCTTTAGTTGTATGGGAGCACATTTATAGCAGAAAATCTGCATAAAACCTGCTTAGAATAGTATTTTTCACACTCGTGCCCTCTCATTTGATGGGAAAAACTAAGCCTAGATCAGCACTTTCTAGATTCACTCTGCGACTATGCACGAGTGTTTGTCCCAGTTTGCTGTGTTGTCATATTTTGCTGCCATGATTTGGACACTAATAGTAGTAGAATTTAACAAGCCCCTTTTGCTCCACAGTGGGGGATCCCCCACTAGCAGAGCAGGGATGGCACTGATAACAGGCTTAGCAAAATGTCTCCTTCCTCCATATTCTTCTCTTCCTGACCACTTTCCTGTGTTTTTTTTTTTCTCCCAGTGCTGGCAAAAGGCTGTCTAGCAAGAAGGTGGCAAGGTAAGCAGAAGCAGAAAAAAAACCTGTATTCGCACTTCAAAATGTTTGCTTTGTTCTTGTTTACTGCAAAACTGATGTTTATGTACAGCACTTTGTATACAGCAACGCCTGTTCTTAAAGCGCTTTATAAATAAAGTTGAGTTGAGTTGAGCAGATTACAGTGTTCCCTCGTTTATCGCAGTTGTTACGTTACAAAAACTACACGCGATAATGGAAATCCGTGTTAATTAAAAAAAAAAAAAAGTCAATTATATATATTTTTTCATTTATTAGATATGTTTTTTCATTTTGGTATGATTTTTACTTTATTATAAATGCTTTTTCTTTTATTATGTTTTTTTTCATTGTTTCCATTAAAAGTATGTTGTTGTTTTTTATTTACTTATACAGCACGGTATATATATATTTTTTTTATGTATATGTTTTTTTTTTTTTTTTTGGTAAGATTTTTTTGTTTATTATGAATGATTTTTCAATCATTTATGTTTTATTTTTTTATTTTTATTTTTTTTTCCAATTTACGGTCATTTTTTTTCCATTCTAGTTTTTTTTTTTTTTTTTAACTTATTATACAGCACTGCAGTATATATCTTCTATCTCCGGAGTGCAATGTCGTGGAGCGACGGGACAGACATCATTGGAAAGTCCGCGGATGCCCGTATGTCCCCAGTCGGACGTAGGGTTCGAGCAATACGGCCGTGCAAAGACAAAGAATAATATAAGCAAACGTGTAAAAAATCCACAAAACAGCGAGGCCGCGATAAATGAGGGAACACTGTATTTCATTTTGTTTTTGAATGCATTATGTAATTAGTCTGGCATAAGCGTGATGTTAAGCTATGTCTTGCCCCTACGCGTGTAGACATCTTCTGCAGAACAGCTCAATAACGCTGGACACGGTGAGCGACCTGACCCGTGACATCCTGGAGCTCGCCGACAATGACATCACCGACAAGGTGAGCGGGCACACAAAAGCCGCATGCGTAGTTGAAAGCAGCCCCGCTAATTGTTTGCTTTTAACTCCCGGAAGATGCTGCTACTCGAGCGTCGCGTGGCGGAGCTGGAGAAGGAGTCGGAAACTTCGGGGGAGCAGCACGCGCGCCTGCGGCAGGAGAACCTGCAGCTGGTGCACCGCGCCAACGCCTTCGAGGAGCAGCTGAAGGAGCAGGAGCTGCTCGCCGACGAGCAGCTGCAGCACGAGACCCGCCGCCACAAGGAGGCTCTGAGCAAGCTGGAGAGGGAGAGAGGGCTGGAGATGGAAAATCTGCAGTCAAGGTACGTTCGGGTTCAGATCAGTGGCTTTTAACTCATTGACTGCCATTGACGGAAAAAGACGTCAAATAATGTATTTTTGCTGGGCTGGCAGTGAATGTGTTAAACACAATGTGCCAATATATTTTGTGATTATATTGCAGCCTCCTTTTTTTTTTTTTCTTTTTTTTTTTTTTAAGGCAAATGTTCCTTAAAAATCCATCAATTTTGGTTACATCTCATCTTAAGTCATTGACTGCCATTGACGGAAAAAGACGTCAAATAATGCATTTTTGCTGGGCTGGCAGTGAATGTGTTAATACCTGGGATTTTACACTCTTAAGAACAGTTGCGTCAAAAATAACCCAACTATGGGTAAAAAATGGACCAATCCTCTAATTGGGTCTATTTGACCCAATGTTCAATCAGGAAATTGGTCCTTTAGTGTAAAACAACTCATGAATATTGGTCAGAACCTTTACTTGGGTCCAAAAATTGGGTTGTTTTGTGTGAAACAACCCAGAAAGTTGGGTCAAATTGACCCATAAAATGGATCGGTCCATTTTTTTTTATCCATAATTTGGTTACTTTTGATCAAACTGATTTTAGAGTGTAGTGGAGAATTATCTGACTTAATCATACCAATATCTATCTGAAAATAACATAATGACAAAAAAAAATGATTAAATAAATTACAAATCAAATGCGCTTGAAGTAGCCCTTTTTTGTAATAATTTTTAAGGAAAAAATATTTTTATTATTTCTATGGAAGTTGCTGCAAGTTGGTATTCAATGAAGAAAAATATTGATGATTTTTATCAGGAGGGGATCGGGAAGCAAAACCTAAAAAATATTGTCACTTGCATTTTCTATAAAGAAGAAGAAAAAAAGTCAGATTTTTGTTTGGGGGGGGGGGGGGGGGGGGGGTTGATATCAACATTGTCCAGACTAGGGATAGGCAAGTACCTATATTCAACCTTTTTGAGGTTCCCTCTTGTGGCAATTTTACAATCAGGAACGATCAATTACAAATTACAAGAATAGAAAATTGCCATTAAATGAATGCAGTTTTAAGTAGGGCTGTGCGATTAACCAAAATTCAATTTCAATTAATACATTTCACGATGACATAATCGGATATAATAATCGTCAAAAAAATGAATTATTAATACTAAATTTGAGTTGTTTAAATTTTTATTTGAATTTATTTTTAATTTTTAGGTTTAAACATTTTCTTGTTTTGTACCAAAAAAATAAATGATCGTCCTAATCGTGATTTCAATTATTACCAAAATAATCATGATTAATATTTTCTTCTCTCGTTTTAAGGAAAATATATTGGGAGATTGATAGGTCTTTTGTTGATTTTTTTTTTTTTTTGTTTTTTTTTTTTTTTGGAGGGGAAATGTTATGTAGCAAAACTACTAGTTGTGTTGGTTCTTGGTGTTAGTATTGGTGAATACTCAAGGGTTGGTATTGATCTGAAAAAATGTGGAATTGAACATTCCCAGCCCAAACCTAATAATAAACGAATCCACTAATTGAGTGGCTACACAATGTCTAGGTTACAGTCAATAAGTGAAACTGTCAGTTAGCTTTATACTACCACTATGTGACACTGAGCTGACGTGAGGGTGCTATGGGTGTTTTGGTGTATCAATATAAAAATTGTGTGTGTTTTCTCCACAGATTGCAGCAACTGGATGAGGAGTACAGCGAGCTGAGGTCCTGTGTTCCTTGTCTACGAGCAAACATCGAGAGGTTAGAGGAGGTCAGTGTAATGGCTCCTACAAATTCCTACTGCAGTCGATAGAAAGCATCCCAATTAATCTTTTTTTTTTTTTTTTTTTTTTTTTTTTTTTTTTTTTTTAGGAGAAGCTGAAGCTCGAAGACGAGGTAGACGCAATGAGCGACAAGTGGCAGGATGAGATGGAGACCCGGCAGAAGATGGCCGACAAGCTGAGCCATGAACGGCATCAGAACCAAAAGGAGAAAGAGAGCATGCAGGAGGTGGAGTATTACTACATCACAATGCAAAAAAAGCAACAACAACAAAATAAATGTTATGAATAATTGATTCCTCTCTGTCTGCTGCAGCTGATTGAGGACCTGCGTAAACAGCTGGAGCACCTGCAGCTGTACAAACTGGAAGCGGAAGCCAAGCGGGGCCGCTCGCCCAGCGCCGGACTGCAGGAGTATCAGACCCGCACCCGAGAAGCAGAACTGGAGCAAGAGATCAAACGACTCAAACAGGTGACAAGATTCTCACTTCTTGCTTCCTTTGAGCGAAATTATGACTCGAGCGTACGTTAGCATCGGCTAATGATAGACGTGATTGACAGTCAGTTGGGTCCACTTCCTCTGCAGGACAACCGCAGCCTCAAGGAGCAGAACGATGAGCTGAACGGGCAGATCATCAACCTGAGCATCCAGGGAGCAAAGAGCCTGATGTCTGCTTCCTTTTCCGACTCCCTCGCAGCAGAGATCAACTCTGTGTCGCGCTCGGAGGTGATTGATGCAAAATTTGTTTCGAGCACAATGGTTAAAAAAAAAAAAAAAAAAAAGGAAATCTATTCACAGTAAATATCTCACATTGAAACACTATGTACCACTGGTTTGAAAAAAATATAGATAAAATAAATGAAAGAAATATAAATTTATTTAGCAATTAAAAAAAAAAAAAAACATATATTTTTTTTAACCAATACCTAAGAAATTTTCCATTAAAAATTAAAAATATATATATTTTTAAAATAATAATAAAATAATATATCATCGCTGTTAGGTATCCACGTAAAGTCGGTTTCATATTTTTTTTCACAAATCAATACTAATGGTCTGCCCCTACGTCATCATTTATTTTTAAGCACTATTAGCCAATTCAAAGTGTAGAAAATTACGGAGGACCAAAACTGCCAAAATTAAAATTAAATAAATGACTAAATAAATAAATGAATGACTAAAAGTGAAAATAAAAAAACGGATATAAAAAATATTTTAAAAAATTATATTTTATTATTTTTGTAAATATATAAGGTAAACATAAGATGAGATTCTAAAAATAAATATATACATAGAATTAAATATCAATCAATAAATAAAAATTCTGTTCTGTTCTCACATTTATTTATTTCATGCTGCAATTTTTGAATTATATTTTTTACACCCGAATTTATTTTCACTTTTAGCAATTTATTTATTTATTTGTTTAATAATTTATGTAATATTCCATCCTGACCTTCTTTTGTCTGCTTCGCAGTTGATGGAGGCCGTCCACAAACAGGAGGAGATCAACTACAGACTTCAGGACTACATTGACAAAATCATCGTGGCCATCATGGAGTCGAACCCCTCCATCCTTGAGGTCAAATAGGCACCGTCTGGATAGGGGAGAGAAAAAAAAAAGCCACACAGTGACCTCATCATCTTGAATATCAACAAGTAATCAGACACAATAATAGAATATGATTATATTTGTGAGTGTGCGTGCGTGTGCGTCAGGCGCTCTTCAGGTTCTGGTGACTTCCATGTGTTTTGGTCAGAGGAACCCGAGCCCGGATGAATGACCACGTGAAAATTAATCACCCCGCCGCCCCATCATCCTTCAGGTTTGGACTTCAAATGAAGGACTAGGCAATTATATACCTTGAAGGCCTTAAAATTGGAGGTGATCAAATATATCTGCAACTGGAAGTTTGAACTGTCGTCGTCTCTTGAACCAAGCTGCTGACTCGTGGTATGAAGCACTGGTCAGCTTTTTTTTTTGTTGTTTTTGTTTTTTGTCAACCCATTTGAGGGACATTTCTATGCCGGAAGGGTTTCTGTTTTGTTTTTTTTTTCTGTTTTTTTTTTTTTGCGCGTGTGTGTGTGATTTGACTTTTTTTGTTTGTTTTGTTTTTGTTTTTTTTGTTCGTTTTTTTTTTAAATGAAGGACCTCAATGAGTTATGATTTTTTTTTTTTTTTTTTTTAAAACAATGAAACAAGGTCCTGGTCTTCAGGTGGGCTGGAGAATGAGAAGGAATTAATTATTCGTATAAGAGAGATAATATGGAGCAATCTTTATTGAGCCAAAGCATAAAAATCTTCTAGCACATCACCAAAAAAAAAAAAAAAAAAAAAACATCAACAATGATAATTTCTGAATCTTCTGCCACCTAGTAGAAGAGCATTTTAATGTTCTGTCATTATTTTTAGTAAATAATTTTTGGACCAATTCAGTGAAAATTGATAATTTACCACAATGGTTGGGAATCAGTAATGTGAATAAAAAAAAATTTAAAAAAATCCTCCACCTGATACCAGTGTCCTCTTGTTGAGTGAAAGTTTTTTTTTTTTTTTTTTCGTGTGTGTTAATTATCGTCAATGAAACTGTCAAGACTGAAAAGAAGTTTTACTGGTAATATGTGAAGAGTGTGAAAAACCATTTGAGCATTTATTTATGACAAATGGTTTTTATTCTAACAGTTGCACTTTGCACTAAATGTTGTTTTGATTCCGTTTTTGTTTATTATTTTTCACGGAAGGGATCAAAATGTAAAATGATAAGCATGCGGGGATTTAAAGCACGCTCAGGTGTGGACTGACCAACCTACCAGGCAATCATAACTGCCACATTGAATGGAAAAGACTAACAAGTTTTCGCGGTCGTGTCTCAAGGATGGCGTCACCGTGTGGACTCTGCGGACTTGTCGGGGTGACACACCTTCAAGCATAATCTCCGCTAACCCCCCACCCACCCACATTGCACACGGATGCTGCACTCATCTGGACTTTTGGAGGACAACTGACCAATGGATCTAAGAACCGGGTGGGAAAAAAAACCAAACTGTCCAGCTTTGCTTTCTGCACAAAACGTTCTCATGCTCACTTCTTTGTCACTCACAACTCTTCACCTGCCACTCCTCGGAATATGGCCTTGGATGTAAATGACTTGTAAAGTTTTTTCTACGCTCATTCTAGATTGTAGGTATTTTTTTAGTCAGTGGGGAACAACAACAAATCATTTATTTTCTCATCTTCTTCAGGTGAGGAAAATGCTGAGGCTGCCCGTATTCCTTTCTAGCATGTAGCGTGTACAGTTTGTTTTTTTCTCTTATTTGGAATCGCACAGATATTTATTCAATATGTGACACAAAGGCAACACTTGTCATCTGTTCTACGATTTGTGTTTGTTTTGAGGCGATAGTGAATTCACGGTGACTACGAGAGATGTGCATATCATCATAATTTGCTGAAAGAGGTCTTTTGGTCGAGATATTCTGTATATTATCGTGACCGCTCGAGAGTCTTTCTTATAGATATACAGCTTCTAGAGTCGTCTTCCCGTTTTGGAGTCAGGTACTGCATGGAAACACCGATTTTCATTGTATACTTCAAAACCTATTCAGGCTACTGATAGAACGTTTTCTCACTTTGAGTGTGATTGGAGATTTTCCGTCACGTGATTCGTAACAGCAGTGGTTCTCAAACTGTTTACATTAAGCTTCACTTAAATAAAAATAATTAAAAAAATTATATCCGTAATATAAGAGGCCTAAGTGGTCTTCAAAAACGAGACAGGTTTTATTTTTCAGACGTACGTGTGTTTGATATTATAGTAAGCCACCAAAGCATTATGCACAGTTTAAATATTAACATTGCGCAAATATAAATATGAACTGGATTAAGGCATCAATTCTCTCGCATGCCACTAGAGGGAGCCCACGCTTTAGAAACAGAAAATGAGATGTCGATTGAGCACGAATGATGGTTGGAGCACTATAAAGTCAGACATGCAACATTCCCTTTTTTTTTTTTTGCAGAGATGATTGCACTTTAACATTTGCTTATTTTTTTAACCAAATATATGCTAATATTAACCCCTGTTCATCTGATTTTCAAGCTGACAAAAAAAGGTCATTGCTAGTCTAAAACACTGTGCCTGTGTTTCAAACTTTGCCTCTAAACAAACCTGATAGGAAAAGCACTGACCACACCACAGCGACATTGTTGAAATGTCAATGATAAATCCTTTGCTGTAAATCTGATTTTTGTTTTGTTTTTTTGTTTTGTGGATTTAACTCCCACGCTCACTTCCAGTGTCCAAAGAAAATTCCAGGCACCATCACTACATGTGTAGTGCATGATTTGCCATTTATTGTATGACGTGGGAAGATGAAATATTGTAGAAAGAAGAAATTGTATAACGTATTCATATTTTGGAAAAATAAATGTATAAATTACAACAATATTTGGTTAAAACTATATTTTATTTTTAGGTTTGGAATATCACCTGTAAATCAAATTACTTGGACTAAATATAATTTCAGTTATTGTAAAGAGAGAAATTATTTAAAAAAAAAATAAGCAGTGAGCGTATGAGTAGGAAAATAAAAGGAATAAAATAAGAGGCTGTGTCTGCTTCTGTCTTCTTGAGTGTGATACTGTACAACTGTACATTTTGCATAGATGATTACTTTTCCCAAACCAGTAGTGAAGAAATTTACATAAAAAGTGTCAACATAATGTCATAATGCCAGCTGTAGTATGGCTAACACGAATTAACTGCCTGATTAATTTGATACAATTGCAGTAATTAAACCAGACTGCTTGTTACATGTTGCACAGTTAAAATAGTTATATGAAATTGAAATATCTTAATTAAGACTTTATGTCAGGAAATGTAAAGAAAAATCAAATGTATTTGTCTAGTAACGGCAATAAAAAATGGCTTTAATTAAAATTAAACATGAATTAAAAGCGTAGATAACACAAAATTGCGATAGGTGGCAGTATCGTGCAGCATGTATGGTTCTTAACCAGGGAGGAAAAAACAGAAGATGATTTACGGAACCTTTCTTTCGGCTCCTTGCTAACACGAAACTATTTTGAGGGAGCACACAATTCAGACGTTATCCACCACATTATTTGAAAGACTCCTCTGAAGTCTGAACGCGAAGTAAGATATACTTGTTTCCAAGGTCATTTCGTCCAATTATTTTGCTTTTTAACACAAATATATAGATGCGCGTGTTACGTTTGGGCTTTTACGAAAACGCGATTTAGTTATCTTCCAGCTGCACTGCTGTACATAGTAACTAAAATACAAGTACTGTATGTACAGCTAATGTTTCGAAATTGTGATATTACAAGGCAAACTAAATTTAATACAAATACAACTACGATCCACCCACAGTAGGGGAAAACAGCGATATCGATAAAACACTTTTCACCCTGAAAACTAGGTTTACTCCTTCCAAACGTAACGCACACATTGTAAATGTATTTTAACACATAGAAATAAATATAAAGTATAGCATGCATAGAAACAATGTAGGTATTTGATGTAAGAGGTGGGGTAATAAATATCGCTTAAAAAACCACAATGATATTTAACATTAATTGTCCCCCTCCATAGGAAGTTGTCTACAAAGATGGCGGCTTCTATCCTGTCTACTGATGTCCGTCTTGAAGTGTCCCAGTGTTTCAGGAGTCTCACCTTATCATCCCCCAAACAAGATGCAATCCATTCTCTTCAAACCCTCCGCTCTTACTTGGACGAAACTCCTGATGATGCAAGCGCTTCAGTCCAGAAGGCAGAGTTCCGAAGGTCTCACTTCACTCGCACGCTTCAGTTCCTGGTCAAGAACATTCAAGCTGACTGGTTCCACGGCCTGACTGCATCACAGCGTTCGGAATTATGGGATGGCCTGTTCTTGCGGGGACCTCCTGATCAGGCTCTGCTGGTGCTGATGGAGGGAATTGGCGAGCTAAGGTACAAGATGCACTGTTGATGACGTATCATCACATGAATTTTACATCAATGAATTATTATCCGTTGTTCTGCTTTCCAGACCAGGTTCAAACCTGGACCACTTGGTCAGCATCACCGAGAGGTTCATCCAGAGCGGTCGCTTGGCCGACCTGCTGTGGTCCTTCTGTCTGACCACGGATCCCATTGACTCCCCCCAGCTCCGAGAAGCCCTGCTAGCACGTATCGTGGCGCTGCCTGACCTCACTGCCAATAAACTGCAGCACAACAACAAGCCCGCCTTCCTTCCTCAGCAGTACTATCCTCTGCTGGCTAAAGAGATGCTCACTGCCTTGGAGCGCACTTGCAAGGCACTCAAAGGTAAGATTTTTCTATTCACTAAGAGGTTCACAATTTTTTTTCTAGAACTGCCTTTTTGGAGGTGAGTAGAAACGTGCTACATATTTTTTAAGTAACTTTTTGGATAACTTGTACTTGTCAGAGTAGATTTAATGGAACATAGGTTTTGCTTTTATGTATTTTTGTTAAGTAGAAATTATATTTGACTAATTTTCTTTTGTTTTGACCTATCTGTTACCTATTTATTTATCTGTTTGTTTATGTTAGCTATGTGTTTATAATGTACAAATATGTATTTCTTGTAGGGATAGACCGATTATCGGCTGGGACGATTATCAGCACCGATATTAAGCATATCGGCATCGGCCATTTTGAAGAATCATATGACCGAAAATAGATCCATTTAAAAAAAAATAAAATAAAATTTAAATGTTTTTGTTTTTTGTTTTTTTTCAAATTTAAATTTTCTGAGATGCTGGTGACCCTGGGAACTCTGCACCATCTGTTTTTGTTTGAAATGAAAACTAAGATAATTTAAAAAATAAATAAAATACATCAAATATATTTAAATACTTTATTTAGTGTAAAAAAACAATTGTTTGTTTTTATTTAACTTTTGAAAACATGCCACTGCCCCTTGGAGATCCTGGGACTTGTTAGATTTTAAAAACAAAGATATCTATTGACTAAGATTACCCAAAAAAAAAAAAATCCAATATTTTACTAAACCTAAAAGTTGCTCAATAAGTATATTCTTTAAAAATAAATACATAAATAAATAAATAAAAAACTGGAGTTTGTATTTTTTCCAAATTTTGATGCCAATATTTTCCCTTTTTAGTGAAAATTAATATCGGCTCCAAATATCGGTTATCGGCGTCATTGACTACTAATAATTGGCATCGGTATCGGCCCTGAAAAAACCATATCGGTCTATCTCTAAGTTCTTGTTTTATATTCAACAGATGGCACAAGCTGTTCCTTGTCTTTTGTGGCTCAGACACTTGGGAAACTCTGTGCCCAAGGACATAGTGGTAAGTTTATAAAGTACTGTACATTAGAACAATTTTTTAAAATTATTTTTATTTCATTGGGTAAAAATATTTGGCGAAAAATTGGCTGAATTTTGCTGATTGTAACGGCCAATTAAATTGCCCGACCATCATAAATCTGTGTCCTCTATTTTGTATTGATCAGTTGTTCCTTTTATTTATTTTTTAATAAATTAATTTATTTATTTATTTATTTATTTTTAAATGAAATCCTCCCTGCAGGTTTGCTGCTAGCAGTGATGGCTCCCAAAATGTCCGGGTGCACGCGCACAGATATGGTGTGGCAAAGGGTTTGCTGCAAGCTGCTGGAAAATGTTCCCCAGCGCTGGATGGAAAGTGTGCTCACCGGCCTGGTGCAAGCCGTTCGTGGGTGAGAGTGCTGGGATATCACAAGGATTTTATTACAGTATATGTCACTGATGTTATGGGTCTTTCATTTTTCAGGCCTGGTGCATTGGGTCGAATCATGGGGAATCTTGTGTTAACAAATAAGACGGCCCGATTTGTCATCACACATAAACTGCTGTTGCTGCAATACAAATATGAGGTAAGGTATTTCTTTAAGCATAAATAGTGTAAAAACAAATAATATATTTTTTTTATTGTTTTCCATCCAGACTCGTACGTTGAGAGTTGTTCTGGGTTACCTCGCTGCAGACAAGGACAGAAGACCGCTGCTTATCCAAGTGAGTGCACAGAACGTCAGTTTTTTTCTCCAGCCTTTCATTAATTTTGTTCACTATACTGAAATAATGATTATCATATTTCAGGGGTGTCCAAACTACAGCCCGGGGGCCATTTCGGGCCGCCGTCCATTTTTCAGTGGCCGGCGACATATGCTAAAAATGGCATTTGACTCGGTTCAAATAAAATAAACAAAACAAAAATGTTTGGAGATGGTCAAAGTAAGAAGGGAGGGTATCGAAAATCTGGTGCCATTAAAAGTTATTTTAGTTAACTAAAACTAATAAAAAACTAAAACTAAAATTCAAAAAATATAGTTACCGAAATAAAATAAAAACGAAAATGCTTTTTAAAAAACGAAAACTAACTGAAACTACATTTTATGTTTACAAAACTAACTATAATATAATTTTAATAATTATAGCAAACATGTCCTCCGTTTTAGTCTTCGGTAATTAATTGAATGCATGAGCCTTTGGGTATGATTTCAAATGTGATTTTTAGTAGATTTATTTTGATATCAACCGGAATAATGACGATTGAAAGTATGTCACACAGAAGTGACGTCATCTAGCGGCAGCCAATAGGAAAGCACCTTCAGATGACGTTGCTCCCATGGTGTTTTTTAAATATTGCGCACAAGTACTACACATTTAAAAAAACTAATACTAATACTGAAACTAACAAACTAAACTAAAACTAAGCATTTTTTAAGAACTAAACAAATAAAAACTAACAGAACCACCCTGAAAACTAATAAAAACTAACTCAAAATTCCAAAACTATAATAACCCTACTGCCATATTACAAATAAATTGGTTACTGTAGCATTTTTCTAAATATGCAAAAGCACAAATAAATTATTTGTCCAATTTTTAGGACTAAAACACAATTTCTCTTCATAACATTATGTGGCCCTTGCATCCTTCGGATTTTCTGTATGTGGCCCTCAAATGAAAAAGTTTGGACACCCCTGTCGTATTTATTTAGTTTTATTGTCGTGATATTTTTGATGTGTTCTTAGGTGTTGCGGTCCGTGTCCCAAGCGTGGGCCAACCCAAGCGCAGTGAAGCACACTCCGCTGGAGCAGCAGCTGTACGTCAGCAAGGCACTGCTGCTCTGCGTCTGTCTGCTGGAAGATGGCGAGCTGCAGGAGCTACGTTCAGGTGCCACGTTCACGATTGAGTTTGATGACTTTGTCGCCTTATGAAGTTCAGTCAAATGATTTTTTTTTGGGGCAGAACTGCCACTTCCAGTATGGCGGTCACACTGACGTATTGCCGCAACAAACGACAATACAAATGAGGGGTCTTTGAATATATGATATGCTCCCATGCAAAGTTTCTCATATTTAATCGCATTAACCGAGAAGGACTCGTTTTGTTCCCTCCCCCAGAGCTTCTGCAGTGCATGCTGGGAGGTATGCAAAGCCACCTGGACAGCAACGTGGTGCGCATCAGGCATATGGGCATGATTGTGGGGGAGTGTCTGAGCTCCCGTATGAATATCAACGGAACCAAGCTCAAATTTGAGGTCGGTGTTTAATTGAGATGTGGAGAGAAAGTTATTCAAGGCACCGAATCAAATTACAGTAATCTACTGTATATTTGGAGTCACCTATTTAGTCAAATGCACACATTTGAACTTTTGTGCTCACTAAGTATATCAAAATCAATACATAAATCATCACTTGTGCTGTTTGTGTATTGTACTGTAGTACGAACAAGATGAGGAAACACGAGAGCTGGTTTCTCTTCTGACTCCGACTACCATGGATGAATCAGAGCCTGAATCTGAAGATGGGTAACTATCAATTACAATTACAAGGTTTTGACAACTAATCAAATATTATGGAAGCGTATTGCATTCAACTGGGTAGATACACTTTTTTTCTGAGTAATTATTTTTTTTTTGCTTGTTTGTTTGTTTTTTACTTTTTTTCCATTTATTTTTGTTATATGGAGTAACTTTTTTTCATCTTTTTAGTTTGTTTGTTTCTGTTTCTGTGTTTCTGTTTTTTGGAATATTTTTTTCTGCTTTTTTGTAATTGTACTTTTTTCTACTTTTTTTGCAATTGTTTATTCTGTTTTTCTGAATAGTTTTTCTTTCTGTTTTCAGAACATTTTTTTGTGTTTTTTTTCTGTTTTTCATATAGTTTGTTTTTTTCTGTTTTATGGAATATTTTTTATTCGGTTTTTCAGACCCCCCCCCTGTTTTTGAAATAATTTATTTTTCAGTTTTTTGGAATATTTTTTTTGTGTTTTGGAATGATTTTTTTAATGACAAAAAAAAAACTATCACAAAAAAAAAAATCTGGAAAACAGAAAATAAAAGTTCCATAAAACATAAAAAAAAAAAGGGAAAAAAATAATAATCAAAGCGCCCCCCCCAAAAAAACAAACAAACAAACAAACAAACAAAAAACAGTATTGTATCTCAAGTGAATACCTAAATCTTTTACCTGTACATACTCTTTTGAAACAAATATGTATATAACCGTGAAGTGGTGCAGTGTTATGAATATTTATTGATTTCATTTAATATTACATACAGCGTCAGCCCTCCTGAAGAGATCAGAGAAAATCCATCATTTTGCAATGATTCATCACCAAATGAACAAGAAATCAAATCATCAAAAACTGAACCGGACTCTGACCTTGATAGGTAAATATTTACTGCACACATACACTATTTCAGTGAATGTAGGATTCATTGTCTGGCACAAAGTGCATTTTTGGTTCATCCTGAACAGTACGTTTTATAGCACAAGAACAGTGATATTTTTCCTCATGCATGTAGTGTTGTAAATTCAACTCTTTACAATTGTAGTGATGATGAGTTCACGCCTTACGACATGTCTGGAGATCAGGAAATAAATAAGGCGTCACCACCACGTTACCTACGAGATTGTCTGGAAAGTACGTTTTCACATTTTTTTATCTTTTTTTTTTCTTTTTTCTTTTTTCCCCCACGCCATGCTATAATTTCATCATATGCTGCCTGACTTTTTCCAATGCATCCAGATTTAATTTCTTCTGAAGATCCAGAGCGTGTGGAGCTCAGTTTAAGGGTTGCTGAGGGGCTGGTGAGGAAGAACTCCTTCGCAACCAAAGAGGTACCAAAAGAGATGCAATTGATAATGGTCACTCTAGTCCAGTAGGAGGCAGCATTGCTTCTCTTTTGTTATACAGAGGGTCACAAATGTTGGAAATAATTTGAAGATGTTTACATTCATTTTTGAAAAATGATTTGAATTTACATGTCCAGACTTGAAGGATGTCCTGTCGCTGTAGCTAATCTTCTGCTCATTAAGTATATAATTCACAATTAATGTTGTGTTTCTTCAGATCAGTGTACAGCTAAGCAAAGTTCTTCTGCACATGGAGGATAAATACAGCATCAACGGCTTCCTGGCTCTCAGGCAAGCCACCATGGTGGCGCTTGTGGTCAGTGATTGCGTCCCGGTGAGTGAGTGCTCGCCGCCTCTGTCACATGAAAATATCGCACATTAAAACTCATTTCATGGCTTTTTACAATCTAAAACGGTTGTTTATTGTTTGAGTCCAGGTGACCGAGTTCCTGAACACGGAGTTCTACTCCTTAAATTACAGTCTTCGCCAGCGCCTGGATATCTTAGAGGTTGGGGGAGAAAAAACAACTTCAGGCCAAAAAATGCTTTGCTTGAGCCTCAAAATAATTCTGTCCTATACTTCAGGTTCTTGTTCTAGCAGCTCAGGAGCTGTCAAAGCCAAACCCGGGAAACACAGAACCAAACGTCACCACAGATTTAGCACCATACCCTGCTAACAACACTGCTCACTGGCAACAGGTTGTTGACAAGCGCATACAGGCAAAGACCAAGCGAATCAGTAAGGTATAAGCTCATACATTACTGCTCAAAAGTTTGGGGTCACGCAATTTGTTTTACATGACAAATGATGTATGGGTGTAGGCAGGGCAAAATTAGGAATGCCATTTTCATTTTGAAAACAAAAGCTTTATTCCGTCACAATTAGAATAGTGAGCAAATGATTATTTATTGTAATTAGATAGCTAAATAGAAAGTTAGCTGGATAGCTAAATAGAAAGTCAGCTGGATAGCTAAATAGAAAGTTAGCTGGATAGCTAAATAGAAAGTTAGCTGGATAGCTAAATAGAAAGTTAGCTGGATAGCTAAATAGAAAGTTAGCTGGATAGCTAAATAGAACGTTAGCCGGTTAGCTAAATAGGAAGTTAGCTGGATAGCTAAATAAAAAGTTAGCTGGATAGCAAAATAAGTTAGCTGGATAGCTAAAAAAAAAAAAGAATAGCTGGATAGCTAAAAAGAAAATTAGCTGGATAGTTAAATAGAAAGCTAGCTAGATAGCTAAATAGAATGCTAGCTCGATAGCTAAATAGAAAGTTGCATAGCTAGCTTGAATGCTAGCTGTAAGGAAAAAAACAGGATGGATGGATGGATGAATATTTTATTAATGCATAAGTCAAATTTCACATGTTACAGGGTGCCTCCCATCCTCCAGCAAAGGCCACAGCCAACCGTTACGCACCAGTTGCTGGGTATTTCTTCTTTCCTTTACTCAGGAATTATGACAAGTGAGTCAAACATTTCCCCCTCATACAAATACAGGGCTATCTTTTGAGCTTAGAGCACTTAAAAATGTGCCTTTACGTCATGTTTACCAGACCTCAGGTGACCTTCGACCTGTTGGGAAGTGACCATATGGTGTTGGGCAGGTTGATCCACACCTTGGGAGTCTTCATGCATCTGGCAGTCAATGCGCCGGTACTTGAATCATTGCAATAAACAAACCCCTTGTCCGCCTATAAAGTCACTTTACTAATGTTACTGATGATATTATTTGAAAATTTTGTCCCGCAGGTTGCTGCACAAATGGGTCACGCTCTGCTTGACTTTGTGTGGGCAGTGCGTTACCACACTGACCAGTAAGAAATTCTAAAAATAAGTTTTAATTTGTAATTTATAATTTAACAAGCAACGTTTGTTTTTTGTTTTTTGTTTTTCATTTAAAGGATGGTAAGACGAGGCGTCCTCTTTGCCGTCTGCTCCATCTTCATGAGCATGCCCAGTCAAAACCTTCTGGTGGACCTTGCAAACCAGCTTTTTGAAGCTAGATCTTGGCTGGCAGGTATAGAAAAAATTGTTTTCCTTTCAGGGAAACACTCACTCGTACAGAAAGGGACATTTTCAAAATGCACACGCAGCTGCACTGATTTCTGGGAAGAGGACGAGGATCCAGGATGTCCTGCAATGCACATATTGTCTATGACGTGACTGGTTTGTTTATGTATTTTGTTTATTTTTATCCGTCCTGCAGCTTAAAGTACTTTATTAACATGTTAACTAGGATCACCTAAACTTTTTGCTTGTTTTTTTTTTATTTTTTTATTTATTTTTTTTTTTTTAATGTTTGTCTGCTGTGTTATTTGTTCCGTTCCCAAGATGTTGCTGAGGGTGACCTGGATGCAGACTGCAGGAGTTTGGCCATGCAGAGTCTGGTGCTGCTGGATAAGAGCCTGAAGAAACAGCTTCAAAGTCCACAAGCGCTCAGCATTGAATCATGAGCAACAACAACAATAAAAACGCACCAGGTCAAAGTGAACACTCTGTTCTCACAACGACTGCAGATGTTGATTGTGGCAGTCAAGGAAGCGGATGACACCAAAGACTGACCAATGTCCCTAAAGGTGGGATGACTTTTTCACTTCCTGGAACATGAGGTCAAGCAAATGAAAACGAAAGCACCTTTGGTCTTCTGGCTCTGCATTTGAAAGTACAGACACATATTTCTTCTTTTTGTTAAATGTTTTTATTCAAATCAGACCAATTTAGGATAAAAAGAAGGCCTAATATGCCATTTTATTGGTTAATATTGTGTGAAGAGGATATCCTTTATATAGTACAGGTATATCCTTTTGTCTCTTTCCTGTGCAAGCAGGTCTCGCTATTGGAGTTGTTTGTTCGCAAAGGACATCCTGTGAATATTTATGTACAGTATGTAGTCATAGACACGCTGGAAAAATAAATCATGCTTCCTCCTGTGACATAAATGCATAGTTTCACGTAAGCATGAGTTCTCTGAAATAGTTTCTCTTATAAGAAACTGCAAAAGATTCCAAATGTAATTGTACTCTGTGTATTTACAGGTTTTACTACACTATACTTTTGTATTGTGTGATAAACATGCAGTGGCCTCAGTTTTTCTTCATCAGAACAGAACAGCCTCATTGTACATAAAGTTTATAGCATCTGAACAATATTTTAAATGTTTTTGTGTATTTTGTAGGGGTGTGAATTGCCTAGTACCTGACGATTCGATCCATATCACGATTCATAGGTCACGATTCGATTCGATACCGATTAATCCCGATATGAATTTACAAGTCGATTGTTGCGATTTTTTTTTTTTACTCAATTTAGAAAATACCATTCAGTAAACTTGTACATGTACACTGTAAGATTTGTATGAAAATGTATTATTTATTGGTCTGAAACTTCAGTTTTATAACTGTATTTAACAAACAGGTTGTAACATTTTTCATGTTTGAACAGCGTTGAAATAAAATATTAAGGCTTAATGTTCCATTAATATAACATTCTTCCATGCGTAAGGTGTGAAAGTTAGACGTTTTGTTGAATATTTTTCCATCAAAAATGGATGTTAAAAAATCGATTCGGCTGCCTACTGAATCGATTCAAGAATTGCGTGCTTTAGTATCGCGATATATTGCCGAATTGATTTTTTTTAACACCCCTAGTATTTTGGGTCACTTTAGCAAAAGTCATCAAATATTAGAGTGAGCTATTTTTAAATTATATGTCACAACGGGTCAAATATGACTTGGAACTGTAATAATATGTGAGGATAAAATATACTTAACTTGGGATGATAAAAACTGAGTACAGTACAACAGGACTGAAATCAGCAACATCCTCGTGTCTCGTAATACTTCGGTCATGTTCGTTGATTTCCGTAACTCCTCCTCCAGTTCAACCTCGGATGTTGTCAGGGGCAACTGTCAGGGACGCTCTTATTGCCACACACAGGCGAGAATTTTTTTCAAGAACGTTTGGAAATTAACAGATAATTTTCAAGGGTTTGGCAAGTCTTAGGGAAAAAAAACCCGCGTCCTGGCCTGTTGTTTACCAAACCGCTATGGAAGGCTTAGGCTAAGTTTGGATAATGTATCCAAGCTAGCTAGCCGAGGTAGGAAATCCAAAATGGATGCCGCCTGGAGAGCGTTTGTTGAGCTAGCTCTCTAGATGTAGATTTCCTCCAAAAAAACGAAACTTCGGAAACACCGTTGGGAAGGAAAGACGCTATCTAGGGTATGTTTGTTTACTCATCTGTGTAAAATTTTAAACTAGGCCAATAAACTCAGTAGCACTTTCGCGTAGCCTATATATTTTTTTCTATCACTATGGTTGTGATTCGTGAACACCAATGTTATCATTACACACTCATAATATTGCATTACGGCATTGTGTATGAAAATGTAATCATCAAAAATAAAGACGAAAATTCCCACAGAGTTGTTGACGCGCCAGCAGCAAGAGGATGCTAACTTGCCCCATCAGTGCAAGGCGTGTCAATCAAATAAAGTATCACATACCTGTACTGCAGCTACAGTTGAACACAAAATAAATTATTATTAAAAAAACACACATTTGTAGGGCATCATGATGTATTAGTGGATCGCATTTCTTCCTCATAGTTCTGAGGATCATGGTTCGAACCAAAGCTGCTGCCTTCTTGTTTGGAATTGGCATCCCAAATATCTGTCATCTTCCCCCTACTCACTTAGGTACATTGAGGACATGGCGGTGTATTTCGACCACCGTGTTGAGACCCCTGAAAATTGTGAGGAGCCCTCTCACTTGATGTGGCACTCGGCCCTGTCCATACTGGCTGTGGCCTCACGAAAAGCTACCACTGGAGGAAATGTAAACATCTACTTACAGCAGGTAAACAGGAGTATGGTTGTGCGAATGTATTTCTTTCTCAAATTGTCTGTCTATCTAAACAAATACCTTTCCAAACGCAGGGCGAGCGTGTGGAGAGCTGCCACATTGAACGTCCTCACCGGCCCACAATGCTTTGCTGGCATCCCATCAAGCCAGTGTTGGCTCTGGGCTGGGAGAATGGCGAAGTGCTGCTTCTGTTGCACCCTTCCGGGGATCAAAACGTCCTCACGAGCACGCACACGGCACACATCACGCTGCTGGAGTGGAGTAGCTCGGGAAGTCGCTTGGTAACTGGGGACCAGGTCAGTGTCTTTTGAAGTGCTTTCTCAGTGATTCTCAATTGGTAGCTTGGGACTTGTATGAATAGTTAGTTGTTTTTCAGAATGCTAATTAGATGAAATTAAATCGCGTTTACATTCATGTAACGTCAGAGTGGAACGTTAGCTGTTTGGAAGGTGGATGCTAGAGGGAGACTTCAAGGGAACCATCAAGTGAAGCACGCATACAACTCCCCCATCACTTGCTGCATATTCAAACCTGCTTTGCCTGGAGAGTGAGTAAACAGGATAGCTAGATAACTGTGGGTAGAAAAAAATATGTTTAAGTTTTTCTTTTTTTCTTTGTTTTGTTTTGTTTTGTTTTGTTTTTACAGTGATGTGAAAACTCTGGCCCGTGCGTCAGTGAGTGGAGATGAAAACGCTTTGGACATGTTCAGCTGGAAGGGAGCACCTCTCAAGGTGGGCCCGCAGGAAGGCCTTGCTTTCTATGTCAGCACTGCAAATGGTAAGTACAAGGCTAATTTTTAAAAACCTTATGAAGTGAACTTAAAAATGTATTTCTAAATGCTTGTTTGAAGACAATTGCTACAGCGTTTAAGCATTTGAGTACCTTGAAGCTAAAAAAGTGCAAAGGCAATTTATTTTGTAAATGATTTTGCGGACCCCCATTTGAGAACCACTGATCCAAATCATCTTCATCTTTATAGGTAAGGTACACAGTGTGGATGAGCATGGCAAAACAAGCATGCTCCTCAGTATGGACAGCGCCATCAAGAAAATGTTGTACCTGGAGACCAGGGATGTACTTACTGTAATCACTGACACTATGATGCTGTCACAGTACACTCTGGGAACGGAGGGGGATGCCCAAGAATTCCAAAAGGTATGCGCAACAGACAAAAAACTTACTTCATGCCACCTACTGTCCACACATTTTACATTGCTCTCTTATCAAAAAATTTTCAAGGTCAAACTGAGCAGTAAGAGCGGCCAAAGCGTCGACATCGTGTGGGCCCAAAATGGTCTCGTTGTCACAGCGACAGGGGAGCAAGTCATCAGGTCGGCAATACTGTGCAATCACCAAATGAAGCGCATAAACACTTATTGGTCAATCATGTGACATTCTGTCCTGATTTGGTTTTGTAGGCTGTGGGATCTCGAGCGAAACGAAAACTACGCCTTGTCTCTTGATGAGACGCTGGGCTTTGAGAGGGGCGAGATGATCAACTGTGTTTCCTACTGTACAGGGAAAGGTCAGTAATGATTTGTTTGACTTAGCTTGCATTGTTTTGTTTGTCTGCCATGAATGTTCTGCCCCTTCACCTATTATTTCCTACTCAATGGAAAGGAGTGGAAGTAGTGTTTCTTTCTAACAAAAATACTCAAGCCAAAGTAAAATGTTTATTGTGTTAATTTAAAATTACTCTTTGACAACTCGAATGAGGATATGTGGTATGAAAATGAATAGATAGCACCATATAATGAGTTATTACCCTTTATTTCTAGAAATTCTTGCTGCTGGCACCACTCATGGACGCATAGCAATGTGGAAGATGGCGGTGCAAACGAACGGCAGCAGAGGTGACACGAAAGCCCAGTGGAAGCTTCAGACACCCACGGAAATAGAAGGCAACGTCACTCAACTGCAGGTACTCCTAACACGTTTTTATTTCTTGTCGGGGGTAAATAAATATAAGACACGTGCTTGCCTTTCAGTGGGGCACCAGTCTGAATCTGCTGGCGGCCAACAATTCCAACACGGTGGTGATCCTGCACGAGCACGTGATGTCAGCCCACTGTAGCCAGCAGGTGGCAGCGGTGCAATTGACGCCGACCCAGCTGAGCATCACGCAGTTCCACACGGGGCTGCACTTGGCTCTGCAGTCCGAAATGCACATCAAGGGAGTGTGCGTGACCAAAGTAAGCATCGGACTTCATGTGATGTAGGCGAGTCTGTCTGTGAAAGTTTGTACTGTGTTGAATTTTACCAGACAGATGCTTTAAAAAAATTGTATTTATGTTTCCATCCTGACAGGATTCTGCAACCGTTTGGAGCGGCAAACAGGTCACTGTTTTTGAGATGTCGGGGGCTGCCCTACATAATAAAGGTACATCTACAACACCACAGACTAAAGGTGTTCTCGATGCTGTTTTTTTTTTTTTTTAAATTGTCCAATTTTAAGAGAGCTAATATTGTGTGATTAATAGGGATGTAACGATATCCAAACATCACGATACGATATCGTGATATGAAATTCACAGTATGATAATTATCACGTTATTGTGGGGAGGTTGGCGATACAAACAAAGGTTACAAAAAAAGTAAAAAAAAAAAAAAAAAAGAGCACAGTATTGTGCTTTTGTACATTACAGCAATGCATATAAACACCTATAATCCCTGTTAATTCTTTCACCTCCAAAAATGTTTAATGACGTATTCTAAAATCCTAATGAATGCCGCCAAAAACGTTAATTTACGTTTATTATTTTATGTTTGTTTTTTTTTTCTCTCAATGGGCAGCGCAACGTCTTGTACAGCACTGCCTTGTCACTAAACAAAAAATATATCAGCGTCAAAGTCACTGTTGTGCAAAAAAAATGCATCTTTTGACAAAAAGCTTGTTTTTCTCTTAATATTTTTGTATTTTCGCTTATGTCACTCAAATGACCTAATTTCAAATGGTGATTACTGAACAACGGAATAAGGTAGAAACATACCTTTTTTCTCATGAAAGAATGGAATCCAATCTTTCATATGGTTTCCACCGTATTTATGTCATCATACCGCACAATATTCTGTTTGCTTTAAAAGATGAGTGAAAATGCTCCAAATCGGCTGGCACCGTTGTTTTTTTTTGGATATTTGGATATAATATTTAATATTGAGGACTTACTTGCTAATACAAGCACACGTTGAGTTCTTCCACATATTGACTCGGTTCACAAGCATATTATTTTCCTCTTCATCTGACCCTAAGTGTGGATTTTAAACATAGAAGGGCCAAAACATGCCTTGTGAAAATTAAATCCCTACTGGTTAAATCAGCTATTAATCTCTTATTTACAATTTTTTCCTCTGCTGATTTCCCTAGGATCGTTCTCTTGTGACTCCCATGTAGTAGCTGTACATGCTGAGAACCTCTACACAGTAGAACCTAGTAGAGTCCAAATCCGCACACCACAGGTTTGTTGACCCACTTTATAAAAATGTCGTTCACTAATTTAGTAATTCAATTCTCTAAACACCCAATTTTTCACGTTTAGGGCACAGTGAAACAGCTCTTGACTTTCTCCAAGGTGGAAGGCAACCCGGTGCTCCTCAGTGTGTGCCAGTCTTACCTGGTGGTCGGCACAGACACATCGCATATCAGAGTTTTCGATCTCACCAGGAGGTTCGTGAACGGTGATGTTAGTCTAAAAAGTAATATACTTCTTTGTCCATATATGTGTGTACCAATGTGTTTTTATAGAGATGCTAAAGCTCACTGCAATGCCAAGAACCTGATGGACCAAATTCCTAATCTGGGAGCCCTGCGGTCAGTCAAGTGTAACGCCAATGGCAGCCAAGTCAGCATCTTAATCACACAGGTGAATAAACAAAAGCCACTCTTATTCTTCATCTATTTAACTATAATTTCACAAATATGTACACAGATCTCATACAGACAGTCATTGACCCCCCCCCCTCCTCTGCTTTCGCTGTTCTAAATTGATTTCTTTTTCCTCTTTAGGTGAACGGTCGACCCGACCAAAAAGTGTACTTCTATGACATTGAAATGGACACCGTGGCACACTTTGACTTCTTCACTGGCAGACCATCCAGTGGGATCTCACAGACTGAAGAAAATGAAAGGTAACTAAACATGTATTTGCTTGAATATATACTATTTTTCATATAATTATATACTGAAAAAAAGCCATACTAAAAAAATAGCAAAAATTTTGACAAAGGAAAAAAAGTATGCCAGTGTGTAAGCAAAATTTGCTTGCCAATAATTCTTAAAACTAGTATATAAATCGCACAGTAATGGTAATTAACACAGTAACACAGTAATTGGTTTAAAATAACATAAAAAAAAAAAATTAGTAGAATTTGTTTAGATTCAGCAGAGCCATCCACATGTCCTCATGTCATGCTTTCACGACTTATGATTTGTGTTTGTTTGTTTTTTTTTGTTTTTTTTTTTTTATGTTTTGCTAATCTGCATTTTGGGCATGTTAAACTGTATTGTTCGGTTTTGCATTCTAGTAGTCCTGATTCAGCAAAGCAGTTGACATTTACTTATGTAATGTATTTGAAATGTGCTTGAAAACAAAAACAGCCGTGTTCAAAATGTAATTGGCATGTTTTCCCCTAATTTCTCAATTGAGAAATTGTCATTGGTTGTCATCTTCGGCACTTCATTATTTGAGCTTGCTATGAGTATTTTTTCCCCTTAATATTAGTTGTAATGTCTTAAGAAAAAGTTTTCCTTAATTTTCTAATGCAAAAAATATTTTTATTATTGAGCAAAAAATGAGGGGAAAAAAAGTTTTTTATTTTTATTTTTTTTTAAACTTTTTGCCATGTGCAATGATTCCAACTTTTTTTTTGTTCTTCAGCCAGCACTTTCAAGCGAGCGACCTTTGTGGCCGATGCCCCGTATCGCACTTCTGGGACGAGAGTGAACCTCGACTCTTTGTGTGTGAGACTGTGCCGGTCAGCTCTGAAACCTCATCATCCGGTTACTGGGACACGGTAAGGTTAACATCCAAGTCTAAATCAGCTTTTAAAGTCATGTTAAAGTTTTATTTCTGTCCTTCCATTGTTTTTTTTTTTCCAGGTGGACGTGTCGGTGGTTACCCTCTTCTCTACTCAGGAACATGGCCTCCTCTTGCAAGATTGCTACCCTAAACCGACAGGCCTGCAGGCCCTCCTTGCTCTTGACGTGCCTTACTATTATTTCAGCTGCAAGGTGAAACTCTTGTTGATCAATTTCTTCATGATTTGCATCTTCTTAGACACGCTGCGTCTATGTGAAAATCTATGTTAAACATGTATTTTCCTTTGCACCCACCACTACTCTAATGTGCGACTGTTTAGTCTAACACGCCCCAGCGGAGGGGTGGTGTCTTTCAATCACAAGTAAGTGCCTGTCTGTGCCTTTCCTTTAGAAAACTAAACATTTTTCACTTCCCGGCGGTACAGAAGTGTCCCTGTATGGTGAATATAGCTTTGTTTATTACAACGCTGTAGTTTGCTTTGACTCCTGCCCAATCCTCTAATGTACACAGTTCATCCCAAAAAACAGAACTTCACGTTTTCCTCATTTTGTTATGTTACAGCCTTATTCAAAAATTGAAGATACAGTGTTCCCTCACGGATTTTTTACAGCGTGCTTTTTTTTTTTTTTTTAAATACAACATGCTTTTTGGTTTGTTTATTTTTGTGGTCTTTGTGTGGCCGTATCTCTCTAACGCTACGTCCGACCAGAGACATACGGACATCTGTGGATTCGTCTCGACGAGACCTTTCCAACGGTGTCTGGCCCGTCACGCCACGCCATTGCATTCCAGAGATAGAAAATATATACTGCGCTGCATAACAAGTAAACTTAAAAAAAAGAAAAACTTTGAATGGAAAAAAAATGAGTGTAAACGGAAAAAAATAAAACAAAACGATGAATTAAAAAGCGTTCATAATAAACTAAAAATCATACCCGAACGAAAAAACATAAATATAATAAATGGAAAAAATCTATACTGTGCTGTGTACTATAATAAGTAAATTAAAAAAAACAACATACTTTTAATTGAAAAAATGAATGTAAATGAAAAAAGACCATATATGATTAATGAAAAAAAAATATACAAAATGTAATGGTATTTATTATTATTATTATTTTTTAATTAACGTGGATTTCCATTGTCGCGGGTAGTTTTTGGAACGTAACACTTGCGATAAATGAGGGAACACTGTATTTATTTTTGAGTGCCTATGTTAACCCCAAATACATTTTCCCAACATTTTTTCCTGCACACGATGACGCTGACTACCTTTTTAAACTGTTCATAATCCATATGAATTAAATTCATAATGACCATTCCAATAGATATGTATAGTGCAAACGCAACACTGCTCATCACAAACAGAACACACCATACCTACAGTGAAGCATGGTGGCAGCATCATACTTTGGAACTGTTGGTTAAAAAGTGGAGGGAATTCTAAACAGTTCAAAATCGCAGTCAGTGTTAGCACAAAATCATCAGGCTTTTGCGAGGAAGCAAAAACCCATTCTCTGCAGTTGAGAGGCTGCATCAAAGCCTTCTGTATGCTCTGGCACAAAAAAACAAAAAACGTATAAATAGGTCTTTGGGAGTAAATTAATGGCAATTTTCTAATTTCTTGTTCGATCGGCCACAAGAGGGATGGCTGATACTCATATCGATTGCTGTCGCGAGTAACGATACCTTGAAATAAGACCTGGTATTGACTGGCTAGTACTTGGTATCGGTACTCGCTCATCTCTACAATAAAATAGCAAAATGTGGAAAAAGGGAAGTGCTTTGAATACCAGGCACATTGTATTAATTTCACTTGTATAAGCTAAAAAAACCTACAGTATTCATTCATTCATTCATTCATTCATTCAAACTTGCTTTTTGCTTGTTTTTTTCAAGGAGGTTTCAGCCACATCAGCGCCAGCAAATCAGAGCCAGCCATCCCGAGGCTCCGTTGCATTTTTCCCCCAAATGGTCTCCCGGCGAGCGCTCAGGGACTTTGAAGGCCTGGAAAACTGCGACAAGTCCACCCGCGACGCCATGCTCAACTTCAGCTTCTACCTCACCGTCGGCCACATGGACGAAGCCTTCAAGTCCATCAAACTCATCAAGAGGTAAGAAGTCAGCTCAAGCGCAATCTGTCAGCACAGGGTTGCGTACTTCCCACTTTTATCAGGTCATCGTGTTCTTTGGCGGTCCGGTCCACAAGGACTTTAATTCAAAGACTTGACTGAAGACCAACAGGGAGTGTATTGTTATGTTCGGCCTTGACTCTGATTGGCTCCACAATAGTCAGGAGGTTGTTTTTGATTCACAAAGTGACTTCATAACGTTTTTCAGTCCATTCAGAGTTGTCATCATTATTCTGCTTCATAAATCGTATTCCATTTTTAGTCGTACACTCCCCATAAAAAGTTATTGGGCTTTCTGATGATTTTTCAAGATAAACCTAAAATGCACTCTGAATCAACTTAATTAGAACTTCTCAAACGGGAAAAATCACATTGAAACAATCAGGTGGGAAAAACATCCCACTAGGCGGATATTCCATAGATTTTAATGGATCTGATGACAGCTCTACTCAGCTCCTCATTGATGGCTATTTTTACCGCTTTTCAAAGCGATCGACATTGTGTTTGATTAATGCAAACATCCACCTTTCACATGCTCGTCACGAATTCCCCAGTGTGACATTATTGGGGAAAAAAACAAATTAGAATGAGCGTCAGAGTTTTCTCACGAATTATCTTCGTCATATAAGTGCATGTGCAGCTGGACTTAATGTCATTGTTGAATTGCTTGGTAGAAATCGTCAGAATGAAGCAGCAATATCAGATAGAGGCTGGAATGTCTGTATTCCAGACTCTGCAATTTCCTCTCATTCATGTTGTCCTTGACCTGCAGGGTTATCACCCACTTACTGTCTTTTCGCCTTCACATTGCAATTTAAAAGAGGTGACCCAGTAATATGAATAGTCAAATATATGTAAACATAAAGACTAGGGCTGCTTTTAAAAAAAATTGAATGATCGATATCGAATCCATTTCCTTTTCGAGCCTGATTTTCATTCATAAGTGGATTATTTTAATATCTCTTTCCCCCTGAAATTTAATGTTCACATATTCATGTGATAACGTCATGATTTTTCATGAACAAATGATGCCTTTAAAAACACATTTTTCCACTTGCTATCAACTTGAAGTTGACATCACCTGTGCTGAGGAAACGGGTAATGACAAAATTAATTAAGGTATTAATTGTACATGAATAATGGTTATCAAATTAATTTTGGAAAAAAATATTAACTTTTTACTGCTGAAAATGGCTCAATGAGTCAAGTGTCCCTTTAAAAGTATTTTCTTATATTTTTGAAAGACAATTCAGAATATTTTCTATTTCTATTTACAATTATTGAATTTGAGTTATTATAATTCTATCAATGTTTGTGTAACACTTAGTGATTATAACACGTTACTTTTATTTAAAAACTAAATAATTTAACCAGTTGCTACTGCCTTTACGAAATTTTATTCGGAATTTAATGTTTGTGGAATTTTTTATCATGTCTTGATATTGAAGAAGAATTGATGTTCAATAATTAATCAATATTGGATTGATTAATCCCCAGTCCTAATAAAAACATCACAACAGAAGTTACGATTACAAAAAAAGTTATGTAAAATGATAAAACATGACAACCATCACACTTGACTTTCAAATTTATTGAATTTATAGATACTATTTTGTATTTACCCCCGTTTGAAAATATGGAAGATCCACTGGGTTTCTTTATAGATGTATGATATAATAATCCCAAATAATACTACACTTAAATGATAGCACTGTGTTTTATACAGTTTACTAATATTAAATTAATATATGGATGTACCACGAACAAGCAGACTTCTAAGTGGATTACATGAATTGCAAAAATTATGGATGTGTGGTTCAGCTCTTGCCTGCTTTTTATGTAGAAGTGCATGTTGTCACAAAGCTTAAAATGCAAGTTTCCTATTAAATATTGATTTCACCCATTAAGAAATCTTTCTAGGTTGACTAGAATGTTTTTAACCTACAAAAGATATATCAACATTACATTTCGATATGCTGTAAGATGATGGGGAAAAGAAAAACGAGGTATTCTGTTATTCTGATTTTCAATCCATTCTTGAGTAAGTGCACATGTAACAATCAAGGTCCAGCTTGATCTTCTGCTTCGCAGACGTCCAAGGGTCGTGGATTATAAAACCAAACGCACGCAGGTGGGTGTATATTGCGGGTTGATGAGACGGCGCGGGGGGATTTTCTGCTCAACACGGCGAATCCACGTAATCATTGTCCAGGCGCGGGTGGAACGGGGACGTCAGCGAGCGGCTGATGATGATGACCCGCGGCGCCAGGCAATCGTCACGCCGGTGTAAAATGTTCCAGATGAGCATGGCCGCCGCCGTGGTGGCTAGCAGGCACGCGGCGATGTCTACATAGCAGGAGTAGGACAGCTGCGTGTAAGGCCCGATCCTGTAGAAGGTCACCAGTCCAATCACCAGCACAAAACCTACACGGGCGCAAAGAAACACAATTGAATCAGTTTTGGCGAGTGAGTTGACTAAACCGCAAAGAATTACAAACATTCCAGACAAACATTCCACTGGCTGCATATTCTGACGTTTGTTTTACACGGTTACTCATTGATGGCTATTTTTACTGCCATATTGTGTTTGATTCCCGAAATCCTCCGCCCATGCGATTACACATTTCCCACCCCGGTAACTTGTTTGTTGTTGGAACTTTTTTTTTTTTTTTTTCTGTGTCTCTGCACCCACTGCCTGACTGGTCTTAAAACATGGGGAAAAAAAGAGCAAAATGAGGAATAAAAAAAAATAAAAATAATAATAATAATAATAATAATACATTAATTAAAAAATGAGGAATATATTACTTAAATAAAAAAATACCTGTCAATAGAACAGGAAAAATTATTATAGAAAACAAAAAAAAACAAAAAAAACTGAAAAAGACAGGGCTAGCCTCAGAAGTAACCCTCCACCAATTATATTTACTATTTTAAATAACAATACCAAGTACCTATACCACTAGTATTTTTCATAGATTAAAAATTCCCCAAAATAACAATGACTGATCATTTTAAACAACTTACATATCCCAAATAGGAGTGTGACGATATATATCTAGTAAAAAATATTATTAATGATAATATTAATGAAAATAATACATTAATTAAAAAATGAGGAGTACATTACTTAAATAAAATCAATACCTGTCAATTGAACAGGAAAATTTGATTTTAAATAAAAGAAAAAAAGAAGAAATATAGCTAGCCTTAAAAGTAAACCTCCACCAATTGTGATGTTTACTATTTTAAATACCAATCCCAAATACCTATACCAGTGGCATCTTTCATAGACATAAATTCCCCAAAATAACAATGACTGATCATTTTAAGCAACGACTTACATATCCCAAATAGGAGTGTGACAATATCCATATAAATCGTGATACTTTGTCTCCCAATCGATTATCAATATGCCTTCGCCAAGTATCAATATTTGTACTTAATATACAGCCGCTATAATGGCTCCATTGTTAATTACTTAATGAGCAATTACTTTGTGGGCCGGGAAATGGTATGAAAATCAAGATTTAAGATTTTGTCATGACATTTGTAGCATTACACCGATTCCAACCAAAATCTGATAACAAAAGAGGTCTAAGGCTGTTTGAAAGCGCTATATAAATAAAAACGACTTGACTTGACTTGACTTGACTTGACTTGACTTGACTTGACTTAAAACTCTTCACTAGTCTCTTGGCGCATAAAGGCTTTAAAAATGAACAATTATATTTTTGGAAAACGGTTTTCTTCGAACTCTCGCTGCTTTGTCTTCAATTCCATGCTGATTCTTTGAACTTTTTCTGCATGCTCCTATAACACATCTTTCCTAGACCTTTTACCTTATGAAGATGGTCCATTCATAAAACCGAAATTGACCCGTTGAGTAGTTTAACGAGCACTGCAAGACTTTACAAACGTTCCCTAAAATAATCACTGGAAACGTGGAAACCGTGTATGAATCAGTCGGTTTCCTGCATCAAAGCTTGGAGTTCATTTATAGTCGCCCCCTTCTACCTCATGCACCGAGTTGCCTGTCATTGTTTGAAGCGAGGATGTGAATAATAGCCTCTGCGTATCGGTGTGTGTCAAGCGCTCAAATTGGAACGTCACGCTGTTTGCTCAGCGGCTCGTCGTTTAACCCGCCTGGCTCCTCATCCAAGAAAATGAATAATCTCCTGTCCAGGATGGGCTGTGTGAACCTCTTTTTGGCACGCACTTATCTCGTCAGCTTCCTTCCCCTTCTTCCTCTTTCCATCCTTCCGTCCCACCCCTCCACACCCGGCGGGGCTTCCAGGCTCCTACGTTTACTGGAAGTTTGATGTTATCGGTCACAGAAAAAAAGCCCGATTAGGATTCATTTTGAAGATGATGGTGGAAAACTAAATGTAGCAAGTAATTATCCCATGACCTGTTATGATGCAACCTGACTTTTGACACAAGCACGCACATTCCAGCTTCCAGGGGTGAAATGGCCAACACGAAAGCAAAAAAAAAAAAAAATCACTGAATGGACGTGAATGTTGTAAGTGCACAGTCTGTGGGCACGGTTGGCACGTATCAAAATGAAAACATTCCGGTGAAAGAAGTTGATAAGGCTTAAAAATATCTCCATTCAAGCAGAGACCATTCACTACTTGTATAAAGACGAATATGAATTGAATTCATTCTGTTACTTAAAACACTTTTATGTCAAATCCTCTTTCCCCTTTGAAATAAATGGGAATACCATTAATCCGTTCTAGCCTCTCCGCAAAAATCTATTTCTTTGTAGCATTTTTTTTTTTTAATAAGGAATTTGTCATTAAGATTTGCACTTAACTACAGTAAGAATGTCAACAATACAGTATTAGTTTATTTTTTAAATACCTGTCAGTATTGTTATTAGGGATTATCGGTTGATTATCGATATTCAGGGAACTATTTCTTTAAAACTTCAGTTAACTTTTCTGTATAAGAGCTGCTGAAGCTGGGACTTTTCTGCACCTTCTGTCTTTGTTTGAAATTAACACTAAGATAACAGACATTTTGAAATTTTGTAAAACTTTATTTACTGTAGAAAACCAGAGGTAGCTATTTACATGTTTAAGTTTTTATTTACTAATGACCCTGGGAGGTCACTTAACTTTTTGTTGTGAAAATTGCCAAATGTTTTCTACAAACTCTAGAGTCCTTTTATGTGAGGTCAAAGTTGTATGAGAGGGCCTGGTGCCTAATTTATGTTCTTGTTCATCCCAAAGGTCCTTCCACAAACTTTTCCCACAAAAGTATAAGCATAACATAACAACATCCTCAAGCTGCTTTGCTCACCATATATGGTCAGACACCAACCTTTCAAGATGCTATTTTTTTTTTCAGGAAGCCTTTCTAATTTTAGAAAGGAAATAGGTGTGTGCTATTTCAACTGTATTGTCAACTTGTGAAGACGGTCTCATTGATCATTCCTGACTATCGTCATAAAAGCTATAAATATCCGCATGTGGATCTCCTAGACTAGGCATGTCTTTTGTCCAGGTCACTAACACTTGGAATGCGATTCACTGTTATTTGAGGGTGTGGCTGTCAACTCTCTAATCAAGGTCCTCAGATAATGACAATCAATGGCAAAAAAAAAAAAAAAATGCTTGTGATAAAGAAGGGTAGTTCATCTAATGCAGGGGTCAGCAACCTTTACTGTCAAATAGGCAATTTTAGGCCAAATAAATAACAAAAAATGTGTCTGGAGCCAAAAAACATTTATTACTAGTTTTGACATTTTTGTCTGCCTTTTCTGCTATCAATTTTATGACATTTTTGGTAATTTTGTGAACATTTTATGGTCTTTTTGGAGATTTTATGCTTAATTTTTGAAAATGTTCCTTCCAGTCTTTTCTTAAATCAATTTTTTGACTTTTTTGGGACAATTTTGTGAACATTTTATGGTAATTTTCGGGATTTCTTGTTTTATTTTTGGACATTTGATAGTTACTTTTTAAACATTTTCTTTTCTGCCTCCGCCCTTTTTTTTTTCTTTTTTAAAAAATACATTTTCTGATTTCTTTTTAAAAAAAATGTTAATTTGTTTTTGGACATTTTATATCTACTTCTGAAAGTTTTCTTTTCTCCCTCCTTTTTTTGAAAAAATAAAATTTCAGACTTTTTTTTTGGCAATTCAAAAGATATTTTATGGTATTTTTCTGCCTCGCTTTTGTTTTTGTATATTTTATAGTCACTTTTCTTTTCTGCCTTTTTTTATTCAATTCTCTGACAATTTTGGCAATTTCATAGACATTTTATGATAATTTTCTACTTTTCCTCTTTTTTTGTTTACTTTTCATCACTTTTTCTGACAAATTAAAAATATGGAATCTGGTGATTTTTGAATACTTAATTATTTTATTTATTTTTATCTAAATCATGAATTCATTGAATCTAAATTAAAAAAAAAAATTCTACTTTCTTTTTTTTTTTTTGAGAGAGAGAGATCCACAAAGAGCCCAATGTGGCTCAAGAGCTGCACGTTGCTGACCCCTGATCTAGTGAGAAACTTTCCCCGCTTATGTGCATTTAACTTCTAAAATCCTCAGTCACGGTACGGAATTTGTCAGAAACAAACACAAAAGTATCTCCAGGCAGTGCGCACACACACAACGCAAACACACAGTCCCTGTCGAAAAGTGTCTTTCCCGTGCATTCCCCCTCCCGGCTTTTTCCTTCTTCATCTCGGGGGTTTGCATAACAGGTAGTCACAGACATTTCCTCGTCCTGAGCAGGGATATCCTGGCGCCCACCAGTCGCTCCCTGGCTCGCTGCAGCTCCGGCTCACGGGCTTCGGACGAAGTCTAAATTTAGACCCAGTGCAGGCCGCAGACTGATACAGTGCCAAGTGACTGAGTGTCCATACATCATGCACTGTAGGGACAAAAGTCTTGGGACACAACTCTTGGGATAGTTCTTCCTGATTCTCTTCTAACTTTGCGGGAAGTTTGCAGAAAAAAACTTTCTGTTCCCATGGCAGTGCCCCTGTACACAAGGTCCATAACGGGACACTTGAGACGTTTGGTGAGGAAAAAGTGGAAACTGTTAAGGATGGCGAAAAGGGGGGAATAATGTCACGTTCGTCTACATATTGTTCCAGTGAGCTTCCCAATACGTCCATCCATTTTCTAACACTTAACCTTCATGGTTGTGGTGTGGTTGGAGACTATCCAAGCTGGCTATGTGACTCACAAAACATCTAATGCTTGTTTTAATACGTACATTCACCCTTTCAAGTTTGGTTTGGTCTTTTTTGTCTTTTTTTCATGGAGTTCAGATTAAATTAATCACAAAGTACATCGTATACATTTTTAATTTGTTAAAACAAGAACACGGGTGACTGCAAGCTTTTGAAAGGTATTTCTGCCCATTATGGTATATAATGTCGTCACTGTTGGGCAGAAACCTTGTAATATAATCAAATCTAGTCAATTTAATATTTTTGTCACAAATTGATACTGTTGGTCGATCCCTTATGTAGTCTATTATTTTTCTGCATCAACCTTAACCCAATTTAAAATAATGGAAAATATCTATCTGAGAAGTGTTGAAAACACCTCCTGCCTCACTCTGCGGGAGCCGTGCAGCATTTTGTCACCTCAAGCTCAAGTCTGTTTTTTTTTTTTTTTTTTTTTTTTTTTTTTTTTTTTACAATAGCGAGGGAAAATAGATACAGTATGTTAAATAAATTTGACTAAGCCTGTTTTGTTATCTATGATCTATAATGTTTTGTTGCAGAAGGAACTGGTTAGCCAAGCTAACTGCAGATTCAATTCAACCGATTGAGCTGCTTAGTCAGCTCATTATTTTGTTTATATCATCATTCATGGCTCTAAAATCTTAGACTTTGGGAAGTTGATACAGGCTTTTCTTCAGTTTTTTTTTTCTTAACGTAGTTCAATGGCTCATTTATCACGTAATAATGAGATTTTTTTTCTTAACCAGTGAGAGTGAATTTCCTGCATATACCGCATTGTGTTCTTATGAGCGTATCCTTGTAAGTTGTAGTTACTTGACAGACGTTTGGTACTTACTGGCTAGCTGGAAGAGCGCGGCAATGGCCTCCTCCCACCACTGAGATTCTGGCGTGATGAAGGGCAGCTCCATCAGGCCCAGGAGGAAGATCAGTTGACCCGCTGTCAGGGCCACGGTCGCCATCAGGTTACACGCCCGCATCATGTCGAACTGCACTTGAGGGACCACGGGGAGAGTTGTGTTATACCACTAAACAGCCATGAGCAAAACAAGCGCTTCTTCACATATTACAAGGAGAGTTTGGGGTACATTATATTATAAAGAAAAGGTGTGTTTACGTAAGTGTTGAGGAACAAACTCATGAGCTTCAGCTTGGAGGACAGCCATGCTACCACCTGAGCCATGCCACCCTTGTCCAACATGAGACCAAAAACCGGTCTCTTGGGGGTACGAGGATTCCACTTGACACACAGAAGCCATGGCATGGCTCAGGTGGTAGAGTGGCTGTCACCCAAGCTGAAGGTCATGAGTTCGTTCCTCAACGTTTACAGAGCATTTTTTTTTTTTTGTAAATAAACTAGTAAAATGTACTCAAAACTCTCCTTGTAAATTTACTGAGAATTTCTGAGGAAAAAAGTAAATTCAAGTAAATATTACTCTTTTATTTAATTTTTTTATTTACAGTGTTGCACATTTGTAGTGATGACAAAAACCTGAGTCTGCTGCAATGTACTGTAGCAGTATTTTTTTTTTCTCTTTCATCACACTGTGCTGCTGCCTCATTGTGCTTAGTTGGCAGTGGACATGCAGTTTCCCAAACTTGTTATTGAATGGACTTTTGTCAATGGTGCTTTATTAGGTCAATGGCTCATTCTGTGACAACTCCAACAATTCAAATCAAGTTGATTAGACAGTAAATTCTGTAGAGTAAATTTTACTCTAAGCAGAGTCTGTTTGGTCCCACTGTAAACACAGTAAAATATTACACTTGGAGCAGAGTAAAATTATTATTATTATTAATAATAATAATAATAATAATAATCATAATAATAATGGGAAAAAAACAAAGTTACTCAAGGGTTGAGGAACAAATCCACAACTTCAGGTTGGGAGAATCGTCGAAACTCCTTTTGGATATAAGCAAAAAGTAGGAGTGGCATAACTCAGGTGGTAGAGTGGCAATCTCCCAGGCTAAAGGTCGAGAGTTTGTTCCTTAACCCTTGTGTAACTTTTTGTTGTTGTTGTTTTTGAATACAGCGTTCCCCCGCTATAACACGGTTCACTTTTCGCTGCCTCGCGGTATAGCGGATTTTTATTTTGTGCAATTTTGCATGCATTTTTTTTTTTTTTACAGTAATGTACCTATTTTCTAAAATTTATGAATGTTTGAACATTGATACTGTTTAAACAAGAGAGAAATGTGAGAAAATGTAAATGTATCAATAAAAAAAAGAGTGTAAACTTTGTGGTGAGGGGTTTTAGAGCCTGAAAACATTTATAATAAATGTAAAACATAAAGTTAACTACTTTGAAGATTTCATTTATTGCGGGTATTCTTTGGAACATAACCCCAGCGGAAAATGAGTGAACACTGTAAACTAGTAAAATTTTGGCAAAATCCCTCCTTCCCTGAAATTCTGAATGAAAAATCTTTAATATGTTTTTTTCATAGGATAGGCAAATTCTCTCGAACACGCTAAAAATACTTTGAGTAAAACTTGCTATAAAATGTTACTCTGTTTAGAGTGGGACCGAACACTCTTCTTTCGAGTAAAATTTACCCTCGAGAATTTACTGTACATGAATGAACTTGATACAGTATGAATTCCGTTTTTTGACTAGTTTTGTAAAATAGGTTTCAATATCCATCCATTTTCTGTTCCTATTTTTGGTCAGAATAATTACAGCTGGGGTTATCGTGTCCAACACTTACATTTTACAGAGCTGCGGGATTCTTGATAGCCAGCATACTCGGAACCCCATCCCAGACCCTCACATTGCCTCTGTGCCGGTTGAACCCTTCGCCCCGCCTGGAGGTCCTCCCGACCCCTCTCCCCTCCGGCGGGGCACATCTTCCACAGTCCCACGCTCCTCTTGCGCCCATCTTCCAGGGCTTGCAGCACCCAGCTGGGGGTGAAGGCGGCCACGTTGTTGAGGACCAGGGACAGCAGCGCGACCACGACCGCCGCAGCCACCAGCCTCTTCACGGCCATGTGACACCCGGTGCCCGCCGGCCCTCCTCCCCCGCCCTCGTGTCCCGACCCCCGTTCGTCGTCCTCCTGCCCGCTCCCTCGCCTGTCCTCCGGAGAAGCTCCGTGGCTCCTCGGAGCCACCTCCTCCTCGGCCGCCTCCAGCGGATTGCTTGGCAATTACGCAAATGCAGAATAGGCGAGGGTGTTGTTTTGACGTTTAGCTAAAGAACATCTCCGTTCATCCTCATTGGCGAGTCTGTAAATCCTCAGCCTTCCTCTTCTGACAGCGCCGTAGGTATGCTCGGATCAATCCAGCAGACGCCGAGGTCCATTCCACTGGCTCCGGATGGCTGCAGCTTGACTTTTGGATGTTGGTTCCTTGAATCCTTTTCTGGCTAATCGCGACTTGTGCGTGCAAAGTACACAAGAAGGATCGAGTCTCTGCAATGCACTACCACCGACAACGAAAAAAGTCCCCTAAACCCACCTCCCTCTGCTTCCTTCTCACGATGCCCCTCTCTTGTCCCTCGCAGCAAATTCTATTAGGTTACAGTTGATTTGTTGCAGATGGCATAACCCCTTTGCGGCCGCTTTAAATGTGCGCGCATGCCAAGGTTTCGGTGCGACTCCAATGTCCAAAAAGACCCCCCTCTTGGACGTCACTCTTGTGTATTCTTTTGTCTGCAGCCCGGGAGGAGGCGTGGGGGGGGCGTTCACTTGAAGTCCTCTCTTGTGTGCAACAAACACGTTGGCCACCACAGTCGGCCAGCAACAGGATGTGTTTCCTGAGAGGAAAAGAGGCTGGGAAGAGGGGCCAAATGTAGACCTGTTCCTTCTCTTGTCTTTCCTTTTCTGGCTCTCTAGATGTTGCCGCTCCTCTGCATTGTCAAGTATTTCTCTCATTGTTTGCGGGCATCCATACAAGGACCGACTGTTTCTGACAGCTTCTGGACACAACTTGGATTATCTGGCTGACATGTTGCTTGCTTGTACTGTACGACGTTGCCCCCCTTGTCCAGCATGGGCCCCGAAAGATTTGGGCTATTTCCTGTTGCCCAACTTTAATAAACAGCACACATCTGTATCTGCTAAAGCAATGAGGAGGGGCAGGGGGAGCCAAATCAGGAACAGATGGCTAAGGAATCTTGAATATGAACTTGAAGCAATTGCAAAAAAGGGTTTCAGGCTGTTGATTTTACGTCAGAAAGTCTCAATTGAAATTCTTGCACACATCCTGAATTTTAGAAGTCCAGCATTTTGATTTAGTTAGGAATTTGGGGCCTTTTATAAAGATCATAATCTAACAAAATCATCCTACATACATCCAACATTTTCAAGATTTCTTGTGTGATTTTTCTTTACAGTAAATGGCTCAGCATTCCTGTTTGTACGTTTAACGTAGATCAGTGAAAATTAAGAGGTACACAAAAGTCTTTCACACTTTTGAGTACTGGTACTGGTCTGTTGGACTGAATTTATTTTAATTGTAATTAAAGAGACTCTGTTGACATCATTTTTAATGTTCTATTTGATGAGTAATCAAATGCAGTAATCAACTTCCTGCCTTTTCTTCTCACCAGCAAAGCAGTATGGGAGAACATGGCGCGCATGTGTGTAAAAACCCGCCGCGTGGATGTGGCCCGAGTCTGCCTCGGCAATATGGGGAACGCCAGGGCAGCCAAAGCTCTGAAGGAGGCCGAAGCCGAGCCGGAGCCTGAGGCCCACATAGCGGCGTTGGCCATTCAGCTCGGCATGCTGGTAGGACAAAATGAAGCTATTTGCTACATTTTCCTTGTTTTCTTTCCAACATCAAGATGTTGTCCTTTCCTTCCAGGAGGATGCTGAAAGGTTGTACAAGAGCTGTCAGCGCTATGACCTTCTCAACAATCTCTATCAGGCAGCTGGTCAATGTGAGAAGGCGCTGGAAATCGCGGAGAATCATGATCGCATCCACCTACGCACCACCTACTATAATTACGCTCGTTATCTGGAGTCCATGGGTGACAAGAGCGCTGCCCTGGCTAAGTAAACTGCTTTTATAGATAATAGTTACTTTTATATATTGGCATTTTTATTTATTTGTAACGGTGTACTACTTAAAACAATGTTTACATTGTCCTCCTAAATTGTCAAATCATTGTTCCAGTTACGAAAAATCCGACACCCATCGAGTGGACGTGCCCAGAATGCTTCAGGATGATCCTTTGTCTTTGGAGATCTATGTGAACAGGATGAAAGACAAGTATGTCCGCTCAAGAGTAAACAGACACATTTATGGACAAATACTTTTTATAACCTATAATCAATCAACGCAGGAACCTCTACAAGTGGTGGGCCCAGTATTTGGAGAGCCAATCAGAAATGGATTCAGCTCTAGACTTCTACGAATTGGCTCAGGATTACCTCTCCCTGGTTCGAGTTCACTGCTACATGGGGAACGTTGAAAAGGTGACACGTTTGGTGATATATGCACAATTTGGTTAGTTTTAAGTAGAGGTGTCAGGTGATTAAAATTTGTAATCGTAATTAATCGCATGACTTCAATCATTCTCATGATTAATCGCACATTTTATATCTAAATTTACAATAACATATACCTTAATTTTTTTGTTCTAATTTTTCATACTCTTATTAACATGAAAGTGGGAATAAATTTTAACCTAATAGAAAAATGGTTGCATTTTTATTCATTGATACGGTAATTTCATAACAATTCATAAAATTGTTTTAAAATTAAAAATATGTGCTGTACTGTTAAAAAATGTGTGACATTGATTTGTGTTGGTCATTTTTCTGTCACTACTATCTGGCATAATTGCGTTTGTAAGACAATGGTGACAGCTCAGTGCATTTTTCTTTTCATAATAAGAGCTGACTAATTTTTAACATTAACTTGTGAAATTCTGCACATTTTTAAAATTGTAAAACACAACTTGACCCCACTTTGAAGTTTTTTAAATGAATTTATTCGACAGGCATGTGAGATAGCCATCAATACAGGTGACAGGGCAGCGGCCTACCACCTGGCCAGGCACTACGAGGGTCACGAGGACATCAAGCAAGCTGTCCACTTCTACACTCGGGCGCAGGCGTACAACAACGCCATACGACTCTGTAAGGTGAGTTCATTACTCGTTGTTATGTTGATCAGCGGTGAGAATTCTGTTGTATTTATTGATAAATTCTTGACCTGTGTTTTGTCTTATCGCTGAATAGGAGAATAATTTGGATGACCAGCTGATGAACCTGGCTCTACTCAGCAACCCGGAGGACATGATGGAGGCCGCCTGTTACTATGAGGAGAAAGGCATCCACATGGACCGGGCGGTTTCGCTCTACCACAAAGTATGTCAACTGTTGGTTTAATCTAGGAAGCCCCTCATGTCCGTTTACAATCTTGAATGCATTCTGTGGCACTCCACAAGAGGGCAGCATTAGATTACATTAGAATTACATTTGCTACAATTATTTATTTTCCTCATTGTCACGTGTGGTTCTGTAGGCCGGTTACGTCTCCAAAGCCCTTGAAGTGGCCTTTGCCACGGAGCAGTTCGCAGCGCTTCAGATGGTCGCCGAGGATCTGAATGAAAGCTCGGACCCTGCCCTCCTGGCGCGCTGCTCGGAGTTCTTCATTCAACATTCCCAGTATAAAAGAGCTGTGGAGCTGTTGATTGCAGCCAAGAAAGTACCTGGTCCTTGTTGACATCCATCAGCATCTTCATACACTGAATTTTATGTGACCGTGTTCTTGTTCTCAGTACCCTCAGGCTCTGGAGTTGTGTGTAAATGAGAACCTGACTGTCACGGAAGAGCTTGCTGAGAAAATGACCGTGGCGGATTCGAAAGACTTGTCCAAAGAGGCTCACAAGGAGCTGCTGGAGAAGATAGCCGAGTGCTGTGTGCGTCAGGGAAACTACCATCTGGCCTCCAAGAAATTCACGCAAGCTGGAAACAAGCACAAGGTAAGAAATGCGTTGAATTTTTTGTGAAAGACATTTTGAATGCACAGAACATGTGAAAAAACACTTAATAATAATAATAACTTACTGATTGGACCTAGATTATTCTTTCATCCATCCATTTTCTTAGCCGCTTTTCCTCACAAGGCTCGTGGGGGTGCTGGAGCCTATCCCAGCTGTCTTTGGGCAGTAGGCGGGGTACACCCTGAACAGGTTGCCAACCAATTCAGGGCATGTATTATTCTTTTACAGCTTTATTTATTGTGGGAATGCCCACATATGTTATTGGGATTTGTATTCTCCCACATAATACTTCCAATTTACATTTTTCAAATTTCAACTAGCTTCAAAAATTCACGCCTCCTGGGCTATATATCGTCTGATTCCACATTACTTACAGTATTTTCACAATGTGACATTTAATATCAACCTTTCCCCATTCATTTTCAATGGGACAGACATTGAACTTTTTCTAAGTATCACTTTCCACGCCCACTTCTATACATATAACTTAGCATCATTACCAGGTGTCTGATACTGCTTGGTGGCACAGTTGATAAAGTGCATTGTCCAGTAACCAGGAGGTCATCATTTCATAATTTATCTCTCAATTTACTTCATAAGCATTCCACATGCATTCAAAATCTTAGCATTCAGCTTTCAGCATTCCCACGCAATTTCTCCAGAAATTGCATTTAGTCTAGTTTTAAATTTGGCATTTTTTTGTTTTTCTAACAGGCAATGAGGGCACTCCTGAAATCAGGCGACACGGAGAGGATCATACTTTTTGCCAACGTTTGCCGTCAGAAGGAGCTTTTCATCATGGCCGCCAACTACCTCCAGTCTGTAGACTGGAAAAATCCGGAGATCTTAAAGACCATCATTACTTTCTATACGAAAGGGAAAGCACTGCACCTGCTCGCTGGCTTCTATGAAACCCGTGCACAGGTAGCACACTGCTCCATTATTGACAAGACAAAATGTACAACGATGCAGACCTTTTTTTTTTTTTGTAACCAAATTGAAGGTGGAAATCGATGACTACCAGAACTACGAGAAAGCTCTGGATGCTTTGAGTGAGGCGGTTACTTGCCTCTACAAAGTAAAAAACTCAGATGGACAACAGGAAGCCAAACTGGCCGAGCTGCAACGAAAAATCACCATCATTAAGAAATTTGTCTACGCACGCCGGTAAGAATATACGCAGCACACCGTTCAAACTTAATGTTTTCGTTTTCGTTTCTTATTTTGGCTTCTTGACTTTTGCGCAGGTTGAAATCAGAAGATGGCGAGGAGGCACTGAACATTTGTGAAAGCTTACTGGAGGAACCCGAGTTGGACGTCGCTGTCAGGGTTGGGGATGTTTTTGGATTCCTGATCGACCATCACTGTCAGAACGGCAACTTCAAATCTGTAATTATTAATTTACAATAAAGAAATATACAAAATCCCAATTATTCTAACTTTCGCTGTATATTTTCCTTAGGCCTACAGCAAGCTCGAGGAGCTTCAGAATGTGGTACCATCGCAAAATATCAGATATTACGTTAAACAGGCCAGCCTGGAGGCGCTACAGAAACACATGGGTCTCGTTTTGCACTCTGGGGATCACAAGCATAATGACAAAGAAGATGATGAAGTGGAAGAGGACTTGAATATCCCCTAAAATCCCAATGATCACCTCAGACTTATCAAACAAATCTTTTTTTCCCCACTGTGTCACTGGGTGGCGCTGTTGTCATACTGACATTTTGCTACAAATGTCCTCATGGCTGAACTATAATATAATAATATCAAAAATATATTTATCAATATGTCAATATTTTTTGATATACCTCATGATAACAGTTTTGTGCAAGTGTGTGCAAATTTGGAATATTATTAAATAATTTTGTGCATACGTTTTATATGAAAATGTACTATGGAATCCATGTTGTTCCCTGAGTGAACTATAACTGTATGTAAATAAATGTTTTGATTCTTTTCTACAAAGAAAATGGTTAGTTTTGTTGTGAAGACTTGTGTTGTGCTCAGCCATGGCAACATTCCGCTGAGGGTCACAGAGTGAGTATCAAATGCTCACAGCACTTAACTGAAGGAATCGTAAATATGGACCCACCGGAGCCACCTTGCTCATGTTCAAATCAATCTAAGGACCAAATTCAACAGGAAAATGTGAGTAGAGAATTATGCATATAGATTCAATTGTGTCAACCTGATTGGATTTTCCAAGTGTACGTAATTGTTGAGTTCAAATCTAGCTTTCGCTTTGCAGCCCATAGAGAAGAATGAGCAACTTTCCATCAAGGTCGACTACTTGGAGAAGAGAGTGGCTCATCTGTCCACCTCCAACACAGACCTGTCCAGCAGGCTCGTCCATAGCGAAGAGGAGAAGCTGAAGGTAGAGTGTTTTATCATTTTTGTTTGATTAAATACACCCAATTAAGCAAAAATGTCTTCTTTTTTTCCATAATCAGATATCAAAAGAGCTTGTGGAGGAAAAACTCCAAATAAACAAGATGAGAGCCCAGTTTGAAGAGGAGATGTTTGAGCTGAAAAATGAGGTAAGGGGTCATTTATTTTGGTCATGAAATCAAAACAATCGACAAACTAATTTTACATGGTTTCAAAAACAATGTGTTGATCTGTTAATCTGCATATCTAGTCTGCTTCCATGATAATACTAATAATAATAATGAGCAATAGGGGTGCAACGATAACCAGTACTGATACAGTTATTTCTGTATTAGTACTCTGTCGTGATAAAAATGCTCCGATACTACTACACTAATACCAGCCTGCCATATAATGTCCAAGCAGGACTGTTAATGTTTGTCAATTCGGAAGAATATTAGACTACAGTAAAGCACAGTTTCATCATATTTGCAAGATATAATGGCATTATAAAGTCTTGGTTACTTAGTATCGGAGCATATGCAAATGAGATGTTTGGGAGGAGAATGCCTTCTTAGCTCATTAAGTATTTGTGTACTGTATCTTCTCTGCATCTTCCCTCATCTTTAGATATTAAACCAAAAAGATGCAATCACAGAACTACAGACCGAGCGAGACAATTTACTCGGTAAGCTCCAGTCAGTCGAGACTCACCTCCAAACGGGAGAGAAAAGCGACCGAGAGTTGGCCTCGCTCAAGAGCAACTACCTGGCCCTGGCTGAGGCCCACCACAAAGAACTGGCTCAAAGCAAGGAGCTGAGTGCAGAGCTGCTGGCCTTGGCCCAGGCCCAAGATGTCCTGCGCAGCCAGCTGGCCGAGCAGCACCAGAGGGCTCGGGACACCTCGCAGGACCTTCACGGGGAACTGGACCGAGTCAGGGCCCTCGTTGGTCGCCTGTTGCAGAGCAGAATCAAGGTGAGATGTTGTCCATACGAGTGACACTATCAATGAATTCAGAATGACTGACAGACATTTTCATTTGAACAGCCAGAAGATCTTGCAACTTTGAACAAGGGGCAAAAAAGCATGGAAAAAACTGTACGTACCTGTAAGAATTTTTCCCCCCGACATTTCTTATCTCACATGAACAATTTCAATTCATTTCTCGTTGTTGCATGACGTTGTCTCACTCCATTGTTCCTTCCCGCAGCTCCTCGGAAACCAAGAGGAGATGAAAGACATGCTGGAGAAGTTGAAGCGCAGCTATGAGGAGGAGCAGAGGAAACTCGAGGAGAAGATGTGAGGAATGTTTTGGATTATCTTTCTAAAAACAGAACAAGCTTGTGAAGATGCTGGTGTTCATCCCACATGCGCATCTGCTCTTTGGTTTGATTTTCTGTTGTGGCTTCTTGACTTCCTCTTGTGATGTGGGGTTTTTTTTTTTTTTCCTCTCTTGTGGTTGGAACTGATGTTTGGCCATCAGTGGGGTGATGGGAAGAGAGCAGCAAATCCAAAACAGCCAGCAGAATGTGACGGAGAAGAGTATGGTGAGCATTCACTGTCAAGATCAATCTTCCCAGAAATAATTCAATTGATTTTTGTTTTGCCTCAAAATGCTGTAGCTGTAACATAAAAATTGTATTACGTGTTTTGCAAATATAATCACATCAGCCTTTGCCATGATGCTAAAAACTGAGCTCAGTTACATCCTGTTTCCATTGATCATCCTTGAGATGTTGATACAGCTTAATTGGACTGTACCACTGGTAAATTCAGTGGATTGATTTCTTTATTACTCAAAGGACGTGAATGTTTATTTTCTGCAATAATTAAGATTATTCTAGAAAAACAATCTTGTTCAAGAGAAAGTTTTTGACAGAAAAATGTTGACTTTTATTCCCTGAAAAAGTCATGAAGGAATCATAATTTTTTTTAAATGTAACTTAGATAATTTTGGAACCCCCAAAAAAAAGAAATGTCAGATTAAAAAATCCAAAGAAATTGTTGTAGATCTTGAGAAACAAAACTACAATTCTAGAAATAAAAAAATAACATTTATAAATTTGGAAAATAAATCATAAACATAATGCATTTTTTTTAACTAGGAAAATGTGGCATTGTATTCACCTTGGAAAGTTTTGTGCAAGAAAATTGTAGTATGTTAAAAAAATATATATCTTTGGCATTTCAGCGGGAAAAAAAATCAATTTTTTTCTAATGTTGAATAATAAAACCAAATCTTAACCTTATGAGAGTTTTACTTTTTCAAGAAAAAGTCACAATTGTATCAGAATTCTTTTTTTTTTTTTTTTATCCAAATTTTTCTTAAAAAAAATGTCCTCATTTTTCATGTTGTCATTAAGAGGTATTATGTGTAGCATTTTAAGAGGAAAATTAATAGGCTATAAAAAAAAAAAGGGAAAAAGTGAAGCGCTGTTTCACTTTAGGGAAATAAAGCCTATTACACCCATAAAATATATTTATCAATTCTGTCTCGTTTTTTTCCATCAAAGGCATGCTCGTGCTGTCTGAGTCAACTGAAGGAGGCCAAAGAGGAAATCTCCAAGCTGCAGCTGCAAGTCAAAGAGCTTCACGAGCTGTATCGTGCAAGGCTGGTGTGCTATTTAAGGGACATAACTGTGAGTAGCTGCACAAACACACAGATGGATGTTCTAAATATCTGACATCACTGATGTTTTAATTGCACAATTAGGAGTTCGTCGATGGTGTCGGGGGAGGCAAAATGGCGTCCGAGGGAAACAAGTTGAGGGCATTTGTGGACGATATGCTGCGAGATGTCCGTGCTTCCTACAGGGCCCGCGAGGAGCAGCTCGCCACCGCGACTCGGGCTTATAAAAAGAGTCTGCAGAGGACCACCAAGACCCATCACGCCCTAATATGTGCTTATAGGTCTATATAGAGAATCCAATTTTAATAAGCCATAACTGTTTAACTAATTTTTAGTTCACATGTAATGTACTCGCCATGTAGGGGACAGAGGCAGCAGATTTTGGCCAAACCAGACGAGAGACTAGAACCTGGACCCCCAGAAACTCATTTCACCCTGGAGGCCACTGATCCGAGAGAAGAATCCAAAAAACATTCCCACCAAATTGAGCATAATAAGGAGCAAGTGGTCCGAGACCAGGTAGTGCAAATAAATGGTTTATAATGTTTGCACACTTTCCTTGTATTTATTTACTTTTCTCTTCCAGGTGTCAGTCTCCAAAATGCCAACCAATCAGGAGTGAGTGTCGTTTCTCTGTATTTTGATATGTGACGAAAGTGATCAACTGTTCACGAAAACTGAACCTTCAGCAGGATGCCAAACCCGGAGCAGATATTCCAAGAATCCTGGTCGGTCATCAGGAAACAGCTGAAGGAGATAACGGACTCCACGCTGGTACGTGAAACTTTATCAGCTCTGACAATCCTCCAAGCGCAAACCTTTTACCACAGACACATAATCTTGCTTATGTTTTTTTTGTTGTTGTTACAGGGAATGTATGCGAAGGAGCACAAGCTTCTCAGCACCAGAGCAACATTTGCAGAAGCACAGGCATCCCAGTTGCAGGACTATATAGACAAGCATCTTGACAGGTCGGAAGGTCACACAATGATCATTTAGCGTTTACTTTTCAACAAAATATTGAGTTACACATTCTGCATGCAGGTATAAGCAAGAGATTGCACGTCTCCGTCAGCTGCGTGGTAAACAGGAGGCTTCGGGCACGCATAACAATCTTTAATTCAGTTATTTTTCAGAAAAGGTTATTATAGTCCAGATATCCTTATCTTATCTTTTTCTAGAAAGTCTAGTTGAAGTTATTTTTTTTTTTCAAAAATAATAATCTAAAGAGGAAAAAGTTGTTTTTTTTAAGAAAAATGTCATTGTCATATGAGTATAAATTCACCACATTACTCCTGAAAAATAAAAAGGGAAATTATTTCTAAGAAATATCAAGCTTAGATTTTTTTTTTTTCAGAGAAGAAGTGGGAGTAGGGGAGGCTGAAAAACAAATATTGAATGATAGTTGCCATATTTTGTTGGGGGGGAAAAAAGAACATTTTCTCAGAGAAAATTGATATGATATATGTGTAGGGATTTTTTTTTATTATTATTATTATGAAAAGGAAGGCATTTTTAACGTTGGTGATTTAATGAGAATAATTTTTTTTTTGGGGGGGGGGGGGTTTGGGGGGGTTATTTTTCTGGAAAAGAGATTCCATTAATGTCTCTTTTTAGAGTTAGATTTTTTTTCAAGAGAAAGTTGGGGGGGGTTTCAAGAAAATAAATAATTGTCATATGACAATAAATTCACCATATTTTTGTTTAAAAAAAAATATATATATATATATATATATATATATATATTTATATATATATATATGTACATATAAAATATATATATATATATATATTATAATTTTTTTCCCCCAATAAAAAAATTCACACAAATATGTAATAGTGTAAGAATTTTGTTAAAGAAAAAGTTATATTTCTTTTTCCTGAAAAAAAATACCATATTTAAAAGCACATTAATATTAGTGAACACACAAGTGCACATTCAAATGTGAGCACCCTGGAATGGTTTGAGAATGGCATCCCACTCCACATTCATTCATGTGATCACTAGGTGGTGTGTTTCCCCCCCTCGTGCGCTGCAATTCCCAGGAAGAAATCGGGCCTTGAGAAAAAAATGCCTGGAATGTTTGTAAAGCTTATGTCAATTTCACGAGCCGTGGAGAAGAAAGCGCAGCGACAATAAGGGGTCACCCTGGTGAGAATAATGTCATTACATGTTACCCAGACGGGTACACGCCCGTCCATGAACACTTTCCCCTTTAGTGCAATGTGAGTGCAGACCTTTTTTTTTTGTTTTGTTTTTTTTGTACTGAATGCACATTCATATTTATGGCTTCACATTTGTTGTGAAAGGCACTCCCTTTTAAATCCCTTTATCCTTTTACAGGGGGTGCATACTTTTCAGTTGTTTTGTCTATATTTGACTGGGGCCATCTACAGAATACTTTCAACTCAAAGTGTAAGACGCTCTGAGCCAGGTTAGCTTTGTAGTTAATTTGCAGTCCCTGTGGCAGGTAAACAAGAATTAAGAAAAGAAAAGAATAGAAATTAAAAAAAAAAAAAAGTTGAGGAATGGCAATAGTATAGTAAATTATTTATTTACACATAGATGTTATTATAAAAATAGTATATGCAAATATATTCACATAAATTGCATTATCCATGCATATACAGTGGCGCTAAAAAGTCTACACACCCCTGTTCAACTGACATGATTTTGTGGTAATTAAAAAAAGATACCAAGAAAATAATTTCAAAACTTTTTCCACCAGTAATGCAACCTATAACATTTACAAGAGGGAAAGTAAAAAAATAAACAACTGAAATAATGTGGTTGCAAAAGTGTGCACACCCTCTGATAGCTGTATGGAATTAACCAATCACATTTAAACTCGTGTTAAATGGAAGTCAGCACGCACCTGGCGTTTAAAGTGCCTCTGATTAACCACAAATAAACTTTAGATGTTCTAGTAGGCTTTTCTTTCTATGCAAAAACACACAGATATACTCTCATAGATAACATAACTGACTGCATTTCATCATATTCAAGTAATTAATGTCGTTACAATGAGTGGGGGGAAAAAAATTCTGAGTTTATTGACATAATTTGTAGCTGCTGTAACATCTAAAAGGAAAATGTAGCTTCAGTCATATAGATGAATATCTTCAAATTGAACCAGTCTGGGGAATTATGGGAACATTGTCGGGGAGTCATACAGACATGTCACCCCAATCCCCTTTTGAGGGGGCACGACTGCCCTCCCCCATCAGAGGAGGGGGGTGTGAAAAGTTTGAGAGGAATGGGAAGTGGGATTTTGTTGGTAATGTATTACACTCCCAGGGCCCTGGGAAAGGGTGTGTGTGGTTGGGCTGGTGGTGTGGGGGTGCAGCTTGGGCCTGTGCCAACATAGTCACTGTGCCAAAGAGCTTGTGGGAAAATCAAAAAAGCAGGTTGCTTCTTTGCTGACGTGCCAACAAAGAAGCTGTGTCGTAATCTGTGTGAAAAAAAAAAAAAAGAGAGGAGATGTAGAAACTGTCATGTAATACAGTCAGAACTTTATTTATGTACACATTTGCAAAGTGCTTTGACAGAAACAGAACACATACATAAAACTGTGTAATATTTGTTCAATGAAGTTGTATGAATGTATTCCCAATGGTCTATTCTCATCATTTTGTAGTGTTTCTTATCGCCACACTATTTTTTCCCCACTGTATGTGAAGTGAACATATATATATATATATATATATATAAATTAATAAAATGTAGTTATTTATTTATTTATTCATTTATTTATTTATTTTACCTGTCTACAAATCACTTGGCCCGTAAATCCAATTTACAAATTGACAGTGGCTCCTGAGTTAAAAGTTTCCCCAACCTTGGTCCAAATACTCGTTACGTAAAAAAAAGAAATACACCAGACCTAAACTCATATCAGCCTATTAAATGGTTTATAATCCAATCCTAATCAAATTACGGCGCTATTTAGCATCTCGTGCTAACACTCTGTTCCCCCTACGCTTTGTTTGGTTGTTGACATTTTGCGCACAGATTTGTTTTGTGGCCAGCACAGTGGGAAAAAAAAGCTTGGATAATGTGTCCTGCCCAGGATGGGAAGCCACGCAGAGGAAGTACCTCACATGGGCCGCTCGTCAAGAGGCCCTTTGTTTTACGAGGTTAATGCCTAATTGATACGGGCTTAATGAGAACGGGGCTTGCGGGTGCGCAGTGTGTGAGCCCGGGGGCCGGACGGGCCGGCCGTAATTGGAACGGACAAGCCTTGTGTGCTCCGGGAAGAGATTTAGTGGAACGCAAGAAACATAGAGTGGGAATGAGCAAGGAAAGGTGACAATGACGAGGAAGAATGTGAAGCCAGTGGGAATTTGGGAGGTTGGAATTGGGAATATCATGTGAACCAAGTTGGTAACAATGGAAACGAACAGGAAGGTTGGTTCTTGATAAAGTAGGTGGATGATGGATCAATGCTGTAAATGGCTAGCTAGCTTGCTTGTTAGCTAAACAAACATAGATAGATAGATAGATAGATAGATAGATAATGGGTTTGACGATACTGTAGAATGGCTAGCTTGCTTTTAGCTCGGTAAATTGTGAGTTAGCTATATACAGGGGGTACTGTATATAGAAATAGAGTAGGTGTATCAATACAGTAGCTAGCTAGCCAGCCAGCCAGCTTGCTTTTAGCTAAGTAAATTGTGAGCAAGCTAAATACAGGAATACTGTAGATAGAGATATAGTAGGCATCAATACTGTAGCTAGCTAGCTACAGTATTAAGCTAGCTAGCTAGCTATCTTGCTTTTAGGTAGGTAGGTACTGGGTAGGTAGGTAGGTAGGTGGGTAGAACAGATAGACAGACACACCATATTTCATCTACTGAAAGTATAAAAAAACAAAAAAAAAACAACACGCCTTAAACTGGCTAATGGCAATAAGCATGAATGTTACAGTAGTTTTAATTAAACCTGCAAACAACAATTTAACACAGAAAGAGCAGCAAAGATACAATCAGAGATGCAATACTCTGAGGTATATTCTCTGTTCTGTGGTAATGATGATTACTGAGGTTTAGTTGGAGACTTTCTCTACCTCTTCTTCGTGCTCTTAATTACACTACATCTGTACTAGTTGAACTCAGTGCTGCCATGTCAAGAAGTGGCAAAATGCTGTATTGCGACTCTAAATTCGGACGTAAATGGGGAGTATAGATTTGCGGAAACTGAGGTACGATATTGGTCACAAGACAAATCAAACTTAAGGTCACAGTACCGACATACCAACTAAATTTAAAGCTCTTCCATGTTAATCACAACTGCAATTTTGGCCGACACCTGTCTCCTCTTTTCGGACAAGTTGTCTTTTTGGCCCCCTCTTTTTCATCAAACTATTCATGCAGAGTCCCCAGCTCCTCTCCAGACAAGCTTTCAGCACCCGGACTGGAGAGGCACTAAAAGACGAGGGGGCAGGGGGTGGAGGGCTGTTTGAAAGGGGTAAAGGGTCGCATGCACTTCAGCAAACCTTGAAGAATCGGGAGTGAAAGCTATAGAGATTCTGGGTGGCTGCATGAAGGAAGAAAAAAACAAATAATGACAAGTAAAATTAAAAAAAAGAAAGGGGGGACGAGAGGGGAGGTTTGGAAGGAAAACGAATGCTTGACTTGCATGAAAAGTGGTTAAAAAAAAAAAGGGGGGAGAAATGAGGGTGAGAAAAGTAAGGACGAGGTACAGTATGGGTGAGAAAGACAGACGGGAGGGATGAACTGCAGCGAGTGAGAATGAGGCTGAGGGAAGGAAGGAGGAGAGAGACCCCTCTGCTTTCCCACACTCACGCCTGTTCCCACACTGGACCTGGCTAATCCCTGTCTTAATTGGGGGAGAATTCCAGTGCACATGTTCGCCTCAGCTGAGCGAAGGGTAAGGCTGGAATATTGGCGAGCGGTTTAGGACACATCATCTGTGCATGTTTTAGCAAATTTATTACAGTTAATTTTTTTTGGATGCACGACAATGTATCTGGAAAGTATCCGCATTATCGGTTTATGTTGTTTTATAGCCTAGTTTTTGCTGAATAATATTGAATGTAAAATCCTCTTTAATCCTGTTCTTTACGCCTACACAAAAGCAACCACCGTTGATACATTTTATAATGTACATCTTTAGGTCTGATTATTGCTAATTGTGAGATTAAGTTTGAAAAAATAACCAGAAATGAGAAGAATACAATTGTGTGCAAAAGCGACGGCGATCATATCAGGTCTTAAAATAAGCATTACTTCATAATTTTTATCAGCTTTGATCCATATTTCACGGCCATTGTCACGTGCTTTACGACACTGCGCCAGTCAGTATCAGTTGACGCATTTTGCCTGGAAGCTGCAAAAAAAACAGGAGGGGAGGGAGGAGGGAGTGCAAGGAGATACTAGTAACATAACAAAACAAGCTTGAGTGGCAGTTTCGTTCCTTCCTACCTCTTTACTCACCAACAACTCGTACAATAGGAGCGTAACTTAAGTCTCGGCAGGACAAACGGTGCGGGGCAGTGGAAAGGAACTAAACTTTCTCAGCTTTTCATCCAAACTCTTGCGGTTATTTGATCAGGTTTTAGCTGAATAGAAACAGGTGTATGCGGCCTTTATTATCATCTTGAAGACTAATGACGTAAGAAAACATGTTGCACCATTTAAAGGGGAAGGGGGAAGTCAAACCCCCAAATTTTTTTTGACAATATGTTTCCCATTAGTATAAATGTTAGTGGAATATGAGTTAAGCAATAAAATCCAGCCGTTTTTAGCCATCTCCGGGGGCGGCCATTTTGCTACTTGCTGTCGACTGAAGATGACATCACAGTTGATCAGGGCTCGGGTACAACCAATCACAGCGCAGCTTCAGAAAACAGGTGCGCGCCGAGATCTCGTGGCGCAACGGTAGCGCGTCTGACTCCAGAAAACCGGTGCGCTCTGATTGGTCATTGCCTGAGCCCTGAGCAACTGTGATGTCATCTTCAGTCGACAGCAAGTGGCAAAATGGCTGCACCCTAAGATGGATAAAAATGGCTGGGTTTTGCTTCATAGCTCGTATTCCACACATGTAATATTAATCAGAATGTCATGTTTAGACTAGTGAGGTCACATATAACATTTTAGTGTCAAGAAATGTTTACGGTTGACTTGTACTTTAAGGACAAAATAACACAAGTAAATAGTCATGTGTACATTCACCAGTCTGGCATTCGAGCAGGGGTGTGTAGATTTTTTAAATTCACTTAAATGCCCGCTACTAGATGAATCCTGAATACAGAAACAGCGAAATTCTCTTAAGTGGCCTTATTAGAGCACAGTGTTAGTGTTGGGAGTTTTTTTGGGTTTTTTTGCCCCGGGGAAACAGCGAGGAGGTGGCAGTTGGCCCTTCATCATTCACTCCCTTTGCCTTTCATCAACGTTTTTGGCGGGAAAATGGCCGAGGATGATCGTTTGAACCTCCCTGAGAAAAGGGGGTGGCCCGTGCGCACCATGTCCACTCTTGCCTTGATTGATTTTCGGTGCACTTTTTTCGAAGGGATTACAGCCATCTGCAGGCTCTTGAGGAACAAAAGGGGCCTCCTTGCTCTTCTCCCCTCGCTACTTCTCAATATAATAACACAGCCACGTAAAGAGAAATGTGGAATTTTTAGTGACACAGTCAGACATCAATTGGACAATATTGTTTTGGGTGTAGCTTACAGCGGCGTCGACGGCAGATGACATGGATGAAACGCATCATCCATCACAGTCAGTTTCCCTGTAGCTTGACGGATGGAAACGCTCCGCAGAAATTCCCACCTCGCGCTTCCAGCTGTCCGAAAGGGCTGTAATGGGAATCCGCTCGTGGAAATTGCTCGCGCTCAGCTGGTGGCTGCTGATCTGAGGCGGACACGCTTGGCTTGTGCTGTTTGGTTGCCAAGGATACAGCTGTTTGTTCATCACGCAGTAAAATGGATTCTTTGACGTCTATAGTCGTCAATGGCAGTGAATGTTTGGGGATGGAGCCCTGCCACGTGTATCAAAAAAGTGAACGGTTAACAAGTTTTTAGCAATGTTATGCTATTAGACAAGGCTATATCCTAAGATTGGCCACTCCTGTTTAAAAAACAAAACAGAAAACGATTGCGCCACGCAGATGCGTCAGCCGCACTTTCCAAATCAGCAGCCGACACGCCCTCACAGCTGTGGTGAACGTTATGGGAAAGACTGGTTCTTCCCAGCCCCAAATTAAACATTTGAAGAGGATGTTACGGGGAAAGAGTTCCAATGAGTCAGACGAGATACGGTCGAAATCAAACAGGTTTTTCGGGTAGTGTACAATATCTGAATGCACTTCACTTGTTTCATGATTGACACTATTTACGATTTAAACGTGATTTAGTCTGTTAAAAGCTAGAAAGGTTCTTCAACATTCCAACATTCATCAAGAGTTTTCCGCAATTAATTCACATCTGTAGACATTTCAACAAAAACATCCCAAATGAACTCAATGCAATTATAAAAGGATCAAGAAAAAGGTTGGACTTTCAAGGATTGAGGATTAAAATTTGTAGTTAGGTTCAAATTATGATTTCAAGACAACGTTAAGTTTTCAATTTAAGGTTTCAACTTCAGGCGTGGTTTTGTGCATGTGTTGAACAGAAAAGTGCTGTTGAGCTCCTTTAGTTACATTCCTTCCTTCCTTCCTTCCTTCCTCTATACTGTCCTTGTATCGTACTATTTTTTCTTCTTTGCTACTATCCTGACTTCCTTTCTTCCTTCCATACTGTCCTTGTTTCCTACTATTCTTCCTTCTTTCCTACTATCCCTTCTTCCTTCCTTCCTTCCTTCCATACTGTCCTTGTTTCCTATTATTCTTCCTTCCTTTCTCCCTCCCTTCCTCCCTCCCTGCCTTCCTCCCTGCCTTCCTCCATCCATCCATAAATAAGGACATTTAAAAAATAGATACCAACTTTTTTTCTGTATACTCAGGGTTCATTAAACTCAGGAGGCAATCCGAGGATATGCATGACATGCAGGGTGGGGGTTGCACTGGCCAATAAGAGTGTAGGAGCACTGCACCTCAGTGATGTTGCATGCGTTTTTGTGTGCATGCGTCCGTGTTCCCCTCAAACTTCCCTTGGGGGCTAACTGAGCAAACGTCCACGCCCTCTCCAATGTCTCTCCAAATCTCTTTCCTGAGGTCTTCGCGCTTCGCTCTGTCGACACCTCGGCCACACAACACCAAAGAGGGAGGGGGCGGGGTCTACTTTGGGGTGCTTTGGACCTGAGGGAAGCAGCAGTGTTGCATGCTCGCTCAACTTTCATTTAAATTCCAACATTCACAATCAGTGTATCAGCACAGTATGCTCTCACACACGTGGAAATATTTGTGCTCGCACATTACTGAAATGTGAAATTAAATAGTCCTTCAACTCATATTGCATTTTAGTATGCGTGAAAGGATTTCAAGTTGCTCTTACGCACACACTCTGAGGATGGCGTGAGCGACTGTGTGGCACCTCGGCCCAGACGTGCCTGCCACGGTGCTGCCTTTATGGCAATTTATTGCTTCCTGGCTCCTGAAAATGGCAGCGCGAGGACAACAGAATTCCAACCCCTGTTTGCCACGCACACCCGCACCAGCATAGACACACACGCGAGCGCTCGCACTCTCCCTAAATCTTGCCGGCCTTCTTGTCGTTCGCCTTTCGGGCTCGCATTCATGGCTACTCAACGTGACTTATGTGTGAGAAAGGTTTACCCTTGAGCTCAAACTGAACCTTTTAACGAGCTTTTTCAATTCACGTTTGAGAATTGCAGTAAAACAAGCGCACATCTGTAGAATGATTTCTTAAAGTGTATTTGAATGACAGCACATACAAAACATCAACAATACTGACATTTAGAATTTCTTATGCACATATTTACATGTTTTTTTTTTTCATATTCACATATACACATAGCAAATGGCAGTTCTTAAGACTTCGGCACTTGAAAGTCATTTGGTATGATCTCATTATTGATATAGTGCACATAAGAAAACAGCATTTGTCAACGTTTCTCAAATAGAAAACATTTTGTCACCAGTTCCATTATATAAGATTATTTACATGTCATTTACAAAGTCATGTTTACAATCTGTATGCACATATATTAGCTGCACCTCTCTGCTACATATACTTGCTTTTTATATTTACTTTTTTTTTTTTTTGGTTTTTGAGTGTTTGCAGCATTGCGATTCGTTCCCTTTCTTTCACTCAGTGCAATTCCCTCTCACTTATAATCTCCTTATTACCAGCAGTCGTCCACTCATGTAAGATACTAAAACTTATTCATATCACCGCTGAGTTCATTTCCGTACATTCCCTGAGTTTCAGTGACTCCCGATGGGGGCCGAAATTGTCATAGTTGTTCCATGAAATTGTCTATGCTCTTCATTTTGAACCATTTCTCTCTCAGGTGTTCGATTTCTCTTTTGGCCAATCAGATTGCAGCCTCTGTGTTGCCATGTCGCGCTAGCCCATGTGCCAACTGTATTAGCAACCAATTCGCTAACTGCCTCACAATAATGCTTTGTACGTTTTGATCATATTATTGGATATATTTTGTTTGTCTAATCGAAGTGGGGCAGTACCAAATGCATCTGGTTGAACTTAATTAACCCCAAAACAAAATGCTTCTATTCTCCATGGCAACCAGGAAGCTGACATGACAACCCCGCGGGGCTGTTATTGCACTGAAATGGCGTCCATTTCTCTCGGCTCCGTCACTTGAAGCGGGCCGACCCGGCGTTCCATTCCGCCGCGGTTCTGTCGTAAACAAGCCGCGACAAAGTTTTTCAGTCCACAGGAAGTTCGCAAGGAATCTGCTGGGCCGCTTTGGCGGTGGTGTAAGTCTGCAGGAAGTCCTTGTAGCGAGGAGCGCAACCCAGCCAGGCCTCGCCGAAGTGGACCCGACCGGTGAAGAGGAAGCTGCCGGGCCCCGGTTTGACGCCGCACTGCAGGAGGGTGCGGATGTCCCCCCGAGCGGCCAGGCGGCCGCCGCCGGTGAAGAGGGCGTACTTTTGGCGGAAGACCCGCGTGGCGGCCACCCTGATGACGGCGGCGCGGAGGTTGTCGTCTTCCTCCACGGACCGGATGTTGCCTCGAACCACTGCGGAGACAGTTGATGTTGTCACCGTGAGACCAACGGAAGCAGGTTTAAAGTTGATATTTCAACATGATTGCAAGAAGTGTCATTTTGTTTTCTAATGTTGTTTTCTTTTGTCTGATCAACTTCTCCGCAGTTCGTCTTTGGAGACTGTCAGTCATGCAGCACATGAGGATCCCGAAAAATAATGGTGAGACCTTTTTTTTTCCTTCCATCATTCCTACAGTGCTTGCTTCCTTACCTTCTTCATTTTTTACATCCTCCCATCCTTCTTTTCAAACATCCTTTCCTTCACTACTTCTTTCTTTTTCTTTCTTTCTTACTTATATCTTTCCTTTCTCTATTCCTCCATATTTCCTTCCTTTCTTCATACCTCGCTTCCTTCCTCCTTTCCTTTCTTTATTCCTTCCTTTTTCCCAGCCTTCTTTATTTCCCATTCTCCTTTATTTACTTATTGCCTTCGTTTTCTTCCTTCGTCATCATTCTTTTCACTCCCTCCCATTCTTCCTTCCTTCTTTCCTTCCTTCCTTCCTCTTAAGCTACAGGTTAATTATACTTTCTGCCATCTAGTGGAAGTGTAGGTCTATCTTTTGTTCCTGTCCATATACTTCACTTGCATAGATAGAGAAAGCAACAAATTATTTATGGCAAAGAATTCTAGCTTTTGGGCCAATTAAGTGCAAATGGATAAGGATAGAGGTTTTACTGCAAGACTTATTTGTCAGCTTCCAATGTCCTAACAGCTCAGACACTATTTTTTTTCTTCTCCCAGGCAATAGGGGAATGCCACATTTGGAATTGATGACGCCTTTTGGATTAAAGGTAAATTGTCTTCAACAACCAAGAAGAGTCCAGTTGTCTGTATTAACCAGATAGCTCAATCTGAGCCTGCAGATTAGTGCTTCCCTAGGAGGGTCCTGGGGATGCTGTTTCCACCTTTGCCCTTTGTCCTTTCTGAGAAGAGCGGATTTTAAGCTTTGCCCTTAAACCGATTTGCGGAAATTGCTTTTTTTTTTTCCTGCTTTGTGTCTTATTTTGGTGGTCTGCTTTCGATGTGGTGTGAACCACAATTCCCAATGTGAGGCTGTGCAACTTACCAAAGTCACTCGTACACACAGCCATGAGGATCTCAGTGTCGTTGCAGGGTCGGCACGCTTCTGAGGAGGAAACGCAGGGAGAATCGGTTAGCGGGCTCGCATGAATCTTCTGAGAAAACATGTACAGTGCATGCTAATAAGAAATCAAGAAGAAAAGCACACATGCTAAGGAATGTGTGCAACAAAGGAAGGAAGGACCAACCACTAACAGACAGCTGCTACTTTTACAGTTGAGGCTTTAAAGGTGCACAGTTCTCTGCACTGCACACCATTTACAGGATTAAAATCCCCCCCACATCCTAAAACCTTCCTGGGTGTCTGCAGTCACACCTCTACAAAGCCTCCGGGGGCCAAAAGAGAGGCAGTGGGGCTAGACTTCAAAGATACGTTTGAGTACCACAATCATGCTCATAAAAAAAAAAAAAAGAAATCGGACCACTCTGACCATAGTGGCTGAAAAAACTACAATTTACAATTTTAGTTCATGAAAATTGAGAGTAGCTTACAAAATGATCTTTGACAAAGCCTTAATGACTTGTGGCCTAAGCCAAACTATCGTAAGTCAAAAAGCAAGTCAAAAATATTTTTTTTTTAGTTTCACTTCAAATTAAGCCAGTTTTAGACTTTTGAGTTTATTCAACACTGAGATTTATTTTTTTTAGTGTAACTTAAAATCAGAAAGCTGTATCTGACTTGAGTCACACTAATTTAAGTCAGATCAGCTAAGATTTTTTTAGTTTGACTCAAGTCAAACTAAGTTAGGCGAACTCTTAATTTTTTCAATTTAGTCCAAGATTTTTTTTTGTTTAACTTAAACTTAGAAGTCTTTTGTTAATCTGACTTAAGTCATACTTACCTAAATCAGACTACATAAGATTTTGGAGTTTGACTTAATTCAGATGAACTAAGATTTTTTTGTTTAACTAAAAATTAAGTCATGCTAAGATTTTTAAGTTTCCTTAAGACTAAGATTTTTTAGGTTAACTTAAACCCAGAAATATTTGTTAGTCTGACATAATTAAGTCACAATAACTAACTTAAGTCGGAATTACTAAGAGTTTTGAATTTGACTTAAGTCAAACTATCTTAATTCAGACGAACTGATTTTTTTAGTTTAACTTGAACTCAGAAATCGGATTTTTTTTCAGTTTAACTTCAACTCAGAAATTTTTGTTAATCAGACTTGATTTACAAGGTCAAAATAATTCAGTTAAGCACTTCAAAATGTTAACAGTCAATTTCTCTAAGATTTTGCTCAGACAATGTGAAATGTACATTAGATTAACGTGTTCCAATCAACAATCAAATCTCATCATTTTATTTTTAAACATGAATACAACTTTTGAATACGCTTTTATTTGAACAGCAAACCACTGCACTTCGATTTTAATAGTTCCTTGAGGTTGACTGGCGGCCCCTATCCAACCCCTGCGCATTCTCCACAGTGAAACCCTTCTTGATAAATGAGATTCCTTCCTCTCCAGTCCCAAAGCAAACTTAATGTGCGCGGCCGAGGGGGCGAAGGGGGCGGGTTGTCGGTCTCCGGCTACAGACAAGTCTACCCACAGCGAGGCAGCTCAACAAAAGAATGGAGCATCTCAGCTGGGGAGAGGCCTCTGTTGCCTAGGAGACGGCAGTAATCCCAGAATGTTTCGGCATTCAAAGCACTGTGGACTCTGGAGAAAGACCCACATACTGAGCTTTTGTAAAATCCAAATTCCCCTCCTCTCTACCCGCTTCTCCTGATCCAAACCAACATGCCTCTAGTGTAAGGAAAGTTTGCCCACTTCCTCCTGGAAAATCCAATCAGCCCAGAGAAGCCTGCTCGGAATTACCAATTAGGGGCTATGTGGTTTTGGTGGTACATTCTGTCATCACTGACTGTCAGACTGGTGCAGTTCCCAATCAGAATGCATGAACGTGAGCTAAAGCAGTGACACCTGGCATGTATCGACGAATGCGTTTGAATCTCAAAGCATCTTTTCCCATTGAAATGAATGGAAATTCCATTAATCCGTTCCATCCGTCCCCAAAAGAGTAAAACTCACCAACAGTACTGATCTGGTTGGAGTCAAGAGACACGCGCGCAGTCCAGTCCCCCCTCAGCTCATATCGGAAGGACGCGATGCGCCGGCTGATGTCTTGGTGAGGCGTCGCCTGCATGAACAGAGCCACCTTCTCCCCCGGCAGGCGACTAAAGCAGCGCACCCTGGGCGGGGGGGACGACTCGGGCCGGTCCCCCACCAGCAGCTCCAGCACGCCGTCCCTCTCCAGGTAGAGCTGGGCGCCGTGGAAGTGCTCCGAGGGCTTGACGCAGGCCGTGATGAGGCCCGAGCCGCCGCCTCCGCCCCCGGGACCCACCGCCACGGAGGGGAGGCGGGGGGATAGGGTGAGGCGAAGGGCTCCTTTGGGGTACAGCCAGTCCAGGGTGCCCTCGGAACAGTGGAGGGAGATTTGCTCCACGCTGCCTTGCTGCTGTGACAAACCACTGGAAGGAAGAAACGAGAATTATTTGAACAGGAAGGGACTGTTTTCTGTACCCTCATTCGGGGAAAAGCACAGGAGAGCATGCAAACTCCCTACAAGAAGATTGGAGCTGAGACTCAAACCCAGAACTACAAAACTGCGAGGCAGAAATGCTCTAGTACAAAGTGCTGCCCTTTAAGATATATGCACCTGGAATTTCAAAATTTTACATGTTATAGAGAGATAATGATACGTTTTTAAAAGCATATCATACATGACATTCGGAGCTGAGATTCAAACCCAGTACCACTAAACTGCAAGGTAGAAATGCTAACCACTAGCACACCGTGCTGTCCATGTACCTAGAATTTCTAAAGTTCAACTTTGACATGTCTGTGAGAGTTAAAAACATTACTGCAGAAAGGTTGACTTTGAAATTCAAACCCAGAACTATAAAACTGCAAGGCAGCGATGCTAACCACTAGCCACCACTAGTTGCTCATTAGGATAATTGAACCTGAGAATAAAAATTTTCAACTTTGACATGTTCAGAGCCAGTTAAAATGTATATAAAGATGCATCATACAGGAAGGTCGGAGCTAAGATTCAAACCCAGAACCACAAGACTGCGAGGCAGAATTGTTAACCACTACATCACTGTGCTGCTCATGTACCCGGAAATTAAAGATTTCAACTTTGACATGTTAGAGAGAGATAATAATATGTTTTCAAAGAAATACAGAAAGGTTCGAGCTGAGATTCAAACCCAGAACCACAAAACTGTGAAATGTAAAATCAACCACTATTCCACCACCGTTCTGCCCTTTAACAAATATGTACCTGGAAAGTCTTATTTTCAACTGTGACATTTGAGAGAAGTTTTTCATGACATATAATATTTATTCACACAGCAAGATCATAGCTGAGATTCCAACACAGAACCACAAAACTGCGAGGCGGAATGCATGCTAACCACTAGTATACCATGCTGCCCATTAAACTATAACTGTTAGCCCGATATGAAGATATCATTTAATGTTTTTTTTTTTTTTTTTTTTTTTTTTTTTTTTTTTTTTTTTTTTTTAAATGATCGTCTGGGAAAATAACTGCGATGCGTCCAACTGAAACACACCGCTTGTGTTCCTTGCTACATTCAATTCAACTTCACAGGAATCTTAATTAAGGACTACTGAGGGAAAGCGCCGCCTGTTGGCAACTTTGTGAAGCACAACCTTGCTCTCAAACATACAAGAGCAGTCACCCCCACCTACCAAAGTCTGACAGTTGGAATATTATTCCTAGTTGTGCAGTTCGCAATTAATCCCCTCAATCTCCTGTGCGTCTGGACCCTGCAGACCTCATGTCTTCTTGAAAACATTTCGATTGCCCCTAATGGCCAACACGTCTCAACGTGTTGCAGGCAGGCAAGCGCTGTCCTGCAACTTGGGCACTTATAAACCGACCACCTGTAGCTTCTATGTAAATAAGCTTCTGTGGAATACTTGCCTCCCTCTCCAACTGCACTGATCCTCGGAATAGTTGCACAGTGCTGCATGGAATAAAATCCAAATGGCGTAAATCCCCAAAAGATGCATCTTCAAATACAACTGATGTCAGATAAAAACGAATTTATATATTTAAAAAAAAAATCCAAATATGAGCTCCTTTAAAAAAACAATCTAATGTTATCTGACTTCACAGCCATAGTGATGCATCCTCTCCAGATAAGAGAATGTGCCTCCGAACGACCGACCGCCTGTCTGTCTGCGCCAAACTGAGTCAAGCTCCAAAGTTTATTCCCCCTAAAGAAACTTGAGCGACCAATCAGAGGCCGAGGCAGGAAACTTTAAACCACTCTCACAAGTGGGAGGGGGAAGGGTGGAGTTTGGAGGAGGTGGTGGGGTCTGGGGGACTCCGGACTGGGGGGGTTATGCATTGTGACCTGAAGAAATCGTGACAGTGCACAAGTATGTTACAATTCTCCATTGTGTTGGCCAGCATATACTGCAAAGTGAGACAATGTGAGCAGTTTGTGTAGCTCCTCCCCCAATTCTACATATGTAAACGTTGTGCTTTTAACATAATTAACATGAGTTAAAACTTCAATAAGCAAACAAAGGCCGTGCTCCCAGTTTAATAATGCTAATCTTATTTTCAGATAACTGCAACGACGTTGGTGGTTGGTCCTCCTCTGGTTTGATGACCTTCGCCCCCTGCTCCGCCTGGCCTTCGTGCCGAGGTATTTAGAAGCAAATGAAATATTCTTTTGTGCAAACACCTCCATCCATCTCGCCGAATTACTGACTTGCGTGATGAAAGTCAAGGCCTCGTGGATGGAGTTATGACAAGGCCGCTGGGCCGGGACAAAGGCACATGTGCAGAAATCCAGCTGCTTTATTGTCTCCAGTAGGACGGAGCTTTGTGGTCCTGCGGGCTTATTTCAAAAGCAGAGCACAGAAGTGCGGCTGGAAAAATGAATCCATTAATGTCAAAACTCGGTGATGGGCGATAATGGGATGTCAAGCAACTGCATGGATTAGTAGCCTGATCAGATTTACCAGTTTACCTAAATTATGAGTATCCTTCAGAACTATAAATAGCTCACAACACGCCGTGTTAATCATTTTATGTGATCAACATTTTTCATTAACAAAACTTATGTTAATTATTTAAATTAAGAAGAAAATTCAGGTTGGAGAAAACTATAAAAACTGGAAATCTAGCAATTGATTAGCTTGGCATCTAGCTAAGCAGCTAGCCTAGCTTCAGTCCATTATGATTTCCACTATTTCAAGCCAATAATTTACAATTAATATTATAATAATTTAAGTGTTTGAATTATTAAAAAATAATGGGTATAGAATACAAAACAATGTATGAATGAACTACATAGGCTACAGTAGATTAGCCTAGCAGTTAACTAGCGCAGTCCAGTAAGGGCAAAAGGAAGCCATATTTTTATGTCAAAGTCAACATTTTGTAAATACAATAAAGCTATAATTAGTAACGTGTGTTTAAAGTGTTTCTATCATGAAAGAAAGTCTTATTAAATGTGTTTTTATTGTTCATAATGTGTACATGTAGAAGACAAAAAATAAATTTGAATATAGCTAGCCTAGCCCTGTCCATGTTGGCCAAAATATTACAGTTTGAAGTCAACCATTTATTGTTTACTGGTTATGGGTATAGCACATCATGTGAAATAAGGTAGAGAAGACTATATAAAATATATGAAAAAGTACTAATGCAACTAATTAGCTGAGCAGCTAACCTAGCTTTGCCTAGCAAGCTCATTTGGCTTCTATCTGTGGTTATTGTTAAGGCTATGTCCAAGATGGTTATTTTAAATCACATTTTTAATCAAAATGTTAAAGGAATTTGATGTAGTGAGAGCTGTGACATTTTTATTTGACTTAATTTCTTCCCATTTCAATGCTAATGCTAAACAAACGTGCCACTTGCTCAAGTCTTTTACTAAATTGACCGATTGTCATGACAATCTGTACAGCTTTGTATTGGTAAATGGAATGTCAACATGGTGTTCGAGTGGTTCACACGCCTGCCTCACAGTTGTGAGGTTCAAGGTTCGAATCCAGCTTACCAAAAACATAAACATAGGTGACCCTTATAGGAAATGAATGCATGAAAGTCAACAAGATTTACAAAATAATTTAATATGACCATTAATAAGAATCATAATACAGTGAAACCACAATGCTGGCTGCAGTATCTGATAGAATGAAAGGTTTGTGTCGGTGTCTTTTCCGCTGGGTGTCCAGAACAATGCTGCTTTTCACTGTTCTGTGCTCCGTAAGACTGCATCATTGTAGCAGATTCCCGCCATGGTCCACTTGTGAGTCTTTCAATCTCACCTTTCCGCCAATGACGACGTCTTCAAACAGCCTCGCTGTACGCATACGAGAGTTGGCGTTCAAGTGTGAGACGTTTGGTGTTCTGGATTCCAGTGTGTGTGCGTGTGCAAACATGGGGAGGATGTAGTAACAGTGTGGTGTCAAACAGTGTTTATAGGACCTTGACATGTGTGTAACTTTCCCTTAGCGCTTCTTCTTGCTGGAACATTCCCAAAGAGTCGTCGTGGGAAGTTTTGCTGTTGAAAGTGAAGGGGTGGGAAAAGGATGGCCCGCGGGACACATTCGGTCCTCGCTATTCTTTAATCAGGTCCCTCAAGTCTTTACATGAGAAAAAGTCTTGTGTTATTTGTTGCATAATGTCTCCAGAAATTGGTCGATGAAAATGTATTTATTAAATTAATGTAAAGCTTTTATTCATTTATCTCTACAAATAAGTGGTTACTTAATTTAATGTAAATAGTAAAAAAATAAAAAATAAAATACAGAATAAAATATTTCTAAAAGGAAAAATAAATCCTGATTTTGAAATCAATAATGGATTTTTTTTACACAAACAAAAAAAATAAAATTAGTGAGTAATTGTTGTATTATTTAAAATAGTAAATAAAGTATTTTTAAAGTATATTTTGAAGTATTTTTAACACAAATGTTCATTTTATTTGCATTCTTAATTTCACGAATTAGATCTAGTAGTTACTTTAAAAATGGCATTTACAAATGAGAATTTTTTTAAATTATTATTAACACTATTTTTTTTATAAATTTGACGTGCACATTTGAACCTTTTTAAACCATTTTATATTTATTTTAATACATATTTAATTACTTTGACATAATTAAATACTGTGAATGAAATAGAAGAAATTCTGATTTAATTACTATTTTAGCAAAATTATATAGATATTTATATATATTTAAAATTATATATATATATATATATATTTCTTTTATTAGTGAGTTTACTACATTACACATGATTGCATATATTTAGAAATAATTAACTTTTTTTAAATAATTATTTGATTAATTATAATTTAATGACTCCTAAGTGATGAAAACTTTTATTAAAAGTGTAATTGATGAATTTGATATATTTGATCATGAATAGCAATATATATTTAAATATTTTATTATTAAAATTAGATTTTACATCATGTAAAAAAAAACAAAAAAACAAAAAAAAAAAACTTCTTGACCTCAATGACCAACTGACCTTTCTCTTCAGCCTATTTAATGGATCATGTACGCAAAATTCGGTGCTAGTATTGAGAATTCTTTTAAAAGACAAAACACATCCAAAGTTGGAAAGTGAACATTGAAGTCAGGTGCATTCCAAGGCTTCACTCTGACCACTTAAAATGTACTCTTGTATGAACCTGCGTCATTTGACGGTGTCCAACGCAAACATGAGCGCAGGTTCCCGCTTTCCCATGACTGTTAGCTAGCTTCCCATGGCACCTCAGCGCTAATCCGTCTGATCTGGCGTGGCCGCTGTTTGTTTTCCAGCACTGAGTCATCTATCTATCTGCTGGTAATGAGATCTTGTCGCGGCGCGCCGATAATCAGCATTCCTGCGCATTGGCGGCAAACCTTGACTGCTTGTTACGCGTCTTTTTTTTTTTTGTTTGGCCTGTTTGCTTTGGTCATGGGAAACCAAATGAACATTTTACACAACGGTGTCATTTTTTGTTTTTTTTTCTTTGTTGCTTCTTGGTATAGTTGCATAGTATATTATAGAACCAAACCAGAACATTTTGAAAGTGTTTTTGTTGTTGTTGAGTGTGGAAAAAGTGTTCTACAATGCTAATAGGCTATGTACTAGCATTAGCATTAAGCTAGCTTAATGCTTTTTTTTTTGGCCTGGGACTTGCTTGAGACGTAAAAGTTAAGACTCACTTATGATTTACTCCCATTTTTGCTGATATTTACTCCCCACCGTGAGAGTCGCATGTGAAAAATGACACCTACTTTCTCAATCGCGCTTTCTCAGGATCCTGATGCGCGTTTGTTTGTTTGACAGTAAATTTCTTTTTTCTTTTTTTTTTTCCCCTTGCCTCTCGTCTCAGCTGGTGTGCGCGCGTGGGGGTGTTTTAGCGTAAAGCCCAGCGGGAAAGTGACTACAAGACAGCAGATAAACAGAAAAGGCTGGATGGTAAACGCAGCTGGAAATGCGCAGAGACGCCATGAGAATGCTCCCTAATGCTTTTCCAAACATGTAATAGATCACTTAACTGCACCGTCACAATACTCGCATGGCGACCTTGTGTGGTTTTTATCTTCTCCGTTGGGATCACGCCTCAACTTCAACTGTTGCGGTGTTCAACTGCACTTTTTGACTATGAAATGTCAATCTTACGTTATTTATTCATTCCTATTCATCCTCGTAGCATGTTTCAGCCTCTTTAAAACGACTTTTCCACCCTGTCACGGCCTGCGCTGCTTCTACCCTTTGACTTTTTACCCGACTTTATGCATCCGTCAGCGCTATATATAACCTAATTATAGCGTCTGGGTTCAGAGGTCACAGCTGTGCGCCCCCCGGGACAGACCGTTTGCGGAATGAAGGGATGAGGCGGACTGCAGGTGTCCAAAATGGACAGGATAGGAATATTTTGACACTTGCTTGTGTCGGCTAACAGAGACAAATTTGATAAATAAAATTCCGTTTCAGTCCAAATTTGAATTTTTTATGACTTCATCGTACAAACAAAGTAAAAATAAATAAGCATTTCTTTTTCGTTTGATACCGACATTCTTATGCGTCCAAAGCTCACGCGGGAGCAGTTTAGCTAAAAAGTAAACAGTGCCGAGTCTTTTAAGTGGTTCTTCACACAACGTCACATATTCTTTTTTATTTGGTAGTCAGATTGGGAATAACTGACGGAGAAAAAAAAAAAAAAGGACTGCAAAGGAAGTTTCTGGTGAGGCTTCAAAGAAGTTAATTGCTGCCAGATTGAAATGAGCACGCGGTTGCCTATTAGCGCTGGGTGAGCTCGTTATCAGGGTGCCGGTGCAGACGGCATTCAGGATTTGCTCTCACACATACTCCTGAAACACTTTCATACAAAGTACTCAAATGCTCTCATACTTAATTTTGCAAACACTACTGAAACACTTGCCCAAACTACTGATTCGTTCACTGATTCGACACATCGCAGACATACTACTGAAATGCTCTCATACTTTCTACTGAAATGCTCTCAAACTCACTAATGAAATGTTCTTATACTCATGATTGAAACATTCTAGTAAAACGCTCTCATTCACAATTCTGAAATGCTCTCACACATAACAAAAATGCTGTCACACTATAGTAACACTTTTGCATGTACTACTGAAACTCTCGCACACAACTGAAACGCTCTCACACACTTCTGAAATCCTAGAATGCTCACTACTTTTTTCTTACAGTGCACTTAAATGCTCTCACACACACTTATTTCACATTCATGTCTACTCGCGTTACTACTGAAATGTCACAACTGCTGTAATGTACTACAGAATAACTCTCACACACACAGCTGAGTTGCTCTCTCACACACTAGTGAAACGCTTTCACACACACAGCTGAAAAGCTTTTGCATGTATACTATTGAAACACACCTGTACACTGTTTAATGAAATTCTCACACAACTGAAGTGCTCTCACATTACTACTGAAATCCTAGCACACACATTTTTCACTGACACTACTACTGAAATGGTCTCATACGCACTACTGAAAACATTCTCACACACTACTGAAGCACCCTCACACAACTTCACTCACATACTCACTTCTGAAATGCTGTCACACTCCCTAGAGAAACATTCACACAACATACTGAAATGTACTAAAATGCTCTCATATGTTATACTGAAATGCTCTCACACATTACATTAAAATGTTCCCTTATAAAATCCTGAACTAATTGTTTCAGTAGTAGTTGTGAGAATTCTATATCCCCTTTCGATCCCCTGATAACTGGTCATGATTGACTCTCATGTAGTTACGCTGATGTTGTCCTTTCTTTGTTTCATTTTGGAGGGAAACCATCTTGTGTCGTCGTTGCTTCTCCTTTCACTTTGCGTTTAGGGCTCCTATTAGAGGAGGAGCTTTGCAATCCAGCTGAGTGTATTGTTATCCTCAGGCTCGCTGGGGGGCTCGATGGAGGCTGTTGTCGGAGCCCAGCTGGGTGTGGCGGGGGGTCAGACAGAGGTTCACCGCTGTCTGCAAAGTCTTGAGCTTTTTTTTTTTGCGCGGCGCCCTTCCCCCGCCACTGCTTCTAATTGGCCCGATCGATTTGGAGGGAAACTTAACTTTAAGACGTGGGGTCCCTCCAAAAATGGACAATGGTGTTTTGCATATGTCCACAAGGAAGACAGATGTTGGCGTTGCCCAGCACATCCACATTTCAATGGCCGTGATTGGAACACAATGGAGGAGACCACAAAGACTCCAAATTTTGGCGGTCAGGCCAGATGATGCTTTCAATTTATTTATTGTATTCCCTCATTTCCACCATTATTAATTAGTTTATCGGAATAGAAAAATATTTTAACAACAATAGAACTTAGGGCTGTGCAATTAATCAAAATTCAATTACAATTTCATTCAACTCCACAATCACAAAATCAGCATCATTATTAATACTAAATTTTGAGTTGTTAAAATTTATACATTTACACCTTTTGTAAATTAGAAAATAACTAATTTAATAAATTTTGTTTCATCCAAAAGGAACTTGCATAATTATAGTTTTTCAAATAATGTTTTGTCGTAATATTTTTTATTTGTTTTTTAAACATTTAAACATTTTCTTTTGTACCAAAAAATAAATGATCGCCCCACTGCACAGTGCACATGTACAACTTCAATTTGCAAACATAAATAAATGTTTTTATAAATTCTGATTGGTCCAAACGGAACTTACATAATTATAGTGTTTTTTTGTTTTTTTGTTTTTTTTTTGTCCTAATATTTTTAAATGTGTAAACATTTTCTTGTCAAAAAAATTAATGATCGTTCTACTGCACAGTGCACAAGCTGAACTCAACTTCAAGTTTTTGCCAACATAAATAAATAAATAAATTATTATTATTATTATTATTATTATTATTATTATTATTATTATTATTATTATTGTACATTCTGTTTGGTCCAAAAGGAACTTACATAATCATAGTGTTTCTATTTTCTGTTCTTAATATTTTTAAATGATTTTTTTTTCAAATTGTTTGAATAATTGTGATCAAAATAATCGTGATTATTATTTTTTCCATAATTAAGCAGCCCTAATAGGACTTATGTTGTACATCAAAATCACCTCAAATTGTTATTTTAGTGATTACGTTATCTTGTTTGTTTCCTATCTTCACTGTCTTAATCACTTAGCAGTGTTTAAATCCTTTGCATTGTAAATAACATTTCGTTTATCTGATTAAAGCACACTAATATCTTATCTAAGAAAGGCTTCACTCTCTGCCAAACACACCATTATGAAGTGACGTCTATTTAAAACCAGCTTCTAAGGCAAAGTAACAGTTGGCAAAAGCATTTTTTCCACGTTTGTTTTGCTGATATAGGTGGATCCAAATCTCACCCTTGCACACTCAAAAAGCCCAAAAAGAATGCAAGCTCACTTTTTCCTCCTTTTGTTGCATGACTACTCTTCATCACCTCCTCCTGCTCGCAATTGAGTGCGGTCAACGAAGGTCATCCCGGGCTATGCGCAATGTAATTAGCCTTCCTGCACGCACACAAACAGACTTGAAACTCAACTTTAAGACGCTCCTCCTTCAACAACAGACAATGGACACATGCCAATGCACTCACATACGAGGGGCCAACAGGGACACAGAATTACATACGTTACATTACAGCCCCTTGACTGCATCCCCATCCACCGGCCTCCCCACTCTTAACATTACACGCGGTCAGGTCGCATTTCACGCGGCAAAAATTGATAAAGAGCTCAAACAGCTGCTCAATCTGGGCTTTTTCCTGTGGCGAATGCGGACGGCGGTCGGCGTGACGCTCGCCGACGTCCCTGCGGATTGAATTTCATCTCGGAGACTTCGATGTTGTGATGTTTGTAACCAAACATGGAGCCTCGTTAAATTGTTTTATAGCCACTGCATAAGCATTATGCATTCTATCTATCTATCCATGCGTCTATCTATCCATCCATCCATTCATCTCTGTATCTATCCATCCATCCATCCATGTATCCATCCATCCATCCATTCATCCATCCATTCATCCATGTATCTATCCATCCATCCATCCATCCATGTATCTATCCATCCATCCATCCATCCATCCATCCATGTATCCATCCATCCATCCATCCATTCATCCATGTATCTATCCATCCATCCATCCATCCATGTATCTATCCATCCATCCATCCATCCATCCATCCATGTATCTATCCATCCATCCATCCATCCATGTATCTATCCATCCATCCATCCATCCATCCATGTATCCATCCATCCATCCATCCATGTATCCATCCATCCATCCATCCATCCATTCATCCATGTATCTATCCATCCATCCATCCATCCATCCATCCATGTATCTATCCATCCATCCATCCATCCATCCATTCATCCATGTATCTATCCATCCATCCATCCATCCATCCATGTATCTATCCATCCATCCATCCATCCATCCATTCATCCATCCATTCATCCATGTATCTATCCATCCATCCATCCATCCATGTATCTATCCATCCATCCATCCATCCATGTATCTATCCATCCATCCATCCATCCATCCATCCATTCATCCATGTATCTATCCATCCATCCATGTATCTATCCATCCATCCATCCATCCATCCATCCATGTATCTATCCATCCATCCATCCATCCATCCATGTATCTATCCATCCATCCATCCATCCATGTATCTATCCATCCATCCATCCATCCATGTATCTATCCATCCATCCATCCATCCATGTATCTATCCATCCATCCATCCATCCATGTATCTATCCATCCATCCATCCATCCATCCATGTATCTATCCATCCATCCATCCATCCATCCATCCAATCATCCATCCATCCATCCATCCATCCATCCATCCATCCATCCATCCATCCATCCATCACTTACACTTATCCATATCACACAATTGACTTTACAAAAGTTGAAAGTTATAACACTAATAACTGTGTAACAAGTTAAAATCGTAATATAAACACATTAATGCTTAATAATAATGATTTTATCTTTAAATGGAGTGAAAATAAGAGGATTAAGGCCTGACATAATGGTCCTCCAGATGATAATTCACATGTATGAATGGACACTGACTGTGAGCGTAATTGCACACCAAATGTGAATATGAAGCCTCCTTTTGATCTCCTGCTATCTTTCATCACCACCATTCAGTCTGCTTTGGTGACCTGAACGTTGTCCCCAAGCTCCCCCCCTCCACTCCACCCCCCCCTCGCCCCATCTAGTCTTTGCTGCACCTGCACCCTCACAACAACAAAAATCACCCCAGGCTCATCATTGTAACCTGTCTTTCTTTCTTTTTTTCTTTTTTTTCATGTGCTGCCAGTGAGGAGCCCTTTTGTTAAAAGAAACTGGGGAGCCCTGGAGGGCGCCGCCAAAATCGGGTGACACACCTCTTTCTTCAGGGGTATCAGTTCCCTCGTCCCTCAGGGTGCGTCGGTGTTAGGCAGCAACCAATGTTCTCATGCAAGCAGGTGAAAGCATGCAACAGGTGTGGACCAATGGCGGAAAACTGTATTTTTTTTTTTTAACTGTTCCACCACCCCGAATATATGTATGGACACATTCATGCATGCACACATGCATGAGTGCATGCACTTGCCTTTGCTTCTTCTCCGCACATTCATGCATAATTGAAGGTGGAGGATTTTGGGCCTATCTGCACATGCATGGCGGCTAATCAGGGCCTCTTCACCGACAGAAAGCAAAAGGGTCACTCGGGGTGAGATGTTTGTGATGGAAATTTGGACGGCAGGCGTAGGAAAACAAAGCTCGGAGACAGGACGTCCCGCCGACGACATACTTTACACATGACGTAGCACGGCTCGGGTTTGGGGGAAAAGTCTGTCTTTTGGTTGGTCAGGTGGTCTGTCTGTCTGTCTTACGCTTAACTCATTCACTCCCAGCCATTTTCACAGAAGCAGTCCCGTTCGCTCCCGGCTGTTTTACTGGATTTTGACTGATTTTGCAAGGCCCACAGAATATTGTGTTCTATTGATATAAAAGCATGGAAAAAGAAAGATTAAAGTCTCTTCTTTCATCAGGAAAAAAAAGTATGTTTCTATCTGTTTCCGTTTTGCAGCAATTAGCACTAGAAGAGAGCTAAGTTTCATCAGTTTTCACAAATCTATTCAAAATTGCAAGTAATTGAGCTTTTTTTCTACATAGCCCTGGTTGATGTCCTTTGCTCTGCTGCCACCTGCTGGCCGTTTGTGTAATAACTACCATTTCTGCAACCGCTTTGCAGTTGAGAGGCTGCATCAAAGCCTTCTGTATGCTCTAGCATAAAAAAAACAAAAACAAACAAACGTATAAATACGTCTTTGGAACACTTAGAACATTAAAAAAAACGTATTTACACGTTATTGGGAGAAAATGAGTTAATGTTGAAACGCTTCAGTGTCAGTGTTGATTTTAGGGAGTCATAACTGCTTAGCTTTGAAAGTAGTTCATAAAATAATATAATGGAATAAATATCTTTTGAATGTTCAGAGCTATCTAGCTGACCACCGAACAAGTCTGGTGCATCAATTTGGAACCTCCACGCTACAAGGAGGAACCACAGAAGTAAAACTTTTTAATGGTGCTTCGATTGAGCGGCTCTCAAAGGTCCACCTTTGACCCGCCGGTCCCCCCAAAACCCTCCAAATCCCTCAACCGGCGCGACTCCTCCTCCGCCTCCTCTCCTCCGGGGTTCAGTGCCTGTCATTGGTCATTAGTCAAACCCCGCGCGCTGATCTGATTACCGTCCAATTTGGAATCTGCCGACAAGACACTTCCAGGATGAAGACAAGGCGGCATTCAGCAAATTTGCGGCGCAACAAATAGAGCGATTGTTGAGTTAGAGGATGGCAATTTGATGACTTTGCACAAGATAGACTGAAGGGGAAATCGACTTTTGGTTGACTTCAAATGGACACCGATTGGACAATTGCGTTCACCTGACTGTCCGTATTATTAAATATGCAAAGAAAGGCTCATTATGCAAAACATACCACACAATATGCCAATCAAATTGAGTTAGAACATGTTTTGTCATGTTTTGGTATGCCCGCACACACAATTAGCACCAAGCTCATTATGTATGTCTTTGGCTAGGGGGGTTGCTGACCCTGAGAGCATGACCCAAGGGGACATTCGTGGAGTTAAGGGGGAGGGCAATTTTAGGGGCACAGTGTGGTGGTCCGAGGGAGTGGGGGGGGGTCACTTATTGGTACCCCTGCTGGTTGCGTTTACTGCCCTGAGGAGTCCTCATTGATTGTGAAAAAGTTAAGAGAATGTAGCTGAAGTGGGCCTGGAAAAAAATGCCTTTGACTTGATGAGCTAGCAAAAACAAAGCTCATTTGAATATTTAAAAAAGTCTTTTAAAGGCTGCAATTAATATGTAAACAAATATTGTCCCCGCATCTGATTTGAGTAACTTGTTAGTTGGCTATTGCTAGCTTAATAAACCCTAGCTAGCTAACAGCCAGCTTTCATGTCTTTCATGAAAGCACATTGTGATCACTTAAAGGGATACTTTGCTTATTTAGCCATTTTTGGCAGTCAAACATTAATATTTTGCCTATAATAAATTTGATATTGTCATTATTTTTCATGTACAACTAGTACCTTTAAAAAATATATTTTGCAACTTGCTGTCGACTGAAAATTACATCACAAGGGCTCAGGTAACCAATCACAGCTCAGCTTGACCAAACCTAGAAAACAGGCGAGCTGTGATTGGTTACCTGAGCCCTTGCGATATCATTTTCAGTCGACAGGAAGTTACAAAATGTATTTTTAAAGGTACTATTTGTACGTGAAAAATAATGAAAGTATCAAATTAATTATAGACAAAATATTAACTTTTTAGTGCAATAATGGACTAAATAAGTGATGTATCCCTTTAAATGGGAAGTCAATATAAACGACAATATAAACGAAGCATAAAAATCCACCTGTTATTATCCATCTCAGGGGGCGACCATTTTACATTATACCGCCCTTTGCTGTCGACTGAAAATGACATCACAGTTGCTAATGGCTCAGTAAATGACCAATCATGGCTAAGCTTACGAACGTCACATGACCAAACTCAAATAAACAGGTGAGCCATGATTGGTCGTTACCTAAACCCGGAGCAACCGTGATGTCATTTTCAAAATAGCCGCCCACTGAAATGGATAATTGATTGCTGCCTTAATAGTTGTGAAAGTCTTCTCTGTTTGAGATTTTTTTCTGCCTTAAATATGTTCTTATTAAATAATTTATGAAGCACATTTTAGAGTGCTACAGTATTTTTTTATTTAAAAACATTTGGGGGATATTTGGGGCAGCTAGATTGGATTAATAGTATGTCCATTCATTTTGATAATGTGACTTTAACTTTAATTGAACCAGATCCAATTTTATTTTTATTTTTTTTATTTTATTTTTTATTTTATTTTATTTTTTATTTTTTTGCATGTGGAATGTGCTGAGTGAAGGATCCTCAGCAGAAGTCCAACACAGGAGGTTTGATTTCCCTCCAAAAGTGTTCCACCATTGTGGAAGTGTCCCCCTCCTCCACCGCCTGCCACTCAAGCCACAACAGCAGCCGCCTTCCACCGCCAACCCCCCCCAGCCGCCACACATCAATCCACGCTGTGTGGGTGTATGTTTTGGGAAGGTGGTGTGTGTATGTGTTGACCCCCCCCCCCCCCCCGGGGGCGTGGAGGATTTTTGTACAAACAAAGCAGCTAGTTTTTCCAAAACAAACTTAGCTTTTTAAATGGAAGTCATTGTTTGTGTTTTGTTGTTGTTGTTTTTTAACAGGTTTCATGTGAGGGAGTCCGTCAACTTGCTGGAGGGAGGACAGTGTGAGTTCTGCAACATTTCTCCTATTTTGTCAGGAAGCTTAATCAGGCCCGCAGAGGTGTGAAGATGAACTTTGACCCTGTGGATATCGTTGGCTTTTCTGAAGGCTTTAGTGTCAGGAAATCCCTCGTTTGGCTCTTAACCTCAGTGCTCGACTTTCAGCTACCACTCACACGGGCCTGATGTGAAATGTTAACTTAAGTATCGGTATGGTATCGGTATCGGCCGATACTGCAAAACTGGGTATCGGTATCGGGGGCCAAAAAATGGTATCGGAACAACACTATTTTAAATTAGTTTTTTTTTTAGGGTTTTCGGTCTTGTCGGTTTGTATGTGTTGACTTCCTTTATTTATTTCTTCCTTCCTTATTTCCTTATTTACATCCTTCTTTCCTTCCTTTTCTTTCTTCCTTCCATCATTATGTACATCCTTATTTCGTTTCTTCATTTCTTACTTATGTACGTACGCCCTTCTTTCCTTCCTTCCTTCCTTCCTTATTGTACATCCTTATTTTTTTCCTTCCTTCCTTCCTGTGTGTTGGCTTCTTTTATTCCTTCCTTCCTTCTATATATTCTTGTTTCATTTGTTCCTTCCTTCCTTCCTTCCTTCCTTATTTACATCATTTTCTTTCTTCAATCCTTCCTTCCTTCCTTCCTTCCTTCCTTCCTTCCTTCCTTCCTTCCTTCCTTTTGTATTTACTTCTTTATTTAATTCCTTTCTTCCTTCCCCCCTCCTTATTTATGTGGTTCCTTCCTTCCTTATGTCTGTCTGTCCTTCCTTCCTTGTGTACGTCCTTATTTCTTTCCTTCTTTCTTTGTCCTTATTTCATTCCTTCTTTATGTGCATCCTTATTTTTTGTTCCTTCCTTCCTTATTTAAATACTTATTTCCTTCCTTCCTCTTTCCTTCCTTTCTTCCTTATTTACATCCTTTTCTTTCTACAATCCTTCCTTATTTCCTTCCATCCTTATTTCCTTCTTTCCTTCCTTCCTTCCTTCCTTCCCTGCCTTCTCTTCTTGTATCATTCCTTCCTTCCTTCCTTTCATACGTTTCACTCATTCCATTCTTTCCTCCTTCATTAAATGAAAAAGAAATAAATTTAATGTACTGTACATGATGTGAGTATACTTTTGACTCACTGTGTACAACAATAAACAGATTTGTCCTACTTTTCATGCGGCCCTCAAACTAAATTAACTCCTCAGAGGAAAAAAGGTGCTTTCAATGAATGACTTAGAATGACTGAAGGAGGCCAGACAGAGGTGATGGCGATGATGTCATGTGGAAAGCAAACATAACATCTGCAGCTTTTCGTCTCTCATCACATCCATCTTTGTTTGACTTCCTGTGCACTCTGCCGGCTCCTGCATGTCAAATGACTCACATGCGACCGACACAAATGTAACAAGTAGGTTACAATAATTTAATACTGAATAATGTGTCGTAAAAAAGTCCACGCATTTGTAGTATTTTGTTTCCAGGACGTTATTTTCAATTTCTGCCTGTATGCAAATGTCCCCTCCCACTATGTAAAGAGCGGTTGCAAACTTTATGAGCAGGTGTTGAACATTTTCATTTTTTGACACATCATCCAACAGGTTGAACAGACTAGACTACGTGTGGCTCGTGTTGCGGTTAAACAATAGAGGTTAATTAACGGAACCTCGCGCACATTCAGAACAACAACGAACTGTTTCCTCGTCTCGCATCATTATTTCACCTTGGCGTTCATCCGGCATTCAGGCACTTTTGCAAAGAGTCTATGAGCTTTTTTCCTCTGTCAAAGTGAGCAAACCCACCCAACAAAGCGCCGGCCATATGGATGAATGCCGCTTTTGTTTTGCCCATTTGAACCGGAGCTTTTTCCCCGAAGAGTGTGTTCACCCTTTTTGGCTTGTCGGGCGCTTTTTTTGGGGTGGGGGGGCTAAAGCGACTACGGCTCGGATGGAGAGAATCAATCAGGAAGTGGCTGCCTTTCAACTGTGCCAGAGGAGCCGGGCAACTTCCTCATCCCGTTTCCAAGGCGACGGGGAAGCTCAGCCAGCTGGTGCAGCGGGCAGTGGCTTTGAATGGAATGGAGGGGCAACGGCGGTTGGGACGTGAGACACAATGGCGGCCAGTTTAAACGTAAACACTTGAAACGGTATTCATACGAAGACTTTGTTTCTGTATTGTGATTACCTTGTAGCCAAACATTTCACATCTCTGTGTCATTGGTTATAAGCTAGGTGGGTGTTCTGTGGGATTGGACTGCCGTAGATGGGTAAACACAGCTGGGGACACACATGGCAATGGTGCCCCCCGCCTCTTACACCCTTTACTCCACTCATTTATATATCAGCGTGTTTACTTTAGGGATGTGCACTAATCTTCACGCAAGTCTTAGCAGAGTCTTCACAACTGGATGAAAGTGACAATCACTAGCTGGCTAATTCACCCAAGGCTAAATTAGAAAGTTCTTTGTATTATAAAAGCCTTAAGAGGGCACAAGGGGTCATCTATGGATTTATGTGTGGGCTGCATTTTCTCAGTGGGTGGGATGTTACTGAAAGAGAAAAAAAAAAAAAAAAAAAAACTAGACTCGCTTCTACTTTGTCATTGCACAGGAACGAAGCCATAATTTCACTCATTTAACAGGAACAACTGACTTGAGATTCTTCAGTGACATCAACCTAACAGTATACCTATAGATTTTTTTTTTCAGTCAAACTAATACAGATTTTTTGAATGTTGAAGGTTGCTGTATTACAAATAGAAAATCCAAGCACCGGGAGAACATGCAAATCCAACACAGGAAGGCTGGGACTGAGATTCAAACCAAGAATCTCAAAACAGTGGGGCAGATGTGCTAAGTCTTTTTCCAGCTTGCTGCTCTCTTGCTACTGGAAAAATGCAAATGTACCCATTGTGAAATTAATATTGGTTATCTGCTGGGGGGGTTTTAAAAACAAATTTTTAATAGACTAGCCTATATGTATACCATTTAAAATGTTACTATTTTTGCAAAGCAACTCAATCCTGAACCTAATCCTGAATCTAAAGTGTACATATAAATTACTGTAGAACGCCCTCATCTGGTGATACTTTGTTAGTGCAGTCTGAAAATCACTCCTAGTTATTCCTTTTAGAGTTTTTAAAAAACTATTTCGTTCAATATACAATATTGAAAGACAATCCGACTTGTTTCTATCATTAAAAAAGTCATATGTGCGCATTTTATTTTGATATAGTACAGGAAATTAAGTGTCCATCGCGGCTTCCGTCGCCGTAAAGCGACGCGTGACGTCAGCATAACAACAACCTGTCATGTTAGCTTCAAGAGCTAGAAATTTAATCCAGCAGCATTATACAATCGATCTCCTTAAAACAGTTTGGATGTGAGACGTCTCTCGAAAGGTGAGCGTTTTAACTACCGCTGTTTAAAATTATCAATCCGACAACTGCTAACGTCGACGTGACATGAAAAAAAGAAAAATAAATCACCTAGCGTTTGAGCTAGCGTTTGGATGTTAGCTAAATGCTAAAGGCTTTTTAACGGCCCACTGTTATTTTATATTTCTATCCTTACCCGACTTCGATGGCATTAACAGCTCATGGTTCACGGTGTTAATGTTAATAATTGATATATTAAACGTCATCGTGTGAATTGCCACGATGGCGTTCATCGGTGTGCTAGGTGGCTAACTAGCGAGCGTCAATTAGTCAGCGTAAAGTCAACGCTTTGATAAACGGACGCAAGTGGCAGCAGTTCCACTTGCTCCGTGTGTGTGTTTTATTAAATGTTCGTGTTTTCTAATGACACTTTAGTGTATTTTTCTCGCTATGTTTGCTGACATCCGTCTAACGAAGAGTTAACACTCCGGTTGTTCTCCCCTCTTGTCGGTCAGCGAAATAACGAGAAAAATCCGCTTCGTCGCTTTGATCGAAAAGACACGCATTGCAGGATCTTAACTCGCAGTGTTTGTTCGACAGTGTTGGAGATCCAGGCGGGGACGGGGCGTTCTTGACTCTGTCGGTTGAGCCAGCCGAAGAGACGGGGAACAGGATAGGGAAGCAGGGCGAGGCGGGCCCCGCGGAGCCGGTGGAGAAGATGGCCGGCAGCCCGGAGAAGAGTTCCACCGCGCAGGAGCTGAAGGAGCAGGGGAACCGCCTGTTCCTCTGCCGCAAGTATCAGGAGGCTGCGACGTGCTACAGCAAGGCGATTGTGAGTAAATCCCCCTTGGAGCACCCTTCGCTCTTGCGACTTTCATAGGGCGACCCGATGCAAAGGTCATTTTGGATTGATGGATGATGTTGTGTTTGCGCCAAACATACAAAAGATTAAACATTGGCTTCCGTCTTGTCACCCTATCCAATAGACTAATGTTGACGACGAGTTGTATTTCAATATATGCCAGTAATTTGTGTACTGTTAGGACTGGACAATTATGAAGGGAAAAAGATATCACAAGTAATTTGTTTGATATTCAAATCACGGTTAATTAAAAATGATTTATTTGAATGATTTCAAAAACTAATAAATCACCTACTCAAAATTACCATCATACCCTCTTTTGCCTGTTCTGTTCATCCCTGCACCTTGAAGTCCTTTTCTAGTACACTGTTGTTTTTGTGAAGTACAAAATGTCCTTGTGAATATTATCTGATATTGCGTTTCATTCAGTTATACTCACACATACATGCCTTTGCAGCATTGCATCTTTGCACATATTTAAACCAGGAATAAGCATCACCATTAGCTCTTTATAATTATATTTATTTTATTTTGTTCAATTTTCACTTTTCACAATTTTTGGGACTTGGTGTTAACCTGGGACCTCAGGTAAAAATGTATATATACATTTTATTTTATGTGTTTTAAGTGTCCCAAAGACGTATTTATACGTTTTTTTTTGTTTTGTTTTTTATGCTAGAGCATACAGAAGGCTTTGATGCCTCTCAATTACAAAGAAAGGTTGAAGAAATTGTAGTTATTACACAACCGGTCAGCAGGTGGCAGCAGAGTAAAGGAGCTCAACCAGGACCAGGTTGGGGGAAAAAAAAAAAAAAAAACTCAATTACTCACAATTCAAAATAGATTTGGGAATAATGATGAAACGTAGCTATTCTAATGCTAATTGCTGCAAAACGGAAACAGATAGAAATATACTTGTTTTTTCCTGACGAAAGAAGAGACTTTAATCTTTCTTTTGGTAGGTTCCATGATTTTATAGCAATTGAACACAATATTCTGTGGGCCTTGCAAAATCAGACAAAATCCAATAAAACAGCTGGGAGTCAAGGCTGTGAAAATGGCTGGGAGTGAATGAGTTAATGGCTATTTTGTATTTTTCTAATTTCGACCACAACATTTTGTCAGTTGTTTATTTTTGTTAATTGAGTTGTTCATGCTTTTAAGTCACATTAATGATGGGGGAGGGGGGATTGCAGGGGTGTGTAGACTTTCTATATCCACTACGTATTCAGCCATCCGTAGTATAAATATGCACATTATTCTTTCCATCCAAAATCATGTCAAAAGCTGCATTTTGCTCTATTCCGATGTCTATTAGTGATGTCGGTTTGACGTGTTGCCTTCCAGAACCGTAACCCCTCCGTGGCTGTGTACTACACCAACCGGGCCCTGTGCCACGTGAAACTTCAGCAGCACGACAAGGCGCTGTCCGACTGCAAGCACGCCCTGGAGCTGGACACCCAGTCGGTCAAGGCCCACTTCTTCCTGGGCCAGTGTCACCTGGAGCTGGAGAACTACGACGAAGCCATCGGGAACCTGCAGAAAGGTCGGAGCAAACTGAATAGATGCGCCGGGATTGGGTTCTAAAACGCGCTGTCGATTTTCTGCAGCGTACAATCTGGCAAAAGAACAGAGGCTGAATTTCGGCGACGACATCCCCGGCGCCTTGCGCATTGCCAAGAAGAAGCGTTGGAACAGCATCGAGGAGAAGCGGATCAACCAGGAGAACGAGCTGCACGCCTACCTGAGCAAACTCATACTCGCAGAGAAGGAGCGGTGAGGGCAGGCGTGCTGTTTTGTTTTTTTGTCTCCTCTGAAGAGATGACTAATGCAATATCACGTTGCACCGCAGACAACTTGAAGACTACAAAGAAAAGCAGGATGACGATCACATTGGCGGCGACGTGGCTAAGATTGCGTCCAAACACGTACGTTTTGTGACCTCCATTTTGTCTCTGTTTTTTTTTTTTTTTTTGTTTTTTAACTGATTCATATTATGACCCAATCAGGACAAGTACTTAATGGAGATGGATGAGCTGTTTTCTCAAGTGGATGAGAAGAGGAAAGTGAGTATCATCTGCATATGTCTGATGTTTCATTTTTTTTTTAAAAACTTGTTTATTTATTTTTAGTCCAAATTTGCAACATTTTTCGTATGTTCCCCAACATTTTTCACGTATATAAAGTCAACCCCCCAAAAAGTTCTTGACAACAAAATGTTCTGTGTAGGGCTGGGCGAAATGACCAAAATTTTATTTTTCATTACAAGTAAATCCTGAGCAAAATGTCCAGACAATATTGTACAGGACTATCTCAGAAAATTTTAATATTGTGATGAAAGTCCATTATTTTCTGTAATGCAATTAAATAAGCAAAAATGCAAAACAACCAATCACAGCTCAGCTTCAGAACACAGGTGAACTGTGATTGTTCGTTGCCTGAGCCCTGAGCAACTGTGATGTCATCTTAAAGGGATTAACCATTTTCAGCAGCAAAAAATTAATAATTTGTCCAGATTATTACTTTGATAACTTCATTATTTTTCACGTACAATTAATACCGTTAAAAATTCATTTTTCCACTTGCTGTCGACTGACGATATGACATCACCGCTGCTGAGGAAGTAGGGAACAACCAATCATGGCTCAGTTTGCTGACCATACCCAGAAAACAGGTGAGCGATGAGTGGTCATTAACTACTTCCTCAGCACAGATGATGTCATTTTCATTCGACAGTAAGTGGCAAAATGGCCGCCCCCAGAGATAGATAAAAATGGCTGGATTGATGCATAATCGGAATGTCTTGTTTAGGCTAGTGAGGTCACATATAACGAACGTATTATTGTCAAGAAATTCTTCAGTTTGACTTCCCCTTTACGAATCAAATGAGTGAGCCTGAAGCGTTTAGAGCGTTTTTGTCCCTAACCGACAGAAACGTGAGATTCCAGACTACCTGTGCGGCAAGATCAGTTTTGAGCTGATGAGGGAGCCGTGCATCACACCAAGCGGGATCACCTACGACCGCAAAGACATCGAGGAGCACCTGCAGGTACCAAAATGCATCCATTTGTCAAAGTAGCGATGACGCTAGAGTAGAACGTCAACATCCCGTTTCAACCCTTCAGCGAGTGGGCCATTTCGACCCGGTCACTCGAAGCCCCCTGACCCAGGACCAGCTCATCCCCAACCTGGCCATGAAGGAAGTGATCGACGCCTTTATCCAGGAGAACGGCTGGGTGGAGGATTACTAGACGGATCCCGTCTCCCGTTTTGTTTATCTGAAGTCTACGCGAGACTTTTTGAGAAGATGTCGCCTTGCCTGGACCGAAGCGGTCACGTTGTGGACGAGCACAGGGGAGCTGATGCGGACCTCGTAGCCTGTCCCGTTCTCTTTGCATCCCAAATTTGTGAGGCTGTGCGCTTGTGGCCTGCTACTCCCTTTAACATCTTTGACAGTTTTCATCCTTCTGGGGCCGCTCTCTCAGGTCTCTTTCATCTCTTCTGCTCTTATCTATTTCGATCTCGAGTGCCACGATCCCAGGTAAGCGTCCCGTGTTCGGCATGTGACTGCCAAAAGAAAGCAAATCACAAGTCTTTGTTCTTAACGTTTAGATCTGAAATGATAACTATGCCAAAAAAAAAAAAAAAAAACAGTTAAATGTGACCACTTTGTATGCAAGTTTACACAATGACAGTGGAGTTTAAAAAAAAAAGAAGTGGTTTCAGTTGTCAGCTCCACCTCTAGGTGGCGCCACAATCCCTCACCCGCAGCTGTGTGCGTTTGACATTTTTAGTGAACTCTTCTCCATTTATTCCATATCCTTGATATCCAGCTTGTAAGCCATGCACTAGTATGCACTTTGTCTTCAAGTACAATTCAGCATACTATAGAATAAATTATCAAATGGCTTTTTTCAAGCATTTATTAAAATGTATCCTAAGGCCCATGTGTTAGTATCCTCTTTACCCTCATTAGTAAGGGCTACTTTGGCGTACTAGTAGACTCACTAGTGAGGCAAGTACACAACTGCACGCAACCAGATATATACTAGTAGAATTTTTATTTTTTTGTTTTCACTTCATGCAAATTTTCGCCTTTAAAAACTATATCAAAGATACTGAAAACATACTTAAACAGCTTACCATAAAGTCATTTGAGTATTTGTATGATATCCTTGATGTGCACTAGTTGACTGTGCGCTACTAGTACAAAGGCTGCATTCGAGGATGGTCGGAAGTTGGACCAAAATAAGCAATTTATCACGAGTAGCCACCATTTTGGTTGTTTACTTTCATCTCAAAAACTGTCAGGTCGGAACTGGGAAAACCCAACTCGGATAAATCCGACTTCCGACCACACTCGAATGCAGCATTAAACTGAAGCACGAGATTTTCACTAGTGTAGTTTTACGGCCACTGATGGCACATACTTGTCAAATAGTGTCCAGTTTTGCCTCACTAATAACTTGTAGTCATCCTAGAGAGGACATTTGTTGTCAATTTATTAGCCACGAGTCATTAATAGGTTATCAAATAAATGCTTGAACAACTTTTGTGGCAATTTAGCATGTAGTCAATAATATGCTATTTTTCTTAATCGTGAGGAAAGTGTATCACGGTACTCGTACATGGACCTCAAGCTCTGGATATCAAGGCTTGCCATCCACTCAAGTACAGACAATTAAAATGAGATGAATGTATGCATTCGGTTTAGTTTTGAGCTGAAAATCTGTTGAAACAGGGCACTTTCTTAAAACAGAGCAGCAGTGGAGTGGAGAAAAGAAGGTGAAAGGCTGCTGGATATTTTTTTCTCAAGTTTTCAACATTGCTGAATATTCCTTCATAATGTGTGTGAATCAGCTGATGTTGGGTGACACATACACGTGCTTTAAAATGGTGATCATGCGCACAGATGTGCTGTGGCTGTGTGTATGATGCCTGCATCTCCCTCGTGACTGTGCTCTTCACATGAAAAATATTTTTTTTCAGGCCCTGATTGTCCTTGCTGTTAATTTGAAGTGTCTCCTTGCTGACGTGCAAAAACAATCACCGGTGGGGAGAGGATCTATAAGCCTAAAAGTTCACTGTGTCATCCTCCCACTTGTTTAAAATGCTGGAAGTGCATCATCTGTCATGCTTACCTCTGTTTTCCCAGCATTCCTGTAAAACACATATAGTGCTTTGAGTTGACTCATCTTCTCGCCGAGTGGTCAAATCACAGTGCAGAAAGTGTAAATAATTAGCTTGTATTATTTCTTGACAAAATGTTCTCTTTGTTTGTTTTTCTTGCCGTCTTTCAGCTTGAAAGTGTATTAAATGTAGATATGTTGATAACATGAAGGCCCTGTTTTTTTTGTTTTTTTTTTTGTTTTTTTTGGAAGTATCATTCAAGAAATGTTCACCATGCCAATCCTTGCTCCACATTGGTATTGTTTTTGGTATGGCTTCAATTTAGAAAGTATGCGGTTATGGCAGCCATACGAGGAAGCAGATGACACGATCCTGTGAATAAATGCCTGTTATTTCAAATATTTGTGTACTCAGCAATTATTTCTGCACTTTAGTTCGGATGTTCGATTGAAGGAGCAAATACTTCTGAATTGTTTCTCTGAAAATTTTTTTAACTTCATATGCAGCTCAGTTTGTATTAATTTTTTATGAGTTGCAGCAAAGGCGTATTTAAATTACTGTTAGTGTAAACAACAAGCTGTCGATTTACGCTCTGGATTTAGTAGCAAGTTTGAAGTCTGTCTCTATTAGCTTAGCCTAGCATGAAAACTAATGCTTATATGCCAAAAAGGAGGTGGGACTTCCGATTGCCATGTTTTCACAAATCAGCTTTGTTTCCGGTTCCGGTTTGCGACGTATGAGCCGCGTCCCAATACTTATGCTTTCGCCCATTGGCGGAGCGCGACGGTTGGTGGACGGGCTGATTCGTGAACCCGGAAGTCCGTGGCATCTGCTCCATTCATAAAAACGTTAAAACTGACAAACAGAATGGAAATAGAATGACTCGTTTTTATTTAGTTTTTTTTCCTCGATACAAGCACAAAGTCAAGATTCTAAACATTAAAATTTAGTTTTGCGTTCTGGGTTTAGTGGAAAGATTGGGGAAAGGTTTTTGTCACGCTTACTAGCTTAGCCTAGCATGTGGCTTAATTAATCACGTGCTAATTCATTCAACCATGGAAATGCAACTCAACTTTTGTGTATCGATAGAGCGCGAAAACAAAACTCAGGTTCTCAGCTAATAATGTGGCAACAGGGCTGGTCGAAGTTTCAAAGCAACCGAGGCACTGTGACGTAGCAAATCAAATCCGAAAAGGTAAGCAGCGTTTAAGTGTTAACACGGCCGTCATTAGACAAGGACTTTTTTTGTGTATTTTTGTTTTGTTTTGGCCGTCCATTCATTCACGCTACTTCAACCACCACACGAACAATGAACCATATGGTATTATTTTGTTTGTTTTGTGGTTATTTTCTCCAAATATGTTTGTTTGTTGACCTCATGTTATTGAACTGGTTTAGCATGTTTCATACACAAAAATTGAAGTTCTTCCTTCCGTTTTGTTGTATGTGGCCCTCGCTTCAACGTCCCTGTTTTCAAAACAAGGCCTCAACACACACATCTGCGAAGTATGTGTGTGAGTGTATCAGTCCCTCACCGAGCCCATTGTTTTGTCTGACATCACGGCTGGTACAAGGAGGGCAGAGGACAGGAGGAGACATTAATTACTTTTGACTAACCGACAACAGCACCACAACATCATGGTAAGAGAATTTTTCAACAAGATTTTGTCTCTTGCAACTTTTTCACTGACCACTGGTGTGTGTTTACAGAATTTCCACATGCTTGCCGTGCTTCTATTTGGTGTGTTTGCTTTGGCCCACTCTTCAACCAGGAAAGGTAAAGTGTGATGATGATGATGATGGAAAATGTATACTAACATACTGACTATAGACTGATTATACTATTGAGTATGTTTGTGTTTGGGGTGGATAATTTATTTTTTTGCTATCAAAATAAGTTCCCATAGCTTTGCTAACATGAGCTGAGTAACAAAAATGCTAACAACTAAAAATATTGGGCTGTTGAACAGTGGTACAATGGTGAGTTGAGATCCAAGCGGCATGAAACAATATGGAGGACCAAAACTGCCAAAATTCAAAATAAATAAATGACTAAATAAATAAATGAATGACTAAAAGTGAAAATAAAAATGAATATAAAAAATATAATTCAAAATTATATCAAAAAAATAAATATAAATGGAAATAAATCCGTTTTTATTTTCACTTTTAGTCATTTATTTATTTTAGTCATTTATTTAGCCATTTATTTATTCAGTCATTTATTTATCTATTTATTTAGTCGTTTAGTTATTTATTTTATTTATTTAGTCATTTATTTATTTAGAATTTTGGAGTTTTGGGGCATACTGCCAAGTCAAAATGTTATTGAAATGAGGGGGCGGTCCTAAGCGTGTCTTGGGTTGGACTCCGCCATTGCACCATTGCAAACTCCGCGAACGAGGAAGTCTTGCCGGCTTGCAATGGGGAGCTCCAGCAATGGGTGACGATCATGTCCACTGTTACCTCAACTTGCGACTTGATTTTCTAGATGATAAGTCACATTTTTGAATTTTGTCAGTACGGCCCAAAACTGCAAAAATTCAAAATTAATAAATGACTATATAAATAAATGACTAAATAAATAAATAAATACATGACTAAAAGTGAAAATAAAAATGGATTTATTTCCACTTATATTTATTTATTTATTTTGTATATAATTTTCGACTTAGATTTTTTTATATTCATTTTTATTTTCACTTTTAGTCATGTATTTATTTATTTAGTCATTTATTTAGAATTTTGGCAGTTTTGGTCCTCCATAGAAACAACTCCCCCCTCATTTATTATTATTTTTTTGGGCTTTTGAATTCCAAATAAATAATTTCAGTTCAACCTGTTTGGCGACAGTTAACTTGACTGGACTCACATTCACAATTAACAGCAGCTTGGGAAATAGTGAACAATTTTTCCATGAAGCGTTTGCGTCTAATGCTGCTTCCAGTGCAAGTTACTGTCAAACAAAAGATAAAACAAATGATTTGTCGCTAGCCGTATTACACTAACACATAATGGAAAATATAATAGTCACTTCCGGGTTAACAAAATATCCTAATATGCTTTAAGCAATGGCTATTTCATCTCGAAAAGACGATTTAAAAATACTGACAGGTCTATATTATTAATTCTTTGCGAAGAATGACTAACACTACTTCACAACACTCCTTGTGTCGTGTGATTTCCGGTGACAAAATGTCCCACCTGTTACATTTACTCCAGTGGGTCTTGCCAGCAAAGTCCTGGTCTTCCCTTACGAGACGGATTTCAGCTACGTGACGTTGATGCCAATGAAGGAGATGGCGCTCAAGGCCTTCACGCTTTGCATGCGCGTGGCCACCGAGCTGCCCGAAGAGCGACAGATCATCCTGTTCGCGTACCGCACGGCCGACTACGACGAGCTGAACGTGTGGCGCGAGAAGGACGGACGCGTTTCCTTTTTTATGAGCGGAGACGGCGTTTTTTTCTTCCTTCCCCCGTTGGGCACCTTTCGCACCAGCCTCTGCCTGACGTGGGAATCCGTCGCCGGCCTCACCGCTTTTTGGGTGGACGGGAAGCGTAGCACCTATCAAGTGTACAAACCCGGACACAGCATCCGTCCCGAAGGCACCGTCCTCCTGGGGCAGGACCCTGACAAACATCTGGGGGGCTTGGAGGCCTTGCAGAGTTTCGTGGGGGAGATGACTGATGTGAATATGTGGGACTACGTCCTTTCCAGGAGCATGATTCAAGCCTGGCATTACGGACACAAGGTCCCCAAAGGAAACATCTTTGACTGGGCCACTGTTGATTATGAGCTTAATGGCAACGTGATGGTGGTGGACGATGACTGACTGGCTGTGGAGTCTCGTGGAGGGAACCGGGACGTCTGCGTTGGTACACCTCTGATATTTGTTATAGCATTACTGATTTTTCATCATACTTTAAATTAGGGCCCCTATGTCAGAGAGCCTCCTACTGGGGTTCTCAAGCTTCTAGTGGTTGATGAGTACTGTAGTAGCTTGGGGGTGGGAAAATGTGCATAAAAAAGTTGTATGGGGAACAACTTGAATAATGCTGATCTTTTGGAGGTATTTATGTACCTTCTGCTATTTGGTATGTGGAGGATGTTTTAATTTTACTGCAAGTCCCTTTATGTTGCTGGTATCGATAGATTTTGAAAACGCATGCCAGGTGATTACGGGGAAAAATAAAAAGTATGATTATTCATTGAATTTACTCTAACAAAAACTTAACTTTAAATATGACTCGAAATGACGGAAAAATTACTTAAAAATTAAAAAACAAAAAAAATCCTGCAGTGCACACCTTAGCCTAGTAGGGGCAGTGTGGCATACACTTATGTTAAGATAAAAACAGTAGAAGAAGAAAGTCGTGATTGAACTTTATTGACAATACTTCCCCCCCCCCCCCCCCCCACAGTTTAGGAAGAATATTCTCTAGCGTCGGGCCAAAAGCTCATAGAGCCACAATTTGTTAAAATTAATATTTTTCTAAAAATATATACTTTTGGACAAGCAATATATGTGGCTCTTATTTTAACAAATCATTTAACCTCAAGTGTTGAAAATTGCTCGCGTTGTTTGAGGATGCATTGAACAAATACACCATTTTTGGGGTCTCTGAGAAGTAACTAGTTTGGCGGTACAAGTTTTTGGCCCGGCGCCAGCAATATAACTTTGAATATATTTCCGTATGTGCAACTACAGCATTACGCCTGAAACTGAATGCTAATTGCCTATGGGCCTGTCAATGGGACTGTTAGCATTAGCACAAGTGATATTTCTAAACCAAATTGTCTTGTATTGAAATGTATACAATGTGTGTAATTATTTTTTGTGTTTAGTTTTACAGTTAACTTTAACTGGATTGTCATTAAACGGCTTGAAGCACTCTTGTGGAGGTAAGAATAACAATCTTAGCAACATTTACAATTCTTTAAATCTCCAACAAACTAAAGGTAAACTGTGAACTTTAATGTGCCACTTAAAAAAATAATAAAGAGATGGTCCTACTGCGACTTTCTGTTTTTTTAGGCTGATCATTCAATAACTACTAGACACAATCGTCAGTGTCATCAGCCACACAATGAACCTATTGTCAGTACTGACATCATGCTACCCTTGATTAGCAGAATTAGCAGCGTTCAGAATCAGTTGTTTTGTTTGTGTCTTGTCACGATGGGTCGATTTTGACTGGGCTGGTGGATGACGATGATTTCTGATTGTGATGTCTGACACTTCACTTGAAAGCAAATTCTGGGGCAAGGCTTCGTTCAGGTTGTTTGACCTTTTTTCATTTTATTGGGCCATTTGTTGCATTAATGTAGCCCATTATTTCCCCCTCAAATTGACTCATCGAAACCTATTCAGTTTGATTCATTTATCACATTAAATAATTGATTTTTGTAAATAGTGAAATTAAAAATACATTAAATTCAAAAGTTATCCAAATGTACTATTTTTATACATGCACATTTTTAAGAGTATGAACTGCTATTAAAATAATTGTGCATAAATAAAAAAATGTTAGAAATTAATTTTTGTAATTGGTAAAATAATAAAAATTAATTGTAAACATAATTTAGAAGTGAGCCTGATTTTTTTTTAAATATATAATTTAAATACACGTTTTCCACTTTTCATAATTTATTTATTTATTATTATTTTTATTTTTATTTTTAAACCTCATTGCTGACCTGAGCCATCTGTCCGTTTTAAGTAAATAAAAAAACCAACAGCACAAAAAGTTAAGCCAACTGTTGTAGACGATGGTGACGTTTGACCAAAAGAGAAAAAAAAGTCCTTGGCGACTTTCTTCTTTTCACCATCTCACCAAACCAGAACTTTCCAAGTTCCACCTGACATCACACACCATAAGAAGAATTCGTTACATGTAACTAGCAGAAATGAAATCATACGGCGCCGCTTGCCTCCCAAAGACTCAGCTCGGGGTCAGCTGTCCTCCATCCAAGTGTCCGTTGCAGCGCGCCTTCTCCACTGGCGTCCTTGCACTCATTATTCCCGGCCTGCGCTGAGGCATCGTGACCTCCTTGCAGAGACCACGGAGAAGTTTCTGGCGCGTGGCCCAGGCTCCCTTGAGGGTGGGAAAGTGCCGTGTTCCCAGTGTGTGCGTGTGCGCCGTGGCTGCCGCTGCTAAATAAGGAGAAGGCAGGGCCGATGGGTTGTGACTGCGGGTCAGCAGCCAAATGTTCCACCTTCCTGGATGTTGCAATGCATCAATCGCCGTGCCCACTCACTGTGCGGTAACACCTTTGTGGACCATCTGGTGGGCCGGGCCTTGCATCTCGGCTCGCTTGCCTTTATGCATTTCTGCCCAAAAAGGGATGCTGATTCCTCAGACGTGGAGATGGACACAAGCTTATTTTTCTGTACAACATAACTATTTGCTGATAAATAGATATAAGAGGCTAATTTAGCGTAGCCATTGCAGGAAAAAGACTACTAGAACAGCTGAAATTTTATTTGGTGGCTAATCAGAGGCGTTTGGAATTGGTGCCAGGTGTGTGTTAATTCCTATTTAACATGAGCTTGAACGTGATAGGTTACCACATAAACCACATTATCTCAGTTGTTGAGCTGTAGTTCCCTCTCAAAAAAAAAAAATTCAGTTGGGTTGTCGATTTATGAAGAAAATATTAATCAAAATTAATTTGGTAATAATTGGAATCACAATTAGGACAATCATTTTGTTTTTGGCACAAAACAAAAAGTTTAAACGTAAAAAATATTTGTACAAATACATTTCTTTGAAACGCTATAATTATGTAAGTTCCTTTTTCGACAAAACAAGATTTATTAAATTAGTCATTTTAAAATTTAAAAAAGGTGCAAATATATACATTTAAACAACTCCAAATTATTATTAATAATCTTGATTTTGTTTACGCTAATCCCGATTTTGTAATTGTGGAGTGCAATAATTGAAATTGTAATTGAGTTTCGATCAATTGTTGTAGGTGTCATTACGAGTGGAGAAGCGATTGAAAGTATTCACACAGGGGTGTGTAGACTTTTTATATCCACTGTACAAACCTTTATGGGTGGGTGCCAATTAAAAATCCACACTCCACTGAATTAAAAATGTAAGAAAATGGTCTATAGGAAAGTAGTAATTTCCAAGGGTTGAGAAACAGTTGACATACATGCTGGCATCTTCTGATGTACTTTTTTCATAATAAAATAAATGTAAGGTATTATTTGAGTGTAAAATGAATTTTAAATGATCTAAAAGTACTTTGGGATTATAGTTTGATGTATTTTAAAGGTTTAAATATTAGCATAGATCATTTTAAAACATTTTAGAAGGGAGCATCGACTATGTAGTTGCTAATTTGTAGCTATTGGTCGCTTTTTTTTTTTTTTTTGCCCCTAACTTTCTAATTTTAAGTCTGTAACTATTAATCATATATAACAGAAATGTTTGGTATCACTTTTTTTTTTTTTTTGCATGAGTATTCACTGTTTGAGTACTTACTGATGGCAAGTACCAATATCTCTAGTACTTTTGGTATAATCATAATCATTATGCAATGACAAGAAATTGTGGCCAAAGATGATGATGATCATTCAGTGATGTGTCAAACTGCTGCAGTATCGGCAGCCTCCAGGAGTACTCGACACCTTATCAGTACTTCCCCACTCCTAATATTTACCATTGCTGTAGCTTGAATTTGGCCTTTTAAGAGGAAAGAAGACTTTGTGCTAAGTAGTGGTGATGATAAGTGGCCATATAATTATTCGTCGTGCGCCTTCCATGGCGTGTTTTGTCCAAGTGAGCAAACAGTTGCATGCCTCCCCTCCCCTCGAACCCCCAGTCCGCACGGGGCCTGCCAGATCTGCATATAGGGCCCACGGTGCTCCGAGGTGCCGCTGACTCGGGTGCGTGCGGAGCTGGTGAAATGTCTTCCACGCGAGAGGAGCTAGACGGGAGCAGCGCGTGAGTCGGGCGAGGGGAGACAGAAGGCGGACCGTTCTGGATTCCTTCGAGCAACTCCAAATAGATTTCCAGGCAAAACATATTTGCATACGGCAAGACAGTGCTACGAGCTATCCCGGCGAACTGAAGCGTGTGTGCACTGAACAGATGGATAATGTTTTTAGAGCTTTCTTGCAGAAATTTCAGCCCATTAAATTGAGATCTTGGGCATTATTCAGCCGGCGTTTGTTCACGGACATGACAAAGAGGCGAGCGGATCAAGCTGCTCTCGTTAATCACACATCGTTCCCGGTAGACCAGGCCCGGCCGGCCCGGGCGGCTTTTCGGCTTAAGGGCCAAGTTTGATTTGGACAGATGGGCTAGGTCAGTCGAAGATGAGATTTACAAAAAAATACAAATAAAATCTACAATGTAAAATGTTTGCTTGAAAGAATGTCGATGCTCATTACTAAATTGTGTATTTAATGCCAGTATTCTTATTGAACCAATTTTAATTTTACATTTTTTAATGTATTTATTTTAAATATTGATCATTTTTGCTCATCATAAAATGGTATTGCTTGTTATCATTAGTATTAACCTAAATAACTATATACTATCATATACATATACTACACTTATGTATAGAAGACACATTTGTGTGTCTGTGCTTACTGTACATGTTAAATTAAAATTAATGTTAATTAAAAGTACATTAAAATCTAATTAAAATAGGTGAAATTTTTCAACTAGCAAATTAATCTATGCTCATTTACAAATAGGAGTTTCTAATTCATATAATTGTTATCAATTAAACAATCACTTTATTTTGCAAAATAAAATTACTGGTAATACTTGTGTATTTGATTTAAAAATTATTTTCTAATGTATTGTTACAAATCGAATGTATTTTTTTAAGTAAAAATAATTTATCAAATTTATTGTACCTTTTATAACAGTGAAATAAAAAAAAAAAATTAGATTGATTTTTTTTCTTCTTTTTTAACAAAAACAAAAATAAAATCAATTACCAAACGAGATCCACAAATAACAAAATAAATAAATGCATTTTGATGAACCAATTTTAGTGGAGTGGGTGGGGTACATACAAAATTGATGTTCAAAGAATGTGCCGGGCCATATGTAGCTGACCAGCCACACTTTGCCTAAGAAGTTATATTGGGACGTTTTCATAAAACAGGCAAAAATAAATTATTTAGCTGGCAAGTTTGTGTTTTTTTGTTGTTGTTTTTGCACGAGGAAGTTAAAAATGACTTTTATGGAATTGTACTGTTTACGATATAGGAATTGGGACATAAAGACCTCAATGTTAGTTTAGCACTTCCATTCCTCTCTCTCCAAGAGGACGTAATGTGCCAGTATGGTCCCTCGTCGTCCCCCTCTGGGCTGTATGAAAAATTCACCAGGCCTTCCCATTAGAGTCATTCCGAATCAGGGTGCAAGGCGTTGCATCGGACCGACCGACACCACACTTTTTACGTCTTCCCGCTTAGCAACGCAAATTGCCGTGTTTACAAAACACTAAAATCACAGCTGGCTGGGTAAATCCAGGAAGATATGACTTCTTTATCGCATATTTGATTATTATTTTTTGTGTATTGCCTGTTTTGAAATGAAGCCTTCATTCACATGAACACATACAGAATGAACACGCACCGGCATGATCGTCAGTCGTGAGCGGTTAAAAACAGACGGACAATACCCTTTTCAGTGGACGCCTTTCACACTCGCGGTGCGAAGCCTGACCTTTAGAGCGGTGAGGGTGAGGGCGCTTGGCTTCTACCGGTGCGATACCTCCAGGCGGGATGGCCAACACTCCGATTCTCTTACTCAACATAAAGTGACAAAATGTAACAATTTGACCTTAGAGTCGTGGCTTTGGAGTCATTTGGATGGTACACCAGTTTGTAAACAGCGAAAAATGTCGGGTTGTCCCATTTACACAAGTGCCAGGTTATGAAATATTTTACCTATTTGGGGTTACTTTTGAGCCGGGTCAAAATCGTGCTAGGTTATTAGATATTGCAGCCATTATGGATTACCGTATTTTCCGCACTATAAGGCGCACCTTCAATGAATGACATATTTGAAAACCTTTTCCATATATGGCGCTACAGTAGAGGCTGGGGTTACATTATGCATCCATTAGATGGTGCTGCGCTAACGGGAATGTAAAACAAAACAGTCAGATTGGTCAGTCAAACTTTATTAATAGATTACAAACCAGCTTCTTGACAACTCCATTCACTCCCAAAATAAATAAACAGCTGTTTTATTATTTTTTCTGAGGTAAAGTATTAGTATTAGCTAGCGATCCAAGATGGCGGGATCTTCTGTGCATGCCCGTCACCGATTGTGCAGGGTCACCGATAGCGTCTTGACAGCGAGACCTGTTGTGGCTCAATATTGATCCATATATAAGCCGCACTGGATTATAAGGTGCATGGTCAGCTTTTGAAAAAAATTGAAGGCTCTTAGGTGCGCCTTATAGTGCGGAAAATACAGTATTTAAATCTGCAATTGATTTGGCAGATGCTTCAAATGTTATGTCATTGTGTCATCACGTTGACAGACTTGAAAACGAGTCTGGCTAACAATGTAGCTAGCTAGCTAACCATGTAGCATTTGCCATTGAAACACACAGTGATACAGCTTCTCTGTTTTTTCTCAGCCATTTGTCTAATCAGTTGTTGAAACTGGTTCACGATGAATGTTCATGTTTATTTTGAGCGAACTAGCTGGCAAGCTGTTTTGGTTCGTTAGCTTACCAGCTAAACTACCAGCCAATTAGCTTGCTAGTTAGCCAGGTTATTAGCCAATTTAAAGACAGTTCCAGGCAAGTTAAACCTGGGCATGTAATTTCCTAATATAAAGTTAGCACAACTAAGGCAGACATGCTAACCACTATCCCACTGTGCTTGCTATGAATTCCCCAAATCATATTTTTCAGTCGGTCATTTGCTTAAGAATAATTTAAACTTAACAGCACACGAAATGTTTGTCTGACAATATTAAATGAATACATTAAAAAATAAAACATTTATTTCCATACATGCCCATTCCCAAATCTCTATGAATGTTTTTTTGTTTTTTTTGTTTTTGTAGTATGTTTTTAGCGTTGGACCCCAGTGGCCTGTGGGCTGTCGGCCTCCTCCAAACATATGAGCGCTGCCACAGTGCACGATGCTGCCAGGCGTTCCGTGGCCTCCTGATTAAATATTACAAGCCTCTAAATGGATGGAGATTAGCCTCTGTGGGAATGTTGGGGCCTAATTTACCCCCCGGCCACAAGCCTCCTCTGTGCGTGTGTGGTGAAGAAAAGCAGGGAGGGGGAGTAAAATGTGGTGTAAAATGGGTTGTTCTTCGGGGTGGTTTGAGGTGGCCAAACTACTTTTTAAGGCTGATTTCCATTTGACTTCACTATGGATTTCTATAGTGACGTGTATGTATTTGCCTATAGTCTATATTGAGACTACTGTATATTGTAGGTAGCAGTATAGGTCAAATCTATGTAAACGCTATACTGCGCAGGGCTTTTATTGTTTGCAGACATCCTTGTGTTCACTACCAGATGTTGATAGCAGATTGGGGAAAATGTGTCAATCACAACCAGGAAGGTGTTCAATTCCCACTTGCCATTCAAATTTGCAGATGTTTTCACTGTTGTGTTATGCCAGCTCAGCATTGGGCCTTGAATTATTGATGCGCTGGTTTTGTAGTTCACCACCTATAAAATGCTTTTAAGGACGTGAGTGCTTGTTTTGAGGTCTTTGCATGAAATGTCGAGCTTTATTATTTATAAACACACATTTTTTGGGAAAAGGGATTTAGACGCCGTTCATCACTTTGGGCGGAGCCCCAGATTGGGGCTGATATCTAGTTGTAAGGTGTACACAAACTTTTCATTTGTAGGTTGAATACAGGGTGTCCCAAAATGGTTGACCCCATTCTAAATGCCCATATTTCAGAAACTACTTGATGGATCTTAATGAAACACTTTATGTTGAAGGTCATAAGTTTTATTGGTTAAATTTACAAAGAAAAGAAAATTTGTGAAGAAAGCACGCTGCACCGTCTTCGGTGACTGAGTCCGAGCATACTCTAACACGCAAAATGCCTTTTCTTTTGAAGTGAACGGCATTTCTTAACCTGAAAAGATGGAAATGCCAAACGTTACACACAAAAACGTGAAACTTTTCTACACAAGCTGTGAAAATTTGAGGTCATTCCAACGAAAATTGTCAAAATTATTGGCCTACGAAATGGGGTCAAAACATTTTGGAACACAACACCCTGTATCCCTGTTGTCTTTGACAAACAAATGTGCAATTACACAAATGTCATCTACCGTTTCAGAGAAGGTTTGCTTCATTTGCATACCTTGCTACCCAGGAATGATATTATCGTCATTCATTTTTATTTTGTGTGGCCATCACAGCTATGTCATGGCCACAAATTAGCATTCTGTTCACACGCTATAGCTAAGCTATTTAGCGGCCACAAATTAGCATTTTGCGTGCATCTTTTATCTAGCTAACCTGTGGCCGCAATTTTGTATTCTATCGCCGCGGCTTAAAATTTTGTGCTACTGAATATCGAAGCTTTTTCGTGGCCACAATATGCTGCAGGTCTAACATGCACACAAAATACTAATTTGTGAGCACAGCATAGTGGTCCAATTTTCACCCTGAATTAGCTTCCTATAATGCGCGCACTAAATGCGAATTTGTGGCCACAAATTACTATTTTGTACTCACAAATTAGCATGTCTATATTGTGGCAACCTACAATCCCCATGTCATGTCAGAGTCAGTGTAGAAAAGTGCTTTGCACACCTTAAGTCACAGATGCATGCAAACACAGTTTGTTCAACATATGCCGTAGTTGTAACAGCGATGCGTAGCCCATGTAACACTGCGAGGCCTTAATTCTCCCATTTTCCTCTCATAATGGACAAACACATCCATCATACACGCATGTTTGCGGAACATCCTCAGACAACAACCGCACACACATGCACACACCAGCAGCCTGCGCCACTGGGCAGAGACTAGCCTGAAAGATTGAAAGCAATTAAAACTATCATCTGCAGTGGCTCTGGGCTGGCCCGTGGCTGCGAGGGGGGAGCTGCCACAGTGCATCAGCCTCTCGGTCTCCGCAACGCACTGCGACGTGAGCGCCCAAATGGCGGCACACAAACACACAAGAGCAGACACACGCGGAGGTACGGTGAACCCCGTTTAGTGCGGTGGGAGGGGGGGGGGGGGGGGGGGGGGGTAATGGTTCAGACCTATGGAGGACCAAAAATGTCAAAATAATAAGTAAAAGTGAAAATGAAAACGGTAAAAAAAAATTCAGAAAATTTAAATACAAATAAATATATGTAGTTTGTGTGTGCATGTAAGTTAAAAAAAAATCACTCAAAAATAGGAAACAAAATTCTGAAAATAAGAATGAATATAAAAATAAACCCATCCGTTATATGCTTTTTATGTAAAAAAATAAAATAAAATAAAATTGCATTGTATAATATACTTTATTAAAATCTGTCATAATAACACAATTAAATAGAATGTAAAGAAGCCGTTAATGCACCATGATAAATTAATTGCGGCCCCATCTGGTGTGTGCAACTTGGCCACCAGAGGGCAGTCGCCATGTAGACAAAACTGGTTTTGCAGCACAGAGGATAAAGAATATATGCATGCGAGTAGGGGTGTGAATTGCCTAGTACCCGACGATTTGATTCGCATCACGATTCATAGGTCACGATTTGATTCAATACCAATTAATCCCAATACAAATTTATAAGTCGATTGTTGAGATTTTTTATTTTTTTTACTCAAATTTAGAAAAGACTCATCAGTAAACTTGTACATGTACGCTGTAAAATTTGTATGAAAATGTATTATTTATCTGAAACGTCAAGTCATCTTCCATGCGTAAGGTTTGAACCCTGACCCTAAGACGTTTTGTTTAATATTTTTCCATGTTTAAAAATCGATTCAAATCGATTCAAGAATTGCGCACTGTAATATCACGTTATATTGCCGAATCGATTTTTTTTTAACACCCCTACAGTGAGTATTGTTACTGTCTATCGATATGCGTTAAAATATCGGTTGCTTAAAGCATTATAACACGACCACATAGAAGCAATGTGTAGCCGATCTATAGCATTTTGTATCGTGTGTTAGCATTAAGCTAAGAGAAGGAAAAAGTTTGTGGTTGTTTTTGGACATTTGGACAAAGATTGTTTGGATAGATAGTTGGCACGCTGAGCTTAATGGACACTTGGCGAAGATGTTGATGTGCAAATCAGGATCTGCTAGCATTTGTGCTATGGTGTAGATGCAAGTTGTAATTGTTTTGTTTAGCTCGACCGCAGTTTTTCATATTTTAAGGCATTGCTGTGTACATACTTGTTTTTATTACTTTTAGTAGGCCTCAATGACGTTCACTCTCCCTTTTGGTGTTTTATCACCTCGATGACTCCATGTGTCTCTGAAAACAAAAACAGTGGAGACAGAAAAACTTTTTTTTCCTGAACAGATAAGAAAAGTTTGTGCAGACTGCCTGCAGTGATGCGCACGTCTTCATCTAAAAGTCTGAACATTTGAGCAAATGCTGCATCCCAACTCAAAAGCGCACCTGCGTACACACACACACGTGGAGCTCCACAGTCAGATATCATTAAGTTGGAGTCGTGTAACTCCAAGCTGTTTGGGACAGAACCCCAAGCGTCCTCCACGTGTTCGTCCGTCTCGCTCTGTTTGGATTGGCCCTCAGCAAGCCTCCTCAGGACAATCCCACCGCCGCCATTATCGGCTACAGTTACCGAGCGCCGACTCGGATTTCTCTCTCCGATCGGCTCTCCAGCTGTCACTCTCACTTACCGTCGACATTAGCACCGGTGCTTCCCTCATCCTGGTCCTCCTCCCCGTCTCCCCTCGGTGCCTTTGAGTACATATCTCCGCTATTTGGCCTCTACTTAATTTGACAGGCCCCTGTTTTGTCAGTGTGACAGGCCCGTAGCGAGACACTAATAGGCCACGGAGACCACCAGCAAAGGCACCAGTCAGAGAGGGCCCCGCGGTGCCAGCCCGCATCACCCTCCACGTCTCTCGGGGCGATGCGGGCTGGAGCGAGAGGGGGGGTCAGGGCTGGACTGGTCAGGCGGCGTCGCTGTCACACCGGGCCACGGCAGACTGGACGCGGCCTCAGTGCTGACACCCGTCACTGTAGCGTAAGCAAAGCCACCGCCGCCACGCAGACGAGAGAGGAAAAAAAGAACAGCCAGTGGGGCTATCTAATGACTACAGCTGCCAATCATGGACAAAAATGCAATCTTCGTACAGCGAGGGAAATACCTCCACGTCGAGTGCTTTTTATTTTCTGCGTGCGTTTCTGTTACGATGTGATAACCACGAATTGGCAGCTGGTAGGGCTGGGTATCGATCGACTCGGTTCACAAGAGTTCAGTTTAAGTTTTCGCAATTCGATTCACTTCAGTTCAATCCGATATTGATTCATGATGGAACATCACTTATTCTTAAATGTCAAGGACATGATATCTACTTCACCAATATTAAGTTCTAAAGTAAATCTTGCGGAGGCAGTAACTGCTCAAATGATTTTGAGTGTTACACAAACATTGACATCAGCAAGGATGAGATGAAAATATTTTCATAATTCTAAAATATTAATTGTAAATATAAACTTAAAACAGTCTAAATTGTCTTAATGTGCAATAAGCTATGTCTTCCATAAATTTAAAAAAATACTTTTAAATTCATGTGCACAGTAAATTTCAAGAAAACAGTAAGGCATAAAAAAAATCAAATAATATTTATGGGGAAATATTAGATGTTTAAATTGATTTATGGTTTTATGAATGTATTGGGTATGAATAGGAAAATCGATTTGATATTGATTATTTGAATTTTTTAAACCCAGACCTAGCTGGTGGCTTTTGGCAGCTTATTTTTATTTTTATTTTTATTTTTTTATTACATCCATACTGTACAGTAGGGCTGCACAATATATCGAGAAAATATATCGCGCTATTGGCCCATGCAATATGCATACCTCAAAGACATGCAATATGTTTAATATGGAATTTTATGCTTTTATCTGCATTTGACCAATCAGATGTAACTTAAATGTGCACCGAATAGATGAGCATTAAGTGATAATTACAATTAATTGACTAAGAATGCATTGAAATTGCTTATTTTACCAAATGAAAAAAATAATTCTTTCATTAAATAAAGTGTCATTTCTTTAGGTACATGTTAAATATCGCAATAATATAGATGTCGCTATATTCAGCAACTATATCACGTATTGCATGTTTTTCCAATATCGTGCAGCCTTACTGTACAGTATTACTTTGAGATTTCCTGTTCTTTATCAGTGAGGCATACATAGATATATGACTGTCATTTGCATCGTACTGAAAGGAAATACCATAATTACTTAAGGGTAGCAAATACAAGGGAAACAGCAGGGGCCCTGAAATTGAACCCTGTGGAACACCACACAAGTGGTGTGGATCTGTGTGCCATCATAGGATGTAAACCTGTCATTAAAAGCTCATAACAGGGCTGACTGTGCTATGCCGCCTTTAAAACCTGACTGGAAGACCTTCATGATGTTAAGTTCATCCTATTCAGTGTGGGTGGTGGTGTGCATGGTGAGCAGACAGCGACAACAGGGTTGATATTTTTCTGTCAGGGTTACTCGATAAATTAAGATCCATTGGAAATTTAATGAAAGTCAATTTTCTTGACTTTGTTAGCAAAGCACAGTACTAAAGTGTGACAGGAGTGGGAGACATGGGGATTTACCAGGGGGACTCCCGGGGTCTTTGGTGTTTTGAATTATTAAGGTTTACTAATACTTCATAAATCCCCCCTTTGTCCTGTCCATTACCGACCTGTCACATCCTCTCACCGCGCCTAGACTGACTCACTTGCTTCATCTAGATGACAGAAGTTAAACTGTGTTCCGGAGGAGATGGGAGGAGGGAGGTGGTGATGGTGGGGGGTGCAACTGAGGCGGAGGGGCACGACACTCTGCAAGTAGGCCCCAGGGCTGGCTGGTTTGGGAAGAATTGTGTGGCGCTTTCGTGTAACCAAACTATAGAATGGAATATCTGTAAGAATGCTGAGAAGCTGACTGCTGTGCTATTTTTATTATGGAATTGGCAAAATGCAGATTGTGAGATGGTTTGAAAAGGATGTCAGTATGTGGATTTTATTTTGAGAATGTGATAAATAGTGGCATATGTCCTGAATCATCTGGAAAGTTGGGAGTTTTATTGTGAAAATGTGTATTTTAAAGGTACTTTAAAAAGGTGGAATTGTGGGAAAATTATGTCCACATTTTTAGGTTTTACACATCTTCCATGTCAATATGAGTCAAAGCAGACATTTTATATAACATCCTCTTTCCAACTTCAAATCACATGTACAGAGCTACTGGATTTGTATCACTTCCAAAATTTTCACAACACAATTTGCATTTTTTTTTTTTTCACATTTGCCTCTTTCCCCCCAAATAATTTCTTGACAGATTCAACCAGCTCCGAACTACTTTTCACATTCCCCAAATTCCATATTTTCACTCTCCCACTGTCAACATTCCCAAATCAATGCCGACACTTGACATATTTAACGCCCTCCTTCCACATTTCTCACCCTTCATGTTGAAGCACATTCACACGACGATGATGTGAAGATGCATTTAGAGACAATGAAGCTGCAGCTGGATGAGGTAGGCCAACTCCTCGTGCATCCCATCTTCTTCATGAACTCCCCTCGTGTCCACACCAGCAGCTCTCTCCCTGTGATTCCCCCCCCCCCCACCACCAAACCCCATCTCCTCCTCCTCCTCCCAAAACAGCAAACCTTTCCTTGCCTCAGTGCGTGCCTGGCGGACTCTCTCGGCGGTCTCGACAGCCGAGCTGGTCGTTGCCCCGAGCGCTGTGGAGCCGTCGCCTCTCGTTAGTGTCACCACGCCTGCCTGCTCCTTGATTAGAGAGTGAGGTGCATGGAAGGAGTATTTGTGCGTTTATGTGGATGTGTGTCTTCATTAGAGCATGGGGGGGGGGGAAGCGTGGTCAATGCTACCCCTCACCCACCACCGCCTTGTGCCCGCAGAGCTGCTTTTAAAGATCAGTGATTTGGTCAATTGGCGTGGCAAGTCCAATCCCGTGGAAGGTCACTGATGACTCAATGGACCAGTCAGTTAGGCTGGCTGTCATGTCACTCAATATGTGTGTGCGTAAACTAAGGTTACTCTACATAATAAAAAAAAACTAACAAAAAACATTGGGCCAAAAAGGTCAGAAATCATTTTTATTTTACTATTAAATTATACCGTTATTATAACTATAATTATAGCTAAAATGGTTGTTATTTTTGTTTACCTGAGGTTTTATTTAATAGTTATGGTAACATCAATGCTAGTTTCTGCTAGCCTATCAATGGTGTTTGTTAGCATTATGCTAGCAGACTTTTGCAAGATGAAATACTGTGGCTTGGTGCTGTTTAGACATGCAATGTGTCAGTTTTACAGTAAACGTCAGGCTTCAAAATCATCATTTAATGATTAATTCTTTGATAGTTTGCATTTTGAGGCAGACTCCAGCTTATTTCCCAGAGGGAGCAATAAAGTCAAGTCTTAAGTCGTGTGTACCTAAGAAAGTGTAGTGTAGGAATGCTCCTGTTACAAAATGGTGATGTTGTGTGACCTTGGAGCAAACTTTGGACTGATGTGATGTCAGGTCAGTGAGTTGCTGCACCCTGAGGGGTCCAGAAGTGTGCTATGTGCGCTAGTCCACTTCCTGAATGTCGTGCCCAAGGCGCAGCTGTCCATTTGTGGGCAGTTTCTCTGCCCAAAGGGACCACTGACTGACTGACTGACTGACTGACTGACTGACTCCATGGAACTTGTACTCACACACACACCCTGTCCATCTGTTTGGCTCTGTCTATCATTCACCCCTCTGGAAAACACAAGCAGACATCTTGGTTCATTATGAATTTAAAAAGTACAGACTGGACTGTGACATTTTATTGGACTGGATTGAGGAGTTGCTCTAGCGCACTTGTTTTTCTCTTTTATTAATTTGGATGGCTCGTACTGGCGGGTGTTATCCCTGGGGTCACGCCAGGGTTAAGTTTAAGTTCAAGACCTGTTAAGTTGGGTTCACGACCGTGAGGTCAAGTGTCTGTTTTGTACTGATATAACAAGTGTCTGTTTGAACTGATGCAACCATCATCTATTTTCAAATAGTTTTAGGCTATGTGATGTCAATCTTTAATCCTTTAGGTGATTTTAGACCTTTGTGATGTCGTTCTTTGGTCCTTTACTTGCTACAACCAATCAGATCGATTCACTGTCTGTAGGTGCAGTATGTGAATTTTTTGTGGTTGCCGGATTATTGCTTTCTGTCCCTTTGTGCAACTCTTTGTTTCTCGTCTAGTCAAGTTTGTTCTACGCCTCTCGATGTGAATGAATAGTGAAAATCTTATTTGTGTCTGCGCTTTGGGATCCAACCTTCAGCACACGACAGCAGGGAACAAAAAAAAAATGTGTTCAAGGTGTATTTCCTTTGCTAGCTTTGTTAGCATTGCTAGCATTGAGAAATGACTGAACAAAAAATGTTAACTGAGCTAGTAATGAGTAAAAAGTGTAGCTTGTTTGTATTTTTCCGTAACAGAATTATTATTTTTAACACCAGGAGAAGAGTTTTTAGGCTGCCGCAACACAATTTTGTTTGCCACGAATCATTCTTGGACTTCATCGTGAAGCCACAGTGCTCGAAACAGCTGAGCGGCAGTGAAAAGGCACAAGGCTGACAGCCACTGAGAGGCAAACAAGCCTCCCCGCAAGCTATAGCTTCCTGACTTGTTTATTTGCTAACTGGCTGAGAGGGTCTGTGCTGCGCTGGGGGGCAGAGGGAGAACATATGGTTTGCTAAAACGTGAACTTGTAGTTGGGAGGCCGAGGCACCCTAAGGGATGATGCTGACGGCCTTTGGTCCCTGTCTGCCTCGATTCCTGCCGCATGGACAGCTAGCGTCGCACGGGCCTCCTCCAGGAGTTGGCGCTCTCTCTCCCCCTAACGACCCCACACTCACGAAGGGAAAGTGATGGTGGGGTCCCCACAAGGGTGGGGGGCCTGGTCGCAGCTGGGAAAGTGGCTGACACCAGGCTCCCCAGAGTGTGTTGTGCCTGCTTTGCTGAGGGAATACAAGCCTGGTCCCGGCATGAGGCTGCACGGGTGCTCGGGTCCCAACACATATGGACGTTTACCATGTGGTCGTGTTCCGATTTTGGTCTCATTTGTTGGGAAATGCATCCTCAGTGCTCTGGGAATTTGTCAGTAAAGTCTTAATCTTAACGTTCAGGTGTCGAGCAAGTCGTCAAGTTTCTGTGGTGAAAGTAAAGCAAGGCAAGTTCATATCTTGCTCTGTCACAACGCATAGTCGCATATTAGTCTTTGTATTGTTTATTACTATTCTGTTGTCTCATTTAAACACATAACCAACATAATGCTTAGTGAAAGTACAAAGCATTTACAGCACTTGTGATAGTCACATACAATGCATGCCCAGCTTCAACAAAATACTGCTAAGATAGCATTAACCCACAAGGGTGACCAGACATCCCATTTAACCAGGACAGTATCATTTTGAGTCTTGTGTTCCAAATCCTGGCAGATTTTGACAGTCCCATTGTTTTCCCAGACTTTCACGCAGATCCAATCACAGCACCACATTTTTTTTTTTTAATGCAGGTCCCAGTGTACCGTTATTTAAAAAAAAAAAAATAAAATAAAAATTATGGGCCATATATATTTCAAATCACATCATTGTTATACGATAAACCAAACAAAATTACTTACTGTTTACGTTGTTTGCGTTCTGATTCTAATCTGCATCATTTCGTTAGCAGGCATGTTTTCGTCACACCATAACTAGAACTGCTTTCTCCTTCCGCAGCATCTCAGAATCATGAGAAATGTAGTCTTACTAGCATAATGCCGCGGTCGCTGGTCAGACCCAATACAAGCTGTTACAATGTGGGACTGGCACGAGATAAATGGCATAGCCAGATTCCAATAGCTGCTGGGACCAAGAAAAAAAAAAAGTTAGGCTAATCGTAATGCACTGACTAGTTTAATGCCGTTGAAATGCCAACCAAGATATCATTTAGCATTAGCTAAACTACACAACCACTGGTCACCTGATTGACTTGCGATTCAATTTGTCATAAATAGCTCCTGGTGAGAATTCATTTGATTCTCAGCAACATTGTAATGTCATGGTTGTTAACTCATTCACTCCCAGACATTTAACTGAATTTTGCAAGGCCCACAGAATATTGTGTTCTATTGCTATAAAAGCATGGAACCTACCAAAAGAAAGGTTAGTCTCTTCTTTCATCAGGGGAAAAAAAAGGTATATTTCTATATGTTTCCGTTTTGCAGCAATTAGCATTAGAATATAGCTAAGTTTCATCATTATTCCCAAATCTGTTTAAAACAGTGGGGGAAAGAGCCTTTTGCAACATGGCCCTGGTTGATCGCTTATACTCTGCTGCCACCTGATGGCCGTTTTTGTAGTAACTACCATTCCTTCAAAGCCTTCTGTATGCTCTACATTTAAAAACATAAAAAATGTATAAATACGTCTTTGGGAGCATGGCATTATTTAAAATAGGACGTTTTTATACGTTTTTGGGAGCAAATGAGTTGATTTAGAAAATCTGGCCACCCTAATTAGCACTGTAAACAAGCTGATGTTAGCTAGGGGAGCAACATAGATAGTATGGCTTAATCATAGTAATGGAGACTTACGAAAACACTAAATGTTATTGGTTTAAAGTTTGGTTTTTTGAAATGTCCAATCAAATAAAAGTGAAAAAGAGGTGATAAACGTACCTGTCGAGTTGAAATGTTGCTAATTCTGAATCAGTTCAGGTCATACTGACAGTTTAAACACATGACAGAAATGTTGTGTACGCGTGTATGTTTATAATTACCCCCCCATCACCACCACCACCACCACCACCACCACCATACCCCCCTTTAAATGGGAGATGAAGCGCGGCATCAGGGAAAAAAATATGTCAACATGTGTGTCTTGATTAGAAGCTATTCAGTGAGTTCAAGTATTTGATGGTGGTCGGCCGCTGAGCTAGCGGCTATGTCAGCTAACTTACACAGATTTCTGCGTTGACATGGAGACACACTCGTACACACGCCCCCGAGGTCTGAGTGTTCACGCACACACACGCCATAGCATAGTGCACACATGGTCTCACACACCCTGCATTGATGAACAAACACATGCACTCCCTGTGGGTCAGTGACTTAATATGCACATACTTACACATTGTTGATAGAGACACACAAACACGCACGCACACACACCCCCTGAAGGTCAATGCTGTGATGGACAGCGGTAGTGATGCGCTGTGACACAATCAGCTGCTTCCCTTCATTTCCACTTGCTTTTCCGCCGTCAGGTGACACCCATGAAATAAAAAAATAAAATAAAATAAAACCCTACTTCCCAAGGGTGTACTGGGGTGAGGTGGGGCAGCTGGTTGGAAAAGGAAGTTAGCGTTGGGTGAAGCAATGAAGGGAAAATTGGTGACGTACCAGCTGCTGCTTCCTGTCTCTTAACCTAAAGTTCTTCAGGTAGCTGTTGGGTCTTAGTCAAGCTGGGGGACATAGTGGCCAATGTGACTGTATAAACCTGTCTGGAAAAGCCTACTGGAACAGCTGAGTATTTTTGTTAATACAGATGCTGTGCTGTTTTTTTTTTGTTTTGTTTTTTTGTCTCAGTTAGGATTAATCAACAGTTTGAAATAGCAATCAATACTAAAGGGGGTTGTGGGGGTTGGGGGGGGGGGGGGGGGGGGGGCTAGGAGAAGACTAGTAGAACCTCTAAACTTTTGGGGGTTAATCAGAGGCACTTGTGCTGATTCACACTTAACTCATTCACTCCCAGCCATTTTCCCTGAAGCAAACCCCCTTCACTCTCTGCTGTTTTGCTGGATTTTGACTGATTTTGATTTGATTCATCAGGTAAAAAAAAAAAAAAAAAAAAAAAAAGCTATTAGCATTAGAATATAGCTCAGTTTCATCATTTTCAGTTTCACAAATCTGTTTCAAACTGTGGGGAAAAACAGCTTGTTGCAACATGGCTCTGGTTAATCTGTTATACTCTGTTGCCACCTGCTGGCCGTTTTTGTAATAACTACTATTGCTTTAACCATTCTTTAGTTTAGAGGCTACATCAAAGACTTCTGTATGCTCTAGCATTAAAAAAAGAAAGAAAAAACGTATAAATATGTCTTTGGGACACTGGTGATATTTAAAAAAGAATGTATTTATACGTCATTGGGAGCAAATGAGTTAACATGCTTGAATGTGATTGGTTTATTCTAGGGGAAAAAGGCATACACACTTGCGTGATCATTATCTTAAATTTTATATCACCAATACATGGTATTTGAACGGGGTGTGCAGAATTTTTATATCCACTGTATACAGTTTATAGTAATATAATCTCAACATTTCACTGCCATAGATAGATCAACAAATATACAATATATGTAGTAAATGAATAATTTCAAGACCAATTAAGTAAAATTGGATAATTAGTCACATTGGTTGGGCATTACGTTAGTATGTTTTAGCTTATATGTGTTTAGCATTCCAAAGCATAGCAGGTCACGCAGAACTAAAGCGTCCGGTTCGGTGGAAACGTGCGCATGGCGTTTGTGTGCGGAGACCAAAGAGAAGGGCACCACTGTCTGCAGAGGAAAAAACCCCAACGACTCATAGGTCCTGTCATGGCTGAACCATGATATCTGCCCTTTTCACATATGAAGCCAGCTGACTTTGAAGGGCTGCCTTTTTACACGCTGGACCGCGGCCAATGCTCGTCCGGCCCTCATCTGTATAATTGCCTCGCGTGTTCATTTAAGTGTGAGAGTGGAAATGTCTCATTGTTTGCTCCCAGCGGCGTCGACTGACATCATGCGAGGGCAGGTCGCTTCAGTCAAAGACACTTATCAATCTTGTTATAATTTAATAGTATATAATTCAGCACAGAATTCAGAATCCTTTTTTGGGAATTATTCTTCTTACAAGATTTTCTCCCTTTTCAAGTTGAATAATATTTGCTTAGCAGCCGACCTAGCTTAGCTAAAAAATATTATTTTAGCAGCCAGCTCGTGGTTTGCCTAATTTAGCCTAGCTTAGCTTAATTCTTGAAGAGAGAGAGGGAATAAACAAGGGATGGGATTCAAAACGTTTTTGTTTTGTATTACCATCACTTAACTCATTCACTCCCAACCATTTTCACTGAAGTGTTTTCCTGGATTTTGACTGATTTTGCAAGGCCCGCGAAATATTATGTTCTATTGCTATAAAAATATGGAATCTACCAAAAGAGAGATTAGAGTCTCTTCTTTTATCAGGAAAAAAGTATATTCCTATCTGTTTCTGCTGTGCAGCAATTTGCAATAGAACAGAGCTAAGTTTCATCGTTATTCACAATTCTGCTTCAAACTGTGGGGAAATCAGCTGGTTTTAACATGGCCTGGTTGATCTCTTATACTCTGCTGCCACTCAACCATTTTCTGCAGTAGAGAGACTACATGAAAGCCTTCTCTATGCTCTGGCATAAAAAAACAACATAAAAAACGTATAAATCCGTCTTTGGGACACCTAAAACATTTAAAATATGACGTATTTATACGTTTTTGGGAGCTAATGAGTTAATAAGAAAACTGTGTTTTAATGTGTAGCAGCAGTCAATGATAACTAGCCAACGCTTAGCTTTTGCATGAAAGTATTGTATATCCTTGCAAAAGACCTTCAAGAAGCTCATACTGGTTCACACAACTCTTCAATAAAGTAAATGACTGGAAATTTAGCAACAGAAAGCAGGGAATAGCTTAAGGGTGTTGCTCTTCTTTGATAAGGAATGGGGAAAGGGGCTGGGGGGGGGGGGGTCTGTGGTGAATAATTGATAGTGGCTGAGAGCGATATGAGTTTAGTTAATGTGCCCAGCAGCGCACGCTCAGAGAGGAGCTGTTAGCCATTCCACCTCGGGCCTCAAACTCACAGAGTGGAAGGAGAGAGGAACACTCATCCCGAGTTGGTGGAGACTTTTCTATTTTAAACAAATAGTACATCTTATAAGACGTGCAGAAAAGCGTGTGTCTTTGGATGCATGCGCACAGCTGGCTCTGCCCGGTGGGCGTGTTGTCGGAACCCTCCAGTTCCTTTCTCAGAGCCGTAATGGAGTGCGACTGTCAGCCTCCACAGATGCTGCTCCATAAGGACCCCTTAGCTCATCGTCCTTCAGAGCATTGGTGGCTTCACGCTGCAAGTCTTTTCGTCAATTTGCCAGTGTATTGGAAACCCCGTAAAAGTATTAAAAAGATGGCGATCCCACAAGAGCCTTCTGAGGGCAATGGAGTCGGCCTGTGTTGACATCCCAGTGGAGGCCTTCCAAGGATGGATTTGTCCATTTCAGGGCGTTTTTTGTTTTTTTTTGCGTGGTGGCTGGCAAGGGAGAATTTAGCCTGTGGTGTGGCCTGATGCAGCTCAGTTACGATGACGCACAGAGATTGAAGAGTGTGTGAATGAAATAATCTAAAAAAGATAACACCCTCAACATGTTTTCAATGAGGACTGTTGTGTGCAATCGAGTTGTGTAAGTTACAATACAGATGTGCCCATAAATTTTTTTTAATTTTTTTTGTAAATTACACTCACAAATGTAAATGGCCAATCCCCAACGGAGATCTATTCTAAGAAAATCCGTTAAAAGACACCCAGGACAGAAAAAAAAGTGGATTTTATTCTTGGCTAAGCTCATCTTTACCTAGCCAGGGTAGAAATGTTTGAATGTTGTAGTGGCATGGTCCAACCTTCTGGCACTAGAAAAAAAAAAAAATCACTATTAATCATATCTTTTGGTGTGGCAGTCTTGCCCAAGACGACGCCAAATGTCCAATGCCAGGATCCCCACACCATGGAAGTCAGTCATCCAGTCAGGGACCCTTCACGAGGCATCAGGCCGGCTGTCGTGTCAATGTGGCCAAATGGAGGCTGACAGGCCGCTACATAGAGCCTAACCATCTGGAGCAAATGCGACAGTGGGGGGGAAGACCATGTCTGCTCAATCAGGAGTAAGGGCAGGAGAGCTCAGTGACATGGATGGCCAGGAGGAGCAAGCAGAGAAGATACAGTATAGCTCTCTTGAGGCACATGGGAGTCGTTTTTTTTGTTTTTGCTTTAAAGGGATAGTTTGGATTTTTGGACATGAATCTGTATTGCACCCTCACCTCTAGTAGTGTGCAATCAACACTGACTTACCCCTGACAGCGTTCTGTGACACGAGTCCTGGTCCGGTTTTGGTCGAGAGGAAAGTAGTCCGGCAAGTTGGCTGGCGTCACGGAAATAAAGCGTTTTTCTTGTAAAAACAATTTGTGTTCAAAAGAGTAAGACATTTGTTTCACAAAACTTCGCCCTAGAAAAAAAAAAAGTCAGACTCCCATTACCGCCGGGCACTATTTTTCTGTTCGTTCGTATCACTGCGCGGCGCCCTGCATACAGCTGATAGACGCGCACTAATCTGCAAGTTTTGTCTTTTCGAAGTTACAATTACGGCGGAAGGCGCGCCGATCGGCTGTATGCTGCGCGTCTATCAGCTGTATGCAGGGTGCCGCGCAGTGATACGAACGAACAGGAAAATAGTGCCCAGCGGTAATGGAGTCTAACTTTTTTTCTAGGGCAAAGTTTTGTGATGCAAATGTGTCACTCTTTTCAACACAAATTGTTTTTTAGAAAAATTTCCGTGATGCCGGACTACTTTCCTCTCGACAAAAACCGGACCAGGACTCGTGTCACGGAACGCTGTCAGGAGTAAGTCAGTGCTGATTGCACACTAGTAGAGATGAGGATGCAATACAGATTCATGTCCAAAAATCTGACCTATCCCTTTAACTGAGAGTGAGAAGCTGTTTCTCTTGCACTGTGCATGAAAGGTCAGATAGACATGGACACGATTGTTAGGTAGATGGATGGACAGATGATATGTTTTTGAAATGTCAGCTACATTAGGTACATATGGTAAGAATAAGGCTATAGATGGATAGATAAATAGATGTGCTGCCCGTAAAAAGGAAAACAAGTTACTTTGAATTTGAAAATCCTTCATCACGGTTGACTTATGAGAGTCATGTCAAGTATTAAGATGCCATCAGTCACTTGTGTAACCTTTAAGTTCAACCTGGCTGCAAGGCAGAGAGCACATTTGACGACCCAAAGTGTAGGTGGTTGCCGGGTAAAGGGGTGTTAAGGTGGGTGGGGCAGGGTGGCTGCTTTATTGTAGTGCCTGAGGCCGATGCTCCCAGTCAATATAAATGTGCACGCTCGCGCCTGCTGCGCTCCCATTTGAGTACACAGACGGACGAGAGGCAGACAGACAGCACCGGGATAACAACTACACTCCACTACTCAGGCGGACACTTCACACTTCTATTTGCAGGTAACTCATGACATGATGCACTTTGTTTGGTTCATTGTTGTTTTTTTGTTTTTTTTAATGTAACTGATCTAAGATAAGTGTCAAATATCAAGAGGCATGACATCAAAATGATTCATTTTAATCCAATTTTTTTTCACCTAAATGTAATGTTAACTGAAAGCAATTATGGCATCTTTGTTTTGGTTTTATGTTTTTTTTTTTTTTTTTTTTGTTCAATTAGAATTCATCTTTAATAGACTAAGGAAACGAGACACTGTGTGTGCACGCGTCTGGCTTTGGCGATATTTAAAAAAAAAAATACATTGCCATGCATAATTGTTCTGTTTTATTTTGAACTGGAATATTTGCAGCAACTCTGCTGTGCTATTATGTTTTTTTTGCATCATTTTATGTTAATAATGTGTCATACTTTGAATTGCAATCAATTCAAATGTAGCGAATGAGAGTGTGTGTGGGGAATGGGGGGAAAAAGTGATTATAACAAGAAAAAGCTTGGATTCTGGCATTTTTAAATTTCATGTATATGCATATCGAAATAATAGTCACACATGAATTCTGAAATCATACTGCAATTTTTCACAAGTGTGTGAAAACCAAATAGTATTTTAAGCAATGGGACATTAACTAATAAATGTTTTTGTTGTAGTGACAATTAGAATTTGCATTTCAATAATTATAATGACTTACTTTCACTATTATACAGGCAGTTTGGGTAAAAACCGTGAAATTACCGATAAGAAAAGGTCCACCATTTAACAGTTTGTTTGTTTTTTCTTTATTTCTCTACCAGGACTCTTCCTGGAAGGACCTGGCTCACAACTCCTGAAATCATGGGAAAAGGTAATTTAATTAATGAACAGTTTTATTTTCAAAGAATGCCGTCCCATTGAGTGTCAATTTTGTGGTTGCTGATGCATGCCAAAGTGGCCCCAGAGTGGTTACTCTGTCGGTAATTGTAACAATAGATGTTCAAGTGGTCCAGCTTGTCGGATCATTGGCTTTAAAAGCCCAAAACAAGACCGCAGGGTTTGGATGTGTGTGTGGTGGTGGTGGGGGGTTGCTGTCAAAGCGCACAGTCAGAAGCGAGTGATCCAGATATAGTGGCCCGAAGAGGAGGAAACTGTCCTGTAAAAAATATTTTTATTGATTGTCTGGTAACAGCAGATGTTCGCCTCCATTATGAGCTTAAATGGGGGGGTTCAGAGCCCCGAGGCGGACACGGGAGTCGATGAAATGGTCAACGGGCTTCAACAAAACAACCAAAGTTGGTAGCCCTTACCATAGTAGAAGTATGGATATTTTTTGGGTTCTTTTTTTTTTTTAATTAGAAGTATTGATTCAACTTTTTAAAAAAGCACAGACTGTTAATCGTCATGCTCACTTCAGGTTGCAGTTTTGTTTTTTGTTTTTCTTTAATGCTGTCATCATTCACAGAAATTGGCTATTTTCAAATCTAGGGAGTAAAAGTGGAAAGTTGTCAACAAATGAATCTAGGCTTCATTTATAGACAAAACCTCCCCCCCCCCCCCTCCCTCCCTCCCTCCAACCACTCTAAGGGAAACCACAAGTGTCATGGCATGAACATCCCTGAGTCTTCATTGAAGTTCAAATGAATGTTTTTGGATTACCAAGAAAAACCCAATGTGGGCATGGGGACAACTTGTAAACTCCACACAGGAAGGCAGAGCCCAGATTTTATCCCTGAACCTGTGTTTGGCTTCAATTACCATCTATTTGACACATTTAATAAAGATCATTTATCTTCAGCTTTTATCTTTGAATGACCTGGGGAAAAAGAAGAAATAAAAGCCTTAAAGCAAAGTGTTTTAAATGGAGGCTCTGTGCATCCTTGTTCACCGCAGGGTCCTCCCTAAAGTAGAACATGGTTATAGTTAATTTCAGTGTTAATGATGAGAAAATGAAGAATGTTACAACGCCAAAGTTTCCAACTAGCTAGATGAGACCTAGTTCAGGAGAACCATTGAACTTCTGCACTGTGTCTTGACCCAGATCCCAGGCCTGCCACTAATGATGCCCCCCAGGCATGATGCCAGGCCCTCATTAGTAACCACCCCACCACCACTTTCTCTTCCATCCCATCCGCTACCCACAGCCTGGACTCATCCTCCCTGTGAGTGGTCCCAAACACTAGGGGCCATCCCTAGCCCTGCACAGGTGCACAGCCCCCCTGTCATGGCCCATTTGCCCCAGAGCCCTTACTCTTGCCCCGGCCTGGTATTCTGGTGGAACTAATGTGGAGAGGCAGGTACAGCGAGAAGCTCAAGTTCGGTTAGTGGTGAGGTGACCTTTACCTCAGGTAGACAACACAGGCAGCCTTGGACCATAGTCTCCGGAGGGGGTGGGGGAAGACAACATCATTGCACCTCTAGGGCAGTGGTGTGCAAACCTTTTTTTGTGCCCAATGGCTGTCTTTGATTTTGGAATGGAAACAAATTTTAAATATAACATTCAAGAAAATTGTCTTTTCTGTTCGCAGGTACCAAGAAAATGCGTTGAATGTTGGCAACCTAGCTGAGGAACAAAACCCAAATGAGCTCAAAAATCACAAACCTACAAATACTCAAAGACTGGTCTTGTGAATGATCCCAACGTGAACATAATCGCACAGTCTTCTGAATATCTGGACCAATCATGTCCAAGGACGACGCTTGCAAAGTGACGTCTGCCGGCAAACACAAGGAGCGCAAGCCCAAGAAGCCTCACTACATCCCTCGTCCGTGGGGCAAGCCCTACAACTACAAATGCTTCCAGTGTCCCTTCACCTGCATGGAGAAGTCGCACCTGTACAACCACATGAAGTACAGCCTGTGCAAGAACTCCCTGTCCCTGCTCATCGAGTCCGACTGGCCCTACAAAAAGGGCAACAATGTCCTGCACCCGGACCAACTGCGATCCTTACAACAGGGCATCCGCGGGCCTGGGAAAGACGCCCAGGATCAGGCAACACGGACGGATGAGGGGCAGCAAAGGAGCGCGGAGGAGGAAGTGGAAGATCAAGAAAACCGGGGACAGGGAGCGGAGGCGGGAGAGGTGCGGACGTTGGTGAAAGAGAAGTCTGAAAAAGCGGATTCTGCAGAGTGCAAAGCAGATTCTGAGTTGTTGATGGCAGACATGCTCTCCTTGGAAGACCAGCTCCTGCGAGCACGCTCGGTGGAGGTGGAGGCCCAGTTGAAACACTACAAGACCCTATCCAAGAACTGTATGACAGCTCCCGGGTTGCTCTCAGACCAGTGGCGCCTCCTAACCGCCGGCAAGGCCAAATCTGAAGGTGCTCAGGCCCGAATGAACAGTTCGATCCCGTGTTATCCTCCCCCACCCAACTTGGTGGACTACCAGGACCCCGCTGGGCTCAACCTTTCAGTGCTTGGGGTGGGCTATCCCATCGGTCCGAGTCTTTTCTCCTATGTGAACTCTTCGCTTCCCGCCAGTCAAACTCACGCGCAGCTCGCCCAGCTACCGTTCCTGGCTTCAGCCACCCAGCTGATTCATCCGGCCTCTGGCAGCCACACAGACAGAACTCTCATCCACCCGCGGCTCTACTACCCGTTCCTGTGTGAGCACAGCTTTGGACCGGCATCCAGTCAGGGAGACACCAGTAAAGGACACAAAACAAACACAAACACTCTTGATACATTTTCTTTATCCGGCTTCCAGCCCAAAATTAACTTGTGGAAAGTGCCTGCCCTGAGGCCTGGGGCCACTCTGGTTTCCCCCGTTGGGCAGTTGTCACCTCAGGGAGGTTCTTCTGACCCGGCTTACAGGCTGGGGGATAAAGTGCAAGCCTCAGTCAAGGAAGGTAAAAGCAGTTGGGCCCTCAAGAGGATGGGCGGACCCATCATGAACCATGATGCGCCTGTGGAAAAGAAACTGACCACGGGCTTCACTTTGGAGTTTTTAAAGAACATCCAGACAAGTCCTCCTCTAAACATGGCGCCAGACAAACCTAGGTAAGAATTTCATCTAGCCCAAATATAGGTGGTCTTGGCTGAAGAAGTACTCTGTCATTAATCAGTATTAAGTATCACTTGGGAGACGGAGTTATGTAAGAATGCAGGGCTGGACTGTCAGCAAAAGTTGGCCTTGGTATTTTGACCTGACTCCTAAACACCACTGGTCAGTTTGTTGTCTAGCTTTTAAATTGATTAATGGACTGCTCCTTCTAAGTTGTGGGAAAGTGGAGGAAAATAATAATAGTATAGTGCCACTTTGGTCCCAAAAGATGCCGGCCCACTGGGCATCTGCCCTGCATGCTAAATGGCCAGTCCAGTTGGTTAGTTGTAACTGAACATTTCTCCACTTTTCAGTTCACAGAGTTTGCACCCCAAGATGAGGTCATCGGAACCCGTGCACACAGATCACCTTACCAGTCCAAAAAGTGAACCATCCTCCCTGATGGCGTCCAATGGCGGGCACAGCAGCCAAGACCTGCTGACCACGCGCCCCATAGGTGACGGTGCGTCGGATTCCGTGGCTGCTCTCCTCAATGACCTTTCCAAGGCCTTACAGGAGTACCAGGAAGCAGAGCGCAACATCTCCCACCTGGAGAAGGAAGACCTCCCCGTCCAGCACCACCTCTGGGAGCACCTCAGCAAAATCCGAAACGAGCTCTCGCACATCCATCAAGCCCTGGAGAAGACGGCTCGCCAGAGCGATGTCCCCCTGGACCTTTCGTTCAAGAGAGACTCTGCCGACTCGAAGGATTTCGGCCTTAAGGAAAACACCGCAGATACGGATGAGGAGGAAGAGGACGAAGAGGAAAGGAAAGCCATGAGGGCCTTGCTGGAGACTCGCAAGCAGTCGCTGGACATGCTGATCAAGATGAGCAATGCCGAAGCGTCGGTCGCGACTACGGATGTCCTGACTCAGGGAGCCCTGACCATCAGGCACAGCACCGCCGAGGCCTTGTGGCCAAGCAGAACCACCAAGTGTGAAGCCGATTCCAGCGTGCTGCTATGTCCTGATGGCAGATCGGTCATGTTCGCAGACATCCCGTCCAAAGCGGCCAAAAGGCCGTCATCCATACAGCGAGTGGAGGGGCAGTGTCCCCAGAGCCCTTTGACGGCCACAGACAATTAAAGCTTGGTTGAAAGTTACATTGAGGTAAACGGACTCTTCTTGGTTGTTCACCAAGCTATTCATTCAAATGGTTCTTTTGGTTGCACAGTTTCCAATATGCATGTTAGTATTTGTCAGATTTCAGCCTTGACGTGTTCGCATGTCAGCATATGCTGTCCATGGTTTTTGGAATCAGCGGTGCTGTCGCCAAAAATCACCTTGAAGGATCCGCTAGCTAGCGCACGGTAATGTTAGCATATTTCTACGTCCTGATTTGGTGGCAACAACAACACAAGTTTGGATAGGCAAACAACTGTTCATATTAAAACTCATTGTCAATCACTGCAATGAATGGCTATAGATCTGACAGATCCATTTTAACTGAACTGATGTATATATTTTGTATACGACAGTGCGAAAAACAGCAGGATGGAGCTGCTTGGCACGTGGTTCGAACCAGGGCTGCGTGCCTGCTCCAAGGAGTAGCCTCAACACATAGTGCACGTACTCCAGCAGTGAGTGAAATCCTCAACAAAATCAACAAGGAGAGAACGTGATTTAACAGCAGTATGAGTATGACCTAACCCATCAGCGACATGAAATTTCCACAAGGACATTCAACACGTTTCAATGGATCTGCACACATGGCATGGGCCTAAACATTAATAAATTGTGGCCACAATATGGATATAGTGTGCACACAAAATGCTAATTTGGCACTAAGAATAGTGGGGGGGGGGTTATACACATAATGTAAATAGTCAAATATGGAATATTAACTTACTAACTAGTATTTTGTGTGTATTTATTTAGTAGCCACAAATTAGCATTATCCCCGCAACCGTTGTGAGGAGCAAGAGGTTTAGAAAATGGATGGAAATTAGCATTATGTGTGCATGCTACATAGATATTGTGGCTACAATTAAAATCATATCTGGGTCTGCACTTGTCTGTCATTTTGAGAGACAATTGCATCAACCAGTTTGCCACATATGGGGGGAGTGACTGTTTAATGTTTTAAAGAGCAAATTGTTTAATGGGCTCACTGGAAATTAAATTGTATTGTATGCACTTTTTTTGGAATAAAGCCAGCAAAAATAAATGAACTGTCATTTCAGTGGGTGGAGGAATGATGAGAAGCAAGATAGCAAAGAGCCTCACATGGTTAAAATATTGTTTACATGCACGTTGGGACTAACACTGGCTTTTTCAATTGACTCTGTCAAAGAGGTTTTAATTTCTTGTACTTGCTTTGTCAGCTAGGTGAAGGTCCACTCACGTTCACCGGCCACCAGATGGTGCCAAAGCAATATACAGTACTGTACAGAATATATATTTTTGTATTAGACAGGGCGTTCGTTGTCTTGAGCATAAAAACGGGATGTAGGTGACTGCATGACGCTGACCTAATGAAGTGTCCAATTGAAGGTCTACCAACTTTACACTATGAGGTTGAACATTGTTTTAAAGGCAATTGGCTCCTCAAGCGAAATCACCTTCAGAAGGGTCACCTCAATCTCCTCCCTTGCAAAGGTCAGCGAGCCGCAACTCCAACAGTGACAGGACAAAAGCAGAGAATTGATGCCCAACAAGGGGTGGCTCCGCCCACTATGTCCTCTTCAACACATGAGGGAAAGGTCAGCTGCCATAACGGCACAAAGTTGAGGTGATGCAACAAATTTGTCCGGGCATATGGAAAGTATGCCGAGCTTCACATGTTGTTACGGTGTAATTCCAAAACAGAGTAAACAAATGTTCACCTCAATGTTTTACACAACACCCTGCAATGATATGAGAATTTTTGATTTGTTGGCAAATGTATTATATATATAAAAAAAAAAAATGAAGGCATTGCCAACTGTGAACCTTCAATTTACTTCATGAACATTCAACTTGGCATTCAGATATTAGCATTCAGCATTCCTACGCAATTTCTTAGAAATTGCACTTAGTCTAGTTATTTTTTTGCTATTCTTTTGCAGATGTCAACACAACCCAAAGCAGCACCAAGTTAATTTTCGCCTTTGAAAAGTTTTGTTCATTCAAGCGCATAGAATCTGCTGAGTATGCGGCAAACTACCAAGCCGAGCTGAGAGAACTCACAAGTGAGACAAACATCAACATGTCTCAATATATTTATTTATTTATTTATTTTTTTAATATATATTCTTCTATCCTCCTGAGACTGGTTGCGGTCTGAAGAATGACTGATGACATTAATAACATGGCGACAATACATTCATTTATCTGTTTACTATGCACTTTTGGTTAATTCTGGAAAAGGAATGTAAGTTTGTTTTGTTTTTTTGTTTTTTGTTTTTTGTTTTTTAATAGTGGCTATGTATAATAAGGCGGCGGGGGGGGTGTTTAAACAATCATGTATATTAATTATTATTTTTTTAATGACTGTATAATAATTTTTATTTTATTTTTTTATTTATTTATTTATTTATTTTTAAATAACGACCATGTATAGTAAGGCCTTTATTTAACGACCATATATAGTAAGGTGTGTGTTTTTTAACGACCATGTTAGTAAGGCGTTTTTTGGTTGCTTTTTTTTAAATGACCGTGCTTAGTAAGGTGGGTTTTTTTTGTATAGTAAGAGGTTTAATTTTTTTTAAGCTACCATGTATGTTAAGGCTTTTTTGTTTTTTTTTCCCCCTTCAAAACGACCATGTATAATAAGGCATTTTTTTTCTCTTCAAAATGACCATGTATAGTAAGGCGTTTTTTTTCCCTTCAAAACGACCATGCATATTATAGTAAGGCAATTTTTTTTACCTTCAAATCAGCCATGTATAGTAAGGCATTTTTTTTTTCCATCAAAACGGCCATGTATAGTAAGGCGTTTTTTTTCCCTTCAAAACGACCATGTATAGTAAGGCATTTTTTTTTTCTTCAAAACGACCATGTATAGTAAGGCGTTTTTTTTTCTTCCTTCAAAACGACCATGTATAGTAAGGCATTTTTTTTTCTTCCTTCAAAACGACCATGTATAGTAAGGCGTTTTTTTTTTTCTTCCTTCAAAACGACCATGTATAGTAAGATGTTTTTTTACCTTCAAAACGACCATGTATAGTAAGGCGTTTTTTTCCCTTCAAAACGACCATGTATAGTAAGGCGTTTTTTTTTTCTTCCTTCACAACGACCATGTATAGTAAGGCGTTTTTTTTTTTCTTCCTTCACAACGACCATGTATAGTAAGGCATTTTTTTTTCTTCCTTCAAAACGACCATGTATAGTAAGGCGGTTTTTTTTTTTCTTCCTTCAAAACAACCATGTATAGTAAGGCGTTTTTTTTTCTTCCTTCAAAACGACCATGTATAGTAAGGCGGTTTTTTTCTTCCTTCAAAACGACCATGTATAGTAAGGCGTTTTTTTTTTCTTCAAAACGACCATGTATAGTAAGGCTTTTTTTTTTCCGACAAAAAACGACCATGTATAGTAAGGCTTTTTTTTCCGACAAAAAAAACGACCATGTATAGTAAGGCTTTTTTTTTTCCGACAAAAAAACGACCATGTATAGTAAGGCTTTTTTTTTCCGACAAAAAAACGACCATGTATAGTAAGGCTTTTTTTTCACTTCAAAACGACCATGTATAGTAAGGCTTTTTTTTCCTCTTCAAAACGACCATGTATAGTAAGGCGGTTTTTTTTCTTCAAAACGACCATGTATAGTAAGGCTTTTTTTTCCGACAAAAAAACGACCATGTATACTAAGGCTTTTTTTTCCCAACAAAAAAACGACTATGTATAGTAAGGCTTTTTTTCCGACAAAAAAAACCGACCATGTATAGTAAGGCTTTTTTTTCCGACAAAAAAAACCGACCATGTATAGTAAGGCTTTTTTTCCCGACAAAAAAATGACCATGTATAATAAGGCTTTTTTTTCCGACAAAAAACGACCATGTATAGTAAGGCTTTTTTTTCAGACAAAAAAACGACCGTGTATAGTAAGGCTTTTTTTTCAGACAAAAAAACGACCATGTATAGTAAGGCGTTTTTTTCCGACAAAAAAATGACCATGTATAGTAAGGCTTTTTTTTCCGGCAAAAAAAACGACCATGTATAGTAAGGCTTTTTTTTCCGGCAAAAAAAACGACCATGTATAGTAAGGCTTTTTTTTCCGGCAAAAAAAACGACCATGTATAGTAAGGCTTTTTTTTCGACAAAAAAAACGACCATGTATAGTAAGGCTTTTTTTTTCGACAAAAAAAACGACCATGTATAGTAAGGCTTTTTTTTTTCGACAAAAAAACGACCATGTATAGTAAGGCTTTTTTTTTCGACAAAAAAACGACCATGTATAGTAAGGCTTTTTTTTCCGACAAAAAAACGACCATGTATAGTAAGGCTTTTTTTTTCTGACAAAAAAAACGACCATGTATAGTAAGGCTTTTTTTTTCCGACAAAAAAACGACCATGTATAGTAAGGCTTTTTTTTTCCCGACAAAAAAACGACCATGTATAGTAAGGCTTTTTTTTTCCCGACAAAAAAACGACCATGTATAGTAAGGCTTTTTTTTTCCGACAGAAAAACGACCATGTATAGTAAGGCTTTTTTTTCCCACAAAAAAACGACCATGTATAGTAAGGCTTTTTTTTCCGACAAAAAAACGACCATGTATAGTAAGGCTTTTTTTTCCGACAAAAAAACGACCATGTATAGTAAGGCTTTTTTTTTTCCCTTCAAAACGACCATGTATAGTAAGGCGTTTTTTTTTCTTCAAAACGACCATGTATAGTAAGGCTTTTTTTTCCGACAAAAAAACGACCATGTATAGTAAGGCTTTTTTTTTTCCGACAAAAAAAACGACCATGTATAGTAAGGCTTTTTTTTTTCCCGACAAAAAAACGACCATGTATAATAAGGCATTTTTTTTCTCTTCAAAATGACCATGTATAGTAAGGCGTTTTTTTTCCCTTCAAAACGACCATGCATATTATAGTAAGGCAATTTTTTTTACCTTCAAATCAGCCATGTATAGTAAGGCATTTTTTTTTTCCATCAAAACGGCCATGTATAGTAAGGCGTTTTTTTTCCCTTCAAAACGACCATGTATAGTAAGGCATTTTTTTTTTCTTCAAAACGACCATGTATAGTAAGGCGGTTTTTTTTCTTCCTTCAAAACGACCATGTATAGTAAGGCATTTTTTTTTCTTCCTTCAAAACGACCATGTATAGTAAGGCGTTTTTTTTTTCTTCCTTCAAAACGACCATGTATAGTAAGATGTTTTTTTACCTTCAAAACGACCATGTATAGTAAGGCGTTTTTTTTTTCTTCCTTCACAACGACCATGTATAGTAAGGCATTTTTTTTTCTTCCTTCAAAACGACCATGTATAGTAAGGCGTTTTTTTTTTTTTCTTCCTTCAAAACGACCATGTATAGTAAGGTGTTTTTTTACCCTTCAAAACGACCATGTATAGTAAGGCGTTTTTTTTTCTTCCTTCAAAACAACCATGTATAGTAAGGCGTTTTTTTTTCTTCCTTCAAAACAACCATGTATAGTAAGGCGTTTTTTTTTCTTCCTTCAAAACGACCATGTATAGTAAGGCGGTTTTTTTCTTCCTTCAAAACGACCATGTATAGTAAGGCGTTTTTTTTTTCTTCAAAACGACCATGTATAGTAAGGCTTTTTTTTTCCGACAAAAAACGACCATGTATAGTAAGGCTTTTTTTTCCGACAAAAAAAACGACCATGTATAGTAAGGCTTTTTTTTTCCGACAAAAAAACGACCATATATAGTGAGGCTTTTTTTTTCCGACAAAAAAAACGACCATGTATAGTAAGGCTTTTTTTTTTCTGACAAAAAAAACGACCATGTATAGTAAGGTTTTTTTTTCCGACAAAAAAACGACCATGTATAGTAAGGCTTTTTTTTTCCCGACAAAAAAACGACCATGTATAGTAAGGCTTTTTTTTTCCCGACAAAAAAACGACCATGTATAGTAAGGCTTTTTTTTTTCTTCCTTCAAAACGACCATGTATAGTAAGGCGTTTTTTTTTTTTCTTCCTTCAAAACGACCATGTATAGTAAGATGTTTTTTTACCTTCAAAACGACCATGTATAGTAAGGCGTTTTTTTCCCTTCAAAACGACCATGTATAGTAAGGCGTTTTTTTTTCTTCCTTCACAACGACCATGTATAGTAAGGCATTTTTTTTTCTTCCTTCAAAACGACCATGTATAGTAAGGCGTTTTTTTTTTTTCTTCCTTCAAAACGACCATGTATAGTAAGGCGTTTTTTTACCCTTCAAAACGACCATGTATAGTAAGGCGTTTTTTTTTCTTCCTTCAAAACAACCATGTATAGTAAGGCGTTTTTTTTTTTCCTTCAAAACGACCATGTATAGTAAGGCGTTTTTTTTCTTCCTTCAAAACGACCATGTATAGTAAGGCTTTTTTTTTCCGACAAAAAACGACCATGTATAGTAAGGCTTTTTTTTCCGACAAAAAAAACGACCATGTATAGTAAGGCTTTTTTTTTCCCGACAAAAAAACGACCATGTATAGTAAGGCTTTTTTTTTCCGACAAAAAAACGACCATATATAGTGAGGCTTTTTTTTTCCGACAAAAAAACGACCATATATAGTGAGGCTTTTTTTTTCCGACAAAAAAAACGACCATGTATAGTAAGGCTTTTTTTTTTCTGACAAAAAAAACGACCATGTATAGTAAGGTTTTTTTTTCCGACAAAAAAACGACCATGTATAGTAAGGCTTTTTTTTTCCCGACAAAAAAACGACCATGTATAGTAAGGCTTTTTTTTTCCCGACAAAAAAACGACCATGTATAGTAAGGCTTTTTTTTTCCGACAAAAAAACGACCATGTATAGTAAGGCTTTTTTTTCCGACAAAAAAACGACCATGTATAGTAAGGCTTTTTTTTCACTTCAAAACGACCATGTATAATAAGGCGGTTTTTTTTCTTCAAATCGACCATGTATAGTAAGGCTTTTTTTTCCGACAAAAAAACGACCATGTATACTAAGGCTTTTTTTTCCCAACAAAAAAACGACTATGTATAGTAAGGCTTTTTTTCCGACAAAAAAAAACGACCATGTATAGTAAGGCTTTTTTTTCCGACAAAAAAAAACGACCATGTATAGTAAGGCTTTTTTTCCCGACAAAAAAATGACCATGTATAATAAGGCTTTTTTTTTCCGACAAAAAACGACCATGTATAGTAAGGCTTTTTTTTCCGACAAAAAAACGACCATGTATAGTAAGGCTTTTTTTTCCGGCAAAAAAAACGACCATGTATAGTAAGGCTTTTTTTTCCGGCAAAAAAAACGACCATGTATAGTAAGGCTTTTTTTTCGACAAAAAAAACGACCATGTATAGTAAGGCTTTTTTTTTCGACAAAAAAAACGACCATGTATAGTAAGGCTTTTTTTTTCGACAAAAAAACGACCATGTATAGTAAGGCTTTTTTTTCCGACAAAAAAACGACCATGTATAGTAAGGCTTTTTTTTCCGACAAAAAAACGACCATGTATAGTAAGGCTTTTTTTTTCCGACAAAAAAAACGACCATGTATAGTAAGGCTTTTTTTTTCCGACAAAAAAACGACCATGTATAGTAAGGCTTTTTTTTTCCCGACAAAAAAACGACCATGTATAGTAAGGCTTTTTTTTTCCGACAGAAAAACGCCCATGTATAGTAAGGCTTTTTTTTCCGACAAAAAAACGACCATGTATAGTAAGGCTTTTTTTTCCGACAAAAAAACGACCATGTATAGTAAGGCTTTTTTTTCCGACAAAAAAACGACCATGTATAGTAAGGCTTTTTTTTCCGACAAAAAAACGACCATGTATAGTAAGGCTTTTTTTTTCCCCTTCAAAACGACCATGTATAGTAAGGCGTTTTTTTTTCTTCAAAACGACCATGTATAGTAAGGCTTTTTTTTCCGACAAAAAAACGACCATGTATAGTAAGGCTTTTTTTTTCCGACAAAAAAACGACCATGTATACTAAGGCTTTTTTTTCCCGACAAAAAAACGACCATGTATAGTAAGGGTTTTTTTCCGACAAAAAAAACGACCATGTATAGTAAGGCTTTTTTTTTCCCGACAAAAAAACGACCATGTATAGTAAGGCTTTTTTTTCCGACAAAAAAACGACCATGTATAGTAAGGCTTTTTTTTCCGACAAAAAAACGACCAGGCTTTTTTTTCCGACAAAAAAACGACCATGTATAGTAAGGCTTTTTTTCCGACAAAAAAACGACCATGTATAGTAAGGCTTTTTTTTCACTTCAAAACGACCATGTATTGTAAGGCGTTTTTTTTTCTTCAAAACGACCATGTATAGTAAGGCTTTTTTTTCCGACAAAAAAAACGACCATGTATAGTAAGGCTTTTTTTTTCCCGACAAAAAAACGACCATGTATAGTAAGGCTTTTTTTTTCCGACAAAAAAACGACCATGTATAGTAAGGCTTTTTTTTCCGACAAAAAAACGACCAGGCTTTTTTTTCCGACAAAAAAACGACCATGTATAGTAAGGCTTTTTTTCCGACAAAAAAACGACCATGTATATAGTAAGGCTTTTTTTTTCCGACAAAAAAACGACCATGAATAGTAAGGCTTTTTTTTCCGACAAAAAAACGACCATGTATAGTAAGGCTTTTTTTCCGACAAAAAAACGACCATGTATAGTAAGGCTTTTTTTTCACTTCAAAACGACCATGTATAGTAAGGCTTTTTTTGCCCCTTCAAAACGACCATGTATAGTAAGGCTTTTTTTTTCCGACAAAAAAACGACCATGTATAGTAAGGCTTTTTTTTCCGACAAAAAAACGACCATGTATAGTAAGGCTTTTTTTTCCGACAAAAAAACGACCATGTATAGTAAGGCTTTTTTTTCCGACAAAAAAACGACCATGTATAGTAAGGCTTTTTTTTCCCCTTCAAAACGACCATGTATAGTAAGGCGTTTTTTTTTCTTCAAAACGACCATGTATAGTAAGGCTTTTTTTTCCGACAAAAAAACGACCATGTATAGTAAGGCTTTTTTTTTCCGACAAAAAAACGACCATGTATACTAAGGCCTTTTTTTTCCCGACAAAAAAACGACCATGTATAGTAAGGGTTTTTTTCCGACAAAAAAAACGACCATGAATAGTAAGGCTTTTTTTTTCCCGACAAAAAAACGACCATGTATAGTAAGGCTTTTTTTTTCCGACAAAAAAACGACCATGTATAGTAAGGCTTTTTTTTCCGACAAAAAAACGACCAGGCTTTTTTTTCCGACAAAAAAACGACCATGTATAGTAAGGCTTTTTTTCCGACAAAAAAACGACCATGTATAGTAAGGCTTTTTTTTCCGACAAAAAAACGACCATGTATAGTAAGGCTTTTTTTCCGACAAAAAAACGACCATGTATAGTAAGGCTTTTTTTTCACTTCAAAACGACCATGTATAGTAAGGCTTTTTTTTCCCCTTCAAAACGACCATGTATAGTAAGGCTTTTTTTTTCCGACAAAAAAACGACCATGTATAGTAAGGCTTTTTTTTTCCGACAAAAAAACGACCATGTATAGTAAGGCTTTTTTTTCCGACAAAAAAACGACCATGTATAGTAAGGCTTTTTTTTCACTTCAAAACGACCATGTATAGTAAGGCTTTTTTTTCCCCTTCAAAACGACCATGTATAGTAAGGCGTTTTTTTTTCTTCAAAACGACCATGTATAGTAAGGCTTTTTTTTCCGACAAAAAAACGACCATGTATAGTAAGGCTTTTTTTTCCGACAAAAAAACGACCATGTATAGTAAGGCTTTTTTTTTCCGACAAAAAAACGACCATGTATACTAAGGCTTTTTTTTCCCGACAAAAAAACGACCATGTATAGTAAGGGTTTTTTTCCGACAAAAAAAACGACCATGAATAGTAAGGCTTTTTTTTTCCCGACAAAAAAACGACCATGTATAGTAAGGCTTTTTTTTTCCGACAAAAAAACGACCATGTATAGTAAGGCTTTTTTTTCCGACAAAAAAACGACCAGGCTTTTTTTTCCGACAAAAAAACGACCATGTATAGTAAGGCTTTTTTTCCGACAAAAAAACGACCATGTATAGTAAGGCTTTTTTTTCACTTCAAAACGACCATGTATCGTAAGGCTTTTTTTTCCCCTTCAAAACGACCATGTATTGTAAGGCGTTTTTTTTTTCTTCAAAACGACCATGTATAGTAAGGCTTTTTTTTCCGACAAAAAAACGACCATGTATACTAAGGCTTTTTTTTCCCAACAAAAAAACGACCATGTATAGTAAGGCTTTTTTTCCGACAAAAAAAACCGACCATGTATAGTAAGGCTTTTTTTTCCGACAAAAAACGACCATGTATAGTAAGGCTTTTTTTCCCGACAAAAAAATGACCGTGTATAATAAGGCTTTTTTTTTCCGACAAAAAACGACCATGTATAGTAAGGCTTTTTTTTCCGACAAAAAAACGGCCATGTATAGTAAGGCTTTTTTTTCCGACAAAAAAACGGCCATGTATAGTAAGGCTTTTTTTTCCGACAAAAAAACGACCATGTATAGTAAGGCTTTTTTTTCCGGCAAAAAAAAACGACCATGTATAGTAAGGCTTTTTTTCCGACAAAAAAACGACCATGTATAGTAAGGCTTTTTTTTCACTTCAAAACGACCATGTATAGTAAGGCTTTTTTTTCCCCTTCAAAACGACCATGTATAGTAAGGCTTTTTTTTTCCGACAAAAAAACGACCATGTATAGTAAGGCTTTTTTTTCCGACAAAAAAACGACCATGTATAGTAAGGCTTTTTTTCCCCTTCAAAACGACCATGTATAGTAAGGCGTTTTTTTTTCTTCAAAACGACCATGTATAGTAAGGCTTTTTTTTCCGACAAAAAAACGACCATGTATAGTAAGGCTTTTTTTTTCCGACAAAAAAACGACCATGTATACTAAGGCTTTTTTTTCCCGACAAAAAAACGACCATGTATAGTAAGGGTTTTTTTCCGACAAAAAAAACGACCATGAATAGTAAGGCTTTTTTTTTCCCGACAAAAAAACGACCATGTATAGTAAGGCTTTTTTTTTCCGACAAAAAAACGACCATGTATAGTAAGGCTTTTTTTTCCGACAAAAAAACGACTAGGCTTTTTTTTCCGACAAAAAAACGACCATGTATAGTAAGGCTTTTTTTCCGACAAAAAAACGACCATGTATAGTAAGGCTTTTTTTTCACTTCAAAACGACCATGTATCGTAAGGCTTTTTTTTCCCCTTCAAAACGACCATGTATTGTAAGGCGTTTTTTTTTTCTTCAAAACGACCATGTATAGTAAGGCTTTTTTTTCCGACAAAAAAACGACCATGTATACTAAGGCTTTTTTTTCCCAACAAAAAAACGACCATGTATAGTAAGGCTTTTTTTCCGACAAAAAAAACCGACCATGTATAGTAAGGCTTTTTTTTCCGACAAAAAACGACCATGTATAGTAAGGCTTTTTTTCCCGACAAAAAAATGACCGTGTATAATAAGGCTTTTTTTTTCCGACAAAAAACGACCATGTATAGTAAGGCTTTTTTTTCCGACAAAAAAACGACCATGTATAGTAAGGCTTTTTTTTCCGACAAAAAAACGACCATGTATAGTAAGGCTTTTTTTTCCGACAAAAAAACGACCATGTATAGTAAGGCTTTTTTTTCCGGCAAAAAAAACGACCATGTATAGTAAGGCTTTTTTTTCCGGCAAAAAAAACGACCATGTATAGTAAGGCTTTTTTTCCGGCAAAAAAAACGACCATGTATAGTAAGGCTTTTTTTTCGACAAAAAAAACGACCATGTATAGTAAGGCTTTTTTTTCCGATAAAAAAACGACCATGTATAGTAAGGCTTTTTTTTCGACAAAAAAACGACCATGTATAGTAAGGCTTTTTTTTTCGACAAAAAAACGACCATGTATAGTAAGGCTTTTTTTTTTCTGACCAAAAAAACGACCATGTATAGTAAGGCTTTTTTTTCCGACAAAAAAACGACCATGTATAGTAAGGCTTTTTTTTTCCCGACAAAAAAACGACCATGTATAGTAAGGCTTTTTTTTTCCCGACAGAAAAACGACCATGTATAGTAAGGCTTTTTTTTTCCGACAGAAAAACGACCATGTATAGTAAGGCTTTTTTTTTCCGACAAAAAAACGACCATGTATGGTAAGGCTTTTTTTTCCGACAAAAAAACGACCATGTATGGTAAGGCTTTTTTTTCCGACAAAAAAACGACCATGTATAGTAAGGCTTTTTTTTCCGACAAAAAAACGACCATGAAAAGTAAGGCTTATTTTTCACTTCAAAACGACCATGTATAGTAAGGCTTTTTTTCCCCTTCAAAACGACCATGTATAGTAAGGCGTTTTTTTTTCTTCAAAACGACCATGTATAGTAAGGCTTTTTTTTCACTTCAAAACGACCATGTATAGTAAGGCTTTTTTTTCCCCTTCAAAACGACCATGTATAGTAAGGCTTTTTTTTTCCGACAAAAAAACGACCATGTATAGTAAGGCTTTTTTTTCCGACAAAAAAACGACCATGAATAGTAAGGCTTTTTTTCCCCTTCAAAACGACCATGTATAGTAAGGCGTTTTTTTTTCTTCAAAACGACCATGTATAGTAAGGCTTTTTTTTCCGACAAAAAAACGACCATGTATAGTAAGGCTTTTTTTTTCCGACAAAAAAACGACCATGTATAGTAAGGGTTTTTTTCCGACAAAAAAAACGACCATGAATAGTAAGGCTTTTTTTTTCCCGACAAAAAAACGACCATGTATAGTAAGGCTTTTTTTTTCCGACAAAAAAACGACCATGTATAGTAAGGCTTTTTTTTCCGACAAAAAAACGACCAGGCTTTTTTTTCCGACAAAAAAACGACCATGTATAGTAAGGCTTTTTTTCCGACAAAAAAACGACCATGTATAGTAAGGCTTTTTTTTCACTTCAAAACGACCATGTATCGTAAGGCTTTTTTTTCCCCTTCAAAACGACCATGTATTGTAAGGCTTTTTTTTCCGACAAAAAAACGACCATGTATACTAAGGCTTTTTTTTCCCAACAAAAAAACGACCATGTATAGTAAGGCTTTTTTTCCGACAAAAAAAACCGACCATGTATAGTAAGGCTTTTTTTTCCGACAAAAAACGACCATGTATAGTAAGGCTTTTTTTCCCGACAAAAAAATGACCGTGTATAATAAGGCTTTTTTTTTCCGACAAAAAACGACCATGTATAGTAAGGCTTTTTTTTCCGACAAAAAAACGACCATGTATAGTAAGGCTTTTTTTTCCGACAAAAAAACGACCATGTATAGTAAGGCTTTTTTTTCCGACAAAAAAACGACCATGTATAGTAAGGCTTTTTTTTCCGGCAAAAAAAACGACCATGTATAGTAAGGCTTTTTTTTCCGGCAAAAAAAACGACCATGTATAGTAAGGCTTTTTTTCCGGCAAAAAAAACGACCATGTATAGTAAGGCTTTTTTTTCGACAAAAAAAACGACCATGTATAGTAAGGCTTTTTTTTCCGATAAAAAAACGACCATGTATAGTAAGGCTTTTTTTTTCGACAAAAAAACGACCATGTATAGTAAGGCTTTTTTTTTCGACAAAAAAACGACCATGTATAGTAAGGCTTTTTTTTTTCTGACCAAAAAAACGACCATGTATAGTAAGGCTTTTTTTTCCGACAAAAAAACGACCATGTATAGTAAGGCTTTTTTTTTCCCGACAAAAAAACGACCATGTATAGTAAGGCTTTTTTTTTCCCGACAGAAAAACGACCATGTATAGTAAGGCTTTTTTTTTCCGACAGAAAAACGACCATGTATAGTAAGGCTTTTTTTTTCCGACAAAAAAACGACCATGTATGGTAAGGCTTTTTTTTCCGACAAAAAAACGACCATGTATGGTAAGGCTTTTTTTTCCGACAAAAAAACGACCATGTATAGTAAGGCTTTTTTTTCCGACAAAAAAACGACCATGAAAAGTAAGGCTTATTTTTCACTTCAAAACGACCATGTATAGTAAGGCTTTTTTTCCCCTTCAAAACGACCATGTATAGTAAGGCGTTTTTTTTTCTTCAAAACGACCATGTATAGTAAGGCTTTTTTTTCACTTCAAAACGACCATGTATAGTAAAGCTTTTTTTCCGACAAAAAAACGACCATGTATAGTAAGGCTTTTTTTTCACTTCAAAACGACCATGTATCGTAAGGCTTTTTTTCCCCTTCAAAACGACCATGTATTGTAAGGCGTTTTTTTTTCTTCAAAACGACCATGTATAGTAAGGCTTTTTTTTTCCGACAAAAAAACGACCATGTATACTAAGGCTTTTTTTTCCCAACAAAAAAACGACCATGTATAGTAAGGCTTTTTTTCCGACAAAAAAAAACGACCATGTATAGTAAGGCTTTTTTTTCCGACAAAAAAACGACCATGTATAGTAAGGCTTTTTTTTCCGACAAAAAAACGACCATGTATAATAAGGCTTTTTTTTCCGACAAAAAAACGACCATGTATAGTAAGGCTTTTTTTTCCGGCAAAAAAAATGACCATGTATAGTAAGGCTTTTTTTTCCGGCAAAAAAAACGACCATGTATAGTAAGGCTTTTTTTTCCGGCAAAAAAAACGACCATGTATAGTAAGGCTTTTTTTTCCGGCAAAAAAAACGACCATGTATAGTAAGGCTTTTTTTTCCGGCAAAAAAACAACCATGTATAGTAAGGCTTTTTTTTCCGGCAAAAAAAACGACCATGTATAGTAAGGCTTTTTTTTCCGGCAAAAAAAACGACCATGTATAGTAAGGCTTTTTTTTCGACAAAAAAAACGACCATGTATAGTAAGGCTTTTTTTTCCGACAAAAAAACGACCATGTATAGTAAGGCTTTTTTTTCCGACAAAAAAACGACCATGTATAATAAGGCTTTTTTTTCCGACAAAAAAACGACCATGTATAGTAAGGCTTTTTTTTTTTCCGGCAAAAAAAACGACCATGTATAGTAAGGCTTTTTTTTCCGGCAAAAAAAACGACCATGTATAGTAAGGCTTTTTTTTCCGGCAAAAAAAACGACCATGTATAGTAAGGCTTTTTTTTCGACAAAAAAAACGACCATGTATAGTAAGGCTTTTTTTCCCGACAAAAAAACGACCATGTATAGTAAGGCTTTTTTTTTCCCGACAGAAAAACGACCATGTATAGTAAGGCTTTTTTTTTCCGACAAAAAAACGACCATGTATGGTAAGGCTTTTTTTCCGACAAAAAAAAACGACCATGTATAGTAAGGCTTTTTTTTCCGACAAAAAAAAACGACCATGTATAGTAAGGCTTTTTTTTCCGACAAAAAAATGACCATGTATAATAAGGCTTTTTTTTTCCGACAAAAAACGACCATGTATAGCAAGGCTTTTTTTTCCGACAAAAAAACGACCATGTATAGTAAGGCTTTTTTTCCCGACAAAAAAACGACCATGTATAGTAAGGCTTTTTTTTTCCGACAAAAAAACGACCATGTATAGTAAGGCTTTTTTTTCCGGCAAAAAAAACGACCATGTATAGTAAGGCTTTTTTTTCCGGCAAAAAAAACGACCATGTATAGTAAGGCTTTTTTTTCCGGCAAAAAAAACGACCATGTATAGTAAGGCTTTTTTTCCGGCAAAAAAAACGACCATGTATAGTAAGGCTTTTTTTTCCGACAAAAAAACGACCATGTATAGTAAGGCTTTTTTTTTCGACAAAAAAACGACCATGTATAGTAAGGCTTTTTTTTTTTCTGACAAAAAAAACGACCATGTATAGTAAGGCTTTTTTTTCCGACAAAAAAACGACCATGTATAGTAAGGCTTTTTTTTTCCCGACAAAAAAACGACCATGTATAGTAAGGCTTTTTTTTTCCCGACAGAAAAACGACCATGTATAGTAAGGCTTTTTTTTTCCGACAAAAAAACGACCATGTATGGTAAGGCTTTTTTTTCCGACAAAAAAACGACCATGTATAGTAAGGCTTTTTTTTCCGACAAAAAAACGACCATGTATAGTAAGGCTTTTTTTTTCCGACAAAAAAACGACCATGTATAGTAAGGCGTTTTTTTTTCTTCAAAATGACCATGTATAGTAAGGCGTTTTTTTTTCTTCAAAACGACCATGTATAGTAAGGCTTTTTTTTCCGACAAAAAAACAACCATGTATACTAAGGCTTTTTTTTCCCGACAAAAAAACGACCATGTATAGTAAGGCTTTTTTTTTCCGACAAAAAAACGACCATGTATAGTAAGGCTTTTTTTTCCGGCCAAAAAAACGACCATGTATAGTAAGGCTTTTTTTTCCGGCAAAAAAAACGACCATGTATAGTAAGGCTTTTTTTTCCGGCAAAAAAAACGACCATGTATAGTAAGGCTTTTTTTTCGACAAAAAAAACGACCATGTATAGTAAGGCTTTTTTTTCCGACAAAAAAACGACCATGTATAGTAAGGCTTTTTTTTTCCCGACAAAAAAACGACCATGTATAGTAAGGCTTTTTTTTTCCCGACAGAAAAACGACCATGTATAGTAAGGCTTTTTTTTTCCGACAAAAAAACGACCATGTATAGTAAGGCTTTTTTTTCCGACAAAAAACGACCATGTATAGTAAGGCTTTTTTTCCCGACAAAAAAATGACCATGTATAGCAAGGCTTTTTTTTTCCGACAAAAAACGACCATGTATAGCAAGGCTTTTTTTTCCGACAAAAAAACGACCATGTATAGTAAGGCTTTTTTTTCCGACAAAAAAACGACCATGTATAGTAAGGCTTTTTTTTCCGGCAAAAAAAACGACCATGTATAGTAAGGCTTTTTTTTCCGGCAAAAAAAACGACCATGTATAGTAAGGCTTTTTTTTCCGGCAAAAAAAACGACCATGTATAGTAAGGCTTTTTTTTCCGGCAAAAAAAACGACCATGTATAGTAAGGCTTTTTTTTCCGACAAAAAAAACGACCATGTATAGTAAGGCTTTTTTTTCCGACAAAAAAACGACCATGTATAGTAAGGCTTTTTTTTTTTCTGACAAAAAAAACGACCATGTATAGTAAGGCTTTTTTTTTTCTGACAAAAAAAACGACCATGTATAGTAAGGCTTTTTTTTCCGACAAAAAAACGACCATGTATAGTAAGGCTTTTTTTTTCCCGACAAAAAAACGACCATGTATAGTAAGGCTTTTTTTTTCCCGACAGAAAAACGACCATGTATAGTAAGGCTTTTTTTTTCCCGACAGAAAAACGACCATGTATGGTAAGGCTTTTTTTTCCGACAAAAAAACGACCATGTATAGTAAGGCTTTTTTTTCCGACAAAAAAACGACCATGTATAGTAAGGCTTTTTTTTTCCGACAAAAAAACGACCATGTATAGTAAGGCGGTTTTTTTTCTTCAAAATGACCATGTATAGTAAGGCGTTTTTTTTTCTTCAAAACGACCATGTATAGTAAGGCTTTTTTTTCCGACAAAAAAACAACCATGTATACTAAGGCTTTTTTTTCCCGACAAAAAAACGACCATGTATAGTAAGGCTTTTTTTTCACTTCAAAACGACCATGTATAGTAAGGCTTTTTTTTTCCCCTTCAAAACGACCATGTATAGTAAGGCGTTTTTTTTTCTTCAAAACGACCATGTATAGTAAGGCTTTTTTTTTTCGACAAAAAAACGACCATGTATACTAAGGCTTTTTTTTCCCGACAAAAAAACGACCATGTATAGTAAGGCTTTTTTTTTTCCGACAAAAAACGACCATGTATAGTAAGGCCTTTTTTTTCTGACAAAAAAAACGACCATGTATAGTAAGGCTTTTTTTTCCGACAAAAAAACGACCATGTATAGTAAGGCTTTTTTTTTCCCGACAGAAAAACGACCATGTATAGTAAGGCTTTTTTTTTCCCGACAGAAAAACGACCATGTATGGTAAGGCTTTTTTTTCCGACAAAAAAACGACCATGTATAGTAAGGCTTTTTTTTCCGACAAAAAAACGACCATGTACAGTAAGGCTTTTTTTTTCCGACAAAAAAACGACCATGTATAGTAAGGCGGTTTTTTTTCTTCAAAATGACCATGTATAGTAAGGCGTTTTTTTTTCTTCAAAACGACCATGTATAGTAAGGCTTTTTTTTCCGACAAAAAAACAACCATGTATACTAAGGCTTTTTTTTCCCGACAAAAAAACGACCATGTATAGTAAGGCTTTTTTTTCACTTCAAAACGACCATGTATAGTAAGGCTTTTTTTTTTCCCCTTCAAAACGACCATGTATAGTAAGGCGTTTTTTTTTCTTCAAAACGACCATGTATAGTAAGGCTTTTTTTTTTCGACAAAAAAACGACCATGTATACTAAGGCTTTTTTTTCCCGACAAAAAAACGACCATGTATAGTAAGGCTTTTTTTTTTCCGACAAAAAACGACCATGTATAGTAAGGCCTTTTTTTTCTGACAAAAAAAACGACCATGTATAGTAAGGCTTTTTTTTCCGACAAAAAAACGACCATGTATAGTAAGGCTTTTTTTTTTCCGACAAAAAAACGACCATGTATACTAAGGCTTTTTTTTCCCGACAAAAAAACGACCATGTATAGTAAGGCTTTTTTTCTGACAAAAAAAACGACCATGTATAGTAAGGCTTTTTTTTTCGACAAAAAACGACCATGTATAGTAAGGCTTTTTTTTCCGACAAAAAAACGACCATGTATAGTAAGGCTTTTTTTTCCGACAAAAAAACGACCATGTATAGTAAGGCTTTTTTTTTCCGACGAAAAAACGACCATGTATACTAAGGCTTTTTTTCCCGACAAAAAAACGACCATGTATAGTAAGGCTTTTTTTTCCCCCTTCAAAACGACCATGTATAGTAAGGCGTTTTTTTTTCTTCAAAACGACCATGTATAGTAAGGCTTTTTTTTTTCGACAAAAAAACGACCATGTATACTAAGGCTTTTTTTTCCCGACAAAAAAACGACCATGTATAGTAAGGCTTTTTTTTTTCCGACAAAAAACGACCATGTATAGTAAGGCTTTTTTTTTCCCGACAAAAAAACGACCATGTATAGTAAGGCTTTTTATTCCGACAAAAAAATGACCATGTATAGTAAGGCTTTTTTTTTCCGACGAAAAAACGACCATGTATACTAAGGCTTTTTTTCCCGACAAAAAAATGACCATGTATAATAAGGCTTTTTTTTCCGACAAAAAACGACCATGTATAGTAAGGCTTTTTTTTCCGACAAAAAACGACCATGTATAGTAAGGCTTTTTTTTCCGGCAAAAAAAACGACCATATATAGTAAGGCTTTTTTTTCCGACAAAAAAACGACCATGTATAGTAAGGCTTTTTTTTCCGACAAAAAAACGACCATGTATAGTAAGGCTTTTTTTTCCGACAAAAAAACGACCATGTATAATAAGGCTTTTTTTTCCGACAAAAAACGACCATGTATAGTAAGGCTTTTTTTTCCGACAAAAAAACGACCATGTATAGTAAGGCTTTTTTTCCGACAAAAAAACGACCATGTATAGTAAGGCTTTTTTTTCCGACAAAAAAACGACCATGTATAGTAAGGCTTTTTTTTCCGACAAAAAACGACCATGTATAGTAAGGCTTTTTTTTCCGACAAAAAAACGACCATGTATAGTAAGGCTTTTTTTTCCGACAAAAAAACGAACATGTATAGTAAGGCTTTTTTTTCCGACAAAAAACGACCATGTATAGTAAGGCTTTTTTTTCCGACAAAAAAATGACCATGTATAATAAGGCTTTTTTTTCCGACAAAAAACGACCATGTATAGTAAGGCTTTTTTTTCCGACAAAAAACGACCATGTATAGTAAGGCTTTTTTTTCCGGCAAAAAAAAAGACCATGTATAGTAAGGCTTTTTTTTCCGACAAAAAAACGACCATGTATAGTATGGCTTTTTATTCCGACAAAAAAATGACCATGTATAGTAAGGCTTTTTTTTCTGACAAAAAAACGACCATGTATAGTAAGGCTTTTTTTTTCGACATAAAAACGACCATGTATAGTAAGGCTTTTTTTTTCCGACAAAAAAACGACCATGTATAGTAAGGCTTTTTTTTTCCGACAAAAAAACGACCATGTATAGTAAGGCTTTTTTTTCCCGACATAAAAACGACCATGTATAGTAAGGCTTTTTTTCTCGACAAAAAACGACCATGTATAGTAAGGCTTTTTTTTCTGACAAAAAAACGACCATGTATAGTAAGGCTTTTTTTTCTGACAAAAAAACGACCATGTATAGTAAGGCTTTTTTTTCTGACAAAAAAACGACCATGTATAGTAAGGCTTTTTTTTCCCGACAAAAAAACGCCCTTGTATAGTAAGGCTTTTTTTTCCCGACATAAAAACGACCATGTATAGTAAGGCTTTTTTTCTCGACAAAAAAACGACCATGTATAGTAAGGCTTTTTTTTCTGACAAAAAAACGACCATGTATAGTAAGGCTTTTTTTTCTGACAAAAAAACGACCATGTATAGTAAGGCTTTTTTTTCTGACAAAAAAACGACCATGTATAGTAAGGCTTTTTTTTCCGACAAAAAAACGACCATGTATAGTAAGGCTTTTTTTTCTCGACAAAAAAACGACCATGTATAGTAAGGCTTATTTTTTCTCGACAAAAAAACGACCATGTATAGTAAGGCTTTTTTTTTCGACAAAAAAACGACCATGTATAGTAAGGCTTTTTTTTCTGACAAAAAAAGAACCATGTATAGTAAGGCTTTTTTTTCCGACAAAAAAACGACCATGTATAGTAAGGCTTTTTTTTCCGACAAAAAAACGACCATGTATAGTAAGGCTTTTTTTTTCCGACAAAAAAACGACCATGTATAGTAAGGCTTTTTTTTCCCGACATAAAAACGACCATGTATAGTAAGGCTTTTTTTCTTGACAAAAAAACGACCATGTATAGTAAGGCTTTTTTTTCCGACAAAAAAACGACCATGTATAGTAAGGCTTTTTTTTCCGACAAAAAACGACCATGTATAGTAAGGCTTTTTTTTCCGGCAAAAAAAACGACCATATATAGTAAGGCTTTTTTTTCCGACAAAAAAACGACCATGTATAGTAAGGCTTTTTTTTCCGACAAAAAAAGACCATGTATAGTAAGGCTTTTTTTTCCGACAAAAAAACGACCATGTATAGTAAGGCTTTTTTTTCCGACAAAAAACGACCATGTATAGTAAGGCTTTTTTTTCCGACAAAAAAATGACCATGTATAGTAAGGCTTTTTTTTTCCGACGAAAAAACGACCATGTATACTAAGGCTTTTTTTCCCGACAAAAAAATGACCATGTATAATAAGGCTTTTTTTTCCGACAAAAAACGACCATGTATAGTAAGGCTTTTTTTTCCGACAAAAAACGACCATGTATAGTAAGGCTTTTTTTTCCGGCAAAAAAAACGACCATATATAGTAAGGCTTTTTTTTCCGACAAAAAAACGACCATGTATAGTAAGGCTTTTTTTCCGACAAAAAACGACCATGTATAGTAAGGCTTTTTTTTCCGGCAAAAAAAACGACCATGTATAGTAAGGCTTTTTTTTCCGACAAAAAACGACCATGTATAGTAAGGCTTTTTTTTCCGGCAAAAAAAACGACCATATATAGTAAGGCTTTTTTTTCCGACAAAAAAACGACCATGTATAGTAAGGCTTTTTTTCCGACAAAAAACGACCATGTATAGTAAGGCTTTTTTTTCCGGCAAAAAAAACGACCATGTATAGTAAGGCTTTTTTTTCCGGCAAAAAAAACGACCATGTATAGTAAGGCTTTTTTTTCGACAAAAAAAACGACCATGTATAGTAAGGCTTTTTTTTCCGACAAAAAAACGACCATGTATAGTAAGGCTTTTTTTTTCCCGACAAAAAAACGACCATGTATAGTAAGGCTTTTTTTTTCCCGACAGAAAAACGACCATGTATAGTAAGGCTTTTTTTTTCCGACAAAAAAACGACCATGTATAGTAAGGCTTTTTTTTCCGACAAAAAACGACCATGTATAGTAAGGCTTTTTTTCCCGACAAAAAAATGACCATGTATAATAAGGCTTTTTTTTTCCGACAAAAAACGACCATGTATAGCAAGGCTTTTTTTTCCGACAAAAAAACGACCATGTATAGTAAGGCTTTTTTTCCCGACAAAAAAACGACCATGTATAGTAAGGCTTTTTTTTCCGACAAAAAAACGACCATGTATAGTAAGGCTTTTTTTTCCGGCAAAAAAAACGACCATGTATAGTAAGGCTTTTTTTTCCGGCAAAAAAAACGACCATGTATAGTAAGGCTTTTTTTTCCGGCAAAAAAAACGACCATGTATAGTAAGGCTTTTTTTCCGGCAAAAAAAACGACCATGTATAGTAAGGCTTTTTTTTCCGACAAAAAAACGACCATGTATAGTAAGGCTTTTTTTTTCGACAAAAAAACGACCATGTATAGTAAGGCTTTTTTTTTTTCTGACAAAAAAAACGACCATGTATAGTAAGGCTTTTTTTTCCGACAAAAAAACGACCATGTATAGTAAGGCTTTTTTTTTCCCGACAAAAAAACGACCATGTATAGTAAGGCTTTTTTTTTCCCGACAGAAAAACGACCATGTATAGTAAGGCTTTTTTTTTCCCGACAGAAAAACGACCATGTATGGTAAGGCTTTTTTTTCCGACAAAAAAACGACCATGTATAGTAAGGCTTTTTTTTCCGACAAAAAAACGACCATGTATAGTAAGGCTTTTTTTTTCCGACAAAAAAACGACCATGTATAGTAAGGCGTTTTTTTTTCTTCAAAATGACCATGTATAGTAAGGCGTTTTTTTTTCTTCAAAACGACCATGTATAGTAAGGCTTTTTTTTCCGACAAAAAAACAACCATGTATACTAAGGCTTTTTTTTCCCGACAAAAAAACGACCATGTATAGTAAGGCTTTTTTTTCACTTCAAAACGACCATGTATAGTAAGGCTTTTTTTTTCCCCTTCAAAACGACCATGTATAGTAAGGCGTTTTTTTTTCTTCAAAACGACCATGTATAGTAAGGCTTTTTTTTTTCGACAAAAAAACGACCATGTATACTAAGGCTTTTTTTTCCCGACAAAAAAACGACCATGTATAGTAAGGCTTTTTTTTTTCCGACAAAAAACGACCATGTATAGTAAGGCTTTTTTTTTCTGACAAAAAAAACGACCATGTATACTAAGGCTTTTTTTTCCCGACAAAAAAACGACCATGTATAGTAAGGCTTTTTTTCCGACAAAAAAAACGACCATGTATAGTAAGGCTTTTTTTTTCGACAAAAAACGACCATGTATAGTAAGGCTTTTTTTTCCGACAAAAAAACGACCATGTATAGTAAGGCTTTTTTTTCCGACAAAAAAACGACCATGTATAGTAAGGCTTTTTTTTTCCGACGAAAAAACGACCATGTATACTAAGGCTTTTTTTCCCGACAAAAAAACGACCATGTATAGTAAGGCTTTTTTTTTCCCCTTCAAAACGACCATGTATAGTAAGGCGTTTTTTTTTCTTCAAAACGACCATGTATAGTAAGGCTTTTTTTTTTCGACAAAAAAACGACCATGTATACTAAGGCTTTTTTTTCCCGACAAAAAAACGACCATGTATAGTAAGGCTTTTTTTTTTCCGACAAAAAACGACCATGTATAGTAAGGCTTTTTTTTTCCCGACAAAAAAACGACCATGTATAGTAAGGCTTTTTATTCCGACAAAAAAATGACCATGTATAGTAAGGCTTTTTTTTTCCGACGAAAAAACGACCATGTATACTAAGGCTTTTTTTCCCGACAAAAAAATGACCATGTATAATAAGGCTTTTTTTTCCGACAAAAAACGACCATGTATAGTAAGGCTTTTTTTTCCGACAAAAAACGACCATGTATAGTAAGGCTTTTTTTTCCGGCAAAAAAAACGACCATATATAGTAAGGCTTTTTTTTCCGACAAAAAAACGACCATGTATAGTAAGGCTTTTTTTTCCGACAAAAAAACGACCATGTATAGTAAGGCTTTTTTTTCCGACAAAAAAACGACCATGTATAATAAGGCTTTTTTTTCCGACAAAAAACGACCATGTATAGTAAGGCTTTTTTTTCCGACAAAAAAACGACCATGTATAGTAAGGCTTTTTTTCCGACAAAAAAACGACCATGTATAGTAAGGCTTTTTTTTCCGACAAAAAAACGACCATGTATAGTAAGGCTTTTTTTTCCGACAAAAAACGACCATGTATAGTAAGGCTTTTTTTTCCGACAAAAAAACGACCATGTATAGTAAGGCTTTTTTTTCCGACAAAAAAACGAACATGTATAGTAAGGCTTTTTTTTCCGACAAAAAACGACCATGTATAGTAAGGCTTTTTTTTCCGACAAAAAAATGACCATGTATAGTAAGGCTTTTTTTTTCCGACGAAAAAACGACCATGTATACTAAGGCTTTTTTTCCCGACAAAAAAATGACCATGTATAATAAGGCTTTTTTTTCCGACAAAAAACGACCATGTATAGTAAGGCTTTTTTTTCCGACAAAAAACGACCATGTATAGTAAGGCTTTTTTTTCCGGCAAAAAAAAAGACCATGTATAGTAAGGCTTTTTTTTCCGACAAAAAAACGACCATGTATAGTATGGCTTTTTATTCCGACAAAAAAATGACCATGTATAGTAAGGCTTTTTTTTCTGACAAAAAAACGACCATGTATAGTAAGGCTTTTTTTTTCGACATAAAAACGACCATGTATAGTAAGGCTTTTTTTTTCCGACAAAAAAACGACCATGTATAGTAAGGCTTTTTTTTTCCGACAAAAAAACGACCATGTATAGTAAGGCTTTTTTTTCCCGACATAAAAACGACCATGTATAGTAAGGCTTTTTTTCTCGACAAAAAACGACCATGTATAGTAAGGCTTTTTTTTCTGACAAAAAAACGACCATGTATAGTAAGGCTTTTTTTTCTGACAAAAAAACGACCATGTATAGTAAGGCTTTTTTTTCTGACAAAAAAACGACCATGTATAGTAAGGCTTTTTTTTCCCGACAAAAAAATGCCCTTGTATAGTAAGGCTTTTTTTTCCCGACATAAAAACGACCATGTATAGTAAGGCTTTTTTTCTCGACAAAAAAACGACCATGTATAGTAAGGCTTTTTTTTCTGACAAAAAAACGACCATGTATAGTAAGGCTTTTTTTTCTGACAAAAAAACGACCATGTATAGTAAGGCTTTTTTTTCTGACAAAAAAACGACCATGTATAGTAAGGCTTTTTTTTCCGACAAAAAAACGACCATGTATAGTAAGGCTTTTTTTTCTCGACAAAAAAACGACCATGTATAGTAAGGCTTATTTTTTCTCGACAAAAAAACGACCATGTATAGTAAGGCTTTTTTTTTCGACAAAAAAACGACCATGTATAGTAAGGCTTTTTTTTCTGACAAAAAAAGAACCATGTATAGTAAGGCTTTTTTTTCCGACAAAAAAACGACCATGTATAGTAAGGCTTTTTTTTCCGACAAAAAAACGACCATGTATAGTAAGGCTTTTTTTTTCCGACAAAAAAACGACCATGTATAGTAAGGCTTTTTTTTCCCGACATAAAAACGACCATGTATAGTAAGGCTTTTTTTCTTGACAAAAAAACGACCATGTATAGTAAGGCTTTTTTTTCCGACAAAAAAACGACCATGTATAGTAAGGCTTTTTTTTCCGACAAAAAACGACCATGTATAGTAAGGCTTTTTTTTCCGGCAAAAAAAACGACCATATATAGTAAGGCTTTTTTTTCCGACAAAAAAACGACCATGTATAGTAAGGCTTTTTTTTCCGACAAAAAAAGACCATGTATAGTAAGGCTTTTTTTTCCGACAAAAAAACGACCATGTATAGTAAGGCTTTTTTTTCCGACAAAAAACGACCATGTATAGTAAGGCTTTTTTTTCCGACAAAAAAATGACCATGTATAGTAAGGCTTTTTTTTTCCGACGAAAAAACGACCATGTATACTAAGGCTTTTTTTCCCGACAAAAAAATGACCATGTATAATAAGGCTTTTTTTTCCGACAAAAAACGACCATGTATAGTAAGGCTTTTTTTTCCGACAAAAAACGACCATGTATAGTAAGGCTTTTTTTTCCGGCAAAAAAAACGACCATATATAGTAAGGCTTTTTTTTCCGACAAAAAAACGACCATGTATAGTAAGGCTTTTTTTCCGACAAAAAACGACCATGTATAGTAAGGCTTTTTTTTCCGACAAAAAAATGACCATGTATAGTAAGGCTTTTTTTTTCCGACGAAAAAACGACCATGTATACTAAGGCTTTTTTTCCCGACAAAAAAATGACCATGTATAATAAGGCTTTTTTTTCCGACAAAAAACGACCATGTATAGTAAGGCTTTTTTTTCCGACAAAAAACGACCATGTATAGTAAGGCTTTTTTTTTCCCCTTCAAAACGACCATGTATAGTAAGGCGTTTTTTTTTCTTCAAAACGACCATGTATAGTAAGGCTTTTTTTTTTTCGACAAAAAAACGACCATGTATACTAAGGCTTTTTTTTCCCGACAAAAAAACGACCATGTATAGTAAGGCTTTTTTTTTTCCGACAAAAAACGACCATGTATAGTAAGGCTTTTTTTTTTCTGACAAAAAAAACGACCATGTATAGTAAGGCTTTTTTTTCCGACAAAAAAACGACCATGTATAGTAAGGCTTTTTTTTCCGACAAAAAACGACCATGTATAGTAAGGCTTTTTTTCCGACAAAAAAAACGACCATGTATAGTAAGGCTTTTTTTTTCGACAAAAAACGACCATGTATAGTAAGGCTTTTTTTTCCGACAAAAAAACGACCATGTATAGTAAGGCTTTTTTTTCCGACAAAAAAACGACCATGTATAGTAAGGCTTTTTTTTTCCGACGAAAAAACGACCATGTATACTAAGGCTTTTTTTCCCGACAAAAAAACGACCATGTATAGTAAGGCTTTTTTTTCCCCCTTCAAAACGACCATGTATAGTAAGGCGTTTTTTTTTTCTTCAAAACGACCATGTATAGTAAGGCTTTTTTTTTTCGACAAAAAAACGACCATGTATACTAAGGCTTTTTTTTCCCGACAAAAAAACGACCATGTATAGTAAGGCTTTTTTTTTCCCGACAAAAAAACGACCATGTATAGTAAGGCTTTTTTTCCGACAAAAAACGACCATGTATAGTAAGGCTTTTTTTTCCGACAAAAAAATGACCATGTATAGTAAGGCTTTTTTTTTCCGACGAAAAAACGACCATGTATACTAAGGCTTTTTTTCCCGACAAAAAAATGACCATGTATAATAAGGCTTTTTTTTCCGACAAAAAACGACCATGTATAGTAAGGCTTTTTTTTCCGACAAAAAACGACCATGTATAGTAAGGCTTTTTTTTTCCCCTTCAAAACGACCATGTATAGTAAGGCGTTTTTTTTTCTTCAAAACGACCATGTATAGTAAGGCTTTTTTTTTTCGACAAAAAAACGACCATGTATACTAAGGCTTTTTTTTCCCGACAAAAAAACGACCATGTATAGTAAGGCTTTTTTTTTTCCGACAAAAAACGACCATGTATAGTAAGGCTTTTTTTTTTCTGACAAAAAAAACGACCATGTATAGTAAGGCTTTTTTTTCCGACAAAAAAACGACCATGTATAGTAAGGCTTTTTTTTCCGACAAAAAACGACCATGTATAGTAAGGCTTTTTTTCCGACAAAAAAAACGACCATGTATAGTAAGGCTTTTTTTTTCGACAAAAAACGACCATGTATAGTAAGGCTTTTTTTTCCGACAAAAAAACGACCATGTATAGTAAGGCTTTTTTTTCCGACAAAAAAACGACCATGTATAGTAAGGCTTTTTTTTTCCGACGAAAAAACGACCATGTATACTAAGGCTTTTTTTCCCGACAAAAAAACGACCATGTATAGTAAGGCTTTTTTTTTCCCCTTCAAAACGACCATGTATAGTAAGGCGTTTTTTTTTTCTTCAAAACGACCATGTATAGTAAGGCTTTTTTTTTTCGACAAAAAAACGACCATGTATACTAAGGCTTTTTTTTCCCGACAAAAAAACGACCATGTATAGTAAGGCTTTTTTTTTCCCGACAAAAAACGACCATGTATAGTAAGGCTTTTTTTTTTCTGACAAAAAAAACGACCATGTATAGTAAGGCTTTTTTTTCCGACAAAAAAACGACCATGTATAGTAAGGCTTTTTTTTCCGACAAAAAACGACCATGTATAGTAAGGCTTTTTTTTCCGACAAAAAAATGACCATGTATAGTAAGGCTTTTTTTTTCCGACGAAAAAACGACCATGTATACTAAGGCTTTTTTTCCCGACAAAAAAATGACCATGTATAATAAGGCTTTTTTTTCCGACAAAAAACGACCATGTATAGTAAGGCTTTTTTTTCCGACAAAAAACGACCATGTATAGTAAGGCTTTTTTTTCCGGCAAAAAAAAAGACCATGTATAGTAAGGCTTTTTTTTCCGACAAAAAAACGACCATGTATAGTATGGCTTTTTATTCCGACAAAAAAATGACCATGTATAGTAAGGCTTTTTTTTCTGACAAAAAAACGACCATGTATAGTAAGGCTTTTTTTTTCGACATAAAAACGACCATGTATAGTAAGGCTTTTTTTTTCCGACAAAAAAACGACCATGTATAGTAAGGCTTTTTTTTTCCGACAAAAAAACGACCATGTATAGTAAGGCTTTTTTTTCCCGACATAAAAACGACCATGTATAGTAAGGCTTTTTTTCTCGACAAAAAACGACCATGTATAGTAAGGCTTTTTTTTCTGACAAAAAAACGACCATGTATAGTAAGGCTTTTTTTTCTGACAAAAAAACGACCATGTATAGTAAGGCTTTTTTTTCTGACAAAAAAACGACCATGTATAGTAAGGCTTTTTTTTCCCGACAAAAAAACGCCCTTGTATAGTAAGGCTTTTTTTTCCCGACATAAAAACGACCATGTATAGTAAGGCTTTTTTTCTCGACAAAAAAACGACCATGTATAGTAAGGCTTTTTTTTCTGACAAAAAAACGACCATGTATAGTAAGGCTTTTTTTTCTGACAAAAAAACGACCATGTATAGTAAGGCTTTTTTTTCTGACAAAAAAACGACCATGTATAGTAAGGCTTTTTTTTCCGACAAAAAAACGACCATGTATAGTAAGGCTTTTTTTTCTCGACAAAAAAACGACCATGTATAGTAAGGCTTATTTTTTCTCGACAAAAAAACGACCATGTATAGTAAGGCTTTTTTTTTCGACAAAAAAACGACCATGTATAGTAAGGCTTTTTTTTCTGACAAAAAAAGAACCATGTATAGTAAGGCTTTTTTTTCCGACAAAAAAACGACCATGTATAGTAAGGCTTTTTTTTCCGACAAAAAAACGACCATGTATAGTAAGGCTTTTTTTTTCCGACAAAAAAACGACCATGTATAGTAAGGCTTTTTTTTCCCGACATAAAAACGACCATGTATAGTAAGGCTTTTTTTCTTGACAAAAAAACGACCATGTATAGTAAGGCTTTTTTTTCCGACAAAAAAACGACCATGTATAGTAAGGCTTTTTTTTCCGACAAAAAAACGACCATGTATAGTAAGGCTTTTTTTTCGACAAAAAAACGACCATGTATAGTAAGGCTTTTTTTTCCGACAAAAAAACGACCATGTATAGTAAGGCTTTTTTTCCGACAAAAAAACGACCATGTATAGTAAGGCTTTTTTTTCCGACAAAAAAACGACCATGTATAGTAAGGCTTATTTTTTCTCGACAAAAAAACGACCATGTATAGTAAGGCTTTTTTTTTCGACAAAAAAACGACCATGTATAGTAAGGCTTTTTTTTCTGACAAAAAAAGAACCATGTATAGTAAGGCTTTTTTTCCCGACAAAAAACGACCATGTATAGTAAGGCTTTTTTTTCCGACAAAAAAACGACCATGTATAGTAAGGCTTTTTTTCCGACAAAAAACGACCATGTATAGTAAGACTTTTTTTTCCGACAAAAAACGACCATGTATAGTAAGGCTTTTTTTTTCCGACGAAAAAACGACCATGTATACTAAGGCTTTTTTTTTCCGACGAAAAAACGACCATGTATACTAAGGCTTTTTTTTCCGACAAAAAAATGACCATGTATAATAAGGCTTTTTTTTCCGACAAAAAACGACCATGTATAGTAAGGCTTTTTTTTCCGACAAAAAACGACCATGTATAGTAAGGCTTTTTTTTCCGACAAAAAAACGACCATGTATAGTAAGGCTTTTTTTTCCGACAAAAAAACGACCATGTATAGTAAGGCTTTTTTTCTCGACAAAAAAACGACCATGTATAGTAAGGCTTTTTTTTCTGACAAAAAAACGACCATGTATAGTAAGGCTTTTTTTTCTGACAAAAAAACGACCATGTATAGTAAGGCTTTTTTTTCTGACAAAAAAACGACCATGTATAGTAAGGCTTTTTTTTCCGACAAAAAAACGACCATGTATAGTAAGGCTTTTTTTTCTCGACAAAAAAACGACCATGTATAGTAAGGCTTTTTTTTTCGACAAAAAAACGACCATGTATAGTAAGGCTTTTTTTTCTGACAAAAAAAGAACCATGTAAGGCTTTTTTTTCCGACAAAAAAACGACCATGTATAGTAAGGCTTTTTTTTCGACATAAAAACGACCATGTATAGTAAGGCTTTTTTTTCCGACAAAAAAACGACCATGTATAGTAAGGCTTTTTTTTCCGACAAAAAAACGACCATGTATAGTAAGGCTTTTTTTTCCGACAAAAAAACGACCATGTATAGTAAGGCTTTTTTTTCCGACAAAAAAACGACCATGTATAGTAAGGCTTTTTTTTCCGACAAAAAAACGACCATGTATAGTAAGGCTTTTTTTCTGACAAAAAAAAACGACCATGTATAGAAAGGCTTTTTTTTTCGACAAAAAAACGACCATGTATAGTAAGGCTTTTTTTTCTGACAAAAAAAGAACCATGTATAGTAAGGCTTTTTTTTCCGACAAAAAAACGACCATGTATAGTAAGGCTTTTTTTTCCGACAAAAAAACGACCATGTATAGTAAGGCTTTTTTTTTCCGACAAAAAAACGACCATGTATAGTAAGGCTTTTTTTTTCGACAAAAAAACGACCATGTATAGTAAGGCTTTTTTTTCTGACAAAAAAAGAACCATGTATAGTAAGGCTTTTTTTTCCGACAAAAAAACGACCATGTATAGTAAGGCTTTTTTTTCCGACAAAAAAACGACCATGTATAGTAAGGCTTTTTTTTTCCGACAAAAAAACGACCATGTATAGTAAGGCTTTTTTTTCCCGACATAAAAACGACCATGTATAGTAAGGCTTTTTTTCTTGACAAAAAAACGACCATGTATAGTAAGGCTTTTTTTTCCGACAAAAAAACGACCATGTATAGTAAGGCTTTTTTTTCTGACAAAAAAAGAACCATGTATAGTAAGGCTTTTTTTTCCGACAAAAAAACGACCATGTATAGTAAGGCTTTTTTTTCCGACAAAAAAACGACCATGTATAGTAAGGCTTTTTTTTTCCGACAAAAAAACGACCATGTATAGTAAGGCTTTTTTTTCCCGACATAAAAACGACCATGTATAGTAAGGCTTTTTTTCTTGACAAAAAAACGACCATGTATAGTAAGGCTTTTTTTTCCGACAAAAAAACGACCATGTATAGTAAGGCTTTTTTTTCCGACAAAAAACGACCATGTATAGTAAGGCTTTTTTTTCCGGCAAAAAAAACGACCATATATAGTAAGGCTTTTTTTTCCGACAAAAAAACGACCATGTATAGTAAGGCTTTTTTTTCCGACAAAAAAAGACCATGTATAGTAAGGCTTTTTTTTCCGACAAAAAAACGACCATGTATAGTAAGGCTTTTTTTTCCGACAAAAAACGACCATGTATAGTAAGGCTTTTTTTTCCGACAAAAAAATGACCATGTATAGTAAGGCTTTTTTTTTCCGACGAAAAAACGACCATGTATACTAAGGCTTTTTTTCCCGACAAAAAAATGACCATGTATAATAAGGCTTTTTTTTCCGACAAAAAACGACCATGTATAGTAAGGCTTTTTTTTTCGACAAAAAACGACCATGTATAGTAAGGCTTTTTTTTCCGGCAAAAAAAACGACCATATATAGTAAGGCTTTTTTTTCCGACAAAAAAACGACCATGTATAGTAAGGCTTTTTTTCCGACAAAAAACGACCATGTATAGTAAGGCTTTTTTTTCCGGCAAAAAAAACGACCATGTATAGTAAGGCTTTTTTTTCCGACAAAAAACGACCATGTATAGTAAGGCTTTTTTTTCCGGCAAAAAAAACGACCATATATAGTAAGGCTTTTTTTTCCGACAAAAAAACGACCATGTATAGTAAGGCTTTTTTTCCGACAAAAAACGACCATGTATAGTAAGGCTTTTTTTTCCGGCAAAAAAAACGACCATGTATAGTAAGGCTTTTTTTTCCGGCAAAAAAAACGACCATGTATAGTAAGGCTTTTTTTTCGACAAAAAAAACGACCATGTATAGTAAGGCTTTTTTTTCCGACAAAAAAACGACCATGTATAGTAAGGCTTTTTTTTTCCCGACAAAAAAACGACCATGTATAGTAAGGCTTTTTTTTTCCCGACAGAAAAACGACCATGTATAGTAAGGCTTTTTTTTTCCGACAAAAAAACGACCATGTATAGTAAGGCTTTTTTTTCCGACAAAAAACGACCATGTATAGTAAGGCTTTTTTTCCCGACAAAAAAATGACCATGTATAATAAGGCTTTTTTTTTCCGACAAAAAACGACCATGTATAGCAAGGCTTTTTTTTCCGACAAAAAAACGACCATGTATAGTAAGGCTTTTTTTCCCGACAAAAAAACGACCATGTATAGTAAGGCTTTTTTTTCCGACAAAAAAACGACCATGTATAGTAAGGCTTTTTTTTCCGGCAAAAAAAACGACCATGTATAGTAAGGCTTTTTTTTCCGGCAAAAAAAACGACCATGTATAGTAAGGCTTTTTTTTCCGGCAAAAAAAACGACCATGTATAGTAAGGCTTTTTTTTTCCCGACAAAAAAACGACCATGTATAGTAAGGCTTTTTTTTTCCCGACAGAAAAACGACCATGTATGGTAAGGCTTTTTTTTCCGACAAAAAAACGACCATGTATAGTAAGGCTTTTTTTTCCGACAAAAAAACGACCATGTATAGTAAGGCTTTTTTTTTCCGACAAAAAAACGACCATGTATAGTAAGGCGTTTTTTTTTCTTCAAAATGACCATGTATAGTAAGGCGTTTTTTTTTCTTCAAAACGACCATGTATAGTAAGGCTTTTTTTTCCGACAAAAAAACAACCATGTATACTAAGGCTTTTTTTTCCCGACAAAAAAACGACCATGTATAGTAAGGCTTTTTTTTCACTTCAAAACGACCATGTATAGTAAGGCTTTTTTTTTCCCCTTCAAAACGACCATGTATAGTAAGGCGTTTTTTTTTCTTCAAAACGACCATGTATAGTAAGGCTTTTTTTTTTCGACAAAAAAACGACCATGTATACTAAGGCTTTTTTTTCCCGACAAAAAAACGACCATGTATAGTAAGGCTTTTTTTTTTCCGACAAAAAACGACCATGTATAGTAAGGCTTTTTTTTTCTGACAAAAAAAACGACCATGTATAGTAAGGCTTTTTTTTCCGACAAAAAAACGACCATGTATAGTAAGGCTTTTTTTTTCTGACAAAAAAAACGACCATGTATAGTAAGGCTTTTTTTTCCGACAAAAAAACGACCATGTATAGTAAGGCTTTTTTTTTTCCGACAAAAAAACGACCATGTATACTAAGGCTTTTTTTTCCCGACAAAAAAACGACCATGTATAGTAAGGCTTTTTTTCCGACAAAAAAAACGACCATGTATAGTAAGGCTTTTTTTTTCGACAAAAAACGACCATGTATAGTAAGGCTTTTTTTTCCGACAAAAAAACGACCATGTATAGTAAGGCTTTTTTTTCCGACAAAAAAACGACCATGTATAGTAAGGCTTTTTTTTTTCGACGAAAAAACGACCATGTATACTAAGGCTTTTTTTCCCGACAAAAAAACGACCATGTATAGTAAGGCTTTTTTTTTCCCCTTCAAAACGACCATGTATAGTAAGGCGTTTTTTTTTCTTCAAAACGACCATGTATAGTAAGGCTTTTTTTTTTCGACAAAAAAACGACCATGTATACTAAGGCTTTTTTTTCCCGACAAAAAAACGACCATGTATAGTAAGGCTTTTTTTTTTCCGACAAAAAACGACCATGTATAGTAAGGCTTTTTTTTTCCCGACAAAAAAACGACCATGTATAGTAAGGCTTTTTATTCCGACAAAAAAATGACCATGTATAGTAAGGCTTTTTTTTTCCGACGAAAAAACGACCATGTATACTAAGGCTTTTTTTCCCGACAAAAAAACGACCATGTATAGTAAGGCTTTTTTTTTCGACATAAAAACGACCATGTATAGTAAGGCTTTTTTTTTCCGACAAAAAAACGACCATGTATAGTAAGGCTTTTTTTTTCCGACAAAAAAACGACCATGTATAGTAAGGCTTTTTTTTCCCGACATAAAAACGACCATGTATAGTAAGGCTTTTTTTCTCGACAAAAAACGACCATGTATAGTAAGGCTTTTTTTTCTGACAAAAAAACGACCATGTATAGTAAGGCTTTTTTTTCTGACAAAAAAACGACCATGTATAGTAAGGCTTTTTTTTCTGACAAAAAAACGACCATGTATAGTAAGGCTTTTTTTTCCCGACAAAAAAACGCCCTTGTATAGTAAGGCTTTTTTTTCCCGACATAAAAACGACCATGTATAGTAAGGCTTTTTTTCTCGACAAAAAAACGACCATGTATAGTAAGGCTTTTTTTTCTGACAAAAAAACGACCATGTATAGTAAGGCTTTTTTTTCTGACAAAAAAACGACCATGTATAGTAAGGCTTTTTTTTCTGACAAAAAAACGACCATGTATAGTAAGGCTTTTTTTTCCGACAAAAAAACGACCATGTATAGTAAGGCTTTTTTTTCTCGACAAAAAAACGACCATGTATAGTAAGGCTTATTTTTTCGACATAAAAACGACCATGTATAGTAAGGCTTTTTTTTTCCGACAAAAAAACGACCATGTATAGTAAGGCTTTTTTTTTCCGACAAAAAAACGACCATGTATAGTAAGGCTTTTTTTTCTGACAAAAAAACGACCATGTATAGTAAGGCTTTTTTTTCTGACAAAAAAACGACCATGTATAGTAAGGCTTTTTTTTCCCGACAAAAAAACGCCCTTGTATAGTAAGGCTTTTTTTTCCCGACATAAAAACGACCATGTATAGTAAGGCTTTTTTTCTCGACAAAAAAACGACCATGTATAGTAAGGCTTTTTTTTCTGACAAAAAAACGACCATGTATAGTAAGGCTTTTTTTTCTGACAAAAAAACGACCATGTATAGTAAGGCTTTTTTTTCTGACAAAAAAACGACCATGTATAGTAAGGCTTTTTTTTCCGACAAAAAAACGACCATGTATAGTAAGGCTTTTTTTTCTCGACAAAAAAACGACCATGTATAGTAAGGCTTATTTTTTCTCGACAAAAAAACGACCATGTATAGTAAGGCTTTTTTTTTCGACAAAAAAACGACCATGTATAGTAAGGCTTTTTTTTCTGACAAAAAAAGAACCATGTATAGTAAGGCTTTTTTTTCCGACAAAAAAACGACCATGTATAGTAAGGCTTTTTTTTCCGACAAAAAAACGACCATGTATAGTAAGGCTTTTTTTTCCGACAAAAAAACGACCATGTATAGTAAGGCTTTTTTTTTCCGACAAAAAAACGACCATGTATAGTAAGGCTTTTTTTTCCCGACATAAAAACGACCATGTATAGTAAGGCTTTTTTTCTTGACAAAAAAACGACCATGTATAGTAAGGCTTTTTTTTCCGACAAAAAAACGACCATGTATAGTAAGGCTTTTTTTCTTGACAAAAAAACGACCATGTATAGTAAGGCTTTTTTTTCCGACAAAAAAACGACCATGTATAGTAAGGCTTTTTTTTCCCGACAAAAAACGACCATGTATAGTAAGGCTTTTTTTTCCGGCAAAAAAAACGACCATGTATAGTAAGGCTTTTTTTTTCCCGACAAAAAAACGACCATGTATAGTAAGGCTTTTTTTTTCCCGACAGAAAAACGACCATGTATGGTAAGGCTTTTTTTTCCGACAAAAAAACGACCATGTATAGTAAGGCTTTTTTTTCCGACAAAAAAACGACCATGTATAGTAAGGCTTTTTTTTTCCGACAAAAAAACGACCATGTATAGTAAGGCGTTTTTTTTTCTTCAAAATGACCATGTATAGTAAGGCGTTTTTTTTTCTTCAAAACGACCATGTATAGTAAGGCTTTTTTTTCCGACAAAAAAACAACCATGTATACTAAGGCTTTTTTTTCCCGACAAAAAAACGACCATGTATAGTAAGGCTTTTTTTTCACTTCAAAACGACCATGTATAGTAAGGCTTTTTTTTTCCCCTTCAAAACGACCATGTATAGTAAGGCGTTTTTTTTTCTTCAAAACGACCATGTATAGTAAGGCTTTTTTTTTTCGACAAAAAAACGACCATGTATACTAAGGCTTTTTTTTCCCGACAAAAAAACGACCATGTATAGTAAGGCTTTTTTTTTTCCGACAAAAAACGACCATGTATAGTAAGGCTTTTTTTTTCTGACAAAAAAAACGACCATGTATAGTAAGGCTTTTTTTTCCGACAAAAAAACGACCATGTATAGTAAGGCTTTTTTTTTCTGACAAAAAAAACGACCATGTATAGTAAGGCTTTTTTTTCCGACAAAAAAACGACCATGTATAGTAAGGCTTTTTTTTTTCCGACAAAAAAACGACCATGTATACTAAGGCTTTTTTTTCCCGACAAAAAAACGACCATGTATAGTAAGGCTTTTTTTCCGACAAAAAAAACGACCATGTATAGTAAGGCTTTTTTTTTCGACAAAAAACGACCATGTATAGTAAGGCTTTTTTTTCCGACAAAAAAACGACCATGTATAGTAAGGCTTTTTTTTCCGACAAAAAAACGACCATGTATAGTAAGGCTTTTTTTTTTCGACGAAAAAACGACCATGTATACTAAGGCTTTTTTTCCCGACAAAAAAACGACCATGTATAGTAAGGCTTTTTTTTTCCCCTTCAAAACGACCATGTATAGTAAGGCGTTTTTTTTTCTTCAAAACGACCATGTATAGTAAGGCTTTTTTTTTTCGACAAAAAAACGACCATGTATACTAAGGCTTTTTTTTCCCGACAAAAAAACGACCATGTATAGTAAGGCTTTTTTTTTTCCGACAAAAAACGACCATGTATAGTAAGGCTTTTTTTTTCCCGACAAAAAAACGACCATGTATAGTAAGGCTTTTTATTCCGACAAAAAAATGACCATGTATAGTAAGGCTTTTTTTTTCCGACGAAAAAACGACCATGTATACTAAGGCTTTTTTTCCCGACAAAAAAACGACCATGTATAGTAAGGCTTTTTTTTTCGACATAAAAACGACCATGTATAGTAAGGCTTTTTTTTTCCGACAAAAAAACGACCATGTATAGTAAGGCTTTTTTTTTCCGACAAAAAAACGACCATGTATAGTAAGGCTTTTTTTTCCCGACATAAAAACGACCATGTATAGTAAGGCTTTTTTTCTCGACAAAAAACGACCATGTATAGTAAGGCTTTTTTTTCTGACAAAAAAACGACCATGTATAGTAAGGCTTTTTTTTCTGACAAAAAAACGACCATGTATAGTAAGGCTTTTTTTTCTGACAAAAAAACGACCATGTATAGTAAGGCTTTTTTTTCCCGACAAAAAAACGCCCTTGTATAGTAAGGCTTTTTTTTCCCGACATAAAAACGACCATGTATAGTAAGGCTTTTTTTCTCGACAAAAAAACGACCATGTATAGTAAGGCTTTTTTTTCTGACAAAAAAACGACCATGTATAGTAAGGCTTTTTTTTCTGACAAAAAAACGACCATGTATAGTAAGGCTTTTTTTTCTGACAAAAAAACGACCATGTATAGTAAGGCTTTTTTTTCCGACAAAAAAACGACCATGTATAGTAAGGCTTTTTTTTCTCGACAAAAAAACGACCATGTATAGTAAGGCTTATTTTTTCTCGACAAAAAAACGACCATGTATAGTAAGGCTTTTTTTTTCGACAAAAAAACGACCATGTATAGTAAGGCTTTTTTTTCTGACAAAAAAAGAACCATGTATAGTAAGGCTTTTTTTTCCGACAAAAAAACGACCATGTATAGTAAGGCTTTTTTTTCCGACAAAAAAACGACCATGTATAGTAAGGCTTTTTTTTTCCGACAAAAAAACGACCATGTATAGTAAGGCTTTTTTTTCCCGACATAAAAACGACCATGTATAGTAAGGCTTTTTTTCTTGACAAAAAAACGACCATGTATAGTAAGGCTTTTTTTTCCGACAAAAAAACGACCATGTATAGTAAGGCTTTTTATTCCGACAAAAAAATGACCATGTATAGTAAGGCTTTTTTTTCTGACAAAAAAACGACCATGTATAGTAAGGCTTTTTTTTTCGACATAAAAACGACCATGTATAGTAAGGCTTTTTTTTTCCGACAAAAAAACGACCATGTATAGTAAGGCTTTTTTTTTCCGACAAAAAAACGACCATGTATAGTAAGGCTTTTTTTTCCCGACATAAAAACGACCATGTATAGTAAGGCTTTTTTTCTCGACAAAAAACGACCATGTATAGTAAGGCTTTTTTTTCTGACAAAAAAACGACCATGTATAGTAAGGCTTTTTTTTCTGACAAAAAAACGACCATGTATAGTAAGGCTTTTTTTTCTGACAAAAAAACGACCATGTATAGTAAGGCTTTTTTTTCCCGACAAAAAAACGCCCTTGTATAGTAAGGCTTTTTTTTCCCGACATAAAAACGACCATGTATAGTAAGGCTTTTTTTCTCGACAAAAAAACGACCATGTATAGTAAGGCTTTTTTTTCTGACAAAAAAACGACCATGTATAGTAAGGCTTTTTTTTCTGACAAAAAAACGACCATGTATAGTAAGGCTTTTTTTTCTGACAAAAAAACGACCATGTATAGTAAGGCTTTTTTTTCCGACAAAAAAACGACCATGTATAGTAAGGCTTTTTTTTCTCGACAAAAAAACGACCATGTATAGTAAGGCTTATTTTTTCTCGACAAAAAAACGACCATGTATAGTAAGGCTTTTTTTTTCGACAAAAAAACGACCATGTATAGTAAGGCTTTTTTTTCTGACAAAAAAAGAACCATGTATAGTAAGGCTTTTTTTTCCGACAAAAAAACGACCATGTATAGTAAGGCTTTTTTTTCCGACAAAAAAACGACCATGTATAGTAAGGCTTTTTTTTCCGACAAAAAAACGACCATGTATAGTAAGGCTTTTTTTTTCCGACAAAAAAACGACCATGTATAGTAAGGCTTTTTTTTCCCGACATAAAAACGACCATGTATAGTAAGGCTTTTTTTCTTGACAAAAAAACGACCATGTATAGTAAGGCTTTTTTTTCCGACAAAAAAACGACCATGTATAGTAAGGCTTTTTTTTCCCGACAAAAAACGACCATGTATAGTAAGGCTTTTTTTTCCGGCAAAAAAAACGACCATATATAGTAAGGCTTTTTTTTCCGACAAAAAAACGACCATGTATAGTAAGGCTTTTTTTTCCGACAAAAAAAGACCATGTATAATAAGGCTTTTTTTTCCGACAAAAAACGACCATGTATAGTAAGGCTTTTTTTTCCGACAAAAAACGACCATGTATAGTAAGGCTTTTTTTTCCGACAAAAAAACGACCATGTATAGTAAGGCTTTTTTTTCCGACAAAAAAACGACCATGTATACTAAGGCTTTTTTTCTCGACAAAAAAACGACCATGTATAGTAAGGCTTTTTTTTCTGACAAAAAAACGACCATGTATAGTAAGGCTTTTTTTTCTGACAAAAAAACGACCATGTATAGTAAGGCTTTTTTTTCTGACAAAAAAACGACCATGTATAGTAAGGCTTTTTTTTCCGACAAAAAAACGACCATGTATAGTAAGGCTTTTTTTTCTCGACAAAAAAACGACCATGTATAGTAAGGCTTATTTTTTCTCGACAAAAAAACGACCATGTATAGTAAGGCTTTTTTTTTCGACAAAAAAACGACCATGTATAGTAAGGCTTTTTTTTCTGACAAAAAAAGAACCATGTATAGTAAGGCTTTTTTTTCCGACAAAAAAACGACCATGTATAGTAAGGCTTTTTTTTCGACATAAAAACGACCATGTATAGTAAGGCTTTTTTTTCCGACAAAAAAACGACCATGTATAGTAAGGCTTTTTTTTCCGACAAAAAAACGACCATGTATAGTAAGGCTTTTTTTTCCGACAAAAAAACGACCATGTATAGTAAGGCTTTTTTTTCCGACAAAAAAACGACCATGTATAGTAAGGCTTTTTTTTCCGACAAAAAAACGACCATGTATAGTAAGGCTTTTTTTCTGACAAAAAAAAACGACCATGTATAGAAAGGCTTTTTTTTCTGACAAAAAAAAACGACCATGAATAGTAAGGCTTTTTTTTTCCGACAAAAAAACGACCATGTATAGTAAGGCTTTTTTTTCCGACAAAAAAACGACCATGTATAGTAAGGCTTTTTTTTCCGACAAAAAAACGACCATGTATAGTAAGGCTTTTTTTTCCGACAAAAAAACGACCATGTATAGTAAGGCTTTTTTTTTCGACATAAAAACGACCATGTATAGTGAGGCTTTTTTTTCCGACAAAAAAACGACCATGTATAGTAAGGCTTTTTTTTCCGACAAAAAAACGACCATGTATAGTAAGGCTTTTTTTTCCCGACATAAAAACGACCATGTATAGTAAGGCTTTTTTTTCCGACAAAAAAACGACCATGTATAGTAAGGCTTTTTTTTCCGACAAAAAAACGACCATGTATAGTAAGGCTTTTTTTTCCGACATAAAAACGACCATGTATAGTAAGGCTTTTTTTTCCGACAAAAAAACGACCATGTATAGTAAGGCTTTTTTTTCTGACAAAAAAAACGACCATGTATAGTAAGGCTTTTTTTTCCGACAAAAAAACGACCATGTATAGTAAGGCTTTTTTTCCGA